>NC_079226.1:43188905-43863905 GCF_029633865.1 Lampris incognitus
TATAGAAGTGAATAGTTTGTATAAAAAAAAAAAGTCCTTTCATGGTGGTAAAACCAGGATTAGCCCAACTGTTGTGGCAAGACTTCTTTGGCTATTTAGGCTCTGTAGCTGGCTACTTAAAGCTTTGACTACAGCAAATAAATGGCATCCGCAAACCAGAGTGTAGTTTGATTTTCATCTGTTGTATCATGTAAGTCCTTTTGAAGTCCTTAAATGCATGCTAAGTCCTTTGATATCACTTGTCACAAGAAGACAAGCTTCAGTAGCTTCAGCAGTGCTAGGATTGATTGTTTCTTGTTTTCAACTTTAGGGCTACAACATTATATCAGTGCTAAGCTCTGAGATCATCCCTGTCATGGAGCTGCTGGCCTCTATGAAGACACACAGTGTTCCGGAGGATATTGATGTGAGCAGCACACACATGAACACATCACTTCATCCCTTGTGCCTCAAATTAACAGTGGTGTCTTTTACCAGGTTATGTGGAGTCCAGTGTTTAATTCATAATACTTTTATTTGAATTAACTGATTTATTGTACACATTAAACTTGTCAAGTCAAGCTGATTTGTATAGCCCAAAATCACAAGGTAGTCCAGAAGCGCTTTTACATTCATTCATCTTCAGCCACTTCTCCGGGGTCGGGTCGCGGTGGCAGCAAGCTAAGTAGGGCACTCCAGACGTCCCTCTCCCCAGCAACGCCCTCCAGCTCCTCCTGGGGGATCCCAAGGCGTTCCCAGGCCAGATTGGACATGTAGTCCCTCCAGTGAGGTCTGGGTCTACCCCAGGTTCTCCTCCCAGTTGGCCATGTCCGGTAAACCTCCAAAGGAAGGTGCCCAGGAGGCATCCTAATCAGATGCCTGAACCACCTCAACTGGCTCCTTTCAGCACAGAGGAGCAGCGGCTCTACTCCAAGCTCCCTCTGGATGTCCGAGCTCCTCACCCTATCTCTAAGGCTGAGCCGAGACACCCTACGGAGGAAACTCATTTCAGCCGCTTGTATCCGCGATCTCACCCTTTTCGGTCACTACCCAAAGCTCATGACCATAGGTGAGGGTTGGAATGAAGATTGACTGGTAAACTGAGAGCTTTGTCTTCCGGCTCAGCTCCCTCTTCACCACAACGGTCCGGTACAACATCCGCATTACAAGGGCTTTTACAATCAGTACAATATACAACAATATATGACAGTATACGACATATGACACCTTCTATCCTTGGACCCTAGACCTGAATGAGGAATAACTCAGCAAGAATGGACTCAACAGAATTATAATGTAACGTCACAGATTACAAATAGCGAGGTAATGTAGAATACATAGAGTTAATGCATACAGTTTAGCAAATTTAAATATGCTGAATAATAAAATTGTAGAGAGAGTGCAAGGCAAGATTTAGTGAATCTGTGACCATCCAAGAGTATGTCAGGAACCCCAGAGATGCAGTCAAGAACCGGCAGGACCCCGGGGGCGCCACAAAGCCAGCTCTGCCCAGTGGGGCCCTGCAGAGAGAATGGACTCCACATGCACGCAAGAGGCGACAGACTTGGGCACAGCGTTCACACAGAGAGAGAATGAAGATGAGAGAAGTGATGAGAGTGATTCAGAAGTCGTCATAGCTAACACAAAGAGTATAAAAATATTTTTTGTGAGGACAGTGCAAACGACAGGATAAAATTCCAGGAGACTGGGATTGTGTCCAGGGGAAAACAGGATGCATCACAAACAGGCTCTGAAGTCATCAGCTGGTCGAACGAGAGAGCGAGAGAGAGAGAGATGATCCATGGTCATCAGACAGTCCATAAAGGAAGAAAGTGTGTCCTGGAAAAAGGGATGAGAAAGCGACAAAGAGAGAGAAAAGGGGACAGGTGCACAACATGGGCACATGAGCTAAGATATACAAACAGAAGGTTAGAGAACAGTGTGATGCATTCAGAAAGTTTAGGCGTATTCTCGTCGGCAGGACAAGACCAAGAGATACTGCTAAGACCTAGATTTATCAACACATTGTGGCTGAGACACTCCCAGAAGAGGATAGTTGTGACGAAGCTCAGAAGGAAGTCAAACTGCCAAAGAAATAATGCAACTGGTTGAAAGCTAAAGAGAGCAGATAGTTTTTCAGTTTAGGTTTGAAAGAGTACAGAGTCAAATTCTCTGATGTCGGCTGGGAGGCTGTTCCGGGGGGGGCGGGGGTAAGAGAAGGATCTGCAGCCTGCAGATTTCTTTTTAACTCTAGGGACGGAGAGGAGGCCTAAACTTTGACAACAGAGGGCATGAGAAGGTACAAGGCTGTATCACCCCATCAAGTATTTTTCTAGGTTAAAAGTAGCACTCTCAAGTCAGTTCTAGCATGATCAGATCTAGCATGAACAGGGAGCCAATAAAGGGAGGCTAGAATCGGGGGCATGATTTAGGGGTGCAACAGATCAAAAAACTCATGGTTCGGATTGTATCATGGTTTTGAGTCAAGGATCAGATAATTTTTCAGATCAGCAAAAATAAAAAGACAAATATGCCTTTGCTTTCCATTTATTCTGTAAAACACTTAGCGCAAGGAACTTCTGCCCCGTGGTCTTCAATGAAAACAACATTCAAGATGTCCAGTGGTTAAAGCTATCCATCCATCCATCCATCCATCCATTATCCATTATCCAAAACACTTATCCTGCCGTCAGGGTCGCAGGCCAGTGTTTAAAAGAAAATTTAAAATGTATAAAATGTTCAATACTTCCTCCGGGGGCTCCGGTTTCCTCCCACAGTCCAGAGACATGTAGGTTAGCTGGATCGGCCATACTAGATTGTCCCTAGGTGTGAATGTGTGTGCGTGTGTGCGTGTGTGCGTGTGTGCGCCACCTGCCGCCCAGTGACTGCTGGGATAGGCTCCAGCATCCCCGTGACCCTGAGAGCAGGATAAGCGGTTCAGATAATGGGTGGATGGATGTTCAATACTCACGTGTTGAATTAAAGTGCAATATGAGGCATTAAAGTTTTTCTGCTGCTCTGCTAGCCATGACTGTCACTGCACTTTCTGCAACGCGAGATTTGGGATTCAGCATGCCCTCTTCACATGAACACACAACAGCTTTTTTTTTTTTACATAATCAACCAATCATTGCACTTTAAAGTAAATCACAGGGTGCATCTGCCTTTTCACTGCAACTCTGCATCGAGATTTAGACAATTATTACTTTAAAAAGTAACAGCTTTGTGTCGGTGCAGTTGCCCACTGGGGACCGGGGTTCGCGCCCCGGTCTCGTCACATCCGACTATGGCCGGACTCGATGAAGCAGCAGTAGTTGGCAACGCTGTCTTCGGGAGGGGGACGGAGTCGGCTTGTGTTTGTCACATGAATGCGTCTCTGGGTGTGTGGGGAAAAAGCAGTGGTTGGGCCTGGAGTCGCCTTGTCACGGAAGTGGGGAGGCGTCTCCTTCCAGACTGCCGGCCGGAGGGATGCAGTTGGCGAACGCATGCAGTACGAGGGTGGTGTTTGAACTAGAATAGGGATCAATTGACCACTAAATTGAGAGAAAAAGGGAAAAATCAGAAATAAATTTATATATATATATAAAAAAAAGTAACAGCTGCAGCAGTAAAACTGTATTTCACTATGATGGTTAAATTTTGCAGTTAAGAAGCATGCTGAACCTAGCGGGGCAATGCAAACGGATCACAGATCAACTACATTCTATTACACCACTAGTGTGGTATGGTCGAACTTTTTTTTTTTAGTGAATATTCTAGCAACAGCATTTTGAACCCGCTGAAGGTTTTTAGTGCTAGTGTGTAGAGATGGGTCCCCAAACCTGGTATTAAACGGGCACCGGCACTAAATTATTAAGGACTGTAGTATTGATAAGCTCCAACATTAACGGCTTTGCATCGGTATTGGAGAAACTAAGAAAATACCACAACTACTACTACTTTCGTCTGCTCCCGTTAGGGGGCGCCACAGCGGATCATCCGTTTCCATCTCTTCCTGTCCTCTGCATCTTCCTCTGTCACAACAGCCACCTGCATGTCCTCTCTCACCACATCCATAAACCTCCTCTTTGGCCTTCCTTTTCTCCTCTTCCCTGGCAGCTCCATATTCAGCATCCTTCTCCCAATATACCCAGCATCTCTCCTCCACACATGTCCAAACCATCTCAATCTTGCCTCTCTTGCTTTGTCTCCAAACTGTCCAACCTGAGCTGTCCCTCTAATATACTCGTTCCTAATCCTGCATCAAATACAGGCGGATAAACACAGTTTTTGACTGCCTAGCTTGTAGTTCATCTCTCATTGCCCCATCCACCTCAGGTATGTTATGCTGCTAGTAGCCTAGAGCCCACGTGGAGTTAACTATATTATACAAGCATGGGTTAATGATTAAAAGTGACGTTCTGTCCAGACATGAGAAAATAAAGCATTAGTAATTTTGTTTTGTTTTCTTTCTCTTAAAAAATAACAAAGAACCGATAAGAATACCATTAAAGTAGCGGATCGATAAGCAGTATTGGTAAGAGTAGTAGTATGGTTAAAATCTTAACGATACTCGTCCCTACTAGCGCTTGGTAGGCTGGAAAAAAGGACATTGTAGTAATCTTATCTGGATGAAACAAAAGCATGGGTCAGGATCTCAGCATCAGCCATGGACAGAAAAGACAGAATTTTGGCAATGTTTTGTAGGTGGGAAAAGGAGGTCTTGGTGATTTCTCTGTGATATTCAAAGATAGGGATGGATCAAAAATAACACCAAGATGTGTGGAACTTTGGGTGATCACACAGTTGTCAAGAGATAACATTTCTTGGTCATAAAGGTGACTTGGTCTCGCAGGGCCAGAACCAGCATCTCAGTTATTTCAGAATTAAGTCGTAAGAAGTTAGATGACATTAAATTCTTCCCTGCAGACAAGCATACCTCTAGATTGGAGTTGGAGATGGGGGTTGATTGTCTGACTTGACGGGTATATACAGCTGAGTATCATCAGCATAGCAGTGGAAATGTATTCCATAGCTCCGTCCGTATAAATGGCAAAGAGAAGAGATGTAAAGGGAGGAATAGCAAAGGACCAAGAACTGAGCCCTGGGGCACACTATATTTCACTGCAGAGAAATCAGATAACACATTACCATGGAAGACAGTGTTCTATCAGATAAGTAAGACTTAAGACAGAGCCAGAGCCAGACCTGAAGCACCTAGGTCATTCTCAAGGCAGTCCAAAGGTATACCATGATCAATGGTGTCAAAAGCTGTGCTAAGATCAACTAGCAGTAGGACTGACATGGAACTGGAATCCATAGCATGCAAAAGGCCATTCACCATGTTTGTGCAGTTTCAGTGGAATGGCAGGTTTTAGAAGAGACGGAAGCTAGCATGCCTTGTTCACATGGACACCGTTTTTCTACCGTCTTCCAAAAGAAGAAAGAAAATTTGTATACTAATTTTGCCGTCGAATAGCATGGCAACAATCTAATGCTTTGACGCTTGGAAGTATTCGGGTCAGCCCTACTGGTGAGGTCACAAGTCATCCTAACATGTTTGGTGCCAACATGAATGAAATGAAATTGGAAGAGGGAAATCCCAGAAAGTTGAATCAGTTCGTCTGGACAGAACAGTTAGTGGGAGAAACGTTTCATCACTCATCACTGAAATTGTGCATGTTTGGGTTTTTTTTTTTGTACATTTAGTCGTTCATTTTTTTTTGTAAAGTCATCCATTTCCAAGATTTTTAAGTTAACTAAGTACTATGCCTATATTACCACCTATATTATATAGGTTATAATGCAAATGTCACAAACAAGAAGCACAGAAAAGGAGGCCAAAATCGAAGCTGTTTTTTTTCCCAAGTCTTGTTTTTTTCCCACCACACATGCACATGAGTATATTTGTTGTTGTTGACAAGACCAATTAATAAAAGGACTTCTTTTCCCCTGCGTGGTAGATAAGAGACACAGTGCTCAATGATGATGATATTGGGGACAGCTGCCATGAGGATTTCCTCCACAAGTAAGTTCCTCTGTATATGCAAATGAAGACATTATGTACAATGCCCATTTAACACCCATCAGCCTTGGAATGATGAATGGTGATGGAAGTTTTGGGGGTCTGGAAAGTCCGATGTGGCAGTGAACATCTAGACAGCAAAAAGTTAAACGTGATTAATTTGGTATCCTGTGGAGATGACAAATTTGTTTTCACTTGAAGTTCAGGCCCTAGCAAGTTAAATTTTGCTTTGATTGATCTAATTCCTTCACAGAGTATACTTTAATGTACTTTTTAAGAGATCTCATGTTTTTTTTTCAGATGTATTAGATAACCTAGACCTGTATTTGTCAAATTGCTTAAATGGAAAGGTTGGTCTTAAAGTTAATGGTAAAGATCTCGCTCACTTTTACTCATACTCCCAAACTTAAGAACAAAAACCATTTTCTTTATTTCTTCTGAATCTGAAATACTCTTGAGTTTCAGAAAATTCTAGAGCTCTCTTAACTGGTTAAGATAAATTTCTTAATGGCCCATGCACAGAGATAAATGATAGCCTACACCTACCGAGACTGAATTCGACTTGTACAGTGATGTGGAGTCACCGAACACTTCCTGTATACTCAAACAGGAAGTGTTCGGTGGCAGCACATCATGGGATGGGCTAATCGGGAATGCACAAAAATGTAATCAACATGTAAGGTCTATTTAAACAATATTTTAATGTGAGATTAACATGATATACATTTGCTGATTAGCATCACCACAAAGAGTGTTTGAATGGAACATTTGAATTTTTAAGATCAATATTTGGCTTATATTGTGGCTGAGGTAGGTTAACATTATTGTCAAATTGCTGTTCCTATGTTAACTTTGTTGTGATTGACCTCCAACATGCCAATCCTTGGTGTTCTGTACCTTCAAGTGTTGTGAAAAAAATAAGCTTCATTATAACAGGTGTGAGTAACTTCATAACTATGTTTCACTCTCCAGTATTAGAATTGCCCAAACTGTTTCTTTGAAGGATTCTTAAGTGTTGTTCTCAGAACTTTCAGTAGTGAACTTTAGTTTCATATACAGGTCCAGGGGTCAGCACGGTTGATTGTTTACTCTCAGAGCATGTTGGAAGTGTTGAATTTATTTCCAGTCTTCAACAAAAGTAATTTTAGAGGCAATACAAGCAAAGTGGATGCTTAGATTACTTGACAAATGTAACTGTTCATGGCAAGCTTCCCATCGTTGTATTCTGTAAGTCTAATAACATTTTTGATACAGATCATCTCCCCCTCCCTCTTTTTATCCTGAAAAGCACTACTAACAATGATAAATATTAGCTTTACCAAATGGATCTAATTTGTGCATCTTTGTTTTTCAGGGCTATCAGCTCTCATCTCCAGACATGCGGATGTTCTATGGTGGTCGGAAGCAACCCAGACAAAATAAACAAGGTACTTATTGGATTTGCATGAACACATTTGCTGAGCATCTACATAATTTAAGATGTTTTTGTACAAATTGTGTAGGCTTTTTTCTGGTTTTTATATTTAGCCATTTACCAATTCCAGAATGACAACTTTTACCCAAACCTATATCAGTCTGAGTATGGTAGCATAAATAATTGAAATAGTCAGATAGATATATTGGAAAGCATAAATGTGGTTAAACATATGCACATTGAAGATGCGTTAATCTGGCAAAATTTAACTCACACTTGCATTTATTTTTGGGCAACAAATCTTAAACAAGTCTGAAAACACAATCCTGCCTTAGCAAGATGTATGGCTATGATTACCCAATTTCCCCTCGGGGATGAATCAAGTCTTCTGATTCGGATTCGGATGATTGTTTGTGGTGGTTTTTTAAATTATTTAAATTATTTAAATTATTATGGTTATTAATAAAATAAAGATTATAATAATTATTAATATATATATATTATTTTTTATTTAATATACGTAACTATTTAAATTAAATCAAAAAACATCATACAGCCCATTGCGGACTGGAATTCCCCAAGTCCAGATGAGAAACGTGACCAAAGGTGGTTGAGAACAGCTAAGGTCCTGTGGGACTTCAAGTTCCAGTTGGACAAGTACGTGCTGGCCAACCAACCAGACAGTAGTGGTTGACAAGGAGCAGAAGATCACATTAGTGATAAATGTGGCAATCCCAGCTGACAGCAACATGAGAAAGAGTATGAAAAGATAGAGAAGTACCAAGGGCTGAAGAAAGAACTGCAATGAATGTGGAAGGTGAAGGCCAAAGTGATCTCTGTGGTAGTAGGAGCATTAGGGGCTATGACCCCCAAAGTGGGAGAGCGGCTCCAGCAGGTCCCAGGAGCAACATCTGAGGTCTCTGTCCAGAAGAGTGCAGTCCTAGGAACAGCTAAGATACTGCGCAGAACCCTCAAACTCCCAGGCCGAGCTTGAAGAAAGCACATATCGGCTTGTTCCCTGTTTCTCAGATGTCGCCACAGTGGATTTTTATAGTTTCCATTAGTACCCTGTGAGCGCACAGCACCAATATGGTGGTCGTTATTTAACTCAGGCCTGTGTGTCTTCTTCAAGCTTGGGTCCTCTACCAGAGGCCTGGGAGTTTGAGGGTTCTGCACAGTATCTTAGCTGTTCCTAGGACTGCATTCTTCTGGACAGACCTCAGGTGTTGTTCCTGGAATCTGCTAGAGCCATTCTGCCAGTTTGGGGGTCACAGCCCCTAGTGCTCCTATTACTACTGGGACTACTGTTGATTTCACCTTCCACATCTGGTCTAGTTTTTCCTCCAGCCCTTTGTATTTCTCCAGCTTCTCATGCTCTTTCTTTCTGATGTTGCCGTCACTTGGGATTGCTGCATCTCACATGTACATAGATATACATACAAGATATACAAGATATATATATATGTGTGTGTGTGTGTGTTGTAGATCGTACGGACGCTGTGCCTCTTCCTCACCCCGGCGGAGAGAAAGTGCTCACGTCTCTGCAAGGCGGACTCCTCCTTCAGATATGACACGGGCCTGTTTGTTCAAGGTCTGCTCAAGGTAGTGGCGCCTGCTGTCTGAGGTGGTTGTGCGTGCGTCAGGCAGGCTGTGTGGCTGGTGGGTTGAGGTAATCAGCCTGAGCGTTGTGCTGTCCTCATGTATGGATGGATTTATCTTTTTGTGAAGTGTCAAAAAAACAAGATGTAAGCTGGTAAGATGTGCGGCAGGTTGCCTGGTTCTCAGTGGGCTCATCGCTGCTTTCTTGTGCCCAGGACACCACGGGTAGCTTCGTCTTGCCCTTCCGCCAGGTGCTCTACTCACCGTACCCAACAACACACATCGATGTAGACATTAACACCGTCAAGCAGATGCCGCCGTGCCACGAGCACATGTACAACCAGCAGCGCTACATGCGCTCAGAGCTCAGCACGCTGTGGTGGGCGGTCAGCGAAGAGGACATCGCCCCCGATACCGTCATCCATACCGACGAGACGTTCACGCCGGACCTGTAAGCAATGAGCGTGTTTGTTGTCAGTGGTGTGTTTGATCGGCACGTTCACCCGTCCTCCATCACCTCCAGCTCCTTCATTCACACATGGAGGGGGCGGTCAAGTACATCGCTCCCGGTGCTACGGGGAGACTCACTCTCTGACCGCCATGCTCAGCCAAACACCTAACTGCCTCCATCCATACAGCCTGTCCACTGGTGTTGTAAGACGGTTTGTCAGACTGCACAGACACTCTGAGCCTCTTTAACCTACGAACCCTAAACGGGACGGCGCGGTGGCCTCACAGCAAGAAGGTCCTGGGTTTGAACCCCGGGGTAGTCCAACCTTGGGGGTCGTCCCGGGTCGTCCTCTGTGTGGAGTTTGCATGTTCTCCCCATGTCTGTGTGGGTTTCCTCCGGGGGCTCCGGTTTCCTCCCACGGTCCAAAGACATGTAGGTCAGGTGACTCGGCCGGATTAAATTGTCCCTAGGTGTGTGTGTGTGTGGGCCCTGTGATGGACTGGCCGCCTGTCCAGGGTGTCTCCCCGCCTGCCGCCCAATGACTGCTGGGATAGGCTCCAGCATCCCCACGACCCCAGTCGGGATAAGCGGCTTGGATACTGGCTGGAGCACGGAACGCCCTCATCACGGCCTTCCTGTGTGCTACAACATCAGCCATGTGTTCGTCATACCACTGTTCAGTACTTCTACATCTCATGAACATCACCTGACCAGAACTTGTCTCTTCCAAACCAACCTCTCCTCAGGAATGTATTTCAAGATGTGACGCACAAAGACACCTTGGTCAAGTCGTTCATTGATGAGGTGAGAACAATGCATGTTGTATGTGGACGCACATTTAACCTTGTCGTTTGAATTGTACAGAATGCGTTTAAAAAAGGATCGCTCAGCTTCTGACTGAAGCTTGCACCTGCCTTTACGGCTGTAAGCAAGTGATTTATTTGCCATAAATTCATTTTCAGAAACACTTTCTGTCCTCGCTCTGAAACACTGCCTTGTAATGACTCACTGCTGAAAGTACCCCCAGCCCAGTGAAAAGTAAAGAAGCAAAATTGGGTTACATGGATTTGCCGATGAGTCTATTTGTTGGTTGCTGAGCGGGTCCCGTGCTCTTCCCCCGAGTCTCTACAGGCGCACAGGAAGTGACATATGTATTTATTAGACCAGCAGTCTTTAACCATTTACCTTACAGTTATTCTATTCAAATTGAAATCGAATACTTGGATTTCGTTGCTTATGCATAAATTTTAAAAATGGGGCGTCCGGGTGGTGTGGCGGTCAATTCTGTTGCCTACCAACAGGGGGATCGCCGGTTCGAATCCCCATGTTACCTCCGGCTTGGTCGGGCGTCCCTACAGACACAATTGGCCGTGTCTGTGGGTGGGAAGCCGGATGTGGGTATGTGTCCTGGTCGCTGCACTAGCGCCTCCTCTGGTCGGTCAGGGCACCTGTTTGGGGGGAACTGGGGGTAATAGCGTGATCCTCCCACGTGCTATGGCCCCCTGGCAAAACTCCTCACTGTCAGGTGAAAAGAAGCGGCTGGTGACTCCACATGTATGGGAGGAGGCATGTCGTAGTCTGCAGCCCTCCCCGGATCGGCAGAGGGGGTGGAGCAGAGACCGGGACGGCTCGGAGGAGTGGGGTAATTGGCCAAGTACAATTGGGGAGAAAAATCCTAAAAAACAAAACAAAAGACACAAATAAGACGTCACGGTGAGAAGAAGAAGTCGTTATACTGTTGTGCTCTCGTGTCCTTCGGGGACAGTAGACAGACTCGTGGGAGTCGTAGGTAACGGAATCAGCTGAGTTTTAAACTCTGCTAATCGGCTTCCCAGTAGGTAGCACCCTTGTCCCACTCCATATTTACTGGGAGGGATAGATCTTTCCAGAATGACTAAGGGAAGTTGATTACATTCCACCACCCTTACAGAGCCAAAGTGTTGTCTTGTACTTGATGTCCTGTGTCCTGCCCAGGTGTTCCTGCTGAAGCCGGGTCTGTCCCTGAGGAGCAGCTACCTGGCCCACTTCCTGCTGCTACTCCACAGGAAAGCACTCGCACTGCTCAAGTACATCGAGGACGACACGTAAGATCACCCAGCAAAATAAATTAGACAGACTTTGTGTTTCACAAAGGCGTTACAGTCTGGCGTCCGGGTGGCGTGGCGGTCTATTCCGTTGCCTACCGACACAGGGATCGCCGGTTTGAATCCCAGTGTTACCTCCGGTTTGGTCGGGCGTCTGTACAGACACAATTGGCCGTGTCTGTGGGTGGGAAGCCGGATGTGGGTATGTGTCTTGGTCGCTGCACTAGCGCCTCCTCTGGTTGGTAGCGGCACCTGCTCGGGGGCTGGGGGGGAGGGGGAACTGGGGGGGGAATAGCGTGATCCTCCCACGCGCTACGTCCCCCTGGTGAAACTCCTCACTGTCAGGTGAAAAGAAGCGGCTGGTGACTCCACATGTATGGGAGGAGGCATGTGGTAGTCTGCAGCCCTCCCCGGATCAGCAGAGGGGGTGGAGCAGAGACCGAGATGGCTCGGAGGAGTGGGGTAATTGGCCGGGTACAAATTGTGGAGAAAAATGGGGGGAAATTAAAAAAAAACTGGATGTGATGAAACGTGACTGACGGCTGTAAAGGTGGGTCCAGCAGTGGTCCCACGTCCAGAGCAGTGTTGTGTTATAACTGACACACATGATGGGGAAAAGTATGGAAGTCAGACACAGGCAGTTGTAAAGAACAGAAGTACCCTCATCATGAAATGGCATTATTGAGCAGAACAGCCGGTCAGTTGTGAACTTCCGGGGTTGCTGGTCCAAATGTCTCATTACTGCACCGCTCTTCCTCCTTGTAGGCAAAAAGGGAAGAAGCCATTTCGCTCTTTGCGCAATTTGAAGACGGACTTGAATTTGACGGTGGAAGGAGATCTGAATATTGTGATGGCCTTTGCTGAAAAGTTGAGGGCAGGATTGCACTACTTTGTGTTTGGGAAGCCGTTTTACACAAGTGTGCAGGAACGCGATGTGCTCATGAGTTTCTGAGTTTTCCTCATCTGTGCTTCGTATGTGGCAGGACAACGCAAATGGTGTCATCCTTAGTTGTGTTATACTGTCATCCTTAGTTGTGTTATACTGTCATCCTTAGTTGTGTTATACTGTCATCCTTAGTTGTGTTATACTGTCACCCTTAGTTGTGTTTTACTGTCACCCTTAGTTGTGTTTTACTGTCATCCTTAGCTGTGTTTTACTGTCATCCTTAGTTGTCTTGTACTGTCATCCTCAGTTGTGTTGTACTGTCGCTGAACACAGCAGTCCTCAGTGATTCTATATGTGCTAATGTTGTGTAAAGACAGCATCTGTCGGACTACATGGAAAATGTAACTTGGTATCCGGGTAGCGTAGCGGTCTATTCCGTTGCCTACCAACACGGGGATCGGTGGTTCGAATCCCCGTGTTACCTCCGGCTTGGTCGAGCGTCCCTACAGACACAATTGGCCGTATCTGCGGGTGGGAAGCTGGACGTGGGTATGTGTCTAGGTTGCCGCACTAGCGCCTCCTCTGGTCGATCGGGGCGCCTGCTCAGGGGAGAGGGGTAACTGGGGGGAATAGCATGATCCTCCCACACGCTACGTCCCCCTGGTAAAACTCCTCACTGTCAGGTGAGAAGAAATGGCCGGTGACTCCACGTGTATCGGAGGAGGCATGTGGTAGTCTGCAGCCCTCCTGGATCAGCAGGGGGGGGGGGGGGTGGAGCAGAGACCGGGACGGTTTGGAAGAGTGGGGTAATTGGACAGATACAACTGGGGAGAAAAGGGCCCCCCCCTCAAAAAAACAACTTGGTATCTTCATGTAGTTGGTTCGGAGCTGCTCACTATATGGCAGGTGTACTTGGTATGTTAATGTAGTTGGTTCAGAACTGCTCACTATATGGCAGGTTTAAAGCCCTCATGACTGTGTGTGAATATGTGGATATGTGTGAATATGTGGAATTTTTTTAATTTTCCTCCTGTGTTTTACATATCAAGTTTTACATATCAATGTTGTCATGTATATGTATTGATGAATTGTAAGCATATTGTAGGTATTTTTAAAAAGAAAGTAAATAATTAGAAAAATTAAGTATTCAGATATTTCAAGCCTTCGGTCAACTGAAGGTGTATATTTGTGACCCTGAAATTAGCTGATGTGCTCTGCGGGGCATTTGTATTTTATTTTCCACATCATGTTGAATGGTTAAATCAAGGATGAAAAATGCAGCTCCTACTGTAACTGGATGTTTTTTTTTTCAGAGTAATTGAAAACCTTACTGCACAGCCAGCGCCTCATGGCAAAACAATGATTGTACCATCATTAAATTCATTTTTCCAGCAGAATGTGTGGAATGAAGTTATACTGCTTTTCTTTGAACAGCCATACCTGATCTATTTCCCTTTTAGTCAAGCTGTACTGATTATTTCAGGATTTTTTTTTGAAAATAAAATACGTTTTCAAAATAAGGAAAAAGGAATTGAGATACCCTTTATCGTGGTATCCAGCGCCATCTGGAAGCTAGTGCAAGGCCAAGTAAAAGTGAAAAGTGAATGGTATGGACTAGAGACTGGTATTTTCACAGACTACAAACTGGAAGAACCTGCTGACAGGCAGGGGAATGTTTTCAGTTTGCACAGACTACAGACTGGAAGGACTTGATTAACTGCTGACAGGCAGGGGAATGTTTTCAGTTTGCACAGACTACAGACCGGAAGGACTTGATTAACTGCTGACAGGCAGGAGAATGTTTTCAGCTTGCACAGACTACAGACTGGAAGGACTTGATTAACTGCTGACAGGCAGGGGAATGTTTTCAGTTTGCACAGACTACAGACCGGAAGGACTTGATTAACTGCTGACAGGCAGGAGAATGTTTTCAGCTTGCACAGACTACAGACCGGAAGGACTTGATTAACTGCTGACAGGCAGGGGAATGTTTTCAGCTTGCACAGACTACAGACTGGAATGACTTGATTAACTGCTGACAGGCAGGGGAATGTTTTCAGTTTGCACAGACTACAGACTGGAAGGACTTGATTAACTGCTGACAGGCAGGGGAATGTTTTCAGTTTGCACAGACTACAGACTGGAAGGACTTGATTAACTGCTGACAGGCAGGGGAATGTTTTCAGCTTGCACAGACTACAGACTGGAAGGACTTGATTAACTGCTGACAGGCAGGGGGAATGTTTTCAGTTTGCACAGACTACAGACTGGAAGGACTTGATTAACTGCTGACAGGCAGGGGAATGTTTTCAGTTTGCACAGACTACAGACTGGAAGGACTTGATTAACTGCTGACAGGCATGGGAATGTTTTCAGCTTGCACAGACTACAGACTGGAAGGACTTGATTAACTGCTGACAGGCAGGGGAATGTTTTCAGTTTGCACAGACTACAGACTGGAAGGACTTGATTAACTGCTGACAGGCAGGGGAATGTTTTCAGTTTGCACAGACTACAGACTGGAAGGACTTGATTAACTGCTGACAGGCAGGGGAATGTTTTCAGTTTGCACACACTACAGACTGGAAGGACTTGATTAACTGCTGACAGGCAGGGGGAATGTTTTCAGTTTGCACACACTACAGACTGGAAGGACTTGATTAACTGCTGACAGGCAGGGGAATGTTTTCAGCTTGCACAGACTACAGACTGGAAGGACATTTTGAGCATCACACATTTAATTTCCTGCATTCTGGTGAATTTGTATGCACCAATTTGCTCTTTTCCTACATCAATTTATTGTGGAAATGTCTTATTTATGTAAAAGAAAAACAACTTTAAGATAGGCTAGCCTATCGGATATCTTCTGTTACTCTCCTCTTGCTCATGTTGACTCTGTGAATGAAAGTAGTAGATGCATTTGAACCAATACAATGCCCTTGGCACAAATTGGTTTGTAGATGTACCTATTATGTTATCTCATGTGCCCGAAATTATCAGTTCAAGTTCATTTAAGCTAACATAAACGTCTAGGGGCTACTGCTAGCTAGCTAGCTAGCTAGCTAGTTCGTGAGGGGGTCTGAACTGATAACCCCAAACACAAGTTATAAACTAGATAAGGCTATAATTCATCCGGAAATACGTGGGAAAATCTAACTCAGAAACCCCAAAGGTAAGAAAGGGTGGTGTACTGGGTTAGACAAGCAAGCTGGCTAGCTACGTTACTTACACTTGCTTACACCATCATTCATGCTCCGCTCTCCTGGTTGTCAGGAGCAACTGCGAGACAGCAACGAGGTCGGCAGTCCCAGTGGCAAGTTTCAAATGGTATGGTCCAAGCATAGGGGTGTATGAAATAATTGGAAAACAAGTATGAATGACATTTTAAGTAGTTCGACTGTCTGTGTTGTTGTTTTTACCTTTTGTGGTGAGGGAGGTAACATTATCATTCATGATATATTTTTAGGGGGGACAAATTCACCTCTTCTAAATATTGAGGGGGACATGTCCCCCCTGACCCCCCCCCATAAGTTACGCCTGTACCTCCAAGGACCCAGCTGTTAAACCACTGAAGTTCGCAGATGACACAATGGTCATGGGACTCATCCAGGATGACGACAAGTCTGCATATTGGCAGGAGGTTGAGTGTCTGGTGCTCTGGTGTAGTCAGAACAACTTGGAGCTGAACATGCTTAAGACTGCGGAGATGACAGGGGACTTTAAGAGACACCCCTCAGCACTGCTCCCCCTCACAATATCCAACAGCCCTTCGTCAACCGTGGAGACCTTCAAATTTCTGGCAACTACCGTTTCCAAAGACCTGAAGTGGGAGACCAAACATTAACTTCATCCTCAGAAAGGCACAGCAGAGCATGTTCTTTCTGTGGCAGAAATTGAGAAAAAGGGCTGTTGAGCCAGTTCTACACCACAGTCATGAGAATCTGTCCCATCCACATCCATCAAGGTCTGGCTCGGAGAAGCAACAAAACAGGATAAGAACAGACTGCAGTGAACAGTAAGAATAACAGAAAAAAATCAGTGGCGCTCCCCTGCAGGACTTGTACACCTCTAGAGCCTGGAAACGGGTGGGCAGAATCAGCACAGACGCCCCCCCCCCCACACACACACACTCAGGACACAGTCTGTTTGAACTCCTACCCTCTGGCAAGTGCTATAAAGCCATGTGCACCAAAACCACCAGACATAGGAACAGTTTTTTCCCCACAGGCCATTTCTCGCATGAACACTTAACAGTATGGTGCAGGACTAGACACTTATTATGTAAATATGACACTTTGTAAATAGACCCCTTTGGTCAGCATGTCTCACCTACATATCTATGGCCTACATATCTGCCAGCTCTCTCCCTTTACTTGTCATAGTGCCAACATTCAAAGTTCCGACTCTCCTCCACATTCCTACCCTTCCTCCTCTCCCGCTTCCTCTGGACACACCTTGCTCCTCTTCTTCTCCTTCGCCCAACAGTAGCATGGTTTCCACCGGCACCCTGCTGGACAACAGTAGTGGTGGCGGTCATTTGTAAGGCAGGTCTTGACCAATCCAGTATGGGAATCTGGTTTATGATCTGCATATTTGATTTGGCAAAGGGTTTTATGCCTTGTCCTCTTCCTGACGCAACCCTCCCCATTTATCCGGGCTTGTGACTGGCACTAAGAATGCACTGGCTTGTGCATCCTCAGTGGCTGGTTTTTTTCACAAATCACACCATTAACTTGAAATTCCTCATTCCTTACTATCAACATGCAAACTCCACACAGAGGACGACCCCCAAGGTTGGCCTACCCCGGGGCTCGAACCCAGGACCTTCTTGCTGTGAGACGACCGCGCTACCCGCTGCGCCACCGTGGCACTATGTCGTTTATAAGGGTGCAGTCAGTTTAGATTGAAGATGCCACTTAGTTGAGAGCTGACACGTATCTGTCAACAGATGTTGTATCCAGATGAGCTGATTCAACCGTCGTTGATAGTGTACTAATAGACCCTTTAGCCGACCGGTTAGTGGCGTCGCCTTGTGGTGCAGTACATCAATGTAAGCGGTTATTTTCTTGCCCGGTGCGGGATTCGATCCGGGGTGTATTGCACCACAAGGCGACACCACTGACCGCTCGGCTAAAGGGGCAGATCCGTTGTAACGGGTCTTATTGGTAGTTTACAGTCGCCTAAACAAAACGTCATTTGTAGGGATGATTATTTATTCTTGATAAATATAATCGGTAAAGGGAAGTGGCCGGGTCCATAAACCCAAACGGAACTCGCCCCGGAGTTTTATAAACGCCGGCGTCCGCGGCCGAGTATTAAAGTAGTTGGATCTTGCTGCGCGAGACGGGTCCCCGAGCCGTGCTCGAGGCGCCACACAGCCACACACGTTCAAATCCCGCAGCAACGCGGCGCCCGTGTTGGTAGGCGGCGACGACGCTGACGTCGTGTGCGTGAGCCTGCTCGTACGTTCGTTTAATTGGTTAAGCCGTGACCCGCTAGTCTCCCATTGGTCAATTGTTCAGGTCTGAGGTCGCCGTCAGTACCGGAAGAGGAGTCAACAGGCCGTCAACCATGTAAATATACAGCTATGGTCTCTCGTCGTCGTTAGGTGTGAGGGTCAGGAAGGAAGGAAGGCGAAACCCCCGAACTTTCGGAACAAAATGACGCCTCGTGTGACGTCGTCTTCTAACAGGTAGACTTCAGTCAGCTTTTCACGGACGGCACACGACACATTAATTGGGCGCGGCCTTCTATTAGCCCGCTGGCTATCCCTGCTGCTAATACACTGACAGTTGGGCAGTAGTCGCCCGTCTCTCCTGAAAAGGTCCGCGGGGAGACGGGCGAGCCGGCGTCTTACTCAGCAGCCGCCCCGGACAGCTGTCACGCTGGCTGCGCATTCAAGCGGCAGCTCCACGAAGTTGCCGCAAGCCCACCTAGCAGTCATCGATGCTAGCTGTATTATGCTAGCTAGCTGTGTTATGCTAGCTAGCTGTATTATGCTAGCTAGCTGTATTATGCTAGCTGTATTATGCTAGCTAGCTGTATTATGCTAGCTGTGTTATGGCATTGGATGTTTGGTTCTCCACGGCTAACGCTAGCCAGCTATGGTCGACTTCTCTACACGGGCGGACGTGAAATACGGTGCTTTCTGCGGGATGAGTCGATATGGTGTCCTAGGTTGTCGAGGATGTGACTGTTTTTTGTTGTTGTTGTTGTTAGGTAGCCATGCATGTGTGTAAACACCTGCAGCTCAGACATCAACTAGTTAAGACCGTGATATATCAGCAAACCTAGGTAGAAAACTGTCCTTCTCTAACATCTAGACGGAGCTTTGAGGTAGGTAAGGCGACTAGAAAGAGGGCAGAAACGTACTCAAGCATGGGAGTCGCTTAAGAATAGAAGCTATAGTGTGTGGCAACCTAATGTGTTGTATTATACTGTGTTTACACAGGCAGAGATCTTAAATACCTGCCCTTATACATACAGTCGGTCCGCTGTCTTGCGTCATGGCCTCGTGGTGTCTGCTGCAACGGCGATAAATTGTTTGGATGAAAGTACTTTATAGGTTGTTTATTAACACATTTGGTCGTAGTTCAACTATTGTGATTTCCTAACAAGGTTATTGATTTTTACATTTAAGTCAGAAGACAGGTTACAGCCAGCCACTCCGAATTACTTAGAAAGTGCTAAGTTGTGAACACTGAGTAAACCCAGGTGGGTTTGGCATGTTTTGCAGTGATTGAGTAATCTTCTCTTCTCGTGACGTCATACCTGGCATGTCAGCGCAAGCAGAGCAATAACAAACAACGACTGGAAGGGGAAGGCTCGCCAACAAATGCATTGTGCCATGTCTACACGTGCACCACACCTGATCTGGCTGTCTGTCTGGATTCAAAACCTCACAAGGCACATTCGTGCTTTATAAGATAGAGTTGAATTTCCTACACGGTTACTCTCAACCTGTCTAGTTACTTGTAGCAGATTGAGTAAACCTTAGAATATACACCAATGAACCAAAACATTATAACCACTCACAGGTGAACCAAATAATGTTAATCATCTCCAAACAAAGGCACATATGAAGGCCTTGGTAGATTAGATGGTAAGGAAACAATCTGTTCTGCTAGTCGGTGTGCTGGATGCAGGAGAAATGGGCAGGAGTAAAGACCTGAGTAACTTTTACAAGGGCCAAATTGTTATGGCCAGATAAGTGGGTCAGAGCATCTCTGAACGGCAAGGCTTGTGAGGTGCTCGGCAGTGGTAAGCGCCTGCTGACAGTGGTCTGAGGCCGGACAAACCACAAACCGGCGACAGGGTGTTGGGCGCCCAAGGCTCATCGATGCGCGAGGGCAAACAAGGCCATTGCATCTGGTCTGAGCTGACATAAGGTCTACTGTGGCACAAGTCGCAGAACATTTGAATGATGGTTACGAGAGAAATGTGTCACCAATCCTGTCACGATAACTACTTTTGTTGGATGATATATTGTCTTTGTGATAAATGAAATGTTCATTTTAAGACCATTGTTGTACAAGGCTGGAATGGCTGTTTGGGAGATGTACGTTGTCTTTGGCAATTCGTGCTGCCTGTCAAAAGTTTGCAGCATTTCTTTAAATGCTACTTTTTTGACCATGTTGAATGGATGCCTCTCTTTGGCTATATAGCGAGTTATGCTGTCTGTGAGCGCGTGCAATTTCATGCTGTCACATTTATATTTGCACATTCGGGAAAAGGCATCCATAACCAATGGTCAGGAAGGCCCCTCTCTATCTCCTACTGCAGTTTTTCTTCCCAGGTTGGAAAACTGGATGGGATGGTTATGTTTTAGATGGCCTTTTAGATTAGTTGTGTTGCTATGTTTCATTGCCACTTTTTTAAAACAAAGTCGACATACCAGCTCGTTCATGTTAATGGGCTCTCCTCTCTCATTTGGCTTAAACCCAAAATGTTCCACACCGAAACTGTGGAGTGCGGCTTGGAAACCGAGTCCTTTTGGACTTTTTCCGGCTGGAATTATGCAGTTGTTGGGGAAAACACTTATTAGCCTCGAGTTTGTAGCATGTTGTCTTCACTTAACCTGCACAAATAAGACAAAAAGAAACCGTACACAAAGCACCCACAAAGGGTGGAAAGGCACCCTTAACTGTGCTGCCAAGCAAACCGTGTCTTGGTGCTATTTGCACGTATTTAAATTAGGTAATATGCTTACATTTGACACAAAATTGGCCCCTTTCTATGCAAATGTGTCTCATCGCAAAAAGAGTCCAATTCACAAGCACCAGTGCTAATCGCCACATGCAGGTAGAGGGAAAATTATCAGCATCTTCAGAGAGTTGGTGGCAACTGATGTCCAGACTATCCAATGAGAATGGCAGCCGTGATTGTAGCCGGACGAAGGAGTTGTCAGGCCAGGTGTGCTCGTAAGCGGATATTTCGGAGAATATCACTTTTTGATTTAAATGACACACAAATCATTCGCAGATACAGGTTGCCAGGCCTAACAAGTCTTGCTATACTTGATGACATCAAGGGAGACATTGAACCTGCCTCCTGTGTCTTGGCAGAACGCCACCATTTATATTTTGCTTCATGGATAATTGCAATCAGGCGCAAAACAAGGGAAAATTGCACCCAGCTGCAAAACTTAATGGGCGTGTTTGCACTATAATATCATTCGTGCAATATCTTTTGGACCTTGGGATGGGCCAGATAGCAGTTGCAGTTGATGCGCAATGCATAGTGCCATCAGCGGCCGCAATCCTTTCTTCCCCTGTCAATACAGAGTGAATCTTAGAAATATGAGAGACATCCGCAGAGAAAAACAGATGAAAGAGGGGGAGTTGACAGATAATTAGAATAGATATTCTTAAAATTAAATTAGTGCCCTTTTAAAAGAGATAACCCAAGATATGAATGGAAAGTATTTTGCAACTGCATTTATAGCCTTTTTTTTTTAACTCGACTGTAGCTTAACCATGTCATGTGATATGCTACTTCAGTACATTTTAACAAAACAGTATTACTGAGACTACTATAGAAAATTGCAAATGAACATTTAATATCCAGGAATTCACGTTATAGACACTACCACTGACTGTCCCTGTAACAAATTGGCCACAATTTCAAACATTGATGAAAGAGCACCACAGATGTGATGTTTGCTTTGAGAATGTTGATGGAGAAGTATAGAGAAGGTCAGAAAGAGTTGCATTGTGTCTTTGTGGATCTAGAGAAAGCATATGACAGGGTGCCGAGAGAGGAGGTGTGGTATTGTATGAGGAAGTCAGGAGTTGCAGAGAAGTATGTAGGAGTGGTGCAGGATATGTATGAGGGCAGTGTGACAGTGGTGAGGTGTGCGGTTGGAATGACAGATGGGTTCAAGGTGGAGGTGGGATTACATCAAGGATCGGCTCTGAGCCCTTTCTTGTTTGCAATGGTGATGGACAGGTTGACGGACGAGATCAGGCAGGAGTCTCCGTGGACGATGATGTTCGCGGATGACATTGTGATCTGTAGTGAGAGTAGGGTGCAGGTGGAGGAGAGCCTGGAGAGGTGGAGGTATGCACTGGAGAGAAGAGGAATGAAAGTCAGTAGGAGCAAGACAGAATACCTATGCGTGAATGAGAGGGAGGACAGTGGGATGGTCGGGATGCAAGGAGTGGAAGTGACAAAGGTATTTGAGTTTAAATACTTGGGGTCAACTGTCCAAAGTAACGGGGAGTGCAGAAGAGAGTGCAGGCAGGGTGGAGTGGGTGGAGAAGAGTGTCAGGAGTGATTTGCGACAGAAGGGCACCAGCAAGAGTTAAAGGGAAGGTTTACAAGATGGTTGTGAGACCAGGTATGTTATATGGTTTGGAGACAGTGGCACTGACGAAAAGACAGGAGGTGGAGCTGGAGGTGGCAGAGATGAAGATGCTAAGATTTTCACTGGGAGTGATGAAGAAGGACAGGATTAGGAACGATTATATTAGAGGGACAGCTCAGGTTGGACGGTTTGGAGACAAAGCAAGAGAGGCAAGATTGAGATGGCTTGGACATGTGTGGAGGAGAGATGGTGGTTATATTGGGAGAAGGATGCTGAATATGGAGCTGCCAGGGAAGAGGAGAAGAGGAAGGCCAAAGAGGAGGTTTATGGATGTGGTGAGGGTAGACATGCAGGTGGCTGGTGTGACAGAGGAAGATGCAGAGGACAGGAAGAAATGGCAACGGATGATCCGCTGTGGCGACCCCTAACTGGAGCAGCCGAAAGTAGTAGTAGTAGTAGATTACAATTGAGGGTGGGGATAATTTGCATATTCAGATTTTGGATTTTTTTAAAGGGGGAGTGGAAGATGTGAATTTAAGGATTTTAACAAGAAAATTGAACTATTGTGCAGAAAAAAACCACACCAGACAATTTATTATATCAAGCAGAGCATTTTAAGTGTAAAAAGGTGACTGGATGTGGACTTTAAGGAAAGTGCATATGTTTAACAATACAGTTAGACATTGCAGTGCTGAGCACCAGTGGTGGGCAATATGGCCAACACTTGATGTCACAATATTCTTACAATTCTTGACGGTTGCAGTATTTTTTACAATAATAATTTTTAAAATAATTATGTATAATATAAAACCACAGAAAGGTAGCAATTTCTTGCCACGTTTCTTTTTCGCGTGTTTAAACAGGGCATGATACTGGAGTAAGTCAAGTTGCCCAGATTTAAGTTTGTAAAAATAATGTTTTAAATGATTGTATTGTATTGAGAGCCAAGATGTTCAAGTCCTGGAGTCTCAAATGTAAGCTTCTATAGGTAGCGGGAGTTCTTCATGACTGCCCTAAAGTAGCGCAAGGTGCAACTGATTATGATTACATAAAGTTGTTGTACATTTGCCAATTATAAGCTAATAGGACAATTTCCTTGTTTCAGTGTTACACAACGGACTAAACACCTGTAAACATGGATGGGGTCAAAACCAATGACAGCGCCTTTCCCAGCTTGGTGGATCTGGATGACTTTCTCAACAAGCATGACTCTAACTTCGTCTGGCTCCTTGTGGGTAAGTGGTTAAGAAATGGTCTATGTCCAGCTTAAAAACAAATCTTTTATTACTCTGCCTGTCAGGCTTAGGTAGGCTGGGGGTGTCTTTGCTAGTTGCTCTTTGCTAGTCAAAGGGTAATAAAATATGGCAAGTCAAGGAACTGCATGCCCGTCCTGCATGTTAAAGGAAGGCTGACAACTGTTGCTGGGACAGAAAAGCAGCCTCATTGTTTCAGAGCATTTATAGTGAGAGGCTGAGGAAAAGAGCTGTTCATTTTCAGTTTGTACAAGTTGTTCACGGAACAAAATGGTTGTAGCTTGTTTGCTTTTTTAAAGTTCAGAGCGTCGCATCCCCGGGCACTGCACGCTGGCGGCCCACTGCTCCTAGCTACACAGCTAGGATGGGTTAAATGCAGGGAAACAGTTGCCTCAGGGGGATTAATAAAAAAAACTAGTAGTAGTAGTAGTTCATGGCACATGTCCTGATATAGTATTCACTGCAGGAGTGGTATTCGCTACAAGAATACCTTACCGGTCTTTGTGTACATGTCCCCATGAGCAA
The DNA here is from genome assembly GCF_029633865.1 of Lampris incognitus. Lineage (NCBI taxonomy): Eukaryota > Metazoa > Chordata > Actinopteri > Lampriformes > Lampridae > Lampris > Lampris incognitus. The sequence goes on from NC_079226.1 coordinate 43,212,906, forward strand.
AGCTTTTGGTCTGTTTTTGAGGTTTCCTGAAATACCGGATGAAAAGAACAGGCCAGTGTGCTTTTTTTAATTGGCTTTAAAAGAGGTTTAGTTAATGACTTAAGTGTGGTCATTCCACAGCACTGGCTTGGCCAACCTGATGCCTCTTCTGGGTTCAAGAATGCCACCAGGTTCGGCTTAGCATTAACACTGTAAAGTGCTTGTTTGAGCCGAGACGTTTCTGAGACATTCTTGCCTGTTTGTGTTTAGCCGGTTAACCCGGTTTGGGCTGGGGGTGAAAGTTGTTAGTAATCTCCCAATTCAAGTAAATGAGTCCAGATTTGATTTAGAAATTATTCACAGGGGCGTCCGGGTGGTGTGGCGGTCTACACGGGGATCGCCGGTTCGAATCTCCGCGTTACCTCCGGCTTGGTTGGGCATCCCTACAGACACAATTGGCCGTGTCTGTGGGTGGGAAGCTAGATGTGGGTATGTGTCCTGGTTGCTGCACTAGCGCCTCCTCTGGTCGGTCGGGGCGCCTGTTCGAGGAGGCGAGGGGGAACTGGGGGGAATAGTGTGTCCCCCCTGGTGAAACTCCTCACTGTCAGGTGAAAAGAAGTGGCTGGTGACTCCACATGTATCAGAGGAGACATGTGGTAGTCTGCAGCCCTCCCCGGATCGGCAGAGGGGGTGGAGCAGCGACCAGGATGGCTTGGAAGAGTGGGGTAATTGGCCGGGTACAATTGGGGAGAAAAAAACCCGATTAATTTTAGAAATATAGTGAAATCTTGGTGGTTGTCTTTATGACTTCTCAAAACATAATTTCTGGACAACTTGTCAAACAAGATGAACTTGGATCACTTTTTTTCCAGGGTGGTCCACTCATGTTAAAATGTCCAGCTGGAGAGAAATGGCAGCTTGGGAGTGTCGGGGGTTGTGTCCTTATCAAGGAAATGCATATTGCTGGTGTTTTCCTCATTCCACATGTTCAACAACCCCCAGTCAGTGCGTAGTTTTAAGAAAGAAGAAAAACAAAACAAGCGGACCCTGTCTGACTGACTTTCTCTGCGCTTGTGTTTCAGCCACTATTCTATCCTGTGGATGGATCATCTATTTAACGTATTACAACTCCCGCAACATTGGCCTCATCCTCACCCTCATCATCAACAGACTGTACAAGGATGGCTACATTCACATTGGTGAGTTCCTCCGTATTTCTGTCGTAGAACGAAGAAGGAATTTATGGAACCCCGCCAAAGACCCTAAAGTAGTGCTGGATGATAAAATAAGATTGGTAACTATCTCAATTAAATTCTCCAAGTTTGAAATATACAATATAAATATATATACAGTATAATAATAAATATACAATAGTATTGTATAATAAATATACAATAATATATACCACATTTTATATGTATATAAATTATTATAATGTTAATGTATGATATATGTAATATTAATTATATATATAATTATATGTATAATTATATATAAATGATGTAATAAATATTATAGTCTAATAAATAAACAATATACATACACTTCAGTTTGATAATGACTTTAGCAGAGTTGCTGTTCATGTTCAAGAGCATGATGAATGATAAAGGGACAGCTAATCTTGTAGCCTCGAAAAGCCAACCCACGAGTTTTGTTTGGCTCATTGTGGTCTGGCAAGACTTAATAGGCATTTGTTTGTGTTTGGGGTGTTGTCAATGGGCGTAGACCAGATTTAATTTGCAGGCAGTCGGATAAGTCTTTAACCAGTCAGAGCTTAAAGCCCTGTGACGTACAAACACAGCTCCACATGTGCTCACCTGCTCGTAGTAAAAGCCACCACTATAAGTGGTCTGCTCAGTGTGGCCAGGTAGCGTGTCTAAGAGAGGTCTTACAGACACTTGGTATTATGCCACCAGGTGCACTGGCAACCAGCCATTGAAGCCATGTCCAAATCCAGCTCGTTGTCGGGGTTTTTGCTGGCTCATAATAAGGCTTAGACGGTAACTTTGCATGACAGTGACTGCGGTCGGTCCGGTTTCACTGCCACCGTCTAGTCAGTGTGTCGTCTGCTTACATTTGTATTTGGACGTAACTTCAAGTTAAGACACCACTACAACGCATTGAGATGCATTAAAATGAAATGGCTGATAAGCATTAAACATTTGAACATTTTAAATATTTACTGCAGGATTTGTTAACAACTGACACAGCCTTAAAGTGCCACCGAAATAAAAACGTGCTTTAATTAAAAAGCTAGAAAAGTGCCTTTAAAACAGAAAATAAATATTTGTGCTTGTGACCATGTTGAATTTACTTCCCTACTCACAGCATATGTCACATCCAGTGACTGAGCATTAGACCCTCCTAATTTTGTTTGCCCTGTAAAACATTTTAACAAGGCCCCTGAAGTCTGTCTCCCCCTGATGTGGCCTGAATGAAGTTCTGAATGAAGAGGCAGATGAGCTGTGCTTGCAACACTCTGCACAAACCATCCCCTCAAGTGTCAAGACAAGCTGGTCACGTTTCTTCCAGGCTGGGTCAAATCGGCAGGTTTCGTGTTTATCAGCGACACGTTTACTAGTAAAAGGAAAGTTAATTCATTCATTCATCTTTAGCCGCTTCTCCGGGGTCGGGTCACGGTGGCAACAAGCTAAGTAGGGCACTCCAGATGTCCCTCTCCCCAGCAACACCCTCCAGCTCATCCTGGGGGATCCCAAGGTGTTCCCAGGCCAGATTGTACATTACATTAGGCATTTAGCTGACGCTTTTATCCAAAGCGACTTACAATAAGTCCATTTAACATAGGAAATCATGTAGTCCCTCCAACGAGTTCTGGGTCTACCCCGAGGTCTCTTCCCAATTGGCTGTGCATGAAAACCTCCAAAAGAAGGCACCCAGGAAGCATCCTAAACAAGATGCCCGAACCACCTCAACTGGCTGCTTCTGACACGAAGGAGCAGTGGCTGTACTCCAAGCTCCCTCCGGATGTCTCCTCACCCTATCTCTAAGGCTGAGCCCAGACACCCTATGGAGGAAACTCATTTCAGCCGCTTGTATCCACGATCTCACCCTTTCGGTCACTACCTAAAGCTCATGACCATAGGTGAGGGTTAAAACGAAGATTTACTGGTAAATTGAGAGCTTTGCATTCTGGCTCAGCTCCCTCTTCACCACAATGGTCTGGTACAACGTCCACATTACTGCTGATGCTGCACCAATCCGCCTGTCAGTCTTCCACTCCATCCTACCCTCACTCGTGAACAAGACCCTGAGATATTTGAACTCCTTCACTTGAGGCAAAAAGGAAAGTTACTTTCAGGATATCCTTGATTCATAAAGCCAGACCCCATGACTCGCCCCTGGCCACCTCCTGGATGAGGTTCAGTCACCTCTGTCTGCAGTCCATCTCCTGCCTCTACCTGTTCTTCATCCTGCTGCTCAGACCTGACTGGCTGGCTCGTACTAACAGTCATTTACCACACATGAAAAATCACTTCTAATAAATAGCTATTAGAATGAAATAGAAAGATAGAAATGCCTAATACACACAAACATAAACTAGAATACACAGATATTTTTAAGTGGAAAAATCGATTATTTGGTTTATTGTGTTCACTTTGCTAATTCCTCATCTTCCTCATATCGGGCTCTTAAGAAGTGGAGTTAGTCCCCGGGTGCTGCAGCAGCCCACTGCTCCTATACAATAGGATGAGTTAAATGTGGAAAACAAATGTCATTGTAACCTACAATGACAAAATAAAGAGACTTTCTTATTTCTTTCTTTTATTAGAGAAATCTGTGATCTTGCCTTTTCTCTTGTCTGTGATCTGTCAGTGGACAAGAACAATCACTCATTTAAAGTGTAACGTCTCCCCCAGATCTGAGCCTAATTCCACCCACTGCATAATTTTGAAAAATGCTAAAAAGTGGGCAAGGGGGGTGTCTGGGTAGCGTGGTGGTTTATTCCATTGCCTACTAACACGGGGATCGCCGGTTTGAATCCCCGTGTTACCTCCAGCTTGGTCGGGCATCCCTACAGACACAACTGGCCATGTCTGTGGGTGGGAAGCTGGATTTGGGGAAATGTCCTGGTTGCTGCACTAGCGCCTCCTCTGGTCGGTCAGGGCGCCTGTTTGGGGGAGGGGGAACTGGGCGTGATCCTCCCACGCGCTACGTCCCCCTGGTGAAGCTCCTCACTGTCAGGTGAAAAGAAGCAGCTGGCGACTCCGCGTGTATCAGACGAGCTATTTGGTAGTCCCTGGATCAGCAGAGAGGGTGGAGCAGCGACCGGGACGGCTCGGAAAATCCCCCCCCCCAAAAAAAAGGGGGTAGGGGACGGGGGGGCTTGGGCTTTGATGTGTTAGGCAGGAGCATGGGCTGGAGTAGCTGGGGTTGAGAAGGGCCCGAGGCAAGTCACTGGTGTGAGTCACTGGCTTGCCGCTGTACTCAGCCGATTCCCTCCAGCGGCCCACCTTCCGGCACGGCATTGGACATCAGCCTGCAGAGATCCCCTGACGACTGTGCCGCGGCTGCAGTACAGATGGAAGGGTAGATGGGCCACACCTTTCCAGCGGTGGAAGGAGGCGGGCGACGGGGCAACTGCTCCCCTAGCATGGCGCGAGCCAAGCCCGACTGACCCAGTTGTCCGATGGTGCTTCTACAGCTGTCAAAAGCACAAGTCCAAACCATTGCATCAAAATCATTTTGTGCGGGCCAACCTAGACAAAAGCTGTCTTGATGGCACAGAAAATGAGTCCACAGTGAGGGGGTGGGTTTAGTGTTTTATATCTTTTCACGTCTTTCAAGAAGCTGGTCAAAGTGTCAGGCTTGAAATCTGGAAATGTGGCCAGTTTTGGATTTTACTCTGCTGAAGGAAGTAAAAATCTCAAGAAATTAGTTTATAGATGGCTTCATCTGTAAGGATAAAAGATAAAAGCACACGTCCAAATTTCCCAAAATGACACCACCAAAAACATACAAAAACAGAGAGAACAAGCAAAAAGACACAAACAGTTAACAACACAGTCCGTTCAGTGCAACACAGTCCAACAATCCCCCTGTCCAGGAGAACGAACACTGGCCAGGATGACTGTGGGACCTGCCGGTCTGCATGGGCTAGCAGTTAGCTTAGCCTGCCCCGCTTCCGTGTCCGGCCCTTGTGCTTCCTCTTCCAGCTCCAGGCAGGAAGGCTGGAGGTGGACGCAGCAGACAAGCTCCCTCAGCCGATCCAACGCCAGCTCTTTCAGTTATCAAAAAAAAAAACTTAACACGATGACACAAACTTAGACATGGACAAAGACGCTGCATAATTAATTTTTTTAATCTTTATTTGAATAGTGCATATTCATGAACATTGGTATCGCAGGTACACATATAAACATGCCGGATTGTGGCAATACTGCTAATTTACATCCGTTGCCCCTAGACAGGTCAAAACAAAAAATAAAAACAGATGTGGTACACCACAACACAATACAATAACACTAAAATACACAACAATACAATATACCACAATACAATACAATACAATACAGTACAATACAACATTATACCATGAAAGATATAACACACAAATGACTGATATAGTCGGTACTGGGTGAAGCCGCTGCAAACATGAGTTCACGCCGCCATCTTCCCCATATACAAGGGGAGTGGAGAAGTGAATTGTTTTAAAAATAAGATTAATCAGGGTCATCACGCCTTATAATATGACTAACTCTATTAGAATATTTAATTGACAGGACTAATTAAAAACAACAACACCCCTTTCCTGGATCATAATTCTTTTCCTTTTTTGTCAGTCTTTAAAATATCCTTTGCATACCTAACCGTTATAGTGCCGATGAAAAGAGGAGGACTTAGGGGTGATGAGGCAAACCTGTTGAATACCACTGAAACCACCACACCCTGTACTCAGTTATTTTTATAGTTTTTGCCTCAGTTCAGACTGCAGCATTTTGATTACTGAACTTCTAAGTCCTTGTTCAACCCAATGATTTCACGTTCCTCCAAATTGTTTCCCTTATTCACACGAGACACTCAGACTATGATCTTATGTAGATGGTGCTTATTATTATTATTAAGTTGTTATTGTAAGTCGGTGTTACTTGTTAATTGTTCACTTGAACACCACCAAGCTTTAACTCGTTCTGTTTAATTCATCAGGGGTCCAGGTAGCGTAGCGGTCTATTCCGTTGCCTACCAACACGGGGATCGCAGGTTCGAATCCCTGTGTTACCTCCGGCTTGGTCGGGCGTCCCTACAGACACAATTGGCCGTGTCTGCGGGTGGGAAGCCAGATGTCGGTGTCCTGGTCGCTGCACTACTGCCTCCTCTGGTCAGTCGGGGCGCCTGTTCGGGGGGGAGGGGGAACTGGGGGGAACAGCGTGATCCTCCCACACGCTACGTTCCCCTGGTGAAACTCCTCACTGTCAGGTGAAAAGAAGTGGCTGGTGATTCGACATGTATCGGAAGAGACATGTGGTAGTCTGCAGCCCTCCCCGGATCAGCAGAGGGGGTGGAGCAGAGATCAGGATGGCTCGGAAGAGTGGGGTAATTGGCCAGATACAATTCGACAGAAAAAAGGGGAGGAAATCGCACACACAAAAAAAAAGTAATTCATCAGTAGAGTTCTACAAATGAGTAATTCTGTAGATCCTGAAGAGTAAAGTACGAGTAGCAGTGGACTACATTCCTATGTATATATATATATATATATATATATATACACTACCGTTCAAAAGTTTGGGATCACCCAAACAATTTTGTGTTTTCCATGAAAAGTCACACTTATTCACCACCATATGTTGTGAAATGAATTGAAAATAGAGTCAAAACATTGACAAGGTTAGAAATAATGACTTGTATTTGAAATAAGATTTTTTTTACATCAAACTTTGCTTTCGTCAAAGAATCCTCCATTTGCAGCAATTACAGCATTGCAGACCTTTGGCATTCTAGCTGTTAATTTGTTGAGGTAATCTGGAGAAATTGCACCCCACGCTTCCAGAAGCAGCTCCCACAAGTTGGATTGGTTGGATGGGCACTTCTTTGAGCAGATTGAGTTTCTGGAGCATCACATTTGTGGGGTCAATTAAACGCTCAAAATGGCCAGAAAAAGAGAACTTTCATCTGAAACTCGACAGTCTATTCTTGTTCTTAGAAATGAAGGCTATTCCATGCGAGAAATTGCTAAGAAATTGAAGATTTCCTACACCGGTGTGTACTACTCCCTTCAGAGGACAGCACAAACAGGCTCTAACCAGAGTAGAAAAAGAAGTGGGAGGCCGCGTTGCACAACTGAGCAAGAAGATAAGTACATTAGAGTCTCTAGTTTGAGAAACAGACGCCTCACAGGTCCCCAACTGGCATCTTCATTAAATAGTACCTGTTAGAGCCTGTTTGTGCTGTCCTCTGAAGGGAGTAGTACACACCGGTGTAGGAAATCTTCAATTTCTTAGCAATTTCTCGCATGGAATAGCCTTCATTTCTAAGAACAAGAATAGACTGTCGAGTTTCAGATGAAAGTTCTCTTTTTCTGGCCATTTTGAGCGTTTAATTGACCCCACAAATGTGATGCTCCAGAAACTCAATCTGCTCAAAGAAGTGCCCATCCAACCAATCCAACTTGTGGGAGCTGCTTCTGGAAGCGTGGGGTGCAATTTCTCCAGATTACCTCAACAAATTAACAGCTAGAATGCCAAAGGTCTGCAATGCTGTAATTGCTGCAAATGGAGGATTCTTTAACGAAAGCAAAGTTTGATGTAAAAAAAATCTTATTTCAAATAAAAATCATTATTTCTAACCTTGTCAATGTCTTGACTCTATTTTCTATTCATTTCACAACATATGGTGGTGAATAAGTGTGACTTTTCATGGAAAACACGAAATTGTTTGGGTGATCCCAAACTTTTGAACGGTAGTGTATATATATATACAAGCCACACAGCAGGGTGGCCCGACTTTACGTTGGTGCACGAGCTAGTGGTTCGTGCCAGACCCAAGTCTAGTGTAAATCCTTGACACATTCAAAAACGGAGTTTCCAAGCTACTTTGCAAGAACGTCTGATGAGGCAGGATATTTCCTGAACTGTTTGATGGGCTTCAGTGTTGCTTTGTATCTGAAGGACAGTGTGTTTGCCCCCTTCTTGCAGGTTCCTTCTCTTTCTCTGTGTTGTCGGGGAAGGTGATGTTCAGAGATGTGTACTTTATCAACCAAGACATGTCCATCAGGTGACCCTCTATTGCCCTGCTTTGCCATGCACCTTTAGTGTCTGTCACGTGTTGCTTAGAACTGTTCTTTTAGACTAAAGACGTCTCTCAAAAGCCTTGGGTTCTACCTGTTTGGTTTTCCTTGTGTTACAGGATACAGGATGGTTTTCTCATATTTCGTTGGTGGAAAATGTACAACCCAAAACAGAAACAGCATGGTGAGTAGATCACAAGGTTAGCTACAGAGTTCATGTACTATAGGAAAAAAGTGTGTGTGTTTGTGTGTGTGGGGTTGGGGGGTGTCTTTTTTTTTTTCAGAAAATACATTAGGGGGGCATTGGCTGGGGGGGACAACCCTTTTAGATTAATAACTGAAATAGCTAGAGATGTTTAAATACTCTTAAGGCCGGTATACACTGTGCGATGTGGGCCGTCTCACACGAAAGATGACTAAACGTGGCGATGTCTTTGATTGTGGCTCCAAAATGGTGGTCCTACGGTGCACTGGTTCAAAGACCGCTGTTATTACAGTCTTGCGACCAAAAATAACCTGGGGCAAAACCAACAACAACAAAATGAGCTGCGGCGACTATTGAAAGGACTCGATTCCTGCTTGGTATCATGTTGCTCTACCAGCAGTGTAGATTGACGACATGCTGATGTGGCACGCACACTGATGATGTTTTTATAGAGTTTTGTCGTAGCCTGCGATTCAGTAGTGTTATCATGGTACAGTCTACATACATCACACTTGATGTGATTCAGTAGTCTTATCACGGTACAGTCTACATACATCACACTTGATGTGATTCAGTAGTGTTATCATGGTACAGTCTACATACATCACACTTGATGTGATTCAGTAGTCTTATCACGGTACAGTCTACATACATCACACTTGATGTGATTCAGTAGTGTTATCATGGTACAGTCTACATACATCACACTTGATGTGATTCAGTAGTGTTATCATGGTACAGTCTACACACATCACACTTGATCTGATTCAGTAGTGTTAACATGGTACAGTCTTCATACATCACACTTGATGTGATTCAGTAGTGTTATCATGGTACAGTCTACATACCTCACACTTGATGTGATTCAGTAGTGTTATCATGGTACAGTCTACATACCTCACACTTGATGTGATTCAGTAGTGTTAACATGGTACAGTCTACATACATCACACTTTATGTGATTCAGTAGTGTTATCATGGTACAGTCTACACACATCACACTTGATGTGATTCAGTATTGTTATCATGGTACAGTCTACAGACATCACACTTGATGTGATTCTGTCGTTTTATCATGGTACAGTCTACATACATCACCCTTGATGTGATTCAGTAGTGTCATCATGGTACAATCTACATACATCACACTTGATGTGATTCTGTTGTGTCATCATGGTACAGTCTACACACATCACACTTGATGTGATTCTGTTGTGTCATCATGGTACAGTCTACAGACATCACACTTGATGTGATTCTGTCGTTTTATCATGGTGCCGTCTACATACATCACACTTGATGTGATCTGTTGTGTCATCATGGTACAGTCTACATACATCACACTTGATGTGATTCAGTAGTGTCATCATGGTACAATCTACATACATCTCACTTGATGTGATTCTGTCGTGTTATCATGGTACAGTCTACAGACATCACACTTGATGTGATTCTGTCGTTTTATCATGGTGCCGTCTACATACATCACACTTGATGTGATTCTGTTGTGTCATCATGGTACAGTCTACATACATCACACTTGATGTGATTCAGTAGTGTCATCATGGTACAATCTACATACATCACACTTGATGTGATTCTGTCGTGTTATCATGGTACAGTCTACAGACATCACACTTGATGTGATTCTGTCGTTTTATCATGGTGCCGTCTACATACATCACACTTGATGTGATTCTGTTGTGTCATCATGGTACAGTCTACATACATCACACTTGATGTGATTCAGTAGTGTCATCATGGTACAATCTACATACATCACACTTGATGTGATTCTGTCGTGTTATCATGGTACAGTCTACATGCATCACACTTGATGTGATTCAGTAGTGTTATCATGGTACAGTCTACATACATCACACTTGATGTGATTCTGTTGTGTCATCATGGTACAGTCTACATACATCACACTTGATGTGATTCAGTAGTGTCATCATGGTACAATCTACATACATCTCACTTGATGTGATTCTGTCGTGTTATCATGGTACAGTCTACAGACATCACACTTGATGTCGTACCCAGGTTTATTAGATCCATATCGCACAGTGTGGCTTGCAGTAAACTTGTAGGACTGCTGAAATCACACAGACTGTAGGAGGCACAAGACTGAATGCTGTAAGAAACCATCCTCCCCCTGTTGTCAGATCCCAAGGCAGAGACCAGGCTTTACGTGACGGTCAATGGCTTTGAATTCCATGTCTACAACCGCACCGACCTCTATGCTCGGCTTCAGGAAACCTTTGGCCTTGAACCTACCCTCATCCTACCCAAGAAGGACGAGGAGAGGACACAGGAAGACAGTGAGAAGACTCTAGACAGGTAGGATGTGCTCAGTAGCTGGTTCATCTTCTGTGACCTCACAGTTTCCCATTTCAAAATGTGGATGTCGGCCTGCCGGGAGAGAAGCTAGAAGGGCCTGACGTGAGAATGTTACTCAGGTGGTCAGATAGCAACACAACTGCACCTGTTCTCCTGAGGTTTACCCCTCATGGGAGAGTTGACTGTAACAGAACACAAAGGAAACACAAAATTAAATAGGAGTGGACATTCATAGGAGGTATGTGTCAAAGTTAATGAGAAACTGCATATATGTACACAAGCTTTCTGTCTTGAGTAGAAATGGATGTAAAATTAAATCTTCATGTGCATCTGATGTCCTGTGGCCCGTGTGTAGTGTCAACATCAAAACAGAGAGCCCAGACCCCTCATCCTCGTGGCGTTCCCTCATCCCTGTCATCAAAGTCAACATCAGCGCTGTGAGTACCTAAATAACTAGTCATGCAACCATTTACATGGCTTTTAACAAACGAGCACACTGAGTTGTGAATTGAAGAGAAAAAAAGGTGTCCAGTGAGGGGCGGCGAGCGTGCTTCCTTAGGGAAAAGGTCTAAATAACAAGCTCCCTCTTGGTTTGCAATTTTTGTGTCTTATTTCATTATTATTGGCGGCATGGTGCCGCAGTGGCTAGCATGGTCGCTTCACAGCAGGAGGGTCCTGGGTTCGAGCCCCGGGGTAGTCCAACCTTGGGGGTCATCCCGGGTCGTCCTCTGTGTGGACTTTGCATGTTCTCCCCGTGTGTGTGTGGGTTTCCTCCGGGTGCTCCGGTTTCCTCCCACAGTCCAAAGACATGTAGGTCAGGTGAATCAGCCCTACTAAATTGTCCCTAGGTGTGAATGTGTGTGTGTGTGTGTGTGTGTGTGTGTGTGTGTGTGTGTGTGTGTGTGTGTGTGTGTGTGTGTGTGTGTGTGTGTGTGTGTGTGTGTGTGTTTAAATGTTTTGTTATTGTCCTTTTGCTGACAATGGCTCATGTGTGCATGTTTCTTGAGTACTTATACATGCATCTGTCCCCCTTAGGGCCGTTTGGCTTTTGGGAACCACCACCTGCCCCAGACGCTGTGTGTTAACTTTGAAGATGCCATCCTGACATATGCCACCAAGCCCCCCTCCAGCCACCTGGATCTGTACATGCACATAATCAAGGGCTCGCTGGAGAACGTCCGCGTCATGCTGGTGCCTAGTCCACGTTACCTGGGCATGCAGAACGATGAGTAAGATGAGTCACAGCCACTACATTTTCAGCACAGCTTCGTAAAGGTCGATGGAGCAGTTCAGATGTAGACTGCTAATAAAGACAGCTGGCACTAAGAAAGATCTCAACACTACTCATGCTAACCAAAACAGCTGCAAAATAGCTTGATCGTGTATGGCCATTTTACCCTTTTTACATGTCATACCACTCATTAGTCACTCAGTCAGCTTCCTGCTGACACTTGCACAGAGCATGGAGAAGTTTTGGCAACCTAAATGAAATCTAACATTCAGATTCTGAATGAGGTGTGGTCTTTCTTACAGACCCCCAAGACTGATGGGTGAGGGCTTTGTGGTGATGCAGTCCAATGATGTAGACATCTACTATTATCAGGATGAACCAGGTATGCACACACACACACACACACACACACACACACACACACACACACACACACACACACACGCACGCTCAACTGCTTGAAAATAGTTTTAGTGGCGTTTCTACATCACAACATTTTTCCAGAGGGGAATTCCTTTGAGGCTTAACCCCCCCCCCCCGTAAAGTAAGAGCAGGTGGATGACTTCTATAATACTTCTAACACTAAAAGTTATTTAAGTTTTTTACGTCATGAAAAACATTAACAGTAGTTTTGAACAAAAGTTAAACCCTTTAAAAGATACTTTGTGTTGCACAACCTGTGCTGTCGCATACAAGCAGCCAAACACACTGCTCTTGTGCAAAAGGAAGACCACTAATACTTACAATGCTCACAGCTGTTAAAATAAAAGTTTGAAGTCATAAAAACCATTAATAGTGTTGAACTACAAAAGTTAAACCCTCAGAGTCATCTTTATTTGGCCGTGTATATTTGCACATACATGGAATTTGACTCCAGTTTAGTGGCTCTCGATATACTTGCATAGAATAACCGCACAACAATCTAGAGGAATATACACAAGGAATGATTGTGTACAGGTGAAACAGGAGGGCAGTAGTGCAATGGTGCAGAGTGCAAAGATGCCGGAATAAATGTTAATTATGCACATGAGGCAGGTGGACATGACAAAATATGCATGTATGCATACAATATATAGCATATTGTGTGGTGACCTTATAGTCCACTACAATATACAATGGAAGATGTCTGGAATGATGGTGTTGAACGCTGAGCTGAAGTCCACAAACAGGACCTTGCTTATGTCCCTGTGGAGTTGAGGTGTTGGAAGATGTAGCGCTGTAGCGTTGAATGCATCATCCACTAACCTTTATGCCCAGTAGGCAAACTGAGGGGGGTCCAGTAGGGGGCCTGTGATGTCCTTCAGCAGGGCCAACACATGTCTCTCAAAGGATTTCATGACCACAGACGTCAGGGCGACGGGGTGTAGTCATTTCATCCTGAGATACAGGCTTTCGTGGGGACTGGGATGATAGTGGAGCTTTTGAAGCAGGAGGGGACTTCACACAGCTCCAGTGTTGAAGAGCAGTTTGAAGATGGGGGCCAGCTGGTCAGCACAGACTTATAGGCAGGAAGGAGACACTCCATCCAGGCCTGGTGCCTTCCTGATCTTCTGTCTCTGGAACAGCTGACACACATCCTCTTCACAGATCCTGAGTGCAGGTGGGGGGTCAGTGGGGAGGGGTGAGAGACTGGCAGGGAGTGCAGTTGGTTGTGTGATGTGGCCAGAGAGGGTGAGGGGTGTGAGAGTGGGTTTATAAAACCTGCAGTAAAACCCGTTCAGGTCGTCAGCCAGTTGATGGTTCGCTGCAGTGTGTGTGTGGGGGGTGGTGGTCTCCTGTAGTTGGTAATGTCTTTCAAACCTCTCCAGACTGATGATGGGTCGTTGGCAGAAAACCTGTTTTTCAACTTTTCCCCGTAGCACCTTTTTACCGCTCTGACCTCCTTTGTGAGTCTATTTCTGGCTTGGTTGTACCAGATCCTATCTCCACTCCCGTAGGCTTCCTTCTCTGGCCTGACGAAGCTGTCTGAGTTTAGCTGTGAACCAGGGCTTAATGTTGTTGAAGGTACAGTAGGTTTTGGTGGGCACACATGTGTCCTGACAAAGGCTGATGTCAGATGTAGCAGTGTCAGATGTTCGTCCAGGTCCATAGATGCAGCCTCATAAACACTCTAGTCAGTGCAGTCAAAGCAGGCCGCAAGCTCCAGTTTTGACTTGTTGGTTCATCTTAGTTTTAACTACAGGCTTTGCGGGTTTTGGTTTCTGCCTGTAGGTTGGGATAAGATGAACCAGACAGTGATCAGAGAGGTCCAGGGCTGCACGGTGGACAGAGCGACAGGCGTCCTTTAATATTGTGTAGCTGTGATCCAGAGTGTTTTTTCCTTGGTGAGACAGTTAACACGCTGTCTGTATTTTGGCAGTTCATGGCTGAGGTTTGCTCTGTTAAAATCCCCAAGGATAATGAGAAGGGAGTCTGGAAGTCTGTGCTCCGTGTTTATTATCTGGTCAGCCAAGTGCCTCACGAACACAGGCCTGGGGTGGGATATAGACACTAGCCAGAATAAATGATGAAAACTCCCGCGGTGCATAAAATGGTTTACAACCAGTGAAACAGGTCTCTCTAAGTGAGGACTGCATGACTTCTTCAAGACGGGTTGCTGAAGCTTTAGCCAGAATTTTGACATCCACATTCAGTAAAGACAGAGGTCTATAAGAAGCACAATATGTGGGGTCCTTGCCCGTCTTCAAGAGAAAGGTTAATGAACCATGTCTCAACGGGGAATCCGTCAGGGCCAGGTGCTTCATTGCTTTGCATGGCTTTAATACAGAGTAGAATTTCTTCTAAACTTGGGGGTGCATCAAGCCCATTAGCAGTGACAGGGTGAAAAGTAGGGGCCTCAAGATTCTGAAGGAAGTCATTCAATTTGAGGAATACCTTGAGAGGTAGCCTGTCGTTTCAGCTGATGGGCTAATAGTCTGCTCCACTTGTTGCCATAATGAATGCAGGAGTGTAGTAGAAGGTGTTCCGCATCCGTTGTAAGGTCGAACTCTGCCTGCAAATTGAGTCTTTGCTTCAGCAAGCAGGGGGTTGGATTGGTCGGTCTGTATCCAGGATTTTAGTTGTTAGCTCTTGCAACTTGGGCTTACAGAGTTTATTAGGGCTGGTGGCCTGTCCAGGGTGTCTCCCCGGTGACTGCTGGGATAGGCTCCAGCATCCCCGCCACACTGAGCGCCGGATAAGTGGTTCGGATAATGGATGGATGGATGGATGGATGTTGACGAGGAAATAAAATGCTTTGAGTGATTCCCATAGTCGTGAAGACGAGACAGAATCGCTTTCATTGGTAGCAATAAAGTCATCAATTGATGATGAGATAAAGGCTCTGAAAGCATCGTCAGACAACAGCAGGGGAGTAAACCTCCAGGTTGGTAAAGTGGGGCTGGGCCGGTCCTAAAATTTCATGTTTTACACTTAGGGGAGCGTGAACCGAAATGACATCAGACGATATTGAGAGGAGGTCACTTTAGGGATAAGAACTGTCAACAAAAACAATAATAATCGCTGCAGTAATACGACGGGTGTACATGTGAAAAAACAGGAGAGTTCCTTAGCTTGTGGGTTATAAAATCTCCAGGGATCGACAAAACTGTTCTTGAGCATAAATTCCAAAATGGATTTGGACACGGAGGACTGGGTCAGAGTTTGGGGTTTAAGAGGTCTAAAGCGGGATCAGTGACACAGTTCAGATATAAAATCCCAGTATCAAAAAGTGAGCGTTGAAGAAGGGAGGTTACCAAACAATCGATCTGTGAACTCTGGGTCATCAAATTCACACTTTGGAAACCACTGCTTTTGACCACGCATTATAGATGTTTAGATAGGGCACATGTCTTACATAGTGGTCCCCGAAGGCCGGGCTGCAGCTTGCCTATTGCTGGGCTGCGCAGACCATTTATTGCCGACTGCAAACTCCAGAGCAAAAAAAGAAATGACTTTGGCTTTTGGACCGTCTGCATCTGTAGGCTATATTTCCCTTCTCTCCCCACCATTGTGTTCTTATGGTATTTATTCCCGTGCTACATCGGTGTTTGGTTTTAGCCCCGTGCCTGCACAGAGGACTTCCATGCATAGTGTGTCAACATTATTACAATATATCTGGAGCCCCCTTTCCCAGCAAAAACTGAAGCATCTTCTCACAGCGAGTCAGGTTCAGCTCGTTTCGTTGGGATGACGCAACAACAGCAACCGGAGCCAAACTTTAGCATGCCAGTTCTGAAAACAGCCCTTCCAGGATCTAACTGGTCTGACAGCTATTTTGCTGTACAGGCTGACGTGAATAGAGCATGAAATATTGGATAGGGCATCCAGGTAGCATAGTGGTCTATTCCATTACCTTCCAACACGAGGATCGCCGGTTCGAATCCCCGTGTCACCTCTGGCTTGGTTGGGCATCCCTACAACACAATTGGCCGTGTCTGCAGGTGGGAAGCCGGATGTGGGTATGTGTCCTGGTCGCTGCACTATAATAGACTATAATACAACAATCGCCTGTCTAATTTTTTTTTTTTTAATTTTTTTTTTAATTTTTCCCTCTTTTTCTCCCCAATTGTACTTGGCCAATTACCCTATTTTCCGAGACGTCCCGGTCGCTGCTCCACCCCCTCTGCCGATCCGGGGAGGGCTTCAGACTATAACATGCCTCCTCCCATACATGTGGAGTCACCAGCCGCTTCTTTTCACCTGACAGTGAGGAGTTTCACTAGGGGGATGTAATGCGTGGGAGGATCATGCTATTCCCCCCAGTTCCCCTTCCCCCCGAACAGCTGCCCTGACCGAACAGAGGAGGCGCTAGTGCAGCGACCAGGACACATACCCACATACGCCTTCCCATCCGTAGACACAGCGAATTGTGTCTGTAGGGACGCCTGACCAAGCCTGAGGTAACACGGGGATTCGATCCAGCGATCCCTGCGTTGGTAGGCAACGGAATAGACCGCTACACCACCCGGACGCCCCGTCCAGCACATTTTAAATACTGGTCCTTGTGCCACACAAATTATAGGTCAACTATCAAAGTTGAAGAAGCTCTTTGTGTGTGTGTGTGTGTGTGTGTGTGTGTGTGTGTGTGTGTGTGTGTGTGTGTGTGTGTGTGTGTGTGTGTGTGTGTGTGTGTGTGTGTGTGTGTGTGTGTGCACGTGTATATTGTGTGTGTGTATATTTGTGTGCTTCCAGGCTTGGTCCCTAAAGAGCAGGACAGTTGTGAGGCAGAGACATGCAGCGAAGGGGACAAACTCCAGGACCTGCCACCCTGTAGAGGCCTGGACATTGTGTGTGGCAAAGGAACCGACTTCAACTATGGGCCCTGGGTAGACCGACAGAGGTAGGTAACACACATACATACATATACACCGATCAGTCAAAACATTAAAACCACCTGCCTTATATTGTGTGGGTCTCCCTCATGCCGCCAAAACAGCTCTGACCTGTGGAGGCATGGACTCCACAAGACCTCTGGAGGTGTCCTCTGGTATCTCACACCTAGATGTTTGCTTCAGATCCCTTAAGTCCTGTAAGTTGCAAGGTGGGGCCTCCATGGATTGGACTTGTTTTCCAGCACATCGCATAGACGCTTGATCAGATTGAGATCTGAGGAATTTGAAGGCCACGGCAACACCTTGAACTCTTTGTCATGTTCCTCAAACCATTCCTGAGCCATGTGTGCAGTGTGGCAGGGCACATTATCCTGCTGAAAGAGACCACTGCCATCAGGGAATACTGTTATCATGAAGCGGTGTACCTGGTCTGCAACGATGTTTACGTAGGTGGTACGTTTCAAAGTAACATCCACATGAATGCTAGGACCCAGCAAAACATTGCCCAGCCCACTGCCTCTGCCGGCTTGGCTTCTTCCCACAGCGAATCCTGGTGCCATCTCTTCCCCAAGTAAACGACGCACATGTACCCGGCTGTCCACTTGATGTAAAAAGAAAATGTGATTCATCGGACCAAGCCGCCATCTTCCACCTCTCCATGGTCCAGTTCTGATGCTCATTTGCTCATTGTAGGAGCTTTCGGTGGTGGACAGGATCTACATGGGCACTCTGACCGGTGATGTATTGTACGTCCTGACACCTGTCTTTCATAGCCATCATTAACATTTTCAGCAATTTGAGCTACAGTACCTCGGACCAGACAGGCTAGCCTTTGCTTCCCATGCACATCGATGAGCCTTCGGCACCCATGACCCTGTTGCTGGTTCACCGGTTGTCCTTCCTTGGACCATGTTTGGTAGTTACTGACCACTGCATGCCGGGAACACCCCACAAGACCTGCCGCTTTGGGGATGCTCTGACCCAGTCGTCGGTCCATCACAATTTGGCCCTTGTCATAGTCGCTCAGATCCTTACGCTTGCCCACTTTTCCTGCTTCCAACACATCAACTTAAAGAACTGCCTGTTTACTTGCTGCCTTATGCTATATCCCACCCCCTGACAGGATGTCTCAAGGGGTTGTGTCCTGGAAGGAGACTACATTCTCTCCTTCTTGCTGCAGTACTACACATCAAATTGACCATGATGAAGAACTCCAATCCCCACAAGCAGCCAGGCAGGAGGGGAGAACATGGCAGGTGCCCCAGGTGTAGCCAGTAAAAGGCTAGTGGGAGCAGGGACAGAGGGGAGATTTGTGCCAAAAGGCTGGAAAACGGTAAAAAAATAAGAATAAATGTCAGGCTCATGCTGACCATGGAGCAGTCGACTCTGTCTGAACTACATGGGGGGGGGGGGGGTCTGTGATGGCTTTCAGATGAGCGTACAACATTCTTTCTCTGGTTTTCATGATTTCGGAGGTATCTCTGTAATAATTTGTCTGTCATCCTTAGTGTTTTTACACAAGAGCCATGGGAAGACTTTTGAAAATAGTAATGCCTTGTGGAAAAGTCCTAACTTCATTTTTACATACTAAAATGTCCATACTTAAACCACTGACCATCATATTCTCGTAAGCACTAGGATAGATGTACTGGCTCAGACCACTTACTAGACCACTAGAAATACTGTTGTGAATCCTACCTTTTGGTTAGAAATCTAAAGGTACCTAAACTTGTCCACCACAAATAAAATGTGTACAACAGAGTTTTTGGTGGGCTTATTTGTTACAAGTTAAGTGAAAGGCCTGCTGTCTCCTGTCTGCAGGGACTGTCTGTGGAAGTTCTTCCAGCCAGCTGATTATGAGCCCATGAAGGTGACCGGGGTCGCCGAGCCGGGGAAACCCAGGCAGATCCTGGCCTTTGAGCTGAGGATGAACATCATCGCCGATGCCACCATCGACCTGCTGTTCACTAAAAACAGGGTACATCTTTACCTGGCTTTGTTCTTTCTTTCTCTTATCCCTGTTCTTCTTTTAAAAAGGTTTATTTTCAAAACACACCCACAACCCCAACCCACTGCTCACTCACCCTCCCCGCAGACCCATGCAACATCCCCCCACCACGCTCCCATCCCGCCTGGTGTGCTAACCTAAATAACATTAACTACATTAAACCGTAACAAAAACTAACAAAGTAAACAAGTAAGAAGCAAAAATCCAGTGAACAAAATAAAACGGGAAAAATAGCTAAAAAAATAAGTAGATAAATTAGCAAAAGGGAAAGGAGAATAGAAGAGAAAAGGTTGAGAACTAGATTGTAAGCCCATCAACCCCGGCTACCAACCGACACTCTAACTCCTCCACAAAGTCTACAAAGGGATTCCATATGGAGTGGAATGTGATATAGATCCTCTCATGGTATATCTAATCTTTTCTGATTTCAATGACTGCATAACTTCTGCAATCCAACATGTGAAAGTAGGAGGGGAAGCCTCCTTCTGTTTGAACAGTATCAGTCTCCTAGCTCATAGAGTGGTATAGGCCAACAGATTGGCCTGAGTAGCATTTAAATGTGCACCAGCTGGAACGACCCCAAGATGGCACTCAGAGGAGGAGGTTCAAGTGGGAAACGTAAAACAGCGACCAAGGCCTCAAAGATTGAATACCAGAACTGAGTTAGTTTTGGGCAGGACCAGAACATATATAAGAGACTGATAGTGGCTTGTTTGCACCTGTCACATGTTAGGTCTAAATCTGGGTTAATTTTTGCCAATTTCTCTTTCTCTTAATCAGTATAGCAGCCCCTCTGGATTTGAATTGAAATTTCAAGTGGAACAACTGGCCTACTGGAGAAATGCAGTCTGAGTGTTGAGGTGTTTAAGATGAGTCAGAACCATTTTACAGGCGGGCTGAGGCCTTTCACGGTCCAGTTGGTGCAGTTGACTGACCTACTCATTCCACTCCCTGGTCCACATGTTAGTGACACTGTATGTTACTGCAGCAGATAATGGACATGAACATCTGTTAACAAAGCTGGAGAGAGAGAGATACAGTCAGTACGGCAAACGAAAGGGGGCGTGTTTTCCATAAGTAGACCAGTAGAGCAAAGATAGACTGCCGAGATGAGTAAAAGCTAAAAAAAGGGAAAAAATGAGGGTAAAAAAAGGAAAAGGAAAAAGGGGGTGCAAAACCCTGGTAAATCCACATCCTGCCAGATCCCTCTTTCCCTATTCCCATACCACGTTCAACCCCAGCAGGGGCGTGCATGCCATTGCGTAGCCTTAACAAGCGAGTCCTGCCAAGTGTACATATGAAAAATAAAAACATGTCGGCACTTGGGTTCATTAGTGAACAATTTAGCGGGAGAACACCAAGAAAATGACAGCCTGGTGTATTGAGGCAGTTACAGCTTGTCTAGCATCAGCCAGGTAGTATTGTAAAGAGCAGTTTGTACAACTGGTGTCATCTCCAAGTAGTTACTATTCTCTTACCGAATATGTAGTGTGGGCCGGAGTTTCAGTGAACAGCTGACTACTGGCTGAGGTGGTTAAAAACAACTGATTTGAGCATCCAGCTTATTCTGTTGTCTACCAACACAAGGATTGGCGGTTCGAATCCCCGTCTTGCCTCCGGTTTGGTAGGGCATCCTTACAGACACAATTGGCTGTGTCTGCGGGTGGGAAGCCGGATGTGGGTATGTGTCCTGGTCGCGGCACTACCGCCTCCCCTGGTCGGTCGGGGCGCCTGTTTGGGGGGGACAGAGTACTGAGGGGAATAGTGTGATTCTCCCACGTGCTATGTCCCCCTGGTGAAACTCCTCACTGTCAGGTGAAAAGAAGCGGCTGGTGACTCCACATGTATGGGAGGAGACATGTGGTAGTCTGCAGCCCTCCCCGGATCAGCAGTGGGGGTGGAGCAGCGACTGGGACGGCTCGGAAGAGTGGGGCAATTGGCCAGATACAGTTGGGGAGAAAAAGGGGGAAAATTAAAAAAACAAAAAACAAAACAAAACCCAACTAACTTTCTTTTTGTTTATTTTAACTGTGTTCTGTAAGGTGTCCTTGAGTGCTCTGAAAGTCGCCCACAAACAAAATGTATTATTATTATCATTATTATTATTATTATTATTATTAACTTAGCATAGCAAGACTGGCTAATAACAAACTAGCAGGCTGAATGTCATACTAGCAGTATTAAATAAAATACAATAATCGGGCCCGCAGTGGTGTAGCGGTCTGAGCATCGGCTTTGTGTCGATGCAGTTGCCCACTGGGGAGCGGGGTTCGTGCCCCGGTCTTGTCAGGTCCGACTATGGCCAGACTTGATGAAGCAGCAATAATTGGCAACGCTGTCTTCGGTAGGGGATAGGGATCACGGCTTGTGTTTGTCACATGAATGCGTCTCTGTGTGTGTGGGGAAAAAGCAGTGGTTCGGCCTGGATTCGCCTTGTCACAGAAGTGGTGAGGCATCTCCTTCGAGACTGCCGGCCGGAGAGACGCAGTTGGCGAATGCACGCAGTACGAGAATGGTGTTTGAATTAGATAGGGAGCGATTGGCCACTAAATTGGGAGAAAAAAGGGAAAAATCAGAAATAAATGTAAAAAAAAAATACAATAATCATCAAGTAAATAAACATTCCCATGTCGACGTAACTATCACTCATTATCTTTATTCACCCACAAGTAACGCAGGCAGTAAAAGAAAAGTCCAGCATTCTCATCCATAGTCAAGATAGCTAGCATAGCTAGTTGTTAGCCCAGGAAGCTAACATCAATAATATTGCCGTAGTACTGTAGCAAATTCAGGTGGCAGCTGGGAATCCGCCGCAGCTGGGACGCAAACCCGAGTCGACTGTGCTAACCAGTCAACTAAAGGGTCCGACCTGTTAGCCAAGGGCTAGCGAGTCTAGTCATCCATGTTCGTTACACTATCCCCCTCCTTCAGGAAGTGTGTCCCCATGTTTCAGCATATCGGCTCCCTCACGCCTCTGGGCGGACACGCTTCCGATTGCCTTATGGCCTCACCATCCCACTTCTGACACCAATGTAGCAAATTCAGGGGGCAGCCAGGATCTGCCGCAGCCGGGACGCGAACCCGGGTCTCTCGCACCATGGGCGACCATGTTAACCAGTCGACTAAAGGGTCTGACCCATTAGCCAAGGGCTAGCGAGTCTAGTCTTCCGTGGTCGTTACACTACTTTACTGTATATGGTTAATAACATCAAACCAACATGAGCTGACTAGGTGACCAGGATATCGCTCCGGATAAAGGATGTTGCTTCTTGGGGAGTACTGACACGGACTGGTTGACATTGTGTGTAATCCTAAATTGCGCAGAGAAAAGCAGGCCATATTTTACCCCCTGGTGATCTCGGAGCAGTTTCTTAGCCTCATTGAATACCGCTTTCTTCTTAGCAACAGCAGTGGTGTAGTCCGGGAATAGTAGAAATCTTTGGCCATGTAGAGAAGTGGACCCGCTTGTCTTGCGTGTTGCATAATGTCCTCCTTGACACCAGAATAGTGTACATGAACAATGAAGGACGTGGCCTCCCTCCAGACTGGGGACGCGGCAGCAGGGAACGGTGTGCTCTGTCAAGCCACGGTCTTCCTTCTAGTTGCAGAACATCTTTGAGCAGGCCAGCAGTGAAGTCATCTGGACATGGTCCCTCAACGCCTTCACTTAGACCAATAATTCTCAGATTGTTCCTGCGTGACCTCCCTTCTAAATCCTCACACGTATCGGATAGGAAAGACTCTGTAGCTTGTGCTCCAGGGATGTAGTCTCATCCAACCAGTGATTTGCCCCCTTTTCCAATTCTGTCACGCGGCTAGACAGAGCCCCAGCATCGGATATGACTGACGCCAAATCGCCATGCAGTTCGGTCTGTATCGATGCAATTTTGGACCTCAGAGAAGTGTTCAAAGTGTCCATTTTAGCATCCACAGAAGCACAAGTGTCCTCTTTCAGTGGTGTTAACTCAGGTGTTTTATCAGGTCGAAGTGATTCAGTAGCACTGAGAACAGCATGGTCAGAGGTCATGGAGTTAACTTGGTCGGTGTTACCCATCATGTTTGCACCCTTAATATGAGTAGCAAAAAGTAGTAGTAAAATAATATATACTGCCAGAACGATTATTTGTTCCCAGCTGAACAAAATGGGTGATGTAGATAAAAAAGCACCACTGGTTTTTTTTTGGGATTTCCCCTCTTTTTTCTCCCAGTTGTGCTTGGCCAATTACCCCACTCTTGCGAGCCGTCCTGGTCTCTGCTCCACCCCCTCTGCTGATCCGAGGAGGGCTGCAGACTACCACATGCCTCCTCCCATACATGTGGAGTCACCAGCCGCTTCTTTACACCTGACAATGAGGAGTTTCACCAGGGGGCGTAGAGTGTGGGAGGATCACGCTATTCCCTCCAGTCCCCCCCCCCCCCTGAACAGCCGCCCTGACCGACCAGAGGAGGTGCTAGTGCAGCGACCAGCACCCATACCTACAGCTGGCTTCCCACCCGCAGACACGGCCAATTGTGTCTGAAGGGATGCCCGACCAAGCCGGAGGTAACAGGAGAATTCGAACCGGCGATCCCTGTGTAGATAGGCAACAAAATAGACTGCCAAGCCACCCGGACGCCTAAATCACCATTGTTTTATCAAATTCTTGAACAGTTGGCAGGGAGTTCTAAAGTCTTCCACCTACCCACTCATCACACCCCTGGAAGTGTCCGTTCCTTGTTTCGTTTTCTTTCTTTCTCTTTCTCTTCATCACCGCAACATCAAAAGAGCTAGGCTCACAGGAAGTGGTAGTATTGGGATGGCATTGCCATAGTAAGAGGCAAAGACACACCCTTTTTCGGAGAAGAAGTTAACCAAGCTAGAAAAGACATCAAATGAAAGACAGCCGTGCTGGTAGATGACCATACAATGACAGATGTTGAAAGCGAAGTTCTGAAACTGTCTGTCTGCCCCATGCTATGGTTAGCCACACTGTCCACGTTGTTTTTCTTTTGCAGATTTATAGTCTGGATTACAGGGCTCTAGCCTCAGGAAGGCAACATATTCCAGCAGAATAGAAACCGAACAATACTCAGTAAAAATATAAGTACTGTTAAAAACAATCATAATTAGAAAAAAATGCCACATTCTGTGTGACAAAAATGCCCTATGCTTAAGACTCAGGACAAGAATATTTACTAGAAAAAAAAGATCTCATGTATTGAGCTACATGTTTCACTTTCACAGCTTCATCAGGCTCATGCAGGGCAGAGGAAGTGAGGTGATAAATAGAAAACATCGCTCAGAAATGGATATACACGTCAAACACATCCTGTAGCTGAGTTTCCGAGTGATTATTCCCGCTTCTGCTACTTGCTAGAACCTTTTGAACGCATGTTGTGCACGGGCTTTTTCCGTTTCTGACTACTAAAACGTGTTGTTAGATTGAAATGACTGCATGTTTCACCAACCTGCTTTGTCTCCCTCTTCCTTTTCTCTCCACCGTTCATCTGCTGTGCTCATCCTTATCACAAGGAAACTAATGCCATCCATGTCAATGTGGGCGCAGGGTCATACCTGGAGGTCAACATTCCCATGACTGTGGGAGAGGAAGGTAAGTGTGTGTTTGTGTTTGTGTGTGTGTGTGCCATCAATAATTCTGTGCCAACAAAGTTGCCAACTTCCTGAACAAACCTCTCCAGCCTTCAGCTCTGGGCATCTCATCGGTGCCAGAATGTGTGAATCCAGGATTGGGATTCATGGCCTTCTATGGTGACATTGAAGTCATTAGCCCAAACTTTTGGCAAGCTAAACTTTTAAATGCCCACAGAAGTGATGTCACCACTCTTGCCAAACACATACCCTGGCTGGGTGTCATAAACATACTGTCTCATGAAGCAGTGCTAAAGTTTCCTTCCCATTTGTTTTAAACAGATGACAGCTGTATTTACACCGACCAGCCAAAACATTAAAACCACCTGCCTAATACTGTGTAGGTCCCCCTCGTGCCGACAAAACAGCTCTGACCCATGGAGGCATGGACTCCACAAGACCTGTGAAGGTGTCCTGTGGTATCTGCAAGGCTCAGCGTTTTCAGTTTTTATTTTTCAAAGCCATCCGACATGCCGAATTTTGCCAGAAGAGGACACTGTGACATAACCTCACACGAACAGGAACAACTTTTGGCTCTGTGGAAGCATAAAATCCGGGTTAAAATCAGTTTAAAAATCTGGGTATTTTTCAGTGAAAATCGGTAAAAACCAAAAACGCTGAGCCTTGGGTATCTGGCACCATGACATTAGCAGCAGATCCTTTAAGTCCTGTAAGTTGCGAGGTGGGGCCTCCAAGGATTGGACTTGTCGGACAGATGCTCAAACAGATTGTGATCAGGGCAATTTGGAGACCAAGACAACACCTTTAATTATTTGTCATGTTCCTTAAACCATTC
Organism: Lampris incognitus; assembly: GCF_029633865.1. Classification (NCBI taxonomy): domain Eukaryota; kingdom Metazoa; phylum Chordata; class Actinopteri; order Lampriformes; family Lampridae; genus Lampris; species Lampris incognitus. The sequence goes on from NC_079226.1 coordinate 43,238,654, forward strand.
CTGAACAATTTAATAATATTTGCCCCAAGAGGCGTTAGGAGGGTTTCTGCATGGGCCTAGAAGGCTAAAGACCACCGTTCATAATGGTTAAATGGAGCCTTTCTTGATCGAGCCACCTTAGTGATGACATTGCCCATTGAGCCATTGTTACATAAAAGGGGGGGGTAGTTCTTCACTATCAGAAATGCCTTGCCTTACGGTTCTCCATTGTAAAAAAAGACAAACATTTTACCCTGTCATTGCTTTTATTTTCTTCTCTATTTTGTACAAGTGTATTCACATGGTTAAAAAAGTCAGAGGATTTAGAGTATTACTTGGCTCTGTGGGGACTTTCTGTTACTTTCTTCAGGGTACTCTCCCACCATAAAAGGACAACTGCTCCATGTGGACACCACCAGCAGCATGCAGTACAGGACTCTATTGGAGGCAGAGATGCTGGCTGTAAGTAGCAACTAGTATATTAAGTCTGATTTTTTGGGGGGGGGGGTTCCGCCTTTTTCTCCTCAGTTGTACTTGACCAGTCACCCCACTCTTCCGAGTCGTCCTGGTCGCTGTTCCACCCACTCTGCCGATCCGGGGAGGGCTGAAGACTATCATATGCCTCCCCGGATACATTTGGAGTCACCAGCCGCTTCTTTTCACTTGACAGTGAGGCGTTTCACCAGGGGGACGTAGCACGTGGTTGGATCACACTATTCCCCCCAATTCCCCCTCCCCCCCAAACAGGCGCCCTGATTGACCAGAGGAGGCGCTAGTGCAGTGACCAGGACACATACCCACATACGGCTTCCCACCTGAAGACATGGCCAATTCTGTCTGTAGAGACGCCCGACCAAGTCGGAGTTAACACGGGGATTCAAACCGGCGACCCCCGTGTTGGTAGGCAATGAAATAGACTGCTACGCCACCTGGACACCCTTGCCAGAATGAAATTAGTTAATGTTTTGGTTGCTTTGGCTATGAAAAAATTGCCTTGCAGAGACCTGCTCCCCCTTTGATCAGGAATGCCAGTGTGGTTCAACATCAGCAGTACTCTCAATGTGCTCTGTATTGTTCAACATCAGTACTCTCAATGTGCTCAGTTTGGTTCAACATCAGAAGTACTGTCAACGTGCTCAGTGTGGTTCAGCATCAGCAGTACTCTCAACGTGCTCAGTGTGGTTCAACATCAGCAGTACTCTCAACGTGCTCAGTGTTGTTACACATCAGCAGTACTCTCAACGTGCTCAGTGTTGTTCAGCATCAGCAGTACTCTCAACGTGCTCAGTGTGGTTCAACATCAGCAGTACTCTCAGCGTGCTCAGTGTTGTTCAACATCAGCAGTACTCTCAACGTGCTCAGTGTTGTTCAGCATCAGCAGTACTCTCAACGTGCTCAGTGTTGTTCAACATCAGCAGTACTCTCAGCGTGCTCAGTGTTGTTACACATCAGCAGTACTCTCAACGTGCTCAGTGTTGTTCAGCATCAGCAGTACTCTCAACGTGCTCAGTGTTGTTCAACATCAGCAGTACTCTGTGTGCTCAGTGTTGTTACACATCAGCAGTACTCTCAACGTGCTCAGTGTTGTTCAGCATCAGCAGTACTCTCAATGTACTCAGTGTGGTTCAGCATCAGCAGTACTCTCAACGTGCTCAGTGTTGTTCAGCATCAGCAGTACTCTCAGCGTGCTCAGTGTTGTTCAGCATCAGCAGTACTCTCAACGTGCTCAGTGTTGTTCAAAATCAGCAGTACTCTCAATGTACTCAGTGTTGTTCAGCATCAGCAGTACTGTCAACATGCTCAGTGTGGTTCAACATCAGCAGTACTCTCAACGTGCTCAGTGTTGTTCAGCATCAGCAGTACTCTCAACGTGCTCAGTGTTGTTCAACATCAGTAGTACTCTCAACGTGCTCAGTGTGGTTCAACATCAGCAGTACTGTCAACATGCTCAGTGTGGTTCAACATCAGCAGTACTCTCAACGTGCTCAGTGTTGTTCACCATTGGCAGTACTCTCAATGTACTCAGTGTGGTTCAGCACCAGCAGTACTCTCAACGTGCTCAGTGTTGTTCAACATCAGCAGTACTCTCAACGTGCCCAGTGTTGTTCAACATCAGTAGTACTCTCAACGTGCTCAGTGTTGTTCAACATCAGTAGTACTCTCAACGTGCTCAGTGTTGTTCAACATCAGCAGTACTCTCAACGTGCTCAGTGTTGTTCACCATTGGCAGTACTCTCAATGTACTCAGTGTGGTTCAGCATCAGCAGTACTCTCAGCGTGCTCAGTGTTGTTCAGCATCAGCAGTACTCTCAACGTGCTCAGTGTTGTTCAACATCAGCAGTACTCTCAATGTACTCAGTGTGGTTCAGCATCAGCAGTACTCTCAACGTGCTCAGTGTTGTTCAGCATCAGCAGTACTCTCAACGTGCTCAGTGTTGTTCAGCATCAGCAGTACTCTCAACGTGCTCAGTGTTGTTCAACATCAGCAGTACTCTCAATGTAGTCAGTGTGGTTCAGCATCAGCAGTACTGTCAACATGCTCAGTGTGGTTCAACATCAGCAGTACTCTCAACGTGCTCAGTGTTGTTCACCATTGGCAGTACTCTCAATGTACTCAGTGTGGTTCAGCACCAGCAGTACTCTCAACGTGCTCAGTGTTGTTCAACATCAGCAGTACTCTCAACGTGCCCAGTGTTGTTCAACATCAGTAGTACTCTCAACGTGCTCAGTGTTGTTCAACATCAGTAGTACTGTCAACGTGCTCAGTGTTGTTCAACATCAGCAGTACTCTCAACGTGCTCAGTGTTGTTCACCATTGGCAGTACTCTCAATGTACTCAGTGTGGTTCAGCATCAGCAGTACTCTCAGCGTGCTCAGTGTTGTTCAGCATCAGCAGTACTCTCAACGTGCTCAGTGTTGTTCAACATCAGCAGTACTCTCAATGTACTCAGTGTGGTTCAGCATCAGCAGTACTCTCAACGTGCTCAGTGTTGTTCAGCATCAGCAGTACTCTCAACGTGCTCAGTGTTGTTCAGCATCAGCAGTACTCTCAACGTGCTCAGTGTTGTTCAACATCAGCAGTACTCTCAATGTACTCAGTGTGGTTCAGCATCAGCAGTACTCAACATGCTCAGTGTGGTTCAACATCAGCAGTACTCTCAACGTGCTCAGTGTTGTTCAGCATCAGCAGTACTCTCAACGTGCTCAGTGTTGTTCAACATCAGCAGTACTCTCAACGTGCTCAGTGTGGTTCAACATCAGCAGTACTGTCAACATGCTCAGTGTGGTTCAACATCAGCAGTACTCTCAACGTGCTCAGTGTTGTTCACCATTGGCAGTACTCTCAACGTGCTCAGTGTGGTTCAGCATCAGCAGTACTCTCAACGTGCCCAGTGTTGTTCAACATCAGTAGTACTCTCAACGTGCTCAGTGTTGTTCAATATCAGTAGTACTGTCAACTTGCTCAGTGCTGTTCAACATCAGCAGTACTCTCAACGTGCTCAGTGTTGTTCACCATTGGCAGTACTCTCAATGTACTCAGTGTGGTTCAGCATCAGCAGTACTCTCAGCGTGCTCAGTGTTGTTCAACATCAGTAGTGCTCTCAACATGCTTAGTGTGATTCAACATCAGTAGTACTCTCAACGTGCTCAGTGTTGTTCAATATCAGTAGTACTCTCAACGTGCTCAGTGTTGTTCAACATCAGTAGTACTCTCAACGTGCTCAGTGTTGTTCAATATCAGTAGTACTGTCAACGTGCTCAGTGTTGTTCAACATCAGTAGTGCTCTCAACATGCTTAGTGTGATTCAACATCAGCAGTACTCTCAGCATGCTCAGTGTGGTTCAGTGTCAGTAGTACTGTCAACATGCTCAGTGTGGTTCAACATCAGCAGTACTCTCAGCATGCTCAGTGACAAGCACTGTTGCTCATGCAGACAAGACAAGTGCAGCAATCACTGCTTCTCAATCCTCTTGTGTTTTATAAACTCTGGAGCATCTTCGAAGAGATCAGTGCTACAAAGACAAGCATTAGCTTGTGGGTTATCCAAGTCTGGCTACTCAGTCTCCATGTTTGTCAAGCTTCTGCCTCCTGGCTAGGTGTTAGGTTAAAAGAATCCAAAAAGAAATTGTCAGTAAGTAGAATAATACAAGTTCAGTAACCTTTAAGTGCAGAGATCAGAAATAGTCTTCTAAGCAAGAGTTGAAGTTTGCATGAGTGAAAACAGCAGCTTGGTGATGTACCAGGTTTTTGAATATCACGAAGAGCAGCTGAGGTTCAGTATCCAGCCAGAGAGTAAAATTTATGACAGAAGGCCATCTATTTCTATGAAAAGTCTGAGTGGCAATGTACAAATCTCTGTCTGAGCAATTCCTTATGAAATGCACAGAACGGATACACATGTAGTCTTCCACACTTTATCATCACTGCTGTTTCATTTTCAGTGCCCAAGTGTGGATGAGAAACTTGCTCTTAAAGAGTAACTCTGCGCTGATCTATAATCAGGTAAAATGAGGGCAACATGTACATGTTACAGACGCACCATGACTACCACCGAGGCGTTGCAGGATTTACAGGCGTTGGACAGCATCCATTTTCAATTGTTTAAAAATAGAATTAAAGTTGTTACAATATTAATTTTTTTTTCAGTTAGTTTCATAACAGACATACTAACATAAGTAATGCATTAATATCTCAGCTGGGTATTTATCTTGACACAATATAGAGTTTAAAAACCGTGGCGGTCATTTTGACCGCCCGTGGTCGTTGTAGGTAGGAGTGAAATCCCGGTGGTTCTAGTGATAAAAGGAATGATGCTCCTTCAGCTTCAGATGTGAAGCAGTTACAGGAGATATTGCTCATGACAGCTCATAGGAGTTGTGTTCCATTACTGTTATACTATACGTATATTTGTAAACATGCTGATCTGCTTGTCTTGCTGTTGAGAGTTGACTAGTATGCAAGAGAAACATGCGAAAAAGAAAAATGACTTTATTTGATCACTTTAAGAAAATCCTGTTGTGGGTGTCCAGGTAGCATAGCGGTCTATTCTGTTGCCTACCAACACGGGGATTGCCGGTTCAAATCCCCGTGTTGCCTCCGGCTTGGTCGGGCGTCCCTACAGACACAATTGGCCGTGTCTGTGGGTGGGAAGCCGGATGTGGGTATGTGTCTTGGTCACTGCACTAGCGCCTCCTCTGGTCGGTGGGGGCTCCTGTTCAGGGGGGAGGGGGAACTGGGGGGAATGGCGTGATCCTCCCACATGCTACGTCCCCATGGTGAAACTCCTCACTGTCAGGTAAAAAGGAGCGGCTGGTGACTCCACATGTATGGGAGGAGGCATGTGGTAGTCTGCAGCCCTCCCCGGATCAGCAGAGGGGGTGGAGCAGCGACTGGGACGGCTCGGAAGAGTGGGGTGATTGGCCAAGTACAACTGGGAGAAAAAGGGGGGAAATCCAAAAAAAAAAAAAAATATCATAATTTCCTTGTTATGTATAAGTAGTGATCACCTTGATGTCCACAGTAAAACCCTGGGGAGTTAGCAGCACCTGCTACACACACACACACACACACACACACACACACACACACACACACACACACACACCCACACACACACACACACACACACACACACACACACACGCACCTACCTTCTGTGAAGCTGGTGTTGAGCGAGACTGTGCTTGTGTTGCAGTTCCATGTGATCGCCAGCTATCCCCGGGTCTGGAACATGCCTCAGTCTTGGCAGTGTGAGATTGAAGTGTACAAAGCCACTTACCACTTCATCTACGCTCAGAAAAACTTCTTCTCTGGTAAGCTACGGTGCATGTTAAGCAACAACTAAGTGTAGCACACAGAGCTGAAATGTGTGTGTAGCGCTGTGCATGCTGATAGTACAACAAAACAATGTGGTTGAATGAAGACGCATCTCTTTTTACAACCTCTTCCCCTTCCCCTCTTTTTCCCACTAGACTTGATCCAGGACTGGGCTAGCGATAGTGCCCCGGACATTTACTCCTTTGTTCCCTATGAGTGGAAATTTAAGGTCCTCTTCCACCAGTTTGAGATGATCTGGGCTGCCAACCAACACAACTGGATCGACTGTTCCACAAAGCAACAAGAGAATGGTCAGTGACACGGGATCGCACACGAGAGCTGATCCATGGTCAACTCAAAATCCATACCCTTCCTGTCACTTTAGGGACATGCGTTAAGACCGATGTGTCATTAAATCATCTTCCAAGAAGATGAGTATACCTGTTACAGGATATGTTCTTGTCCTGGACCAGGTCTAACCATGTCTGTCAGGATCACGTGAAGTGTAACGAAGAAATTAACACTTTGGTCAAATGGGTCAATCTATTTTCTCCCTCTTTTGCTCCCCAATTGTACTTGGCCAATCACCCCGCTCTCTGAGCCATCCCGGTCTCTGCTCCACCCCCTCTGCTGATCCAGGGAGGGCTGCAGACTACCACATGCCTCCTCCCATACATGTGGAGTCACCAGCTGCTTCTTTTCACCTGACATTGAGGAGTTTCACCAGGGAGACATAGCACGTGGGAGGATCACGCCATTCCCCCCAGTTCCCCCTCCCTTCTGAACAGGAGCCCCCACCGTCCAGAGGAGGCGCTAGTGCAGTGACCAGGACTCAAACCCACATCCAGCTTCCCACCCACAGACACGGCCAATTGTGTCTGTAGGGACGCCCGACCAAGTCTTCTTACACTGTGAAATTGCAGTTGGTGATGGGGGACATTTGATTGTTGATATTTACCGTAAACCAACACATACCGATCAGTACTGAAGGTTTGACTCTTATCATCCACTGGAGCACAAACTAGGAGTCATCAGGACACTGGACCACCGAGCTGACAACCTCCCCACCGACACAGTGGCCGGGGAAGGGGAGAGATCCCACATTAAACAGGTCATGGTTAAGTTTGGTTATCCTAACTGGACGTTTGTCAAAGCCAGGAAGACGCCCAAACAGAGCACCAGCCGATAGAAGGGGAGGAGAAGGACAACAGCTGCCTAAGTGTAAATCAGTGGTGATTCTGTATGTGGTGGGAGTGTTGGAACAGTTGAGACACGTATTTTCCAAACACCACATCTCACTTGCTTTCAAACCCCAAAACAATGCTGCACCAGAAGTTGGTCCACCCTAAGGATCAAGTCCCCTGGCATAAACAGAGCAATATAGTGTAGCTGTTAAGTGTCAGGAGGATTTGCGTGACTTGTACATTGGGGAAACTAAACAGACGCTGGCCAAGAGGATGACGCAACACAGGAGAGCTAACATGTCAGACCAGGACTCCACAGTCTACACCATCTACACAGTCTACACCATGTACACAATCTACACCATCTACAAACACTACCCCATCTACACACTACACCATCTACACAGTCTACACCATCTGCAGGCCAGTGGCCACTCTTTCAGGGATGAGGATGTGCACATCCTTGATAGGGAGGAATTCGTGCAGGGAGGAGCTGCACGTCATGAAATGGAACTGCACTGTGCCGCAGAGAAAAAGCAACAGCACCACAGGGAGAGAGAGAAGAAGGCTCAACCACCATCACCGACCACCACCACTTTTCCCTGTCCACTCTGCACCAAAATATGTGGATTGCAGATCAGCTTCTAAAGCCATCTGAAGACCCACAAGTAGACAACCCAATGGAAAGGACAGTCATACTCACTTCAAGTGACCGCCGATGATGATGATGATGATGATGATAAATGTGTGTGTGTGTGTGTGTGTGTGTGTGTGTGTGTGTGTGTGTGTGTGTGTTTGTCCATGCTATAGCCTACATAGGCTCACACAGCTATTAGTCCAGCGGCCCCTTTGTTTCTCATTTACATGTTAAAAGGTGCAGCTGCACATGGTGTTGTGCGTCACACCAAGGGCATGCTGACCAGTGGTTCTGTTGTTATCTTGTAGTGTACCTCGCAGCGTGTGGTGAGACCCTCAATATTATTTTCACCCTGCCCTTCACCGAGTTTGTCCCATCCACCTGCAATACGCGCTTCAGCTTGAGGGTGAGTGAACACACATTTTGTCACACATGTTGAGCATCTCGAGACAGTTTTTTCTGAACCATTTTGTGTACCATTTGCCTTGCACATTATGAGTGCGTGGAATACTTACTGCATATGGTTGCATGTCTGCATTTGTGTCCTTGAACCTCAGGCAGAGGACACAGACATGTGCCTGTCTTTGCCAGAGTGCCACCCTAGCCGCTACCCTCTTCTCACTTTGGCCAAAGACTACCAGAATGTCAAGCTGCCCCCAGACATGTTCATCCCCGGCGAGACTCACAGCACCATCCCGCCTAAGCCAGCCAAGTCCCGATGGAGGAACATCACCCACGCAGAGTGAGTCAGCACGTGAGGGAAGCTGGGGATGAACTGCGGCTGTCTAGTAGGGGAATGTAGAGAAGTAAATAACGGACAGTGCAGCTGATGTTTCTGTTTATTTTGGGTTTCCTTGCCTGAAACGTGATTTCTGCTTTATCTGTGAGGGGTTCCCTGACACGCTCAGTTTCTGTCTGTTTTCTGGTACACCAGACAGTCCGTAATAAGTAGGACTGGGTTTTAAATCCCTCGTGCTGATAATTAGGGGGCTACACACAGAAGCCCGATTAAACCAAGCGACTTTGCACACTGGTTCCTACAGGAGAGGACTTCAGCCACGCCGTCATGAAGCTCCATGAAGGCCTAGCTGGCTTCTGAGCTGCAGCAAGTACAACTAAGAGTGCCAGCATGAGTATTTTACCAGGGTTATCAAGTGGGCATCTTCCTTCCTGCGTGCTTTGTTGAATTAGGCTTATGACCCCTCCATAGGGCTCATCAGTGAGTTCTGGTGTCCCAGAACCCCCCCCTCCCCCTCCCCCTCCAAATGTATATCGGATAACATCCGCCTACCACTAGTACTTGCTGGCAACCTTACCAACATGTACCCTGGCTCTGCCGAATGACGGAGAATAAGCAGGTGTGGGCTTGGCTAGTGCTTGGATGGGAGACTTCCCGGGAAAACTGAGTTGCTGCTGGAAGTGGTGTTGGTGGGCCAGTAGGGGGCAGTCTTCCTGATGGTCCTAATTTAAAAAAAAAAAAAATGCCAGTGACGGGGACACTGTGCTGTAGGAGATGCCGTCCTTCAAACGAGATGTTAAACTGAGGTCCTGACTCACTGTGGTCATTAAAGACCCCATGGCACTTTTAGCAAAGAGTAGGGGGTCCCTTGGTGTCCTGGCAACATTCCCAACCTGGCTCTCTCCATCTGGCCACCTAATGATTCCTCCCTCTCCACCTCAAGCTGATGTGTGGTGAGCGTTCTGGTGCAAAATGGCTGCCGTACATCACCCAGGTGGTGCTGCACATTGGTGGTGGTTGAGGCGAGTTTTCCCTTTCAGTGTGAAGCGCTTTGGGTGTCTAGATAAAGCGCTGTATAAATGTAGTCCATCATTATTGTTGTAATGTGACCAAATGCCACCAGCACCGCATGCGCCTGCGTACACTTCCCAGTGAGGCCTACCCAGTGGCGCTCTTTCCATATGGGCCTCCTTGGTAGCTTGCTCCGTTCCTTACTACCGTAGTCCCTGGACTACAAGTCACACTCAGCACAAAATGTGTTGTTGCGAGGGAAAACAGCAAAGTCGTTCGGTGTATAAGTCGCCTTTATATAGTGGTACGGTAGTGATGCATGGGTCAGAGTTTTTTAATACCCATACCCACCCGACTCGTTATGAGAGCCAGACCACACCGCCCAACCTACTAAAAAATCTACTAATCCACCACCCAGATCCGGCCTGACCGTGAAACCTCCAAATTTAGCCAAGGTGAGCAACGTGACCATTGTAGCACTGTTTCATTTCTGGCTGTTCGCCCACCATGATGCACTGAATGCAAGACGTAGTCTCTGACGTAGTCTCTGGTGTCCCAGCCCAATAAAATCCGGTCTAGCCTACTAGATAAACTGACAAATTGTTCCAAATAGTGTCCCCCCCCTTTTTTTTCTCCCTACTTATATCCAGCCAATCACCTCACTCTTCCTAGCCGTCCTGGTCACTGATCCACCCCCTCTGCTGATCCGGGGAGGGCTGCAGACTACCACACGCCTCCTCCCATACATGTGGAGTCACCAGCCGCTTCTTTTCACCTGACAGTGAGGAGTTTCACCAGGGGGACGTAGCACATGGAAGGATCACACTATTCCCCCCAGTTCCCTCTCCCCCCCGAACAGGCAACCCGACCGACCAGAGGAGGCGCTAGTGCAGCGACCAAGGCGTACACATAAGGTGACCAGACGTCCTGGCTTGTCCGGGATTGTGGTATGTACAGAACACACCACAGAATAGAGGTCCTATGATCTCTATTCTGTGGTATGTACAGAACACACCACAGAATAGAGGTCCTATGATCTCTATTCTGTGTTCGGTTGCGCATGGTGGAAATGCCGACCGAAAGAATCAAGCTGTAGTATCGCCAACACGTATTCAGTGTGTTTTAGGGCTACGGTTTGTGGTGTTTTTAAAATAAACTCGGCTCCTCTAGCCTGTCTTTTTTTGGTGGGAGAGGATAAAATCCTTCAGTGTATCATGTCCGGCAACAGACAAGCTTGTGAGCACGTGCGGTACACTTTTTAGGGTCCCAGTTTTGGATTTTGAAAATCTGGGCACCCTACATGACCCGCAGACATGGCCAGTCGTGTCTTTAGGGACGCCCGACCAAGCCGGAGGTAACACGGGGATTCGAACCGCCGATCCCCGTGTTGGTAGGCAACAGAATAGACCATCATGCTACCCGGACGCCCCCCAAATAGTGTTCTTTATTGCTGAATAGCAGCAAAATAAGTAACCTATCATTAAAGACATGAACTCTCTCTCACACACACACACACACACATGAGCCTCTTCGTTCTGACCAAAAAAAGAAAAAAAAAGTTTGGCAGTCTAAACAAAATGTATGGACACCACTTAGGGAAAAACTCTGAGGTGAAGCCTCAACACTAGATCACACGCGGCGACCAAAACCGTGATCACAAACTGATGATGAAGCTGTGTGTGTGTGTGTGTGTGTGTGTGTGTGTGTGTGTGTGTGTGTGTGTGTGTGTGTGTGTGTGTGTGTGTTTGAGAGAGAGAGAGAGAGAGAGCAAGTGACAGAGAGAGGGAGAGAAGGCGGACTAGCTCTGTCACGTTTTCAGCTGCCTGCCTGCCCGAACCCGTGATATTTTCTAGTACCCAAATCCACCCACCCGACTCGTGCGTTACTGTGGTACAGTATGTTCAGTTGAGTCACAAGATTAAATGGTGCCATCCAGTGGCTGTATTTTAAATGCAGTGTATTCGTCCCACAAAATGACATGGTATAAGTCACGTAGGAAGGCTCCAGCATCCTCGAGAGCAGGATAAGCGGTTCGGATAATGGACGGCTGGATGGATGTCACTTTGGAATGTAAGTTGCAGGACTTGCCGGACAAGTGAAAAAAAGAAAAAAACGGCGACTTGTAGTTTGGGAAGGTCTGAAAGCTACCGCCCCAGCTGAAACGATCTCTGCTCATCCATAGTCGCTGACTAGCCGTTTCAGTTGTGTTAGACACATTCTTAAGGACTAATCTCAGAGAATAGCCACACATAGCAAATTCTAGATCTGGCTCCATACCCTACAACACCTATTTCAACTAGTCTAACATAAGCCTACTAACCACAAGTCCTTGTCTCAACTACCAACTCTGTATACTTACACCAGTTTCTCTCAAAGGTCTCCTCCATTGCGTCCTCAAACAGAATTGTTTAGTCGTTGAAACACATTATTTAGTCCTTCTCTGGGTGTAGAACGGTGTCAGGCCTTGAGGGCGTGGACATACTTAAAAGTCAAACCTATGATTAGGTGCTGACTTCTGCTAGCAAGTTGGAGTCCCTCGCCTTCCCCTATTTAATCAATGTTATGATAACATGCCTGACATTCTTACCCTCCCAAACAAAGCCAACTATTCCGTTTCCTGTGCTAAGATGAACCAAATGAATTTCAATATGCTTTGTCTTGATTACACCTGCCAGACACTTAAGGACCTGGTTATGACACCAGGTGTCACCAGTTGAGCGACCCTGTGCTACACTAAGCCTAAAACCTAACAATCAGAATCAGAACCATGTTTATTAGTCATGTAGGTTTGTGCTACATGGAATGTGACTCTGGTTTCGTGGCTCTCTCTGTGTACTTAACTTTGAATAACAACACTACAACCCAACAATTGTCACCTATATACACAAGGACAGACTTGTACAGGTGAAATAAGAGGTGATTAAGTGCAGTGGTGCAGAGAATATATCGGAGATGCTGAATTACATGTTAGCTGGTTACTTACATACATGCCTGAGGTAGATGTCCATGACAGAGTGTACCAGTATACCTACAATGTACAGTACAGTATATACAACATGGTTGATTTATTGACAGTGTTAAGTGTTCATTTGAATGACAGCCTGCAGAAAGAACATGTTTATATCTGGTTGTTTTGGGGTACGGTGCTCAGTAGCACCTACCAGAGGTGAAGAGTTGGAACAGGTTGTGACCAGGGTCTGATGGGTCTGCAGTGATGTTGCCTGCCCGTTTCCTAAGTCTGGAGGTGTGTAAGTCCTGAGTGGAGGGCAGGTTGGCACCAGTGGTTTTCTCTGCAGACTTAACTGTCCATTGTAGTCTGTCCCTGTCCTGTTTGGTGGCCGATCCAAACCAGACAGTGATGGATGTGCAGAGGACAGACTGGATTTTTGCAGTGTAGAACTGAATCAGCAGTTCCTGAGGCAGGTTGAATTTCTTGAGCTGGTGGAGAAAGTACATCCTCCGCTGGACCTTTTTGATAATTGTGTCTATGTTGGATGCCCACCGTAGGTCCTGGGAGATTGTGGAGCCCAGAAATCCGTAGGTTTTCTCTGTAGACACGGTGATGTTGAGTATGGTCGGGGGGGGGGCAGTGTTGGGGGGCTCGTCCTGAAGTCTACTGTCATCTCCATTGCTTTGAGTGTGTTCAGCTCCAGGTTGTTATGGCCACGCCAGAGGGCCAGCTGATCAACCTCCCGTCTATATGTAGACTCGTCACCATCCCGGACTAGGCCAATGATGGTTGTGTCATTCGCAAACTTCAAGAGTGATGCAGTAATTTGTATAGAGGGACAAGAGTAGAGGGGAGAGCACACATCCCTGGGGGATACCGGTGCTGATTGTCCAGGTGCTGGATGTGATTGTCCCCAGCCTCACAGCTGCCTCCTGTCTGTCAGTAAGTTTTTAATCAACTGGCAGATGGGGGCTGGTACAGTGAGCTGGGTGAGTTTGGCGTGGAGGATATCTGGGATGATGGCGTTGAACGCTGAGCTGAAGTCCTCAAACAGGACCCTTACGCATGTCCCTGGAGAGTCGAGGTGTTGGAAGATGTAGTGCAATCCCATGTTGACTGCATCCTCCATAGACCTGTTTGCTCTGTAGGCAAACTGCAGGGGGTTGAGCAGAGGGCCTGTGATTTCCTTTAGGTGGGCCAACACCAGTTTCCCGAAGGATTTCATGACCACAGACCTTAGGGCAATGGGCCTGTAGTCATTTAATCCTGTGATACAGGGTTTGTTGGGGACCGGGATGATAGTGGAGCACTTGAAGCAGGAGGGAACTTCACACAGCTCCAGTGATCTGTTGAAGATCAGTGTGAAAATGGGGGCCAGCTGGTCAGCACAGACTTTCAGACAGGAGAGTGACATGCCATCCGGGCCCAGTGCCTTCCTGGTCTTCTGTCTCTGGAAGAGCTGGCACACATCCTCAACACAGATCCTAAGTGCGGGTTCGGTGGGGAGGGGAGCGTGGCTGGCAGGGGGTGCAGTTCGTTGTGGCCGGAGAGGGTGAAGGGTGTGAAAGTTTGCTTTTCAAACCTGCAGTAAAACCCATTTCGGTCATCAGCCAGTTGGTGGCTCCCTGCAGTGTGGGTGGATGGTCTCCTGTAGTTGGTGTTGGTAGTGTCTTTCAAACCAGTCCAGACTGATGATGGTTCATTGGCAGAGTAGCACCTTTTTGCCACTCTGATCTCCTTTGTGTGTGTATTACTGGCTTGGTTGTACCAGATCCTATCTCCACTCCTGTGGCTTCCTCTTTGGCCTGACAAAGCTGCCTGAGTTTTGCTGTGAACCAGGGCTTATTGTTTGTTCAAGGTACAGAAAGTGTTGGTAGGCACACATGTCCTCACAAAAGGCTGATGTAAGATATCACAGTGTCAGTAAGTTAGTCCAGGTCTGTAGATGCAGCCTCAAAAATACTCCAGTCAGTGTAGTCAAGACAGGCCTGGAGCTCCAGTTTTGACTCATTGGTCCATTTCCTCACAGTTTTAACCACAGGCTTTGCAGATTGTAGTTTCTGCCTGTAGGTTGGGAGATGAATCAGACGGTGATCAGAGAGGCTCAGGGCTGCATGGAGGACAGAGCAACAGGTGTCCTTTAATGATGTGTACAATGATCCAGAGTGTTTTTGTCCCTGGTGAGACACTTAACATGCTGTCTGTATTGTGGTAGGTCGTGGCTGAGGTTTGCTTCTGTTAAAATCCCCAAGGATAATGAGAAGGGAGTCTGGATGTTTGTGCTCCATGTTTGTAATCTGATCAGCCAGGTGTTATTTTTTTCTTCAATTTCCCCCCGTTTTCTCACCAATTGTATCTGGCGAATTGCCCCTCTTTTTGAGCTGTCCTGTCCTGGCACTGCTCCACCCCCTCTCTGCTGATCTGTGGAGCGCCCCGACCGACCAGTGGAGGTGCTAGTGCAGCGACCAGGACACATACCTACATCCGACTTCCCACCTGCAGACATGGCCATTTGTGTCTGTAGAGACTCCCGACCAAGCCGGAGGTAACATGGGGATTCAAATTGCCGACCCTTGTGTTGGTAGGCAACGGAATAGACTGCTACGCTACGCGGGTGCCCAGCCAGGTGTTTTAATGCCTCTTTAACACAGGCCTTGGGTGGGATATAGACACCGACCAGAACAAATGATGAAGATTCCCGTGGTTAATAGAATGGTTTACACTCAGTGAAAAAGGTCTCTAAATGAGGGCTGCATGACTTCTTCAACACTGACATCCGTATACCAACTTTCGTTTATGTAGAAGCATATACCACCACCCTGTTTTTTCCCCCGATAGCTCCGTATCGCAGTCCGCCTGGAGGAGTTGGAACTGCGTCAGATGAAGTGTACTGTCCGTGATATGCTCACTAAGCCAGGTTTCAGTGAGACACAGGCGGCAATCTGGAAAAGTCCAAGTTTTTTCCATTTAGGAGCAACAGTTCATCCATCTTGTTGGCCAAAGAGCAGACATTCACCAAATGGATTGACAGGAGCATCATTCTAAATCCCTGCTGTTGCAGTTTAATGAGCACCCTAGCTTGCTTACCCCTTTGGCGTCTTCGTCATAGTCTGCACAGGGCTGTACTGATCAAGACCTCAGCAAGACTGTCATTAAAATGTTCAATTAAAGTTGGTAAAAAAGTCTGTTCAGTTTGTCCAGTTGACAGTTGGAGGCTTAAAAGTTCTTCCTGCTGTATGTGACCAGTGAGTGGGTGCTGCAAACTAAACAAATAAACTACAACAGAAAAAGTACAAGAGAGCACTGAACCAAGGCTTTCGTCCTCTGCGCCATCAGCCCTATCAAGATATGCTTCAATGTAGTGTTGTGTGCACACAATCAACAGCTCGCATTTTAACCGACCCATTGCTTAAGCTTTTGTGGTGTCGCAAGTACATTGTATATTGCCCCAGTAATCGATTTAATATGACTTAGGTCCATGATGCACAAGTCTCGCCAACTTATTGTCCTCTTCTCTACAGCGTCCTGCCGCTTTCAGGTCTGACTAACAGCTACCTGCCTTCCCGCTGACAGTTTAGCCTTGTGTTAACAATTCCCTTTTGACCTAGTCATACAGTTTCACTGTATTCAAGCACTTCCTTGGAGCCCTGGACTGCCCCCTTAGGTTCTGTTTCCTCCCTGCTTGCACCTACAGTGCTGCAGCCCTAACTGCTGAATCCCAAGAACCAGACATCAAGTTCAGGCTGGCCTTAGCACGCTGGAATTCCTCTTTCAAACTAGTGAACTGCAGTTCCAGGATTCCCTTACATTCCTTAAACACTGTGGCACTCCTAACCTTTCCTTACCTGACGTGCTTACTATCTGTATTTCTCCAGCCCAGTGCAGCAGTCTCATGAGTTATCACAGGCTGCTGGGAAAACCACGCAGCACACCTGACGCTCTTCGGCACCGAAACATGGACAGAGATGGTAGATGAGGGCTCCACAGCCCGTTTCAAGATTCAGGATTCTTATTTGTTACGTCTCATTATACAAGTACAAGAGAGTAAAGTTCTTGTGTTTTGGTTCCTTTATTTATTTATTTATTTATTAAATTAAAATATAAATTTAGACTTAATTTTAAATTAGATAATATTTTTTTTAAAATTTAAATGTACATTTTGTAAAATTCTTGTGTTTCAGTTTATTAAAAACAGACTTAAAAATAAGACTAAATCAAGATAGTATCTACTAAGTTAAAGTCTATTGTTCAGGAGAGCACTACGTGGGTTTGAGTCCCCACAGCTTCTGCTCTTTCATGTGTCTTTGTTTGGGGTGTTAGTGGAGGAACAAAACCCCCAAAATTAGGAGGTACCCCTACCTGGGGTACAGCAAATGCTGACCTTGTTTTTTCATAACTTACATGGACTGTCCTAATGCTCGTGACAGATTTTGATTCTGAAAATATTGCATAAGTGAATGAATAAAAATAAAATTGAAAATAAGCAGTAGATTGGCGATTTTTCGTTTGGAATTTCATACATAAAGTAGTGTTTAATAGAAGGCTGCCTATAGAACAATATTTTTGTACACTTCAAAGCAGCAGGAATGACAAATATGAGTATCATTTGAAGATTCCATTTATAGTAGCCTATAAAAGCTGCTGATGCACTATACATCCAAAGATTTTACCCTCTGGTTACTTTGGGGTGTTGGGAGTGCTAGCCTACCTGTAGACAATATCTACAAGTATTATGTAAATCCAACCAGTAGGTGGAAAATTATGCAGGGTTAACTTGAAACTCCCCTTTTCAGGAAAGTCTGGGACTTTTATGCACTTTTTTGCAAATGTGGAGAATCACTTCATGGATAAATGTCATGACTTTTGCAGAAAAGGTAAAACTTCTGACCACTGATTTCATGAAGGGTACATGTTAAACATATGAAAAACAAGGTTAAGTTTTGTTCTATCCCTGATAGAAGAGTAGGACCAGGATTACAAGTGAATGATCATTAGAAAAATATACTTTTTGCTATTTCCGCCTATAATAAGGCCTTGTATAAAAGGCTCCTGATACAAAATAGAACTTAATTTTGGCATCCTGGTTACTCTGGGATGTAGAGACACTACATGTAGACCTTTTGAGCAAGTTCTATGTAAAAACAAGCATCGGGTAGAAAATGACAAAGGATTAACTTGGAACTCCCTCTTTTAGGGTAGGCGTTTTTTTTTTTTTTGCACTTTTTTTCCTATGTGGTGAATCACTTCATGGATCAATTTCATGATGTTTGCAGTAAAAGTAACACTGCTGACCATCCATTTCATGAAGGGGACACCTTAAAGTTATGAAAAAACAAGGTCAGCATTTGCTGTACTCCGGGTAGGGGTATCTAAAAAACTAAGGCTCTTTTTGAGGGTTTGTTCCTCCACTGTGTGGAGCCAATATGTCTGTCCTGATTTAGTCTACTTAACGCAGGACAGATAGATGGGCTTCATGGTCCACTCTGCCGTAGCTATGTTATACACAGTAACAGTCCATATCGCAAGTACCATAGTTTCCATGTGCCAGGCAGTAGTGATGCATCAGTGTTTTTGATCCCTTGCACAATCTCCTTTCTCAGCTTTAAAACAAAAAAACACCTTAAAGAGACAGGGAGCAAGGCTTTCTCAGCCTCGGTCCCTGTCTCTTGAGGGGAAGCTGTACCATCTACCTATACTCTGATAGGTTTCTCTGTTATGGAGAAAATTACTTCCTCACCAGTCTGATAGCTGTCCTGCCACAAGCTTCCCCTCACAATGGACCAACTTCTAGATCTGAAAATGACATCGTGCAATGCAAATTCCTATACTGACACTTCTTCTCTGGTAAGCAGCTTATTAGCTCTGAAACCAAGGAGAACCATTTCCACCCCGCTACGTCGGAGTAACTTTTGTAAGGAAAACCCCCCCACACATTTTAATGTCCTTTTAAACAATGAGATTTGTCCTCCACAAGCAAAGTGGCAGAATATTTTGTTGAGTTTTTTTTTAAGCTATGTTTATGGTATTTTGGGCTTCGTTGGATGAGTTAGGGAAGACGTGCAACAAAGGTCCCGATCGGGGGCCCAGATTTGAACACAGGGTGCTGCAACCAGCCCTGTGCCGACATAATGTGAACTTGCCTAAGATGCCCCAGCTGAGCTCTTCTCAGATGTTTGCTAATTTGTCATTATGGAACTAACTCCCATCCTCTGTCAGAACTACGGACTTGCTTAATTCCTTTGAGAAAGGCCTAAAAACCTTCCTCTTCTAGTTGTAATTATTGCTCACGGCAATTTGCGTATAAAACTGGTGTTAGATCACCGGTTTCAGTCGTTATGCAACTGTGCTGTTTATGAGGCTGGGGAAACCTGCAGTCAGCTGAGACTGAAGAGGTCACTTAGATGAGTCATGAAACGTTTCTCCCAATAAACGTTGCGTCCAGATAAACTGATTCAACTTTTCTGGGGTTCTGCACCTGGCTTATTGAGCATGGTGGCGCAAATTCACATTTGTGGCAGCCTCACCCAGTACCGTCCATACGGTGTCTTTGTCCACGTCTACGTCTAAGTTTTGTCTTTGTTTGATGGCTGGAAGAGCGGGGCAGGCTTAGCTAACTGCTAGCCCATGCAGACCGGCAGTTCCGATAACACTGAGGGCGGTCTGGCAGCGGCCTCACCGGACGTTGACTGGGGTGTTTTTGATGTCGTCATGAGGAGTGTGGGGAGGTGTGTCGAGGGTGTCTGGCTGGGAGAGCTGGCGCTGGATTGGCTGGGAGAGCTCGGTCTGCTTTGTTCAGTGGGCCCGGGGACCATGGCCTCTGCCTGGAACTGCACCCGAGGAGGAAATGTCGAGGGTGGTCTGACAGGACATGGAAGCGGGGCGGGCTAAGCCAACTGCTTGCCAGTGCAGACTGGCGGTTCCCACAGTCATCCTGGCTGGCGATCGTTCCCTTGGACAGTGATTTTTTTAATTTAGTTTGGATGTATGTTTTAATTTGGATATGTGTGTTAGTTTGGGTATGTGTGTTGTTGTAGTTTTTGGATGTGTTTTTGTCTTCGTGTTGTACTGCTGTGGGCTGGGGGAAACAACATTTCATTTCATTTCATGTACGTACAGCAAGTGTATGAAGTGAAATGACACATGAAGTGTTTCTGATTCCTAACTTAGTAATGAGTCTTTTGTTAGTATTCCACCCCTTCTTACTCATCCACCATTATTACCACTGCCCTTCATTGTGCCCTTCAGCCACCTGCCTATGACCTGATGAGCTCTAGTGGTGATGGTGTCTCTGATATGGGTTTCAGTCACCTGTATATGACGTGGTGAGCTCTCATGGTGATGGTGTCTGATATGGGTTTCAGCCACCTGCAGATGACGTGGTGAGCTCCCATGGTGATGGTGTCTGATATGGGTTTCAGCCACCTGCAGATGAAATGGTGAGCTCTCGTGGTGATGGTGTCTGATATGGGTTTCAGCCACCTGCAGATGAAATGGTGAGCTCTCGTGGTGATGGTGTCTGATATGGGTTTCAGCCACCTGCATGTGACATGATGAGCTCTCGTGGTGATGGTGTCTCTGATAAGGGTTTCAGCCACCTGCATATGACATGATGAGCTCTTGTGGTGATGGTGTCTGATATGGGTTTCAGCCACCTGCATGTGACATGAGGAACTCTCGTGGTGGTGGTGGTGTCTGATATGGGTTTCAGCCACCTGCAGATGACGTGGTGAGCTCTCATGGTGATGGTGTGTTTGGTATGGGTTTCAGCCACCTGCATGTGACATGGTGAGCTCTCGTGGTGATGGTGTGTCTGATATGGGTTTCAGCCATCTGCAGATGACATGGTTAGCTCTCGTGGTGATGGTGTTTGATATGGTTTGTGGGATTGTTAGTCAACATTATAACTTGATATTCCTACCTCCCCCTCTTCCATGATGTAAGGCACACTTATACCACACGCGCTGTACATGCCTTGTATTCCTGGCTATGATGTGATTACTATTTAGCAGTGTATATTAGGGATACACCGACACCACTTGTTTTCAGACCAAGTACAAGTACTCACATTTGGGTACTTGCCGATACCGAGTTGTGGTATGAGAACTTAATAATAATATCATTCTAACAATGACTGACAACCCTGGGCGGATGTTCCTCACTTTCTAACTAACAAGTTACATGTACAGCATGATGCTGTTGCTGACCTTTCACTACAGCGTATTGTCATTAAAAACGGCGTGCAGGCACATGGTAAAGCTGACACGAGGGCTGCGGCTTCGCCACACTGCAAGACACACATAGACAAACACAGTATAAGAGCACGAGTACAAAATATTTAACAACACCCACAGACAGTCAGTGGGTAGCCAGGTTCAGGTGGGCAACACCCTGGGGAAACAAGCTGTTTTTGAGCCTGGCAGTGCAGGCTCTGAGGCTCCTGTAGCACCTCCCAGAACACAGGGGAAGAACAGTCCATGGTTGGGGTATGTGGGATCTCTGCTGGTGCTGACACCCCTTCGAAGGCAGCGTTTGTGATAAATGTCTTTTATGGGGGCGTCCGGGTGGTGTAGCGGTCTATTCCGTTGCCTACCGACACAGGGATCTTGGGTTCGAATCCCCGTGTTACCCCTACAGACACAATTGGCCATGTCTGCGAGTGGGAAGCCGGATATGAGTATGTGTCATGGTCGCTGCACTAGCGCCTCCTCTGGTCGATCGGGGCACTTGTTTGGGGGGGAGGGGAAACTGGGGGGAATAGCGTGATCCTCCCCCTGGTGAAACTCCTCACTGTCAGGTGAAAAGGAGCAGCTGGCATGCACAGGAGGAAGGATGTGGTAGTCTGCAGCCCTCCCTGGATCGGCAGAGGGGGTGGAGCAGTGGCCAGGACGGCTCGAAAGAGTGGGGTAATTGGCCAAGTACAATTGGGGCGAACAAAATGGGGGAAATTAAAAATAGATAAATAAATGTCTTTTATGGCTGTGGCTGGGTACCGGTGATATGCTGGGCCGCCTTGACGATCCGCTGCAGAGCTTTCTGGTCTACTGATGTGCAGTTGCCGTACCACACTGAGATGCAGATGGTCTGGATGCTCTCTATGGTGCAGTGGTAGAAGTTGGAGAGAATTTCGGGGGACAGACAGGCGCTCCTCGGCCTCCTCAGGAAATGCAGGCGTTGTTGGGCCTTTGTCACAAGGGCCTGGGTGCTTGATGTCCAGGAGAGGTCCTCGCTGATGTGGACTCCAAGGAATATAAAGCTGGAGACACGCTCCACTTCCACCGCATTGATGTGTGTGGGAAAGTGGCTGCAGCTTCTAGACCTCCTGAAGTCTACAATTGCACAATTTTAGCGTTCAACTTTTGTTCCTGAACAAACATGACACTGCCACACATTGCACTTAAATGTACCCTGTGTGTTGTACTGACATACAGTTAGTATGTCAGTCCAACATACCACTGTAGCAGAAGAAGTGCCAGGCATGGACGCCGTGCATCATAAGCAGGGCAGAGTGTTGTTGTTTTCTTTTTTAACCTTCTACACCCACTGCGTTTGTGTTGCATGTGGTCGTGTGCCGTCCGTGTTTTGTGAGGAGATTCTGCGTGCATATGGAGTTTTGCCAGGTGATAATGCGATTGGGTTTTGCAGGGTTTGGAAGCGCAGGCTGTATTAACTGGTACTGGTTCTGTTTGCTGTGTCTTTTTCAGACTGATGTCTAATGATGGGCAACATGTTGATACTCTGAGGTGAAAGAGCTGATTACTTGTATCTATGTTTTTCAGAGCTGGCTGGGTGGACTGTTGGAGTGTACCTAACTTCCTGCTCATTATTGACTACACCTGGCATCCCATCTATCCCCAGAAGGCTGATGAACAGCTTAAACAATCATGTACGCCGGCTGGTTAAGCAGACACTACCTAAAGCTTATCCTCCACCTGTGGCCTGTTAACAGCTTGTCCTGCTACTCATCTTTAGCCATGTCCATTTATCATTTCTGGTTGTTTTACATGAGCCATCTTCCCTATGATTTCTTGCTTAGTGTCAGAGATTGAGGAGTCCATGCTGTCAGCTCTGCGGCCCCCAGAGAACATCTCGGGTCCCCACAGAACCCCACTACCCTACACCTCCCAATGTCCTGCGGCTGCCCACAGCCGGGTGTCCACAGACCCCTCAGAACTGCCACCTGACAGGTTGCATGTGGAGATGGAGATGTCCCCAGACTCTCAGATCATCCTTTATGGGCCCATGCTCAGAGCTCTGGTATCCATCAAGGTATAGACCTATGAGTTTTTTTCCTGCTTTGTCTGTAATAATGCTGAATAGAGGAAAGAAAAAGAGCCAATGCAGTAAAATCTCTGACAAAAACAAGAGGTCCATTTGATAAATCACTTCTCTATCCTGGCATTAGCTCCTGGAGTAAACAGTTGTAACTAGAAATCTGATATTTATTCACAGAATTCTTCTTCTTTTCTCAACCGAGAACAAAAATGGAGTTTCAAGTTTGGGAAAAGCCTTGAGATTGGTCATAAATGTAAAAATAATATTCGTTACATCAAACATCCATCTAATCCAGCTGCTTCCCTCGCTGCAGGAAAACTACTTTGGCGAAGATGACATGTACACAGACTTCGAGGAGGCAGTGTCCAGTCCTGTTCTGTCCATGTCTACATCCTCAGGCTTGGGCTGGTCTCCTCTGGGCATGGAGGACAGCGAGCGGCAGGAGAATTCGAACATTCACCCCCTGGACCTTCGGCCTTGGGACATCACAGTGCTTATCAACCTTTACAAGGTCCATGGCCGCCTGCCAATGGTGAGGCCTCTGCAAGTTTGATATGACGTCCTTAAGACTTAATGCTTCTGTCTGCAACGAGACATTTGTTCTCTGTAGGGCTGCACGCTCATGGCCAAGAGGATGGTCACGACTGTTTTGCTCAGTATTGAGATCAGGATCATTTATTACGATTATTCATTGATTTAATGGACAAAATATTTTTATTGCACTTGCACATTTCAATAAACAAAGTACTGCTTTCACTTCTGTGTTGCGCTACATTCCTACTAATGTACAACTCTAATGTACAGATCTAATGTACAAATCTAGTGTACAAATCAAATGTACAAATCTAATGTATAGCTCTAATACACAGATCTAATGTACAAATCTAGTATACAAATATAATGTACAAATCTAATGTATAGCTCTAATGTACAGATCTAATGTACAAATCTAGTATACAAATATAATGTACAAATCTAGTGTGCAAATCTAGTGTAACAAATCTAATGTATAGATCTAATGTACAAATCTAATGTAAAAATCTAGTGTACAAATCCAATGTGAAAATCTAATGTACAAATCTGGTATACAAATATAATGTACAAATCTAATGTGCAAGTCTAATGTACAAATCTAGTGTGCAAATCTAATGTACAGATCTAATGTACAAATCTAATGTTAAAATCTAATGTATAAGTCTAATGTACAAATCTAATGTACAAATCTAGTGTGCATATCTAATGTACAAATCTAAATCTAATGTTCAAATCTAATGTACAGGTCTAATGTACAAATCTAATGTTCAAACCTAATGTACAAATCTAGTGTGCAAATCTGATGTACAAATCTAAATCTAATGTTCAAATCTAATGTCAAATTCTAATGTACAAATCTAATGTTAAAATCTAATGTACAAATCTAGTATACAAATCTAATGTACAAATTGAATATAATGTACAAATCTAGTTTACAAATCTAGTGTGCAAATCTAATGTACAACTGTAATGTACAAATGTAATGTACAAATTTAGTGTACAAATCAAGTGTGCAAATCTCATGTACAAATCTAGTGTGCAAATCTAATGTACAAAGTGGGAGTATTCATGTAAAAACAAAAGACTGTGTGTGTGTGTGTGTGTGTGTGTGTGTGTGTGTCTTGTGCGTGATGGCTTGCCGTGTTGAATCCAGCACTGCAGCAGTGAGGGTCCTGAAGGTCCGTCAGGCTTCCTGGAGCGACTGTGTTTTGAGATGAAGAAAAGTTACAAGGAGACCATGCTGCAGCTGCTCCTCTCTCCTCTCCACATTTTCATCAGCGACAACTACCAGGTGAGAAATACGAACACGCGTGCAGGTGGGGCTGGTTTAGTTTCTACACGATCTGCCCACCAAGGCCTTACTCCCTCCCTCACTGAAGCTGCCGTCACAGTAGTAGGAATATAACATACCTTCCATGTTAGAGCTGGCCAATATGTCAACATTAACGTGATATTTTGAGCATCCCTGCGACCCTGAGCAGGATCAGCTGCGTGGATAATGGATGGATGGATGGATGGATAAGAGTCTAGATATTGTTCGAGATTTTGGTCATCATATAATCCTGGTGTACCTTAAATGTTGTCATTCCCTGGTGTTGAATGCTGCATCACAGTAAAGTTACAGAGTGTCTAAGCTAAAGGACATGATGAATGCCTCTGTTAGGTCGTCATATCCACATGACTAATCATCATTTCTCAAAATTCAAAAGTGGTTTATCTGTGCTAATGACATCTGTGGTCTGAGCATACATGGGTTTGTCTGCCATTTATTGCTTATTAGTAACATGTTTCTGGTATATTGGTTTGCAAGCACAACTGGTTTCTAAGCCCTCACCCTCACCCAGACTAGATTTTATCCACCTAAACCTCCTTTTTAAAAAAAAATGTATTCCCCCCTTTTCTCCCAATTGTATCCGGCCAATTACCCCACTCTTCTGAGCCGTCCCGGTCGCTGCTCCACCCCCTCTGCTGATCCGGGGAGGGCTGCAGACTACCACATGTCTCCTCCCATACATGTGGAGTCACCAGCCGCTTCTTTTCACCTGACAGTGAGGAGTTTCACCAGGGGGACGTAGCATGTGGGAGGATCACGCTATTCCCCCCAGTTCCCCACCTCCCTGAACAGGTGCCCTGACTGACCTGAGGAGGCGCTAGTGCAGCGACTAGGTTACTACCCACATCTGGCTTCCCACCCGCAGGCACGACCAGTCGTGTCTGTAGGGATGCCCGACCAAGCCGGAGGTAACAAGGGGAGTTGAAATGGTGATCCCAGTGTTGGTAGGCAACGGAATAGGCCGCCACGCCACCCGGGCGCCTTTTTTCCATATTCTAAATAGGGTGAAAAATGTCACACTATTACTGCTGGTGTCTGCAGGAAAAAATGGCCCATTCAACAATCGCATAATATTCATGAGCAAATGTGCGTATAGCACATTTCATACACCATGACAGCTCAAAGCTCTTTACATAAAGCATGAAATTACACTGAATAAGAAGTATAGTGATATATGTTTCATGTAACACCTCGCATTATGATCGTATGATTACAAAAAGTGTTATTAGCATCTAGTCATGTATTTGGATCCATGTCTTTAAAATGTACGAGTTTGCCCACAGTCTCTTTAATCCTTCCTAGCGTCCGACAGCAGATGGGGTGTTGAGAGATGGCCATCTCAGTCTTTCCGGCCTACAGATGAGGGCCCATGCCATGTTCTCCGCCCAAGGGCTGCCCCTGGGCAGTGACACGTTGGAGTATGCTTGGCTCATCGACATGCAAGCGGGGGCGCTCACCGGCAGGGTCACTGTTCCACAGGTCTGTTTTTGCATGTTTGTTTCTGTGTGTGTCTTGAATGGGAAATTGATAGGATTATTCCTAAAAGTACTGCGAACACAAAAACTTGTGGAAACGCATCTTTTCATGTCCAGGATTTGGACACTGCGAATATTCGTTTTTAGATCAGGCACATATCCAGGGTTCCCACTCGTCCTGGAAAACCTGGAAATTCAGAGACTAGATTTCCAGTCTTGGAAAACCTAGAAAATTGTCGAAAATGACCAAATATCCTGGAAGAAAATCTATATTGTCTTGGCAAATTGTAATTGTATTTAGCCCCTTACTCGGATCATAAATTTTGGCCCTTCATAGAAAAGAATTTGGGCACCTCTGGACTCATAAGCTGTGCTGTATGACAGGTATACCCTCTCCTGGCACGCAATGTCTCCACCTACTGGCTGACTGTATTTTTAAACCCACTGGGTGTTGTTTTGACCGTTTGGGCTGCCGTAGCTGGTCAGTGTGGAATGTTGAAGCCAGCACATGGTGTTAGCAGTGTGACGTCAGCAGCTCCACAGAGCAAAATAAATATATGCCAGTAAGTATGAGCACACATGCCATTTACGTTCAGCATGTGAAGTAAAACAGATTAAGATATTATTGTGATCGCGATGCTAATTTCAGTTAGCGCGTTAATTGTAATTCCCATTATGTGTTAGCATCGAGCTACCAGACTAAGCGCTAGCGCTACTTTGTGTGTGTGTGTGCCGAAAATGTACAGTTTATGCAAGTATTTTCAAGTTTAGATTTTTGTACTTAACTCTGTGTGAAACTTTAGCATGGCAATAGAAAATGTTATAGAAAATATATGATATTATAATGGTCAATTCAGATTATTTATTTCTATTTACTGAGGTGAGTGAGGCAGGGCAGAATGTCAAGGAGGTCTAAGTTTAAGGAGGAATGGAAGGCAAATCCTGAGTTCAGGGACTGGATAGGACATGTGGAAGGTAATCTTGCATACTGCAAGATATGCAAAAAAAACATTTGATGTGGGCAACATGGGCATATCTGCTGTGAAAAGCCATGCCAAAGGACAGGGACATGTCAAGAAGGTAACATCAATCAGTGGGCCACGAATTACTGACTTCATCAGTCAACCTCCCACCCCAAATTATGAAGCTGGCAGACAGGCAACAGTGGCAGGGAGTCAAGGGAGCAGAGAGGCAACAGTGGCAGAGAGTCAAGGGAGCAGAGAGGTCCAACCATCAACTTCTCAGAGTCTAACTCCTCGCCAGGTTGCACCTAACTTTGGAAGTAATTTCTCCAGTGAAGCTCTTGTAGTAGCAGAGATCCGCTGAGTGATAAAAATTACCTTGTCCCATTTTTGTTTTAACTCATGTTTCTTATACTCAATGTTGCTTTACAGTAAACGGGCTGAAACAAGACAACAGATAAACATAGCGCAAACATACAGGGATGGATGGGAAGGGGGGCTATGAGAGGGAGAAGCGGCAGCCACACACGACGCCAGCAGTACTCTCCGACTTAAACTGACACAAAAGGGCAAGAAAAACAAAAAACAACAACACTGTAGACGTTGATTTTCTGTAGGGGTTTACTCCCTTAGCCTATTCCTCTCCCGATGTATCCACTAGGCAGTGGCACTATTTAACCCATAGCTGGGGGCTGGTTCGTGGGCATTAGGGAATATCCCCACACTGGTGGGCCTGCGTACCGCACGTCTAGGGGCCAGACCTCCTCCGAGTCCCTTGTAGTTCAGCCGGGGTCCAAGGTTGAGAGTGACACGTGACAGGCACAGAGCACTACACCAGCAAACTAGACACATCACAACAACCCGACTTCTTACACAAGAATGTCAGACACAATGTCAGGATATGGCTGCACTATTTGTGCAAAGGTTTCCTGACAGTGAGATAGCCAAAAAGTTCACATGTGGTTCAACCAAAGCAGCATATCTGGTTTGTTTTAGCGTGGCACCATATTTCTGAGAGACGCTCATGAAAGACATCAGAAAATCAGCCTGCTGTCATCTCTTTTGATGAATCTCTCAATAAAGTCATGCAGACCGAGCAGATGGATGTAGTAGTCCAATACTGGAGTGAGAGCGAAGAGAAGGTGGTTGCCCATTACCTGGACTCCCAGTTTATGGGACACACCCAAGCAGAAAAGCTGGTAGAGAAAATGAAGAATTCTCTATCTCCACTGGATCCGAACAAATTCCTACAAATATCCATGGATGGCCCAGGAGGGAACTTCATGTTTCTGAGATTATTTGAGGAGGACAGGAGCAAGGAAGACCCAAATGCTAGAGGGTTCGTAAACCTAGGAAGCTGTGTTCTACATATTGTGCATGGGAGTTTTCAACAGGGTTGAGAAGGAGACTGGATGGAATATAGTAGGTGAATTCCAAAAAGCCCTTTGGCAGCTTCTTCATGATACACCAGCCAGGCGGGATGCCTTCATTGAAATCCCCATAACGTCAACATTCCCCCTCAAATTCTGTGCTCACAGCTGGGTGGAGGACTTGGCAGTGGCAGAGCAGGCCATCGAGATTTGGCCATCTGTTCAAAGATTTGTTGACAGCTACAAGAAACTCCCAAAGAGCAAGGTGCCAATGTAAGCATTGTATGTCGTGGTCAGAGAGGCTGTTGGTGACCCCTTTTTTGAAGCCAAGCTAGAGTTTTTTTGCCTGTGTGGCAAGGCAGCTCAAACCATTTCTTGAAGGTTTTCAAACCGGTGACCCTATGGTGCCTTTTTTTTTTGCAAAAGAGCTTCAGTCCATTCTTAGGAGCTTGCTTTCATGTTTCATGAAGGGGGAGGTTCTCGAGAACATCAAGACACCCCTCCAATTGCTCAAAATGTATGTACTTGACAAAGCACTGCATGTGCCACTAAAAGAGGTGGACATGGACTTTGCCACCAAACAAGCTCTGAACAAAGCTTCTGAGAAGCTCCATGAAAGTCTGCTGCTGGGCCAGCAGTTCAGGAAATAATGTGTTGCCTTCCTCTCTGCAACCTCAAAGAAACTGCTGGACAAATGCCCACTGAATTATGCTGCTGTAAGACACATGAGTTTCCTTGATCCAGTCACCATGATCAATGAAGAGAAGAGTGCCATATCGAAGTTTGAAAAGCTCCTACAACTGCTTCTGAATGCCAAATGGCATACTGCACAGGCCCGTGACCAAATCCTCAGTAAGTACAAAACTTTCCTGACTGAGATGGTTCAATGCCACAAAGAAGAGTTCCAGGAGTTTGTCTACAGAAGTGGCACCTGGAGTAGACACATTTCTAGGAAGATTTGCTAAAGGTAAATCCGAGTATGCCAATCTGTGGAAACTATTGAAAGGCCTATTCACACTGTCACATGGGCAAGCAGCAGTTGAAAGGATTCTCGGTTAACAAGAACATGCTGGTTGGAAACCTGAAAGAGAGGATTTGGCATCATTGCACCTGATCAAAGATTATGTGACTGGTGGCTCATTGGAAGGAGTACTACCAAGATCCCTCATGCAGCATTGCAAAAATGCCAGAATGCGATATTTTCAGTATACCTGGAGGATGGAAAAAAAGAAGAAAGAAGAATCTGCAAATGATAAGAAAAGAAAAGAGTTCAGCTCCAAAATCAAAAAAGTGGCCGCCAAGAGACAGAAAATAATAGCTGGCATGGAAGCAATGCAACAAGAGGCAGATGTAATGGCAGAGAAGGCTGAAAGAAAGCAGAACTTAACATTACTCACAAACTCTAATGCCTACCGCAGAAGTGTGACAGGAAAAAGAGAGAGAAGTGACCATTCTGGATGCAGCTTTGTCAGAGCTTAAAGACAGACTTGAAAGGCAGAGGTAGACCAAGCCCAGCATTGTTCCTAGAGTTACACCAGACGTCTTCTCAGTATGTTATTCTGCATTTTAAATTGTCTTTTTTTTTCAACCTCATTCAGGCTATTTTAAGTTGGACTTTCATTTTAAGTTTCACTCTATTTAGCTCTGGGATTTAGCTGCACAGCTCTGCTGTTAGTCGAGCCATTCTCATGACTCATGCTGTCAAAATCAAGACTACAAGGATTTCAGATGGAGCTACAGTTAAGGTCAAAATTATTAGCCCCCTTTATGAAATCAAACAAAACCCTTAACTTTTCCATGGAAATGACCATGTTTATAGTTGAATTGCTTCCAAAATAACAAAGACAAAAGCTCCACTAAGCTTGATTAAGATATTTTATTGATGCACTGAATTGAAACAAGAAAAAACAAAAAATGACAAGGCCAAAATTATTAGCCCTCTAACAATTTTTAGTCAATAGTGTAACCTTTCTGCCTCACAACTACCAACAACCTCTTATGGTAGTTCCTAACTAGGTTGGCACATGTCTGTTGAGGGATCTTAGCCCATTCTTCCATGACAAATTGTTCTAGCTCATTCAAATTGCGTGGTTTTCCAGCATGGACATTAACCTTTAGCTCCCACCACAGATTCTCAATAGGATTGAGATCTGGGCTCTGAGAGGGCCATTCCAGGACCTTGATTTTGGTGTCCTTCAAAAAGTTTTGGACCAACTTGGATTTATGCTTCGGGTCATTGTCTTGCCGGAAGACCCAGCAGCGACCTAAAGCTAGACTGGCAGCAGATTTCTTTACATTATCCTTCAAAATGTCAACATAATCTTCTTT
The DNA here is from genome assembly GCF_029633865.1 of Lampris incognitus. Taxonomy (NCBI): domain Eukaryota; kingdom Metazoa; phylum Chordata; class Actinopteri; order Lampriformes; family Lampridae; genus Lampris; species Lampris incognitus. The sequence goes on from NC_079226.1 coordinate 43,269,246, forward strand.
CTTCATGATCCCTTGCACCCGAACAAGGTTCCCTGTGCCTGAAGCAGCAAAACAGCCCCACAGCATTATGCCCCCACCAGCATGTTTAACTGTGGCAACTGTGTTTTTAGGGTTGAAGGCCTGTCCCTTCCTTCACCAAACAAAAGCAACATCCATGGGCCCAAACAGCTCAAGTTTAGTCTCATCAGACCAAAGGACAGACTTCCAAAACTCATGCCCATGCTTCAAATGTTCACGGGCAAACTTCAGTCTGGCTTTGATGTGCCGCTGTGTGAGCAATGGAGTTTTTCTTGGATGATGACCTCGAAGCCCACCACTATGAAGAGCCCTCACAACAGTCTTCCTTGAAACATCAAGTCCAGAAGAGGCCAGTTCAGCAACAATCATCTTGGCGGAGATCTGGGGATTGTTGTTGACATCTCTGACTATTTTCCTCTCCAAAGTTTTTGAAATCTTGCACTTTCGACCACACATAGGTTTGTTTCTAACAGAACTGGTCTCCTTGTGCTTTGCAATGATGCAACACACAGCTGTTCTAGACACTGTGGAACGCTTGGAAATGGCAGTATAGCCTTCCCCCTTAAGATGAGCATCCACTATCTTCTTTCTGAGTTCCAGACTGATTTCTTTACTTTTTGGCATGATGAAATTACTTCTTACCAAGAATTTAAGATTAGTCCCTCTCAATCAAGTGTTCAAGTGCCACTAGCCCTGATCATTGGACTCCCTTAAGTAAAGTTCAATGCTGATTGATTGCTCAGGTGTGTTTTGAAAGCAAAAAAATCACATGGGGGCTAATAATTTCGACCACCTCAATTTTCACTACATTTGGTATAAAGCAAACCTGAAGATTTATTTTACATTCCAAAATGTACCAAATAGGGGCCTTAATATTGATGAGTGTTTTACTATGTAAAGTTTTATGAATGTTGCAAACATTGGGCAGAATTTTAGGAAAATGTTCCATGGTTCCTTGGGGGCTAATACTTTTGACCTTAACTGTATGTAACTGCTAGTTTTCTCAAGGTTTAGATTATTTTATAATGGTCTTTAAATTTAGATTCTAGACCTATGAAAAGTTCTGCTGTATGAAGCACTTTACTTTCAGCAACGCTTACCTGTTAAATTTTAAATCTTTGAGTTGTGCTGTTCTTTGTTTTGTGTCAGTGGCTGTTTGACAAAAGTAAATTTAACTTAAACTGAAATTAAGATTTTATGCATCATCAATACAGCGACAGGGGTACATACAACCCATTACAACACCACCTGTTAAACAATGCTTTGACAATAACACAACTTACAGTGTACATTATGCTGTGACTTGTTACTTTATTGCATTTTGAATTTGTTGCAGAGGTAGAACATAGTCAATGTTTGTCCAAATTTGAAGTTCATATGAGGGACCTGGAGTATAAGCCAGTGTTTGGGCCGAGTATTGTAACTGCCACAATTCAAGTAAGTGTAACACAGAACATGTTGGTGTTTGTTTGTTGAGGAGAGCTTGTGAGTAAAAAATCAAAACAAAAACACACCAGTGCAAGTCACGTCTAACAGCAAGAGGAGGCCAGATGACCTTACTGTATAGTTACAGTGATGGTGTAGCAGTCACCTGTAATGACCTTACTGTATAGTAACAGTGATGGTGTAGCGGTCACCTGTAATGACCTTACTGTACAGTAACAGTGATGGTGTAGCGGTCACCTGTAATGACCTTACTGTACAGTAACAGTGATGGTGTAGCGGTCACCTATAATGACCTTACTATACAGTAACAGTGATGGTGTAGCGGTCACCTGTAATGACCTTACTGTACAGTAACAGTGATGGTGTAGCGGTCACCTGTAATGACCTTAATGTACAGTTACAGCGATGGTGTAGTGGTCACCTGTAATGACCTTACTGTACAGTAACAGTGATGATGTAGCGGTCACTTGTAATGACCTTACTGTACAGTTACAGTGATGGTGTAGCGGTCACCTGAATGACCTTACTGTACAGTTACAGTGATGGTGTAGCGGTCACCTGTAATGACCTTACTGTACAGTAACAGTGATGATGTAGCGGTCACTTGTAATGACCTTACTGTACAATTACAGTGATGATGTAGCGGTCACCTGTAATGACCTTACTGTACAATTACAGTGATGGTGTAGCGGTCATCTGTAATGACCTTACTGTACAGTAACAGTGATGGTGTAGCAGTCACCTGTAATGACCTTAATGTACAGTTACAGCGATGGTGTAGTGGTTACCTGTAATGACCTTACTGTACAGTAACAATGATGGTGTAGCAGTCACCTGAATGACCTTACTGTACAGTTACAGTGATGGTGTAGCGGTCATCTGTAATGAACGTGAGACACTTCATCATGAACCCTGCATCATTAAAAAAGGAGGAATAAAACTGGGTTTAAATGTGTCGATACTAGGCCTACTGGTATATTATATAACCGTTAGTGAGCAAGTGCTGTCCTGGATTGTCAGGAAAAACTCCTGGAAAAGTCCTGGAAAATGATTTCTCAAAGAGAGCGGGAACCCTGATATCTGATAGGTAGTTATGTGACTAAAGAGTCTGCATGAAGTGGGAAGGATTGTGCGTTCTGTCTCTCCATGGCACAGATTAGAAGAATCGATGGCCTTGTTTCAGCACGACGGCTTTACTTTCAGTGACCAGCCTGTTTTTACTTTCCTTAACATTTATTTTGGAAGGGACAACGTACATTAATCAAACTATTAATTAAACTAATATAATGTACCCGAGGTAGCTAAGAGGCTAGTTCAGGAATCAGGAACAATTTATTGTCATCTCATTCATGTACTTGTGTACACAAAAGACACAAAATTTCTTTTCTCCCAGCCCACAGCAGTGCAACACAAAAAGACAAAAACACTTATCCAAAACCTCCCAAAAACGACACCATCAAAATACACAAAACCAGAAAGAACAAAGCAAAAAAACCACAAACGGTCAACAACACAGTCCATTCAGTAAATTTGCAACACAATTAAAAAAATTCACTGTCCAGGCAAACGAACACCAGCCAGGATGAGTGTCGGAACTGCCGGTCTGCATGGGCTAGCAGTTAGCTCAGCCTGCCCCGCTTTCGCGTCCTGTCAGACCGCCCCTGGTGTTTCCTCTTCAGGCAAAGCTCCAGTCAGGGCTGTGGTCCTTGGGCCCACAGGGTGCAGCAGACCAAGCTGCCTCAGCCGATCCAGTGCCAGCTCTCCTAGCCAGACACCTTCAACACACCTCCCCGCACTCCACACGATGACACAGTTACAGACACAAACAAAAACACTCCACAGTCAACGCTAGGCAAGGCCGCTGCCAGCCCGCCCTCGGTGTTATCTTGGTGTTATCGGAACTGCTGGTCTACATGGGCGAGCAGTTAGATTAGCCTGCCCCACTCTCCCAACCATCAAACGAAATCGACGATCACAGACATAAATCCTCTTTAAAAACGTTCTTCACATGATGAGACAAACTCAGATGTAGACGGGGACAAAGACACTGCATAGTCGGCACTGGGCGAGGCAGCAGCAAACGCCAGCTTGCGCCGCTATCTTCCCACCAGTTTCCATTGGTAGTCCCATTGCCTGATGTTGTTAGACATCCTAGGATAATAAAATAGTACAAATAATACACGTGCAGTCGGTAGAGGACATAGGACAGTGTTCATTCATTCATTCATTCATTCATTCATTCATTCATTCATTCATTCATTCATTATCCAAACCGCTTATCCTTGATATATAAAAACAAAAAATAAAAATACAACATAGTTAATATGCAATACAAGAAAAACGAGTAAACAAACAAGAGAATATATACAGAATATACAAATGATGTATAAAAAGATAATAAAGATAGTATAGAACATTATATATACAACTTTGTTAAAAGAAACACTCAATGGTAGGGGAAGTGCTCAAGAAATAAGGGGCAAAACTGAGTCAAGTAAATTCTTTGAGACAATACAAGCCTGTTTCATGCCATTTATATATATATACACTACCGTTCAAAAGTTTGGGATCACCCAAACAATTTTGTGTTTTCCATGAAAAGTCACACTTATTCACCACCATATGTTGTGAAATGAATAGAAAATAGAGTCAAGACATTGACAAGGTTAGAAATAATGATTTGTATTTGAAATAAGATTTTTTTTACATCAAACTTTGCTTTCGTCAAAGAATCCTCCATTTGCAGCAATTATAGCATTGCAGACCTTTGGCATTCTAGCTGTTAATTTGTTGAGGTAATCTGGAGAAATTGCACCCCACGCTTCCAGAAGCAGCTCCCACAAGTTGGATTGGTTGGATGGGCACTTCTTGTGTACCATACGGTCAAGCTGCTCCCACAACAGCTCAATGGGGTTCAGATCTGGTGACTGCGCTGGCCACTACATTACCGATAGAATACCAGCTGCCTGCTTCTGCTCTAAATAGTTCTTGCACAATTTGGAGGTGTGTTTAGGGTCATTGTCCTGTTGTAGGATGAAATTGGCTCCAATCAAGCGCTGTCCACTGGGTATGGCATGGCGTTGCAAAATGGAGTGATAGCCTTCCTTATTCAGAATCCCTTTTACCCTGTACAAATCTCCCACCTTACCAGCACCAAAGCAACCCCAGACCATCACATTACCTCCACCATGCTTAACAGATGGCATCAGGCATTCTTCCAGCATCTTTTCATTTGTTCTGCGTCTCACAAACGTTCTTCTTTGTGATCCAAACACCTCAAACTTGGATTCATCCGTCCACAACACTTTTTTCCAGTCTTCCTCTGTCCAAAGTCTTTGTTCTTTTGCCCATCTTAATCTTTTTCTTGTATTGGTCAGTCTCAGATATGGCTTTTTCTTTGCCACTCTGCCCTTAAGCCCAGAATCCCGCAGCCGCCTCTTCACTGTAGATGTTGACACTGGTGTTTTGCGGGTACTATTTAATGAAGATGCCAGTTGGGGACCTGTGAGGCGTCTGTTTCTCAAACTAGAGACTCTAATGTACTTATCTTCTTGCTCAGTTGTGCAACGCGGCCTCCCACTTCTTTTTCTACTCTGGTTAGAGCCTGTTTGTGCTGTCCTCTGAAGGGAGTAGTACACACCGGTGTAGGAAATCTTCAATTTCTTAGCAATTTCTCGCATGGAATAGCCTTCATTTCTAAGAACAAGAATAGACTGTCGAGTTTCAGATGAAAGTTCTCTTTTTCTGGCCATTTTGAGCGTTTAATTGACCCCACAAATGTGATGCTCCAGAAACTCAATCTGCTCAAAGGAAGGTCAGTTTTGTAGCTTCTGTAACGAGCTAAACTGTTTTCAGATGTGTGAACATGATTGCACAAGGGTTTTCTAATCATCAATTAGCCTTCTGAGCCAATGAGCAAACACATTGTACCATTAGAACACTGGAGTGATAGTTGCTTGAAATGGGCCTCTATACACCTATGTAGATATTGCACCAAAAACCAGACATTTGCAGCTAGAATAGTCATTTACCACATTAGCAATGTATAGAGTGTATTTCTTTAAAGTTAAGACTAGTTTAAAGTTATCTTCATTGAAAAGTACAGTGCTTTTCATTCAAAAATATGGACATTTCAATGTGATCCCAAACTTTTGAACGGTAGTGTATATACACACATACATATATACATACATATATATATGCATACATAATGCAGACATACAACACAGCTAATGTACAATACAGTTAAACAACATGTATGAATAGCATCAATGTTGACATTGTTGGTTCCCAGTAAGCCATTTCTTGTCATTACACTTAAATGAATGACTATTATTGTATCAGCAAAATTGCTCCAGTGGTATTAGGGAAACTTTCGTGACACAGGTGGGGTATTAGTGTGGGCTGTGGTTGTGACTAAAGTTGGTTAAAGAAAGAAATGAATCAGAATCAGGATCATGTTTATTGGCCAAGTAGGTTTGCACTACATGGAATGTGACTCTGGTTTTGTGGCTCTCTCAGTGTACTTAGCATAGAATAACAACACTAAAACACAACAATCTTCCCATATATACACAAGGACTGGCTTATACAGGTGAAATAAGAGGTGATAAGGTGCAATGGTGCAGAGAATATATCAGAGATACTGAAATAGATGTTAGCAGGTTACTTACATACATGCCTGAGGTAGATGTACATGACAGAGTGTACCAGTATACCTACAATGTACAGTACAGTATATACAACAGTAGACAGTATATACAACATGTACAGTACAGTATATACAACATGGTTGATTTATTTGACTGTGTTAAGTGTTCATATGAATGACAGCCTGCAGAAAGAAACTGTTTTTATATCTGGTTGTTTTGGGGTACAGTGCTCAGTAGCGCCTACCAGAGGGGAGGAGTTGGAACAGGTTATGACCAGGGTGTGATGGGTCTGCAGTGGTTTTGCCTTCCCGTTTCCTGAGTCTGGAGGTGTATAAGTCCTGAATGAAGGGCAGGTTGGCACCAGTGGTTTTCTCTGCAGACTTAACTGTCCGTTGTAGTCTGTCCCTCTCTTGTTGGTGGCTGATCCAAACCAGACAGTGATGGATGTGCAGAGGACAGACTGGATTATTGCGGTGTAGAACTGAATCAACAGTTCCTGAGACAGGTTGAATTTGATCAATCACCCTTTGTGACAAACTGAGACCAAGGAATAACCAACAGGGCTCCATCTGGGGATTTTAATGGTCGAGAGGGCATATACCAGGTTAATAATCAGAAATGTGTGTAGGAGCAAGACCATTTAAAGCCTTAAAAGATATTAATAAAATTTAAACTCGATTCGAAATATAACAGGCAGCCAGTGTAGGGAGGCAAGCACAAGAGGGATGTGGTCATGCCTCTTTGTCCTGGTAATGAGCCTAGCAGCGGTGTTTTGTACCAACTGCAGAGGGTGGAGAGAGCCCTTGCTGGTACCCGAGTAAAGTGCATTACAATAGTGAAGCTGAGAATATATAAAAGCATGTACAACTTTTTGCAGATCTGCAATTGATAAAAATGGCCTAATTTTGCAATTACCTTGAGCTGGAGAAAGCATGACTGAACAACATGTTTGATTTGATTATCAAAACTGAGGTTAGCATCAGATATTACCCCAAGATTCCTAGCAGCCTGCTTAAGACTACCTGACAGACCACCAAGATTAGTACCAAAAGCGCTGATGGAATTTTCGGGACTGAACAGAATGGCCTCAGACTATCATCATTAAATTTGAGAAAATCTTTGGACATCCATGATTTAATGTCAGAGAGGAAAGTTGTGAGATTTGCTAGGGCGCTAGGATCTGTGGGTTTTAGTGGCCTGTATAACTGAGTGTCGTCAGCATAAAAATGGTAGAGCACATAGTGATTTTGAATGACCTGGCCAAGGGGCAACATGTATATAGAAAAGTGAAGGGGGCCAAGAGCAGAGCGCTGAGGGACACCACAACTCAGCTGAGTCATCAAGGAAGTAGAGTTATCCAGAACAATAGAAAAAGTCTGTTGGTGAGGTAAGAGCGTAATAAGCTAAGAGCTGAGCCCTTGATGCCAACCCAAGTCTCTAAGTGATGTAAGAGGACGCTGTGATCAGCTATGTCAAAGGCTGCACTTACTATGAAGTACTCTAAAACCAGACTGGAAACTGTTAAAAACACTACTAATGCTCGTTAAAGAAATCAATTGAGATGAGTTAACTCTCTCCAGAACAAAGAACATTTGGAGATTGGTCTGTAGGTACTTAAGGACAGGGGATCTTAATTGGGTTTCTTCAGCAATGGGTGAACAATGGCATGCTAAATCTGTCTGGAAAAATACCAGAGGCCAGAGAATTATAAAGAATTTGCAGAATAACAGGGCTAATAGTTGAAAATACCCCCTTGAGCAGCTTAGTGGAAACGATGTCTAAGATGCGGGAGGAGGAGTTCATACTGGAGACTGTACTCTGTAACACTGAAATTGTAATTGGTTGAAAATGGGTAAAAGAGGCATAATTTACATGGGGAATGGAACGAATGCAAGAGCCTGGCTGGATTTGGGACCTGATATTCTCCACCGTATTTACAAAATGAATGAGAAATCTTTCAGACAACTCAACATTAGGTTCAAAAAGAGAAGTGGAGGGACCATTAATAACAATCAATTACCCTAAAGAGAACTTTAGGATTGTTGTTGTTTCTTGATATTAGTTCAGAGAAGTATGCTGATCTCGCATCCTTAACTACCTTCTGGGAAATTAACATTTGGATTTAAGGGTGTTATGTACTGATTCAGACTTGTTGACCTTCCATTGTTGTTTTGATTTTCTACAGAGTCTTCTAAGGGCATGAGTGTGCTCGTTCAGCCAGGGGAGGTTATTTGATTTTTGTTTCCTAGTTTTAAGTGGTGCAATTTGGTCGAGAATGGACAGACACTGATCATTGAATAAATTTAATGGTGCATCTGGACTGAGGGGGATAAAGAGGGATTAAAGGATGATGAATTAAAAGCATCACAAAATTTAATTGCAGAGCGTGTGTTGAGAATGCGAGAGCATGTTTTAGGATAGTGATTAGGAGTAATGTGCTGTAGTGGGACTTTGAAAAATACAGTTTTATGGTCAGATACAGGCATATCCACCAGAGTAAGATGAGAGAGAGAGAAAGCAGATGAGAGTACAAGGTCTAAGATGTGGCCTTTGAAATGTGTGGCCCCTTTAACAGATTGAATGAGGTTAAAAGACTCATTATAAGATCCAAAAATGGGAAGTCAGGGAATGGTATGCACAACACACATGAATATTAAAAACTCCTGTCATATTTTGGCATGACAATAGATAGAAGGTCAGAAAACTCAAAGATAAAAATCAATGAATTAGGGGCCTATAAATTAAGATGCAGAGTAAAGGGGGTGGGCCAGTGATTAAAAAACACGAAACCTCAAATGAGATAAAATTACCAAAAGTATCAGGATGGCACTTAAGACTTAACTTATAAAAAAATATTTAGGCCACACCCTCTTCCAGGGGGCCTGGGGATATGAAAATATGCAAAATCAGGGGGGCCTAGCCTCAACCAGGGGAACAGTGTCCCCTGGGGACAGCCATGTCTCAGTAATCATAAAAACTTCCAGATTATTAGAAACAATAAAAACATGAATGACAAAGGACTTATTACCCAGAGATCTCACATTCAAGAGGCCAATGTTGTTTGGTGTCAAAGCAGAATTAAAACCAACGGGAATACAGCAAATAGGACGCAGATTGCAGACATCTCATCTCATCTCATCTCATCTCATCTCATCTCATCTCATCTCATCTCATCTCATCTCATCATCAGCCGCCTCTCTGGGGTCGGGTCGCGGTGGCAGCAAGTTAAGTAGGGCATGTCAGACATCCCTCTCCCCAGCAACGCCCTCTAGTTCCTCTTGAGGGATCCCAAAGCATTCCCAGGCCAGACTGAATATGTAATCCCTCCAGCGAGTTCTGGGTCTACCCCAGGGTCTCCCCCTAGTTGGACATGCCTGGAAAACCTCCAAAGGAAGGCACCCAGGAGGCATCCTAATCAGATGCCCGAACCACCTCAACTGGCTTCTTTTGACGCGAAGGAGCAACGACTCTGAGCTCCCTCCGGATGTCCGAGCTCCTCACTCTATCACTAAGGCTGAGCCCAGACACCCTATGGAGGAAACTCATTTCAGCCACTTGTATCCACAATCTCACTACCCAAAGCTCATGACCATAGGTGAGGGTTGGAACGAAGATTGACTGTTAAATTGAGAGCTTTGGCTTCTGGCTCAGCTCCCTCTTCACCACAACGGTCCAGTACAATGTCTGCGTTACTGCTGATGCTGCACTAGTCCACCTGTCAATATCCCGCTCCATCCTACTCTCACTCGTGAGTATGACCCTGAGATAGTTGAACTCCTTCACTTGAGGCAACAACTCATCCCTAACCCGGAGGGAGCAAGCCACCATTTTCCAGTCGAGAACCATGGCCTCAGACTTGGAGGTGCTGACTCTCATCCCGACCATTTCACACTCAGCTGCAAACCGCTTCGGTGTGTGCTGGAGGTCGCGTTCTGATGAAGCCAACAAAACCACATCATCTGCGAAGAGTAGAAATGCAATTCTGAGGTTCCCAAAACGGACGTACTCCTCACCTTGGCTGCGCCTTGAAATCCTGTCCATGAATATCACAAACAGAATCGGAGACAAGGGACAACCTTGGTGGAGTCCGACACCCACCAAAAACATGTTTGACTTTGTGCCGAGAATACAGACACAGCTCTCACTTTGGATCGAATGGCTTTTTTGCAGATTGCAGAATTGCAGATATTTGCTCCAGATATTAGGTTGTTGTTGTTTTTACTGTTAGATATGTTGTGTGGATGAGAAGCACGGTGCCTAATGATAGTCTGTATGGGGAAAGCGCCCGGCCAGAGGGTCAGTGACAGGTGAGACCAGACGAGAATGAAGCCATTTCCCTTATTTTCTGTTTGTGTGGTTATCAGTTGGCCAGTGTGATGGAGTGGGGCGAGACCTTCCTCTTCCACCTGGTTTCCAGAGAGTTCCAGTTAGAGCAACCCAAGTCATCTGTCATCTGCCAGCATGGTGTAGATCGTCGTCTCTGTGATGCCAAGGTGTGTATGTGCAAATGCTGTCCTCAACACACACACACATACACACACACACACACTGTTCATCTACCTGACCCTGAACGTGTTCCAGACAAGTTGAACTCTTCATTAGATAAAAAGTTGGAACCTCTGCAAACCACTGCAGAGTGTGGGTCAGATTCAGCTGGGCTGTTTTAGTTTTGTTCCCACTAGCTAGGTCTTTCTTACATGGTTTAACTTGTTTTTATTTTACTCGGTTTTTTTTTTTTACTGGAGTTTCCTTGTTGCTTGAAAGGAGCTTCAAATAAAAGGTGTTACTATCACAGGAGACGTTTTACATCGCTGTATTGTGACATTCGTGTTTATTTATTTTTGCTGAAAAACAAGCCAGGAGACAGTTGCTGAGACCTCAGTTGCATACCAGCTGGTGTCTGTTTAAAAAGCATGGCTGACGTTTTCCTAACCATCCTTCAGCCCTCCCTCCCTCCCTCTGCTTCCGTTCTGTCCTGTGTTCCGGTGCTGAGCCGGTTTCTTACAGTAGATATTACTCATTTTGAGTTCATGGTAAATGTGTGCATTTCTTTTAAGTTTATATGAAATGCAGTAAAACAACATTTGATAAGCTGAGCGCCAAATCACCTACATGGCGTTGCTAGTGTAACGTTGGGCTGTGGTGAAGCTACTTCCCAACAAGCTGATAGATCCCATTGGTAGTTACACTGGCCCTTTGCCAGTCACCGTAGGTTTACTAATGCCTCTTATCAACTGGTTATACACAGTGGTTATACACAGTGGTTATACACAGTGGTTTAAACTGGCAGTACTATAAATATTTTTTAATGTGGGCTGAGAGGGTCAGTCCTTAAACAAATGAACCAGTGCATGTTTACTGTAGCACACATTTAAAAAAGGCACAGTGAAATGACTGTGAGTCAATCATATAGGACTTTGAGGGCATCCGGGTAGTGTGGCGGTCTATTCTGTTGCCTACCAACACGGGGATCGCTGGTTCAAATCCCAGTGTTTAACCTCCAGCTTGGTCGGGCGTCCCTACAGACACAATTGGCCGTGTCTGCGGGTGGGAAGCCGGATGTGGGTATGTGTCCTGGTCGCTGCACTAGTGCCTCCTCTGGTCGGTTGGGGTGCCTGTTCAAGGGGGATGGGTAACTGGGGGGAATAGCGTGATCCTCCCACACGCTACGTCCCCCTGGTGAAACTCCTCACTGTCAGGTGAAAAGAAGTGACTGGCGACTCCACATGTATGGGAGGAGGCATGTGGTAGTCTGCAGCCCTCCCCGGTTCAGCAGAGGGGGTGGAGCAACGACCGGGACGGCTCAGGAGAGTGGGGTAATTGGCCAAATTAAATTCGGGAGAAAAAGGGGAATATATATATATATATGTGTATGTATATATATGTGTATGTATGTATATATATATGTATGTATATATATATGTATATATATATATGTATATGTATATATATATATATATATATATATATATATATATATGACTTTGAGAGCAGTAAAAGGTATTAGAACCATGGCTACAGTAAGTGTTTCCCAATTGAAAGGTATCATATTATCTGCATATAATAGAAAGTAGTCAGCCTCTATTGTCTCTATTGGAGAGTGCCATTGTTGATCCATAACCGATGTGTGCTGTTTGTACTAATTGATTGTTGTCTCTCAGCTGAGCTGCCTGCCGGGTCACTGTCGGACATCAGAAGAGTTAAAGTACACCATGACCCGACTGGCTGTAGACGGCGTGGACCTCTTCATTGTGGAGCATGGCTTTGCCGCCAACATCAGGGTAACTCAGCAGAAGCTCTCCACCCTCCTCAACATCTGCTTTAGCAGCAAACACAGGAAGTCAGGAACAATGAGAGGAGAAGAGTTTTGCTTGACCTCATTGTTATTTGCAACACATCAAAAGCAAAAGTAACTCAAAATGTAGTCGCAGGTGGCAGCATGGGGTCGTTAGCTCGTTAAGGGCAACATGTGCTTTTGTACTATTGATAAACATGTCTGAGTATTTTGAAAGTGCTGGAAAGTCATGGAGTTATGGGTTATTAGTGTGATAAGCCACACCCAATCTGAAACTCATTGGCTCACAGCTTTGATAGTTATTCTAGCACTAATCAGTTAATCTCTGTTGAAAGATGTTCTGTGTGATGGCCTGGCGGCCTGTCCAGGGTGTCTCCTCACCTGCTGCCCAATGACTGCTGGGATAGGCTCCAGCATCCCCGCGACCCTGAGAGCAGGATGAGCGGTTAGGATAATGGATGATGGATGGATGCATTTATATTTATGAAATAAGCGTTCTAGTGTCTGTTTTAGTTGGAGTAGTACTGACAAATCACGTCTGAGCAGCGGGCGCATGCGGTGGTTGCGTGTTGGTAACAGTCCACGTGGGGAGCAGAAGAGACGGAACACACTGGCGAAAATGTCGTCTGGACCTAAAACACGCACAAAAAGTATCGATGTTTGTGTATTTTGTGGAGAACCGTTGGACTCGTGTTGACTACTTGATGTCGTCTCTCGACTCCACCGTAAGCCACGGTGGGCACACGGGAGAGGAAGTCTTGATAGGGAACGTAAACGAGCAGCTAGCCGCTACACTGGAAGCCTTGACTGGCTGTTGTCCCCAAAGCTAAGTCATCGTCACACAGTTTAGCCTCTGGCTTCCATGATTGCTAGTCGCTACATGACATACATGGCACATATGACATGCATGACATGACATGTATGACACGTATGACACACACACACACACACATATATATATATATGACATACATGACACATATGACATGTATGACATGTATGACATATATAACATGTAAGCCAGTCATGTAAAGGCCGAGCGTGTATACACGGCAAATGGACTCCATTTTATTTAGCACCGTTCTAGCGGCAACAGCCACTCAAAGAGCTTTAGGAATCAGGGTCAATTCATTGTCATTTCTTACATGCACTTGCATACACAAAGAAATAAAAGTTCATTTCCCCCAGCTCACAGCAGTGCAACACAAAAAACACATCCCGATTTCCCAAAAACACCACCACAAACGTACAAAAACAGAGAGAACAAAGCAACGAAAACAACAAACCGTTAGCAACACAGTCCACTCAGTGCAACGCACCTAAAAATATCGCAGTCCAGAGAACGAATGCCAGCCAGGAGGACTGTTGGAACCGCTGGTCTGCATGGGCTAGCAGTTAGCTTAGCCTGCCCCGCTTCCCTGTCCTGCCAGACCGCCCTCAGTGTTTCCTCCCCGGGTGCAGCTCCAAGCAGGGTCCGTGGTCCCTCCGCCCGTCGGACGAAGCAGACCAGGCTCCTTCAGCCGATCCAGCGCCAGCTCTCCCAGCCAGACACCTTTGACACCCCCCCACCCCCGCATGACGTCGCAGACGCAGACAAAAACACTGCAGAGTTGACGCCAGGCGAGGTCGACGCCTTTACAATGAATGCCTCACATTCACCCACATGCACATACTTGGGGGGGGGGGGGGGCAGAGTGTGTCTCCTTATTTGGGCGGCAGCGGCTTGGGGTAGAGCAGGTCATCTGGTAACTGGAGGGTTGCCGGTTCGATCTTCAGCTCATCCTTAAGGAAATGGTGGTGCCCCTGAGCAAGGCAACTAACCCCTAAGTTCCCCCGATGAGCTGGTCCTTAACTTGCATGGTTGACACCGCCATCAGTGTATGAGGGCATTTTCATATTAGGTACGATCGCTTAGTACCATACTTGAGTACGATTGCCCCCCCCCCCCCCAATTCCCCAGCTGCTCAGCTTTCACGTTAGCAATGTTGTTCCATACCCAAGTACACGTGCATATCGACACATGAGGTGGATGCGTGCTGCGTGGATACGCAGGTTTTGGAGGAGACAGGTGGCATTAAGAAATGCCATTGTAGTATAGCAGTCCCCTGCTGTGTACCCGAGTACACATGAACCGTACAGGAAACCACCGCGATACGGTACACAGTGTTCACACTCACCAAACCAGCTCTGGTGTCAAGTGTAGTCAGTTCTGGGCCCAGGTCCCTAGTGTGAAAGCACCCTGAGTGTGTGTGTGTGTGTGTGTGTGTGTGTGTGTGTGTGTGTGTGTGTGTGTGTGTGTTGCATTCATTGATAAAGCACACTAAGTGGCTGTTGCAGCTGGAAGAGTGCTGTATAAAATGCAGTCCATTTACACACTCGTACACACCAATGGTGGTGTACCTGTCTTCCTCTGAGCTACTGCTTCCCTGAAGCATAGATGCACTGGATCCATGTTATAGTACACCATGATGAGTGAAGATAACAAATTCATAATCTACAGAGGTCACACATGGAAAAAGCTTTGGGGAAATATGTATTTCCCAATATTCAACATAGTCAAAAGTCATCATGGTGGACTTGGTTAGTCCCAAGGCAGATTTGTGAGGCTTTGACAGCCTTTGAGTAGGACATGGACCAAGAACATGCAGCATATTTCTAGAACTTCATCAAGTGGATTAGGAGATAAAGGTTTTTTGGACTCTTGACGTGCCCTGGTGGTTGATATATAAAGCCATAAGGAAATGAAACACAAGCTCTTAAAGATTCTGCCCGAGTATGCAGTGGAAGTTGAAATGGCTCCTTTATGTACATCTATTTTAGAAGTTGGTGTGCTAATTTATGTTGCCCAAATTTTTAAACCATATTGACTTTTCTTACGGCCCCTCCTGTCTCCTCTCTCCTTAGACGGGTGCCATTCGTGTGGCTAACTGCAACTTGCACAACCATGCTGTAGGAGAGGGCATCAGCGCTGTGGTACAGGATGTCAACATTCGTCAGTACATTGAGCAACAGCAGCAGCAGAGGGAGGGGGCAAGGCTGCAGCCAGGAGGCCAGGGTCAAGTTCAGGGTCCAGCAATAGGTCTTTGCCAGCCCACCCTGCTGCGATGCTCTTTCTGGCTGGAGGCAGGTTCCATCAACTTAAATCTCATCACGGCAGATATAGCCCTGGCAGCAGACCACCCAGCCAAATGTGAAGTCCAGAGGCAGTTTTTGGAGCTCCATGATGCCCACACCAAGAGGTAGACTGTCAACTGTTGTTTTTCTTTTTCATGCACTTGTCATAACCGTCAAGGGAAAAAAGTTGCTACATTTGACTTCCAGCCTCCCCTAAAGAAGCCTATTATTGGGCTACTGTTTGGTGCAAGTCATGTGTGAATTTGCTCACATGTAGCAGTAACCCTTAGTTTAATTGAGGAAGACCAGCAGTGCTACTGAGGAAGTTTTATCATACAGTTTAATTTTCTAAATGTTCTTTCTCTCATTGTAATACAGTATGATATGCAGTGAAGAAAACTACATTGAGAATGTGACGGCATCGTGCCTAAGACTTCCATTACAAGTTCATCTTCGAATTCTAAAACCAATAACAAATTTTCAACCTCCTGTATTCCTGCTTTTCTTGACTTTGGCCTCTCTCTTATTTTAACCCTGCCCCATCCCACACCTCTCCTACCCTCTTGTTAAATCTTCTGTTGGTTTATCCCAACCTCTCGCTCTACCCCCCCCCCCGCCCCCCTCCTCTCAGACTCTGGTTCCTATGGCCTGAGGAGCCTGGTGCCCGGAACAAGCGCAGCAGGAACCGCTGTGGATGCCTTGGGGGCTGCAGGTTCTTTGGGGGTACCAATGTGGGTCTGGACTTCTTCAAGCTCGAGGAAATGACACCTTCATCCTCATCAGCCTTCTCTTGCTCAAGTGCTGATTCAGACATGTGCTATGGGCAATCTCTTCTGCAGCCCGGGGAGTGGATCATCACCAAGGAAACGCCCAAGCTAGTGGATGGTATGGAACGTCTCAGTGAACACTATGGACATTAGGCATTATATAGTCTCATGTTTGGGTCAGATCTGATTTAAGTTAGATTCTCTGATTATTCACAATAATTCACATTTTACATTGAGATCGGTGTATATTAGGGCTGGTCCTATATATTCGCATGCATGTTCGGAAGGTTGGTATTCGAATATAATTTCAGTTTTTTTTTTTTGCAAAGCCACGTCAGGAGCATCTTGACCAACTGTGTTACAGTGAGGCCAATTATTGTTGTCCTCTTTGTAGACAAATGAGTTTGGAAAGTGGATGACGTGTGCCACTCCCTGCCAGGAGTCCATTCCCCTTTGCGTAATCTGATTTTCTTCATTTTAGTACTCTATTGTTCTCTCGTTCATTGAAATAAAATCTGTTTTTAGAAGGACTCATTTTGATGTCTGTAATAGGCTTGCTAGCATGATGATGAAACATGGGCCGTCTTCAGAGGAGAATCTGGTTTCAATTTCTAGTGTGCACATAATTGCGACATCTGTTTAGGTGAAATTTTAATCTGATAACCCATCCTGATCTCTGTTGTGCATTCTTAAAAAGTGTTTGATTCTGTTTCTAAAAAGGAAAAAATGAGAAGGGGGTAAGAATTTGGCAAGGGTTTTATGGCTGCTGAAATCCCCCACTGCCCAGCCCTCATGGTGATGATGATGATGATGAAGAAGAAGAAACCACTTCATTCATCATTGCACATACATAGAACAAAATTCGTTCTCTCCGTTTAACCAATCCTATGCTAGGAGCAATGGGCAGCCGCAGTGCAGCGCCCGGGGACCAACTCCAGTTCTTTCTTCCTCTTGCTTTGGTCAGGGGTACAGGAAGGAGTATTAACCCTAACCACATGGCTTTGATGGTGGGAGGAAACCAGAGCAACTGGTCGACACCCACGCAGACACAGGAAGAACATGCAAACTCCACACAGAAAAGACCTGGGGTTCGAACCGAGGACCTTCTTGCTGTAAAGCAACAGTGCTAACCACTGGGTCACTGTGCTGCCCACAGCTTTACTGTTAACAAATTATTTCTGTGTTCATTTATTTATTCAGTCATTCATCTTCAGCCACTTCTCCGGGGTCGGGTCACGGTGGCAGCAAGCTAAGTAGGGCACCCCAGACGTCCCTCTCCCCAGCAATGCCCTCCAGCTCCTCCTTAGGCATCCCAAGGCGTTCCCAGGCCAGATTGGACATGTAGTTCCTCCGGCGAGTTCTGGGTCTATCCCGGGGTCTCCTCCCAGCTCCTCACCCTATCTCTAAGGCTGAGCCCTGACACCCTACGGAGGAAACTCATTTCAGCCGCTTGTATCTCCGATCTCACCCGTTCGGTCACTACCCAAAGCTCATGATCATAGGTGAGGGTTGGAATGAAGATTGACTGGTAAATTAAGAGCTTTTCCTTCCGGCTCAGCTCCCTCTTCACCACAACGGTCCGGTACAATGTCCACATTACTGCTGATGCTGCACCAATCCACCTGTTAGTCTCCCGCTCCATCCTACCCTCACTCGTGAACAAGACCCCGAGATACTTGAACTCCTTCACTTGAGGCAACAACTCATCCCCAACCCGGAGGGAGCAATCCACCGTATTCATTTATTTAGTAAAAGCAACATATATGCTATGTTGTTGTCACTTTTATTTTCCTTCAACTTTAAAAGTAGGCAACACTATCGTGACTGCATTCATAATCTCAGGCCTTTGTTTTTATTGGCTATTTGATTTCGAACAAATGTACAGCTATTTGTTTGGAAAATGTGCCAAATATCAGAAGCTTGATAAAAGGTATTCAGGACATCTGTACTGATGTTAAATATCCCCCCGGCTATCATGATAATTTATTTAAAATTCCTAGCTGATACACAAATTACTTTTTTTTTTCTTCAAAAATCAGTGTACTAACTCCACCAGCTGCAGATCCATCACAAATTGGCAAAGGTTCAGAAGAATCAGAGTGGCTTTCCCAATTTCAGATATTGGTTGTATCTTCCCCTGCGCTGTAAGCCAGCTAGTTTGGAAACTTTGTGAACTTGTCGATAAGATTTCTGAAGCTTTAATAGACTTCACCAAAGGACTTTGATGATATGGAGTCTACTAAAACTATCTACTTTCTTCCAGCAAGGGGTGTTGGGCTGAAGAGGGAAACCCATTCACCTGGCCCTCCTCCTGAGCTGCCCGAGAGACGTGGCCAACAACACCTGAGTCTTCAGGTCCCCCAGCGCTCTCACAGCTCAGCCTCCTCCTCAGAGGAAAACAGTTCCTCCAGCGCTGCATTGCCCCTATTGGCAGGAGAGAGGGACACGCCTTCTCCAAGCACAGAGGAAGTCGTCTTCCCCATGAATGGCAAGACCACTGCTGAGTGAGTGATCTGCACCTCACATCGACGAGAGTACACGTTTCTTTGACACGGGTTCCCTTTGTACACAATATACAACTAAGAATACTTATAAAATAATTTGTATTTGAAAATAAAAAATAAACAATACTATACCAAACCACTATAAGGCATAAGAGAATATGTTTATGAGAAGAGATAATAGATGGGTTAGTCATTATTAAATGAGGTAGCTCATAGATCAATCAGTCAGTCGGGACATGCACAGATAAGACAGTTTTCTTGAAATTGATTACGTTGTGCGTAATGCTTTTTTAACTTTAACTCTACTCCTGCCATTTCCTAGCACTCTAGAAGAAGTCCCAGAGGGATCATCGGTCTCCCCCAACAGCACTCAGGAGCGCTCGTCAGTGCGCTCACCTCTCTGCTCCCCTCTCAAACGCCAGTCCTCTGTCCACTCAAGTCGGCTTGGCAGCACTAAGAGCCTCTCAGCCGCTGTCCTTGCAGATAAACCCCCACCTACTCTCCCTGGAGGTGTTCAGTTCAGCAGTGAGGTGTCCCGCAGTGATGAGAATGTTCTAGACTCACCACGGCAACGCAGGAGTTATGGCTCCTTTCCCTTCACACCGTCAGCTGATTCTAACATCTTCCATCAGTACCGCTCGGCAGACTCCAGTATGTCTGTGGCTGACAGCGAGGCTTACTTCTCCGCTGCTGAAGACTTTGAGCCAATCAGTAGTGCAGATGAGGGTCCAGGGACGTATCCAGGCCGTAAGAAGAAGAGGAGGCAACAGATGCAGCAGCCGCAGCAACAGCCGTACCACATGGAGAACTACAGGTTTGCTGAGAGGAAGACATAGTACAGAAAAAAAAAGGTCATGAGCACCATGCTTATAGAGCTCAGGGAGGTTCCAGCAAACATCAAAGTCAGGGCCATAAGAAAAGTATGAGTTTGTTAACCACAGGAACAAGGATAAGGGTTGAACTAAGACTACGATGCATTCTAAGCAACCAGGTGGCAAACTTCCAGGTGTCTTCCAGTTACTTGCTAGTGTGAAGAGTTTATACAAATGTATTCGTATCCAAATCCAAAAGTGCCAAATTTATTAATGATCTCTTTTCCCTCAGCCGAAGCTCCATCTACCACAGTGTGGAGGGGCCACTTACATATGTGCTAAATGGTGAACTGATCACGGACCCAAGGCCTCTGCCCATGCCTCCTATTCTTCCCCTATTGACGCCCCAGCCCCTTCCCAGTCACACATCCCAGGCATCCTTTGTCTCAGCACTGGCCATGGAAGAGGAAGGCTCTGTGGATGTAGAGAAGATGGGTGAGCCAGGCCTGGTGACCCGACAGCCACATGTCATGGCATGCTACCAGAACTACTTAGCCCACTACCAGGTAACATCTGGCAACTTGGTTCTTATCCATTCTCCAGTCTCCAGTGACCTAACACATTCTAAAATCACCATATAAACAATTAGTCAAACTTTGATATAGTTACAAATGCAGCTAAACAGATGAGTCATCTTAAATTGGAAAGCAGTTGGTAGTATTTGTCAGTTTGCAATTTGCTTCGTGTTGCTTTATAAAGTGCTAACCCTCATTCAAACGAAGCGGCCAGTTTAACAAAAGTTATGTATAGGTTGTTAGCAGGTTGTTAGCAGGTTGTCAGCAGGTTGTTAGCAGGTGGTAGCAGGTTGTTAGCAGGATGTTGGTAGGTTGTCAGCAGGTTGTTAGCAGGTTGTTAGCAGGATGTTAAGCAGGTTGTTAGCAGGATGTTGGCAGGTTGTCGGCAGGTTGTTAGCAGGTTAGCAGGTTGTTAAGCAGGTTGTTAGCAGGATGTTAAACAGGTTGTTAGCAGGTTGTTAGCAGGATGTTAAGCAGGTTGTTAGCAGATTGTTAGTAGGATGGTGGCAGGTTGTTAGCAGGATGTTAGCAGGTTGTTAGCAGGATCTTAAGCAGGATGTTAAACAGGTTGTTAGCAGGATGTTAGCAGGATGTTAAGCAGGTTGTTAGCAGGATGTTAGCAGGATGTTAAGTAGGTTGTTAGCAGGTTGTTAGCAGGTTGTTAGCAGGATGTTAAGCAGGTTGTTAGTAGGATGTTGGCAGGTTGTTAGCAGGATGTTAGCAGGTTGTTAGCAGGATGTTAAACAGGTTGTTAGCAGGATGTTAGCAGGATGTTAGCAGGATGTTAAGCAGGTTGATAGCAGGATGTTAGCAGGATGTTAAGTAGGCTGTTAGCAGGTTGCTAGCAGGTCATCCATCTTGTTGCCTGGAGAGCGGACATTCTATTCGCCAGGTGGATTGACAGGAGCGTTGTTCTAAATCCCCGCTGTCGAAGTGCAACGAGCGTGCCGGCTCGCGTTCCCCGTGGGCGTCTCCGCCGGAGCCCATACAGAGCTGCTACTCCCCCAGCCAAAAGCTCGGCAAGACTGTCATTAAAACGTTCAGTTAAAGTGGGGATAAAAGTCTGTTCGGTTTGTCCAGTGGACAGTTGGAGGCTTAAAACTTCTTCCCTGCAGGATGTGATCCATGAGTGGGTGCCTGAAACTAAACAAATGAACAAAAACAGAAAAAGTAAGAGCGCGCAGAACCGAGGCTACCATCCGTGGCTTCATCTTATGTTTTTGTGTTTTCTATTCTTTGTTCAACTAAGATGTGTTTGCTTCTGCTAGGTGACTAATTGGTCTGTGAAGCAGCCCACTAATAAGAGAACCTCTAAATCCTCCCTGCACCGCCCCTTGGACCTGGACACACCCACCAGCGAGGAAAGTTCTGCCTCCTTTGACCAGCTCTCTGTTCCCAGCTTTAAGGTATGAAGACAGCACATACCTCTGTTTGCCACATACGGTTTAAGGGTCAAACTACATACAAGTTTAAGGTGTAGCTATTCGAGAATCTGAAAACTCTGATCCCAAAACCAACAACTAACTCCTACCCCAAATGGCAGAAAATTCTGCACTTTCCAGAAATATAATAAAGGTTTGGCATTTGCCTCTTGAAAGTAAAAATATAATGTAAGATATTGAACTCTTCATTATGAATGATCCTCCAATTCATGCAGTATTGGCTCACAAAAATTTAGGAAGGTTTATAGATAAGGTGGAAAATCCATGGGTTAACGCCCAACTAAAAATCTGGAATATGATAAGAGAAGAATATAAACTGGGCCATACATTACAAATAATTCAATGGTGTGCTTATGATCCTGAGTTCAAGCCTAATAAAATGGATTATAGATTTAAGTCCTGGATTTCAAAAGGAATAACAACATTCTATTCCCTAACAGAAAATGGACACTTAAAAGACTTTGAAAAGTTGAGGAAAGAATATGATCTTGAAAAATCTTGATTTTTATAGGTATCTCCAGATACGTAATCATTTTCAACATAACATTAAAGATAAAACAGACTTTAATGATCCTATACTGAGGATATTTGTTGGTGCCTATCAGAAAGACTCAAATAGGGGTGTTGTCTCGAGATTTTATAAAGGCCTTAGGACAAAGAAATCCCACTCTACAGAATACATCAAAGAAAATGGGAAAAAGAAGGTAACTTTACAACATCAAATGAGGATTGGCTTGATGTATGTAAATTCCATTGGAAATGCACCAACTCCCACATATGGCGGGAGTTTGGGTGGAAGTGTTTTAGTCGATTTTTTTATTACACCAAAACAGAAAGCACATATTGATGATGGGGGGGGGCACCAAATCTTGGAGACGGTGTGGACCTCAGGAAGCCAACCACTGGCACATATTCTGGGAGTGCCCAATGATAAGACCTTTCTGGGCAGAGCTTCACAAAGCATTGAAAAGCATACTTAATAATGATCTGCCCTTGCAATTTTCCACAATATTCTTAGGAAATGCCGATTTCCAGGCAGGACGGCCGGATGAATATTTATTTGGTATTTTGACATGTGCTGGTAAAAAAGCACTCACAAGACATTGGTTACTTGCTGAACCCCCCACAATACAGGAGTGGATAGATATTGTAAATAACATTTATGTTATGGAAAATATTACTTTTTCCCTCCGTCTTCAGAAAAAGAAGTTTGTTAAATTCTGGACCAAGTGGGTCAAATATGTGAGGCCCTTAAAGCCAGATTTTGTGGAGATATTGAATTAGTTAGATTTTAATACACCCTCTCTCTCTACCCTCACACTCCTTTTCCCTACCATGCATTGGGAACCTTCACACTCTCCCTACCACAAACTGGGAATCCTCATATCACCTCTCTCCAGTATAGTCTTATGTACACACGTTACCTCTCCCAAATTGTATAAGGTTCTTAAAGTTTGCCTTTTTCTTTTATTATATATATATATATTTTTTTACTTTCTGTTGCAAGTTTAAAAAAAAAACCTAAATGGCAGAAGAAAATGAAACTGTTATTGTTTTGATATATATGTTGTAATATATACTGCTGTGAAAAATAAATAATTTAAAATAATATATATATATATATATATATATATATATATATATATAATGTAAGAACTAAGAGCCAAATCGTCAAGTAGCACAAGCAAAATGTCAAGTAAATAAAAAAGGCAGAGACCCTATGACTGCAGTTTACGATGGCTGACATAACAACTACCAAAGGATCAAGTACATTGCACACAAAGTCAGTTTAGGGACCAGTTCATTCTTTTTTGCTGAGGACAAAGAATGATCATCATTGTACTAGTGAATGTAGTGATGAGAGCTGTGGCTATAAACCTACAAAGCAGCAGCATGTTTTCAGGCATGTGCCTAAGTAAAGTTGTTTGCATGTTCTCCCCGTGTCTGCGTGGGTTTCCTCCCAGTGCTCTGGTTTCCTCCCACCATCAAAAAGACATGCATGTTAGGGTTAATACTCCTGTCTGTGCCCCTGAGCAAGGCAATGGAAAGAAGAAGTGGAGTTGGTCCCCAGGCGCTGCAGCTGCCCACTGCTCCTATACAATAGGATGGGTTTGATCCAGAGAACACACATTGTAATGGTGTGTTCACACCAAACATGAAGCGAACTTTCGCCTTGCTTTACATGCGCGACTTTGATCGTGGGATCATTTGTTTTTATTCGCGTTACTTGTGCGAGTTTGGCCGCAGGATCGAGTACATGAACCTGCGATTTCTCTTCCGGAAAAGGGGAGAGGAGACTGACATTTTTTTTATGTCTGTCCATCTGTCCATCCCTCTGTCCGTCCATCCGGACCATCCTCATAATGGTGGACGTAACTTGATATGTACAACTTGAAACTTTTCACCCGTTTGCTGGTAGGTGCAGGTGAAAGTTTGTTGACGGTTGTGTGCATGTCGTTGACATTTATCCATGGTAAATGTTGCAGGCATCACGAAAAATATACCATTGTCAGTAGCACACGCCAAAAACAGGAAACTGGTATGACCACTGCATTAGAAACCGGAAGTCAGTGGACTACAGTTATGCACAGAGCCGATTGTTCTTTCTCCAATGTGTAGCCAAGATGGAGGCAACACTGGGGATTAAAACTTTGAATCTCAGTGTTTGGATATTTGCATATTAGTCTGCTGTTCCACCCAAGCACCCGTAGTAGCTGCATTGCTAGGGGTAGTTAAGCATACTCTTTAGCCTGGGTTTTTGCCTACACGTCTCACAGTGTAGTGTGTCTGTTTGTTGAGACAGGTAATGTCATGCAACAGATAAGATTGTCAACGGCAGGATTCATGAGTCCTCCACTGCATATTAAAGTGTCTGGGATTTGTTAGTTATTTATACTTTATAGATCTATTCATGACAATATACATTTATTTTATTGTGTATATTTTCCAGACTGGGAACAGCAAAGTGTCAGCTGCATAACAGTGCCACCTACCGGTCATTAACTTCTGTTGATACTGTACTGTATGAACCATTTAGATTCTAGAGTTCAGCTAACATCCAGCATGACTGGGCTGTGTGAAGCTACGGTTGGTTCTTCTCATCAGCATCATGCAGCAGTCATGAACGCTGCTTGTCCTCTCAAGGATACAGGTTTGAGTCAGACTGGTAGTGATTGGCACACATGTAGCATGCATTGTCTACTGATGGTTAATCTGTGGTGATGACACTTGCTGGTGGTAGTTAATGAACATCGTCTCTGCATCCCTGGCAGATTCAGTGTATACATGGTCAGTTGTGTTTGAGCATGTGTGTTTCTTCATACTTTGGTAGGTGGTAAAGCAAGGCCTTTCAGCCAGCTCTCTACTTGACAGAGGAGTTCAGCTGATGGAGGACACAAACAGGTATTTTGGCCACATTCTTTTAATTCCTCCCAACCTGCCACCTCCCAGAGACAACCGTTTCTCATAAGTTGTTTTATATCTTTTTCCAAAATGCTGCTTGTTGCAGCTATGATTATCATGTGTTAATAATACATTGATTTATTTTACTCCTCCCCAGCACACCATACACCCCGCTAGATAAGAAGGCCATGGACAACACAGATGAAGACACAACAACAGAGGACTGGACCTTGGAGCTATCTTTGGCCCAGACTAGGACAACAGCCATCGTGGAGGTGAAGGGGGCCATTAATGTGGTGCTCACACCCCTGGTAGCTGAGGCCCTAGACAGGTAATACTTGTCTTCCCCTCGCCTGACTTGGATTCTGTAGTTAGCTGAAAATTCCTCATACTGCACACTAAGTCCAGGACTATTTCTTAGCCTTAAGCTGGGCAGACACTGTACGAGTTGAACCCAGTTTTAACCCCGGTTTGGCTGTCAACAACTCATTTTAGAGTCAGGCCAAAATTCCGCCTTGTCGGCTGTTGTTTGAGGCACAGTTTGAGAGGGGTCACGACGCGTAATTAATTGCCTAAACAGTTAACGATCTGGCTATATCTGTCACGTCAGACATGTTGGCCAACTGTCTTGCAGTTTTAGCGGTATTGCGATCCAATTTCCCACAATTCATTGCGAAGATACCCAAGTGCACCTGTGCAAGCCAACAATAACAACATGGCACAGATGAGGGAGGGTGTACAGTGGCCTGAATGTATGGACACCAAATGGATCAAGCTCTGGCAACTAGGGATGGGCGATTTTCTTCTCGATCAGATGCCAAGTAATACTAATGTTAGTATCCCAATACTGATACCAATAGCGATACTTTAAAAAGTCCTCTTGTGTACAGAAAAATAGGAAATATTTGTGATTTGGTGACGCCAAGTTGGACTGTGAGGAATCTGGGTGTGATCCTGGACGACCAACTGTCGTTTGCTGAAAACGTTGCATCGGTTGCTCGCTCTTGCAGATTTCTCCTCTATAACATCAGGAGGATTCGCCCATTCCTCACCGACGAGATGGCACAGATGCTCATCCAGGCTCTGGTCATCTCCCGGCTGAACTACGGCAACTCCCTCCTTGCTGGCGCCCCGGCGTTGGCCATCAGACCTCTGGAGCTTGTTCAGAAAGCTGCAGCTCGTCTGGTGTTCAACCGCCCTAAGTTCTCCCACACAGCTCCTCTTCTCATGTCCCTACACTGGCTCCCAGTAGCTGCTCGCATCCAGTTTAGGACTCTGGTGCTAGCCTACAGGGCAGTGAAAGGAACAGCTCCTTCCTATCTCCAGGCCATGGTCAAGCCCTACCCCCCCGCCCAACCACTTCACTCTGCTGCCTCGGGACGCCTGGTTGCCCCGTCACTCAGAGGCCCTTGCTGCCGATCGACCCGGTCCCGGCTCTGTTCTGTCCTGGCCCCACAGTGGTGGAATGAACTCCCCACTGATGTCAGGGCAGCGGAGTCGCTGCCCATCTTTTGGCGCAGGTTGAAAACTCACCTCTTTAAGAACTACTACCCTGTTACTTGTTCTTAGCACTTATTGTATTCACTCATTTAAAAAAACAAAAAAAGCCCTCATTCTTGCACTTTTACTTTAGCACTGATTTTGCTCTTAGATGCTTGTTTAGATGCACTTATGACCTCTGATGACTAGTAGTTCTCCTGATTTCCTACGTTAAATGCACTTATTGTAAGTCGCTTTGGATAAAAGCGTCGGCTAAATGTCTGTAATGTATTGTAATGTAATGTAATGATTTTCTAGAGTGAAAATTGATAAATGCAGACACCAAAAAGTTTTATCTGAAAGCCTTGGCTTTAATATTAAACAACCTACCAAAGGTCATACTTCTCTATTTTGTTTTAATTTTTAAAAACAACAATAGTGCGGTGCTGTGGCACTGCCTGTGGGGAGCACAGTGAGAAGGCGGAAGGAAAAGTGGTCCCTATCCTAAACAACAATACAAATAAATATATATTTCCATCCATTATCCAAACCGCTTATCCTGCTCTCAGGGTCGCGGGACGCTGGAGCCTATCCCAGCAGCCACTGGGTGGCAGGCGGGGAGACCTGGTATTTATTTTTTTAATATAAAGATTGATTCTCAAGCCTTACCCTGCGGATCGGAGTATCGATACTTTGGTATTGAGCCGCCCACCCCTACTGGCAACAGTAGCATATATTTGCTTAAATAGGGTTTATGTGATGTGGTCAAATCTGATCTTGACTACAACCTGCACCTTTCTCCTCGCCTTCTTTGCAAACATGTCTAAAAATGTAAAACATAACTTAAAAATAAATCAGCATTTTGGAGGATGCAGCCATATTGTTTGAATAAAACCTTATTGGAATTGTCAACGGAAAAAACTTGGGAATTTTCCTTATAAACGTTCAGTTTGAGCACCCATGTTGTGGAGTGTCGATCGAACTGTACCATGTGAGCATAGACATCAGGCTTTGGCCGAGCAGAACGGATCATTTAAACATGTAATGTGAGTTAATGTGATGTACAAGATTACTTAACTTCTACAGTGTCTGCACGGCTTTAGGTTAAATACTTAACTGAGGACTAAATACTGTAATGGTCTGTTTTTAAGGTACATTGAGTCCATGGTCCACTTCGCCAGTATTCGTCATCCTGCAGCCATTCTCGATGATCTGCATGGGAAAGTCCTCAATGAAGCTTATCAGATCAGCAAGTCCACCGTTACTGAGTCTGTAAGTACTTTGATGCACAAACCAGGAAGACAAAAAATGATGGTATCGGAGCACACCTTAATATATAGAGGATTTCTGTTTAGTTGCAAAAATCAGTAGGTGACAATGGATGCCTTGCAGTATAGATACTGACAAGTCTATCAAACTCAACTTGTTACCATTTCATTTCATTTTCAGTTTAACTTAAATCAAAATTATGACAGATCACAGTAAAAAAGTTTGAATTAAATCATCTCATTTTGATAGTGCTTGGGGCAAATTATTTTCAGCTTATCCATATGTACATTTTTATGCTGCTTATCAGGTCAGGGTTTGAGTTGCAGCCTGTGTGGCTGAGCTGCTCAGCAAGGCAACCAAGTGTTCGTACATCCGGAAAACATTACGGTGCTATCAGGAAGTTGGATGGTCATTCCCTCTTAACATAGAGGCCAATCAAAGAGAGAAGGACAACAGCTGCCTAAGCATAAACCAGTGGTGATTCTGTATGTGGTGGGAGTGTTGGAGTAGTTGAGATGCATATTTTCCAAACACTGGTCTCAGTTGCTTTCAAATCCCAAAACACACTGCACCAGAAATTAGTCCACCGCAAGGATTGGGTCCCCCGGTGCAAACAGAGTAATATAGTGTACGCTGTTAAGTGCCGGGTAGGGTTGCCGTGACTTGTACATTGGGGAAACCAAACAGATCCTGGCAGAGAGGGTGGCACAACACAGATGAGCTAACATGTCAGGCCAGGACTCCACAGTCTACATCATCTACAGGCCAGTGGCCACTCTTTCAAGCATGAGGATGTACACATCCTTGATAGGGAGGAACGCTGGTTTGAACAGGGAGTCAAAGTGGCCATCTATGTGAAAGTACAGCTGTCGCCGTCTTACAGTGCTGTGATTGCAGGTATTCCACAATCATCTGTGAATAGTACACATGGCCATTGTAACTCTAGTTAATGGTCACGTCAATTTGCATATTAAACTGATCATTGGTTGCGGTCGTTATGCAACTGTGCTGTTTATAAGAGTGGGGATACCTGCAGTCAGTTGAGACTGGAGACATCACTTAGATGAGTGATGAAACATTTCTCCCAATAAACATGTCCAGATGAACTGATTCAACTTTCTGGTATTTCCTAACCTGGATTATAGAGCACGCATAAGGACATTATTAAGCTGCAAGACAAAAATAAAAACTAGAACAAAGGAGTAGGGTTTGCACACTGAAATGCTCCCAAAAACTAATTTATTCAGCCAAGTTTCTATCAACAGAGCTTCCTCAGGCAAATGTGAGTGGGTAAAGTTGGTATTAGTTGTAGGGGTAGTAATCAAGCTAAATCATTGTCACCTGCTGGTCAGCAGGGAGAACAATCACCACAAGATGGCAGTCACAGGAGTGCACACAGTCATCCTGAAGAAGGGAAGGAGATAAGAAGGAACAAGCTAGAATCCAGAACAGTATATAGAAAATAGCAACATAAACATAGGTGTATACAAGGCACTGCAAAAACATTCAAGAAAGCATACAAAATTGTAAAATAATAATAATAATTAAAAAAAAATCCCCAATAATTGGCAAAGGGGCAAAAGGCAAAATATAATGTAAAACTAAGGAGAGATTTTTTATGAAATCTCCCTCTCCCCCTTTTCCGGGTGGTGTGTGTGTC
Source organism: Lampris incognitus (assembly GCF_029633865.1). NCBI lineage: Eukaryota > Metazoa > Chordata > Actinopteri > Lampriformes > Lampridae > Lampris > Lampris incognitus. The sequence goes on from NC_079226.1 coordinate 43,298,681, forward strand.
TTCCTCAAGCTCGGGTCCTCTACCCGAGGCCTGGGAGTTTGAGGGTTCTGTACAGTATCTTAGCTGTTCCTGGGACTCCACTCTTCTGAAAATAGACCTCAGATGTTGTTCCTGGAACCTGCTTGAGCCACTGTCCCAGTTTGGGGGTCACAGCCGCTAGTGGTCCTATTACCACTGGGACTACTGTGGATGTCACCTTCCACATCTTATCTAGTTCTTCCCTCAGCCCTTGGTATTTCTCTAGCTTCTCATGCTCTTTCTTCCTGATGTTGCCATAGCTTGGGATTGCTACATTGCTATTGACGTCTTCTGCTGCTTGTCAGTCTGGAACTTGAAGTCCCACAGGATCGTAGCTCTGCCATTCTCAACCACCTTTGGCAGTGTCTCCCATTTGGACTTGGGACTTCCAATTTGTTGAGAATTTTTCAGGCTGTACCATGGATTTTCATTAAGTCATGGCGTTAGCTGGGCTCTTTAAGGATATGAACCTTCTTAAGCTATTCCCTAGTAGTTTTCATCTGTGTTTTGGTTCATTGTTCTGTTGGAAAATGAATCTCCACAGAATAATCCTTAAATGCAGACCGCTTACTGACTGAATTGGGTTCTGCCTAAGGGTATGGCTGTTTTGGCTCCATCCATGTTGTTCTTCATGACAAAAACTTTCCAGTCCCTCTGGCTGAAAAGAAACCCCATACCGTAATGCTGCCATTCCATGCTTGATGGTACTACATGGATGGTGTTATGTTTGGCTTTGTTTTGTTTGCACCAAACATAATGCTTTGCTTTCAGGCCAAAGAGCTCAATTTTGCTGTCATCAGAGCTCGGACCTCACAGTTTTCCACAACGTCTAGAATTTGTCACATGACCTCTAGCAAACTCCAGGTATGACTTAATCTTTGTCTTTCTTAGAAGTAGCTTCTTTCTAACCACTTTCTGAAAGAGGAAGAATCTGTGAAGTGCTGAAGGGATTGTTGATCTCTGGACCATTTCTCCCATGTCAGTCAAGGAACCCTGTAAATCTTGAGTGTTCTGGCTGGTGTCTTTGTCACTTCTTCAACATTTGCCCCTTTTGTGCAGTTCCTCCTAGTAAGGATGGCCTGATCACAGAAAGGAAAAGATAAAAAATAAAACTTATGTAAAAGAAATAAACATTTATTTTAAAATTAATCCTTACCAACCATTTTTCCACATCATCCCCCCTACCTCCCTCAGCCCCCACTCCTCCACCCCACTTCACCCCAAGGAGTGCTACCTGAACATACTTTTTGATATTGACAGTTTTTTTTAGTTTTAAAGAGGTCTAGTGATAATACACTACTCAGGTTTAGAACAGTCAGACGTGTCCCCCCTTTCTGGATTCTCCATAATTTTGCAATGAAGTCTGGCGGTACAAATGTGACATTAATAGTTGGAAAGCTCTGCAGCAACCCACCCACCATAATCAAGGTTGGATACTATTAACTGCTGCAGGGCACATATGCACAAACCTAAGTATGTTTTCTTTCCCATAATCTGTTGTTCCGGTTCTCTACCAGAAAATGGTGCATTGCTCCTTCTGGGTTGGGGATGAGTTGTTGCCTCAAGTGAAAGAGTTCAAGTATCTCCGGGTCTTGTTCACGAGTGAGGGTAGGATGAAGCAGGAGATTGACAGGCGGATTGGTGCAGCATCAACAGTAATGCGGACGTGTACTGCACTGTTGTGGTGAAGAGGGAGCTGAGCCGGAAGGCAAAGCTCTCAATTGTCGAGTCATTCTTCATTCCAACCCTCACCTATGGTCATGAGCTTTGGATAGTGACCGAAGGGTGAGATCATACAAGCGGCTGAAATGAGTTTCCTCCGTAGAGTGTCTGGGCTCAGCTGTAGAGTTAGGGTGAGGAGCTCGGACATCTGGAGGGAGTTCGGAGTAGAGCTGCTGCTCCTTCGCATCGAAAGAAGCCAGTTGAGGTGGGTTGGGCATCTGATAAGGATGACTCCTGGGCGCCTTCCTTTGGAGGTTTACTGGGTACGGCCAACTGGGAGGAGACCCCGGGGTAGACCCAGAACTCGCTGAAGGGACTACATGTCCAATCTGGCCTGGGAACGCCTTGGGATCCCCCAGGAGGAGCTGGAGGGCGTTGCTGGGGAGAGGGACGTCTGGAGTGCCCTACTTAGCTTGCTGCTACCGTGACCTGACCCCAGAGAAGCGGCTGATGATGAGATGAATGAATGAATGAATGAATGAATTTGTTGTTGGCATTAAGGTGGCTATCCTATTTACCTCTGCAAGCTTAAGCACTTTTGTTCTTAACTGAGGACTTGTTGGTATCCTCACATCTGCCATGGATGACTCCTGAGTAGGATAAAGCCAGCCCCAAATGTGGCACACTGCATAAAATTAAGCCAGGATATAGTCATTTAAAATAGATTTCACATCCACCAATGCTAGCTGTTTTTCTTTTCTCTCTCCCACAGAGAGGCAATGTTCCACCTTCCTAGAACAGGCACACCCAGGTCTGTTTTACCTAGATCTGTTCAAATCCTTTCACTATCCAAACCCCCAAAGCCTTTGTTGTGGACAATGAACCTTCAAGGCCACATTGCTTTTTTCTGTGATATGTTAAAAGATGGGTATAGTGAAAAGTCCCCTTTTCTGCAATTGGTGCTGTTTAATGGCAATTTGGGTCAAGAAAAATACACTGGGTTCATGGATATATTAGTAATGTACATCTTTCGTCCTGGCCTTATAAGCAAAATGCCTGCTGAATTGTTACCTTTAAAAACGGGGGCTTATGAGTTCGTTGGTTATGTAAAAAAGTTCAGTTGGATTTCAACTGGCTGAAAGTTTAGATGTAGTTATGCTATGGAGACAGATAGATGCTGATGCTGTAACACTGTTTGATGCTACAGCTAGAATCTGTTACAGCCCATCCTGACTTGACATGATACAAGCCAGCACTTCTTTTGTTGATCGTTGTCACTACTTTTCATTAATCTGTTCTGACCAGGTCCATATGACAGTTTGCTTCGTTGAGAAATCCCTCACTTTGACTCTATTTGAGCAACGTTTCACTTGTTCCAGTGGAAATAATAGGAAATAAAGTTAATGCCCATACAGGATGACTGGTTCCTGGTTTTGTGAATGTAGGACCCTGTTGGACCCTGTCTTGACATTTTGATGAGCAAAATTGCCAGGTATTCACTCGCTCACATTATGGTAGGAGCTGGTGTTAGCTACAATAGCTACAATGACCGCATCTGGTGTGGGAAGATGACTGCGTGAATTCGCGTTTGCAGCGGCCTCACCCAGTACCGTCCATGCAGTGTCTTTGTCGATGTCTGCGTCTAAGTTTTGTCTTCATTTGATGGCTTGGAGAGCTGGTGCTGAATCGGCTGGGAGAGCAGGGCAGGCTAAGCTAACTGCTAGCCCATGCAGACCGGCAGTTTCAATAACACCGAGGGCGGTCTGGCAGTGGCCTCACCTAGCATTGACTGTGTTTTTGGTGTCGTCGTGAGGACTGTGGGGAGGTGTGTTGAGGGTGTCTGGCTGGGAGAGCGGGCGCTGAATCGGCTGGGAGAGCGGGGTGGGCTAAGCTAGTTAGCCCATGCAGACCAGCGGTTCTGACAGTCATCCTGGCTGGTGTTCATTCTCTTGGACAGTGATTTGTTGTTTAGTTTTGATACATGTGTTGGTTTGGATATGTGTGTTCTTGTGGTTTTTGGATGTGTGTTTGTCTTTGTGTTGTACTGCTGTGGGCTGGGGGAAACGGATGTTTCGTTTCATTTCGTGTACGCAAGTGCATGAAGTGAAATGACAAAGTGTTCCTGATTCCGGAAAAGAGTGTTCCTGAATAGCTACAAACAGCATGACAGTTTGTTGGACTTGCCAGCCAGGTAATAGATACATAGACTGTAACTGTCGTAAATTATGCCAATCTCCTGTTCACTAACATCCTGCAGTCCTCCAGTAGGAGGCTTATCAAGTTCATGTTCATGTTCTGGATCCAACTCTGGTCCAGCTCTGGCTATTTTTCATATGGCTGAGTAGCTGCCATATTTTGAAAGACACGAGCTAACAGTTGTTAACATGCCAATGTATGAATCCATATGGATAGGTTTTTTTGCCTGTTGATCAAAATTTGAATGGGCGGGGGCATCTGGATAGTGTAGCAGTCTGTTCCGTTGCCTGCCAACAGGGATCACCGGTTTGAATCCCTGTGATATATCCAGCTTGGTTGGGCATCCCTACAGACACAATTGGCCGTGTCTGCAGGTGGGAAGCCGGATGTGGGTATGTGTCCTGGTCGCTGCACTAGCACCTCCTCTGGTTGGTTGGGGCGCCTGTTCGGGGGGGGGGGACTGGGGGGAATGGCATGATCCTCCCACATGCTACGTCCCCCTGGTGAAACTCCTCACTGTCAGGTGAAAAGAAGTGGCTGGTGACTCCACATGTATGGGAGGAGACGTGGTAGTCTGCAGTCCTCCCCGGATTGGCAGAGGGGGTGGAGCAGCGACCGGGATGGCTCAGGAGAGTGGGGTAATTGGCCAAGTATAATTGAGAAGGGAAAAAAAAGGGAGGGGGATCCAAAAAAAAAGAAGAAGTCAATCTCGTGTTTTGACTAAATTGAAAGTGAATTGAAGCCAACATTGCTGCTGAGTTACTGCTGTGCTGTTTCTGTGTTGACAAACCTAGAGCCAAGCAGTAAAGCACGAGCCAAAGCTGTCCAAGACAGAGGGTGCACCGCCTGGCTCCCTCAACATTCCTCATGCCCAGACAGACTTGTCCATCAAACCAGATAACGTGAAAATCAAGGGGCTGCAAGCCAACGTTTCCATCCCCAAGGTAAGACTGCTCGTGTGTCTAAGGTGGAGCCAGTGGTTGTCCTCCACATGGGGCCTCTTGTAAGGACATACATGGGATGTGCCCTGTCAGAAGCAGCGATGTTGCTCATATTATGTTATGTAGAAGAAACAACACATGATAACACTTGGTGTAGGTTAATTGTGTACGTTAATGGTTCTATTGAAAATCATCCTTTTAAAGATGGAATGTGACATCACATCAGTGAAATATTAACCTTTTTTTGGGCAATATGCTACAAATATTTTGCCACGTAAAGTTTTGTAAGATTTATATTTCTAGCCACTAACTTTTTCAGTGGTAGGATATTATTTATATCTAGGGAGGCTCTGTTGTGTACATTATGTTGAACAAGCTCACTGTCTCACCTTCATTTGAGCACTCTGAAGCAAACACCTCTCACTTGAAACTTCTCATTTCCGCTAATGACACATGTACCTGCTATCTTGCCACACCGCCATCAGCTGACTGTTCATTTCTTATGCCATTAATTAACATTACCTGCTTTTGTTAAGGATACATGGAAAACCTGCCCCTCTCTTAAGTAAAGTCACTGTCAACTAGTCACAACTAGTCTGGTGTGTTTTGGCACTGACAGCAGCTTAGTTTTGTTCTCGTTCCTTCCAGGTGAACCTCTGCCTCCTTCAAGCGTCTGTGGAGGAGGGCTCACCTTCCTGCTCAACCAAGTGTGTCACCCACATGTCTCTCGTGGCGCTGTGCTTTGACAGGATTGCCACCCAGTTCCGAATGAACAGGTAGTGCTTCTCAACCCCTCTATGTTACCAGCTCCCACTATAGTGTGGTCAGTGTAACCTTTGTGTGTGTGTGTGTGTGTGTGTGTGTGTGTGGGCGGGCGTGGGCGTGGGCAGGTATGTGTGTGCACCCTCTTTCTCCTTGTATGCATATTATGATGTGAAAACCAGCAGAGGACTATGAAAGTGGAAAACCTAGTATCTAGATACTAGTATCTGCACACTGGTATCTAGACACTAGTATCTAGGCCCTAGTATCTAGACTCTAGTATCTCGACACCAGTATCTAGACACTAGCATTTGCACACTAGTATTTAGACCCTAGTATCTAGACACTAGTAGCTAGACCTTAGTATCTAGACACTGGTATCAAGATACTAGTATCAACACGCTAGTATCTAGACACTATTATCTAGATTCTAGACAGGGATGGGCAAGCTTATCCAGAAAGGGCTGGTGTGGGTACAGGTTTTTGTTCCAACCAAGCAATTACACACCTGTGTCTCCTAATGAAGTTCCTCAGCACAGACTCTACTGGTTGATTAGTGGGATCAGGTGTGTAACTGCTTGGTTGGATCAAAAACCTTCATGCACACCGGCCCTTGCTGGATACTGGATAAGATTGCTCACCCCTGGTCTAGAAACTAGTATCTACACACTAGAGTATCTAGACCCTGGTATCTAGATTCTAGACACTAGTGTCTAGATATTAGTGTCTCTAGATACTCGTGTCTAGACCTCAGTATCTACACACTCATGTCTCTAGACACTATTATCTACACACTGTTGTCTAATATCTAGACACTAGTGTGTGGATGCAGTGCATCCGGAAAGTATTCACACCCCTTCTCTTTCCCCACATTTTGTTATGTTACAGCCTTATTCCAAAATTGGTTAAATTCCTTTTTTTTCTCATCAATCTACACACAATACCCCATAATGACAAAGTGAAAAAGGCTTTGTAGAAATGTTTGCAAATTTATTAAAAATACAAAACTGAAATATTGCATGTACATAAGTATTCACACCCTTTACTCAGTACTTGGTTGAGGCCCCCTTGGAAGCGATTACAGCCTCAAGTCTTCTTGGGTATGAAGCTACAAGCTTGGCACACCTATATTTGGGGTATTTCTCCCATTCTTCTCTGCAGATCCTCTCCAGCTCTGTAAGGTTAGATGGGGAGCATCAATCTTGGTTTCATCAGACCAGATAATCTTGTTTCTCATGGTCTGAGAGTCCTTTAGGTGCTTTCTGGCAAACTCCAAGCGGGCTGTCATGTGCTTTTTACTGAGCAGAGGCTTCCGTCTGGCCACTCTACCATAAAGGCCTGATTGGTGGAGTGCTGCAGAGATGGTTGTCCTTCTGGAAGGTTCTCCCATCTCCACAGAGGAACGTTAGAGCTCTGTCAGAGTGACCATCGGGATCTTGGTCACCTCCCTGACCAAGGCCCTTCTCCCCCGATTGCTCAGTTTGGCTGGGTGGCCAGCTCTAGGAAGAGTCCTGGTGGATCCAAACTTCTTCCATTTACGAATGATGGAGACCACTGTGCTCTTTGGGACCTTCAAAGCTGTAGAAATTTTTTTGTACCCTTCCCCAGATCTGTGCCTCAATACAATCCTGTCTCGGAGGTCCACAGACAATTCCTTTGACTTCATGGCTTGGTTTCTGCTCTGACATCCACTATCAACAGTGGGACCTTATATAGACAGGAGTGTGCCTTTCCAAATCATGTCCAATCCATTGAATTTACTACACGTGGACTCCAATCAAGATGTAGAAACATGTCAAGGATGATCAGTGGAAACAGGATGAACCTGAGCTCAATTTTGAGTGTCATAGTAAAGGGTGTGAATACTTATGTACATGCAATATTTCAGTTTTTTATTTTTAATAAATTTGCAAAAATTTCTACAAAACCTTTTTTTGCTTTGTCATTATGGAGTATTGTGCGTAGATTGATCAGAAAAAAAGGAATTTAATCCATTTTGGCATAAGGCTGTAACATAACAAAATGTGGGGAAAGTGAAGGGGTGTCAATACTTTCCGGATGCACTGTACTAGTGTCTAGAATCTAGATACTAAGGTCTACTAGTATCTAGACCTTAGTATCTAGACACTTGGCATGGGCCTTAAAATATTTAGAACAACATGGACATTGCTTTTTAAAACACTGAAATGTTGAAACAGCTTTTTTAAAACACTCGATAATTTTTTTTTAAACATTGAAGCACTAAAACAACTTTTTGAAATATTGAACAAGTTTTTTATTTGAATAATAAATATTGACACTGCATTTTAACAGACACGTTAGTTAAACCTTGCGAATCTCCCCCACCAGATTTCTCCTTGTCTCTTTTTCGCTCAGAATAGACATTAATTGGGTTAATTTTTAGCGATGTCTATGGGACACTTTATAAACGTGTGTCCCCGACTGACTGAGTGAGGAAGTGACACCATCGCTCGGCCTTGTTCAGCTGTCTCTCAGTTACCTCATCACAGAAAACGTCACTGTGATCTGCACATTGCGGCTTGTGGAACGTGGGCTTATAGTGTTTGAACGATTACTGGGGGGGGGTTAGGGTAGGTTGTAATCTTTCCTCGCACACTGTGCTCGTACATTATTTTTCTAGTTCGCACACATCTCTTTAGTACGGAGCCACATGGAAGGAAAAAAAAAGGATGTACTCTTACGAGATCTTGCAAAGCCTTTCATGTAGTCAGTGTCCTTCCGGGTCGGTTCGCCAACATGGAAACCACAACAGTAGAGCGGTTCATGGATTTGTATTTTGAGCTTGGTCTGAAATACAGAGATATTAAACGAGTGCTTGGCAGTAGGCTCGGGTTTCACATGAGTGAAAGGCAAGAAAGAGAAAACTCAGCGTAAGGGGACATACTCGTCGGAAAGCGTACTCTGACCCGGCGGTCCTTGTCCTTCATGAGCAACCGGCTGCAGTACTCTGGGCAGCTAAGCTTCACGGGTACTGGTGAATGTATGTAGAGAACACGGACTGTGAGTGAGGAAAGAGGATGTGCACTCATTGTTAAAGGAGCTGGATCCGGGGGGGGGGGTCCATTAAGGCCTGCAGGACGTCTCAGACGAAGGAGTTACTTCTCAAGAGGGCCAGACTTCAATTCAATTCAATTCCACTTATTGTCATTAAAAACAATGTGCAGGCCAATGTTAAAAATGAAATGAGGGCTGTGGCTTCACCAAACAGTGCAAGACAGACACAGACAAACACAGCAAACACAGTATAAGATATACACACAAGAAGACCAAAAGCTAAAAATAAGTTAAAAAAGAGCTGGAGTACAAAATATTTTAAAATATCTACAGATATTCAGTGGGTAGCCAGGTTCAGATGGGCAACAGCTTGTGGAAAGAAGCTGTTTTTGAGCCTGGCAGTGCGGGCTCTGAGGCTCCTGTAGCGCCTCCCAGAGCACGGCAGGGGGGAGAACAGTCCATGGTTGGGGTGGGTGGGATCTCTGCTGATGCTCAGACCCCTTCGAAGGCAGCATTTGTGATAAATGTCTTTTATGGCTGGGAGCTGGGTACCGGTGATATGCTGGGCCGCCTTGACGACCCGCTGCAGAGCTTTCTGTTCTACTGAGGTGCAGTTGCCATACCACACGGATGCAGCTGGTCAGGATGCTCTCTATGGTGCAGTGGTAGAAGTTGGTGAGAATTTTGGGGGGTAGACGGGCGCTCCTCAGCCTCCTCAGGAAATGCAGGCGTTGTTGGGCCTTTTTCACAAGGGCCTAGGTGTTTAATGTCCAGGAAAGTTCCTCGCTGATGTGGACTCCAATGAATTTAAAGCTGGAAACATGCTCCACTTCCACCCCATTGATGTGTATGGGGGAGTGGCTGCAGCTTCTAGACCTCCTGAAGTCCACAATCAGCTCCTTCGTCTTCTGCACATTGAGGACAAGATTGTTGGTAGTACACCATGATGTGAGGTGCTCAATCTCGTCCCTGTAGGCCATCTCGTCATTGTTGGTGATACGGCCAATGACTGTGGTGTCATCTGCAAACTTGACTATAACATTTGAGGGGTGAGTTGGCAGGCAGTCGTGGGTAAAGAGGGAGAAAAGGAGGGGGCTCAGAACACAGCCTTGAGGGGCACCTGTGCTGAGGGTCAGGGTGGAGGAGGTGTGGTCACCTAACCTAACAGACTGAGGTCTGTTGGTCAGGAAGTCCAGGATCCAGTTACAGAGGGAGGGGTTGAGGCCAAGGGAGAGGAGTTTGGTGGTTAGTTTGGCGGGGATGATGGTGTTGAAGGCAGAGCTGTAATCTATAAACAGCATCCGGATGTATGTGTTGTTAAGTTCAAGGTGGATCAGAGCAAAGTGCAGGGCAGTGGCAATGACATCCTCAGTAGACCTTTTGGGACGGTAGGTCGAATGTGGGGGGGGATAATGTTTTTGATGTGAGCCGGACTTCATCTGGCATCTGCACTCCTACAATAAGCTGAAACCATATGGCATTTGCATCAGTGGCTGTCTTGGAAACTAGAAAACTAATCTGGCTTAGTGCCGACACTACACTACAGGTAGTGAGCCAGAGTTGATTGGAGGGACTATGTAGAAGCAGTGCAGCGTCTGGGGGGCTGGACTAGTTGTGAGAGGCGAGCTTGGAACTGAAAATAGCTATGCAAAAGTACATCTTTTTTTTTCCAGTGTCCCGTAAGGGGCTCCGTACTTTAGCAAACAAGCAAGTGCATTTATACGTATAGTATATTTATATAGCACATCTCGTACACAGCCATTCAGTGTGCTTTAAACAAATGGTAACACTTTAGTATGGGGAACATAGTCTAAGTAAAAAAACTTAATTACTAGTGAATTAGTAATGATCAAGATGTCAGTTTAGTATGGGGAACATATTCTAAGTAACAAAAACTTAATTTAGAGTAATTTAACACTATGAACACTTGTAGTTTTGTGTGTTGTTATGTAAGAACAGACCATATTCATTAAGTGTTAGTAAGGGAGAATAAGTCTTCTTGTGGTACTACCACCTTATAAAGGCCATGCTAAGCAAAGCATATTGAGATGGTACTGCTAATAAGCAATACTTCTGAGGTTATAGAGGGAAAACTCATAGTTAATGGCTTACTGGTTGTATTATAAGGCCATGCAGAATAAGGCATTAATGAGTATGTTATAATGACCAATTAAGGGCCAATATGTTGCTAATTTGCATGCTGATAAGCACCTAATTAATGGTGACTATGTTCCCCATACTGAAGTGTTACCAAACAAATAAACCAGAAAAGGAACAACCATATAAAATATAATTAAAATAAAAACAAATAGGGACAATCATATATAAAATATAATAAAAAGAGTACATTTGAAATAGTAATTAGAAAGAGTAATATAATTAAAGACATGCACTATAAAAAGAAAATACGAAATAAAAAAGCATAGTCATCCTTGGCATCCTGTGCATCATGTTCTTCGTAAATTTTATGTCCATTATAATTCTGTTTTCCTCTTTCAATGTTGTATTATCTAAATTGCGTGAACACAACATCCATTGCACGCTGTCCGTCTTGGGAGAGAGATCCCTCCTCTGGTGCTCTCCCTGAAGTTTCTTCCTATTTTTTCTCCCTGTTAAAGGGGTTTTTAGGGAGTTTTTCCTCATCCAATGAGAGGGTCTAAGGACAGGATGTTGTGTTGCTGTTAAGCCCACTGAGGCAAATTTGTCATTTGTGATATTGGGCTATACAAATAAAATTGATTTGATTTGATTTAGTCACGTCCCCGCGGGAGTGACAAGATTTACTTCCAGAATGAAAGTGCAGTAGGAACAGGGGCAGATGCGGGTGCAGTACTCACACCGTAGAGCCTGACTGATACCTCGGCTGTCTTTGCAACTTCTCTAAAGGAATGACCCACACTTTTAATAGTCATCATGCTCTGTCCATTTTCTGATTCTATACATTATCATTTCTAATTTATAAATTAATCCCTTTGTTAATTGCCCTTTTCTCACCATTATGATAGCAATATACAACTTCCTGCCATGCAGTACTGTCCAGATATAAAACTTCCTGCCATGCAGTACTCTCCAGATATACAACTTCCTGCTGTGCCATACTGTCCAAATATACAACTTCCTCCCGTGCAACACTGTCCAAATATACAACTTTCTGACGTGCAAAACTGTTCAAATATACAACTTCCTGCCATGCCATACTGTCCAAATAATACTTCAGAGGATGTAGTAACAGACTGTTCCAACACCACTTTTATACAGACAGAGGGTTTGGAAGTAATCATCAGAAGTATTTTATTCAGACAGGGTTTGGAAGTAATCATCAGAAGTATTTTATTCAGACAGGGTTTGGAAGTAATCACCAGAAGTATTTCATACAGAGGGTTTGGAAGTAATCACCAGAAGTATTTTATACAGACAGAGAGTCTGGAAGTAATCACCAGAAGTCTATTATACAGACAGAGGGTTTGGAAGTAATCACCAGAAGTATTTTATACAGACAGAGGGTCTGGAAGTAATCACCAGAAGTATTTTATACAGACCGAGGGTCTGGAAGTAATCACCAGAAGTATTTTATACAGACCGAGGGTCTGGAAGTAATCACCAGAAGTATTTTATACAGACAGAGGGTTTGGAAGTAATCACCAGAAGTATTTTATACAGACAGAGGGTCTGGAGGTAATCACCAGAAGTATTTTATACAGACACAGGGTTTGGAAGTAATCACCAGAAGTATTTTATACAGACCGAGGGTCTGGAAGTAATCACCAGAAGTATTTTATTCAGACAGAGAGTGTGGAAGTAATCACCAGAAGTATTTTATACAGACAGAGGGTTTGGAAGTAATCACCAGATGTCGGGACACTGGGAGGAAGTGTTTGCATGAATTTTCAAAGCTTAATTTACTTCCACCGCTGCAGAACAGCTGCAAGTTATGAACACATTACTTGTTCCCTGAAAAAAGGACTTTCTTTTATAACTCTGAAATTGATACTATTTTTAAGTTTTTGGCTACCAAAACTTTTTTTTTTAAACCTCTGGCAGTTTATCGCTTACCTTTGAACCATTTCAGGTTGTTCGCTGTACTTGGAACAGCTTACATGTCAATAAAAACTGGAAAAATGGGTGTATTGGAAAACTTGTGACAAGGTTTATGTGTGTGTGCACGCGCATTCATATATATATACATCGCTAACCGCTCGACTAAAGGGTCCAACTCGTTAGCCAAGTGCTAGCAAGTCTACTTATCCGTGGTCGTTACAGTACCACCCTCCTTTAGGAAGCGTGTCCCTGCACTTCAGCATATCAGCTCCCTCACGCCTCTGGGTGCACGCGCCTCCGGTGGCCTCACGACCTCGCCATCCCACTTCTGACACCAATGTAGTGAATTCAGTGGGGCTGCTGGGAACTGCCATAGCCGTGACGCAAACTCGAGTCTCCCGCACAATGGATTGCTATGTTAACCAGTCAACTAAAGGGTCCAACCTGTTAGCCAAGGGCCAGCGAGTCTAGTTATCTGTGCATGTTACACACACACACACATCCATATAAACATCTCTTCCCATGTAAAGAGTTTTGGTCATTTGGATGATTTTGCTCTAAGAACACCATTTTACAAGTCAGTCTGAAATTCGAACACACATTTCAATGTCTTTTTGCTCAGGGGTATTGTAGAGGAGACTGCCAACAGCACGGAACATGGCCGACCCTCCGTCATGTTGGACAAATATGCATCCGCCACCAAAATGCAGCCTCAGTCATCGGGCTCGCTACGCTCAAACGCTGGCATTGAGAAGGGCAAGGAAATCGCTGCCCGGCTCAACATCCACCGCATCCACAGTCAGCTCCGAGGACTTGATTCTACAGGTTGGTTTTATCTGTGACGATGGATTTTGTGGGTCAGGGAGAGGTTAGTGCCAAGAACGACACGTCAGACAGTCACATTTATTACTTCTGAAGAGCAATGAGAAAGACACTTGGCTGCTCTGTGGCAGCATTAGTAGACGATGTCTGATGTGCCCCTGGGGATTATGCTTGAATGTTTTGTTATATATATATAAAGCGAGAGTGTATGTTTGTATGTTCACTTAAAACTCCAGAAATACTCATTGTAGAACAAAAAGAAAGGTAGATTAGGCTTCTTACACTGTGAAATTGCAGGTGGTGGTGGGGGACATTTGATCGTTGATGTGTACCATAAACCAACACAGACTTTTAAAATGGTTGGAGTAAATCTTTCTGCTCCGTGTTTCTCACACAGCCAGTTGTATGTAGTTGCCTCCACAACTGGTAGTGCAAAAAAGCTTTCTATCCTAGCGCTAAGTAGTAAGATACGCAACCTGGTTTACCTGGAGGCGTTGAGCACTGAGCGGCTAATACACAGACTGGATAAGAAGCTGAATGGATTGAACAGTAAGACATTTGATAATTTTCGTTAATAACATTCGTTTATTCCACATTCGTTTATCACATGTATAATCTCATACATTATCCTAGATTTGGTTGTTTTGGTGAGAACATTTTCCCCGGGCAACGCCAGCCACCTCTCCTAGTATATACGTGTGTGTGTGTGTGTGTGTGTGTGTGTGTATGTATATATATATATATATATATATATATATATATATATATAGATAGATAGATAGATATATATAGATATGTATAGATATGTATGTATATATATAGATATGTGTATACGTATATAGATATACAAGTTCTAGTTATTTCTCTATAACTTATTTACTGAGGTTTCTCTGTTTTTTTCTTGACCGTTTATGTTTGAGGAGATTATCTTCATGTGAATGAAAGTAGGGGTGTATATTACACAGAATGAGATGTAATATCAAAGCCCCTGTGTGCACAGGCCCAGAAGGCTGAAGCCCCTTTCCCTCTAGATAAATACCTGAACACCCACCAACATCTGGCTTTTGTCCTCAGTGGGGAAGGTTACAGTCGGCGTTCATTCCCAGGACAGATTACTCCGCAGTAGTCATGGGTACTTACCTGCAGTAGTCATGGGTACTTACCTGCAGTAGTCATGGGTATTTACCTGCAGTAGTCATGGGTACTTACCTGCAGTAGTCATGGGTATTTACCTGCAGTAGACATGGATATTTACCTGCAGTAGTCATGGGTATTTACCTGCAGTAGTCATGGGTATTTACCTGCAGTAGTCATGGGTATTTACCTGCAGTACTCATGGGTATTTACCTGCAGTAGTCATGGGTATTTACCTGCAGTAGTCATGGGTATTTACCTGCAGTAGTCATGGGTACTTACCTGCAGTAGTCATGGGTACTTACCTGCAGTAGTCATGGGTACTTACCTGCAGTAGTCATGGGTACTTACCTGCAGTAGTCATGGGTATTTACCTGCAGTAGTCATGGATATTTACCTGCAGTAGTCATGGGTACTTACCTGCAGTAGTCATGGGTATTTACCTGCAGTAGTCATGGGTATTTACCTGCAGTAGTCATGGGTACTTACCTGCAGTAGTCATGGGTATTTACCTGCATTACTCATGGGTATTTACCTGCAGTAGTCATGGGTACTTACCTGCAGTAGTCATGGGTATTTACCTGCATTACTCATGGGTATTTACCTGCAGTATTCATGGGTATTTACCTGCAGTAGTCATGGGTATTTACCTGCAGTAGTCATGGGTACTTACCTGCAGTAGTCATGGGTATTTACCTGCAGTAGTCATGGATATTTACCTGCAGTAGTCATGGGTATTTACCTGCAGTAGTCATGGATATTTACCTGCATTACTCATGGGTATTTACCTGCAGTAGTCATGGGTATTTACCTGCAGTAGTCATGGGTACTTACCTGCAGTAGTCATGGGTACTTACCTGCAGTAGTCATGGGTATTTACCTGCAGTAGTCATGGATATTTACCTGCAGTAGTCATGGGTACTTACCTGCAGTAGTCATGGGTACTTACCTGCAGTAGTCATGGATATTTACCTGCAGTAGTCATGGGTACTTACCTGCAGTAGTCATGGGTATTTACCTGCAGTAGTCATGGATATTTACCTGCAGTAGTCATGGGTACTTACCTGCAGTAGTCATGGGTACTTACCTGCAGTAGTCATGGGTACTTACCTGCAGTAGTCATGGATATTTACCTGCAGTAGTCATGGGTACTTACCTGCAGTAGTCATTGATATTTACCTGCAGTAGTCATGGATATTTACCTGCATTACTCATGGGTACTTACCTGCAGTAGTCATGGGTACTTACCTGCAGTAGTCATGGATATTTACCTGCAGTAGTCATGGGTACTTACCTGCAGTAGTCATGGGTATTTACCTGCAGTAGTCATGGGTATTTACCTGCAGTAGTCATGGGTACTTACCTGCAGTAGTCATGGGTATTTACCTGCAGTAGTCATGGGTACTTACCTGCAGTAGTCATGGGTACTTACCTGCAGTAGTCATGGATATTTACCTGCAGTAGTCATGGGTATTTACCTGCAGTAGTCATGGGTATTTACCTTCAGTAGTCATGGGTACTTACCTGCAGTAGTCATGGGTACTTACCTGCAGTAGCCATGGGTATTTACCTGCAGTAGTCATGGATATTTACCTGCAGTAGTCATGGGAACTTACCGGCTCCAGCTGCAGTCGGCAGTGATGGAGAAAAAAACAGAAAGGCATGCTGGTCTGCCGGCGACGGGAAGGAAGTCAGTCGCCTATTTTTGTGCATTTTCCCGCGTTTATAAAACTTGCACATACACGCTAATTTTGGTAGACAAAAATTGTATAATTTTGGCACCTTTTCTGGCGCTTTCATGGCATCGAACGTGACTCAAGATAGAACCGGGAGGCATACTCATCTCCTGGCAGTGGGAGAGGAGCCAGTCGCTTGTTTTTAGCGGGTTTTCCCACGTTGAAAAAACCTGCGTATACATGTTCATTTTGGTCGGAAAGGGATGTCATTGTGATCAGGGTTTATATATTATATGAATAAAGTGTGACTTGATTTACTCAACAGGAATTCTGCCATCTTTTACTAAAATGTTGTTTCCAGTTGCTTCTGGCTTGAGCAGTAGCTTCAGGTGCTAAGCGAAACCCCCTGTCTTGTGTGACATGTCTAACGCTGGGCTGCTGCCTCCACCTGCATGCTCTTACCCTCCCCCAGATATCGGCACATGTGCCATCACGGCTATCCCCTTTGAGAAGTCCAAAGTGCTGTTCAGCCTCGAAGAGATGGAGGAGTTCTCTCTGGTGGATGAGACCGAAGCCCAGGCCCTGGCGTCCGACCCGTCCCGCTCCATGGCCTCGGTGGAGAAGTGGGGCTGGATCATGTTTGAGTGTGGCATCGAGAACCTCACAGTTAAAGGTAAAGCAGTCCAACATGCCAAGCCAGTGGTAGGGGTCTGTAGCTCCACTTCTCAGACCAGTACAGTATACAGTATGTATTGTCATACATGGTCACTGATGTGATGCATGAAACACACATTTTAAACAGCCAACAAGTCACCACAATACAATACAATACACTACACTGCAATACAATACACTACAATACAATTCACTACAATGCAATAACAATACAATTCACTACAATACTGTAACAATACAATTCACTACAACACAATACACTACAATACAATACAATTCACTACAATACAATACAATTCAATCCAATTCACTACAATACAGTAACAATACAATTCACTACAATTCAATACAATTCACTACAATTCACTACAATACAATACACAATTCACTACAACACAATACACTACAATACAATACAATTCACTACAATTCAATACAATACACTACAATACAATACAATTCACTACAATACACTACAACACATTACAATACCATACAATTCACTACATACTATACAATACAATACAATACAATACGAATTAGCCCTGATCTGGTCTGGTCTGATCTGGTCTGGTCTGGTCTGATCTGGTCTGACCTGATCTGATCTGATCTGATCTGATCTGATCTGATAAGATGCAACATGGTACAAGTGCAGTTCAATTCAGTATAGTGCAAACTTCCATTTAAATTCTACTATATTTCAGACAACAAAATGTTGTCAGCATAGGGCATCCAGGTAGTGTAGCGGTCTATTCCGTTGCCTACCAACACGGGGATCACGGTATTCCCCCCAGTTTCCCCTCCCCCCTGAACAAGCGCCCCAACCGACCAGAGGAGGTGCTAGTGCAATGACCAGGACACATACCCACATCCGGCTTCCCACCCGCAGGCACGGCCAATTGTGTCTGTAGGGACGCCTGACCAAGCTGGATATAACACAAAGATTCAAAGCGGCGACCCCCGTGTTGGTAGGCAACGAGGTAGACCGCTACGCTACCCGGAAGCCATAGTTTTTTCCTTCATATGTTGTTTCCATTGAGCATGCATTAAGGATGCGCTGTTTGGTATGATGAAATGGATGTGTTGAATACCTGACTTTTTGGGTTTATCTGTATAACAGGTTATAGTGTCATGGTGGTGGGTGTGTTTTTTGTTGTTTTGTTTGTTTTTTTGGCCATTTACTTTAAACAGCTGCAACGTTTCTGAACTGTAAATTCAAATAGTGTCTCTTTTCAACATGTCTTTTTGAGCTAAAAGTCAGGTCCAAGGGCATGTCTGTTTGGCGTGCAGCATTACCGTTTTGGTTCATCACTTCTGCTTCATACTATCTAGTATGGTCCTTAAACATGGCACGTGGTGCTGTGGTGTATCTGGACCTCTCACTGTTCAACAGGCCTCCATAATGAGCAGCTCTGTTCCGACCAAAGTAATTGCAGAGATGAATCAGGAATCAGGAACACTTTGTGTGTTCACTTAATGCACTTGAAATGAAACAAAATGCTGTTCCCCCAGCCCACAGCAGTACAACACAAACACAAAAACACATCCAAAAACTACAAGAACACACATATCCAAACTAACACATATATCCAAACTAACACATATATCCACACTAAACAAAAAATCACTGTCCAAGAGAACGAACGCCAGCCAGGATGACTGTCGGAACCACCAGTCTGCATGGGCTAACAATTAGCTTAGCCTGCCCCACTTCCGCGTCCTGTCAGACCGCAGCTCCAGGCAGGGGCCATGTTCCCCCGGCCCACCAGACGAAGCAGACCAAGCTCTCCCAGCCGATCCAGCGCCAGCTCTCCCAGCCAGACACCCTTGACACACCTCCCCACACTCCTCACGATGACATCAAAAACACCACAGTCGACGCCAGGTGAGGCCACCGCCACACCACCCTCGGTGTTATCGGAACTGCCAGTCTGCATGGGCTAAGAGTTAGCTTAGCCTGCCCCACTCTCCCAGCCGATCTAGCGCCAGCTCTCCCAGTCATCAAACAAAGACAAAACTTAGACATGGACAAAGACACTGCATGGACGGTACTGGGTGAGGCTGCCACAAATGTGAATTCCTGCTGCCATCTTCCGACACTGGCACTGGGTGAGGCCGCTGCAAATGCGAATTCATGCAGCCATCTTCCCACATGAAATGAAGGGAATGAATAATGGTGTGAAACTCCAGTTCAAAGACACCAGTGTTGACAGTTTAAGAATGTTTCGTATTTATGAAGCTATATCTTAATTATTGGAGTGTTTTTCATTTCTGCATATCCTACTCTTTTGACTGTGTTGCAGGTGGCCGTCAGTCAGGAGCCATTCTTTACAGTGCATTTGATGTGATGGGGTGCTCTGACACTGATGGGAAGACTGGCTTGTCTAAATCCAACGCTTCAACAGGCTCCCAGACTGGCAGTGGTTACAGCACGGACGTGTCCGAGGATAACCTCCCACATGACACTACTAGCCCCGCCTCGGATGTCAACGATCACTCAGACTCAGACGATCAGGTAATAAAACAAATGCTCCTATTACTGGGGAAACAAAACATCCTGCTTTCTTTTAGATGCATTGATCCAACATGGAGTGTTGGTACCAGCCCAGTCTTGACTGATAAACGCTGGACTGGGCAACGGAGGAAATAAACATGATTATACTCCTCACTCCATTAGTCTAAGTTCAGTCAGTCAGTCTTGTTGTGAGCTGAAGTACAAATGTTCAAATAAACGCCTAACTGACACTTGTTGAGTGGAATTTAAATAATTGCCTCAACTGCTTCCACCAACCGGCATCATCCACCACTACTCAACTTTGTTCTGCCTTTTAGGATGAAGGGGTTGAGTCAGATGATCTAAAGAAAGACCTCCCACTCATGCCCCCACCCCCTGACTCCAGCAGTATGAAGCTTACTATCCGAGAGATCTGGTTTAGCTTTGCTGCTCCCACCAATGTGCATTCGCCCTCAGAAGCCATCTCCAGGTAGGGTTACACTCAGCTAGAGGACATCTCCAGGTAGGGTTACACTCACCTAGAGGACATCTCCAGGTAGGGTTACACTCAGCTAGAGGACATCTCCAGGTAGGGTTACACTCAGCTAGTGGGCATCTCCGGGTAGGGTTACACTCACCTAGAGCACAGCTCCGGGTAGGGTTACACTCACCTAGAGCACATCTCCAGGTAGGGTTACACTCAGCTAGAGGACATCTCCAGGTAGGGTTACACTGCCCTAGAGGACATCTCCAGGTAGGGTTACAGTCACCTAGAGGACAGCTCCAGGTAGGGTTACACTCAGCTAGAGGACATCTCCAAGTAGGGTTACACTCACCTAGTGGACATCTCCGTGTAGGGTTACACTCACCTAGTGGACATCTCCGTGTAGGGTTACACTCACTTAGAGGACATCTCCAGGTAGGGTTACACTCAGCTAGAGGACATCTCCAGGTAGGGTTACACTCAGCTAGTGGGCATCCCCCGGTAGGGTTACACTCAGCTAGTGGGCATCTCCAGGTAGGGTTACACTCAGCTAGAGGACATCTCCAGGTAGGGTTACACTCAGCTAGTGGGCATCTCCAAGTAAGTTTACACTCACCTGGAGGACATCTCCAGGTAGGGTTACACTCATCTAGAGGACAGATATTGCAGGCATTTTGGGGTATTATCATCAAACAATGAGCACAGTCAGTGAGAGATAATTGACTCTGTCAACCTCGAGTTTCTTTTTTTTAGGGTTCAAGCCCAAAGGGTTTAAACCCTATTGTATTTGTGCTGGTTTATTTGGGGTCCAAAAAGCAAAGCTCCTGTGGAGCCCTATTGTTTTTGTTCTCATTCTTTCTTCTTATGATCTTTCTCTGCTAAAATTGTTTGGGCAGCAAAAACTGTAAGACCCAAAAATACAAAAATTGGCAGGTGTGTTGCAAATTCCAGCCACTAGTCAAGCACATAAAATGACACCCATTGACCGCAAGTTGGCATTGTAATGATCAAGTTTACATTTGTGCGATTACCTCTAAAGGCATGGCCTAGCGTAGAAATTCTTTCATCATTTTAATCTCAAATCATCTGCATCTTTGCTCAAATGGTCGTCTTCTCTAAAAATGTCAAATTTTATGACTTTTTCTTAATTTTCTCAAAATCCTATTTTTGACATCTTCTCTAAAACCGCAGGGCCAATTAATAATAATAATAATAATGGATGACATTTATACAGCACTTTATCTAGACACCCAAAGCGCTTCACATTGAAGGGGGAAACCCACTTCAACCACCACCAATGTGTAGCACCACCTGGGTGATGCACAGCAGCCATTTTGCACCAGAACGCTCATCACACATCAGCTTGAGATGGAGAGGGAGGAATCATTGAGCCAGTTACATGAGGGATGATTAGGTGGCCAGATGGAGAGAGCCAGGTTGGGAATTTTGCCAGGACACCGGGGAAACCCTACTCTTTGTAATAAGTGCCATGGGGTCTTTAATGACCACAGTGAGTCAGGACCTCAGTTTAACTTCTCATCCGAAGGACGGCATCTCCTACAGCACAGTGTCCCCATCACTAGACTGAGGCATTAGGATTTTTTTTTTTTAATAAGGACCAGACGAGAGACTGCCTCCTACTGGCTCACCAGCACCACTTCCAGCAGCAGCTCATTTTCCAAGGAGGTCTCCCATCCAAGTACTAGCCAAGCCCACACCTGCTTAGCTTCTGTCATTCTGCAGAACCAAGGTACATGTTGGTATGGATGCAGGCCATTTGTCCCAAAACGTAGTCAGATTCATCTACGTACTTTGCTGATCTTAAGTTGTTAAAGACATTTCAGTATGTCAACCATTTCGATTATACAAGCCAGTCAACTTTTATCAAAATAGCTAATTTTCAAAAATTGATATCAACCTCATCAAAAGGCATCGAAGGTAGCCAGTTGAGGTGGTTCGGGCATCTGATTAGGATGCCTCCTGGGCACCCTTTGGAGGTTTACTGGGCAAGGCCAGCTGGGAGGAGACCCCGGGGTAGACCCAGAACTCTCTGGAGGGACTACATGTCCAATCTGGCCTGGGAACGCCTTGGGATCCCCCAGGAGGAGCTGGAGGGCATTGCTGGGGAGAGGGACGTCTGGAGCTGCCCTACTTAGCTTGCTGCCGCTGCGACCCGACCCCGGAGAAGCGGCTGAAGATGAATGAATGATATCAACCTGAAATTTTGAGAAACGGAGTAAAGCTTATTGCACCTCACCTTTAGGGGGCCCCACAAATGCAAAAAGTTTTTATCTCATCAGCGGATGGATTTGTACGAAATTCAGTTCGCACGATTTAAATTCATGACTCAGTCAATTTATAAAATTTGGTAATGACTGATTAAAATGGGGCAGCAAGGTGGCGCAGTGGTTAGCGCGGTCGCCTCACAGCAAGAAGGTTCTGGGTTCAAGCCCCAGGGTAGTCCACCCTTGGGGGTCGTCCCGGGTCATCCTCTGTGTGGAGTTTGCATGTTCTCCCTGTGTCTGCGTGGGTTTCCTCCCACAGTCTAAAGACATGTAGGTCAGGTGAATCGACCACACTACACACAAATTACACATACGTGTGTGTGTGTGTGTGAGAGATGGACTGGCGGCCTGTCCAGGGTGTCTCCCTGCCTGCTGCCCAATGACTGCTGGGATAGGCTCCAGCATCCCCGCGACCCTGAGAGCAGGATGAGCGGTTCGGATGATGGATGGATGGATGGATGATTACAGTGGGCGTGGCTTATTACAGCAAAACTAGATTTCTAGACATTTCACATTCCAAACTCCAAAGAAGAATACAGAGCTGCATTTTTTCAGCACATCCGCTGATGTCACAAAAGTTTGCTTGACTACAACTTATAGTCAGTTCAGAAGTCCATCACTATATTTTTAACAATATGCAAAAACAGTTAACATCTATATCTCCACAAGTCTTCATTCGAATGCTATCAGAATCGACACAGACATTCTTTAGATGCTAGGTATCACATATTTCAAATGGTGCTCACGTATGTCAAACGATGAGTCCGCAGTGACATTCGGTGTCTTCCTGTAATATGTCTGGCATGCACAACAGTTTCTATTTCGCGAAATGTCAAACGTCACCAGAGTATTTGAGGATACACCCGAAACGAGCAGAAAGGTGTGTGATTTTTTTTTCTTCAGAATTTTATCACCAACATTTTAACTGTTGTAAGAGTTTTAAGTGTAAATAGACAAAACTACCGTGTTTCCTGGACCATAGGTCGCTGTGTTTTTATTCGTCTGGCTCGTCCTGCCACCTGCATTGCAAAGTGACAAATACAATAGAATTTTGTGGGAAAAATACGCAGTATTTCAGCTAAGACCACTAGGTGGCGGTGTTTAATCGTTTGACTCAGTTAAAAATTCTTGACCATAGTGATGCGCATGCTGGATGGGTTGAGGTGAGCGTACTAGAAAATATCATGAGTTTGGGCGGGCAGGTCAAAAGAGACGAAGCAGTGCTGCGAGTAGTAAACCGCTTGGCAGAACAATTTTGTCACCTCTGAGAAATCAGTGGGGAAAAGAAAGAACATGGAAGAACATATTGTATAGAAAATGAAGATAGGAAATGCTGCAGTTGGACAAGTGCATAAAAAGTTGTTACACATAACAGTGCATGAAAAAAAATCTGTTGTGTTCCCTGTGTGAGATACTGTTGTCTCTTCAGCATGTGTTCCAATACGCATAGCAAATATCTGCAGGTTTTCCAACTTATGATTGTCTCTTTAATAGGCAGCTGAATCTACTGAGCACAGCCACACCTGCCATTGGAGCCTGGTTGGTTCCCATCGATCAGCTTAAGTCCTCTCTACGCAAACTGGACTTGGAGGGTACGCTCAGAGTGTGTGCTGTCATGGGCTGCATCATGACCGAAGCCCTTGAGGTCAGCCTTATGTCCACAGACACATACAGTGCCTTGCAAAAGTATTCAACCCACTTGACAGTCATCAGTAATGTCTGGATTATAAAAGACACTCACGCATCTGTTCCTGAACAATATTATTGTTGGGAACCCATAAGCTCTAACACATGTTCCCAAAGCCAAAATAAATTAGGTTTCACTGACTTTATATTAATAAATTAAAAGCTAAAATACAGCGATTGTATAAGTATTCAACCCCCACATATCAGTACTTTGTAGAGTACCTTTTTGTAACAGCTATGATTCTCTTGGAGTAAGTATTACTAGCTTTTCACAGTCTGGAGTAATTGTTGCCCATTCGTCTTGGTAGAACTTGTACAGGTCTTGCAGTTTGGTGGGATGGTGCCTCTGGACTGCAATTTTCAGTCTGCCACAGATTTGCAATGGGGTTGAGGTCCGGACTTTGACTTGGCCACTCCAAAACGTTCACCTTTTTGTTGCTGAGCCATGCCATTGTTGCTTTAGCCTTGTGCTTAGGATCATTGTCCTGCTGGAAGGTGAACCTTCTCCCAAGCTTCAGCTTTATGGTAGACTGCAACAGGTCTTCTTCCAATGTTTCCCTGTATTTATCTCCATCTATTCTTCCCTCAGTGTGAACAAGGTTCCCAGTGCCTGCAGATGAAAAGTAACCCATAGCTTTATGCCGCCGCCACCATGCTTCACCATAGGGAGGGTGTTTTTTAGGTTTGCACCACACATGATGCTTTTGAGTTTTGGCCAAAAAGCTCACTTTCATCTCATCTGACCACAAAACCTTTACCCACATCCTAACTGGGTCTCTCTCATGCTTGGTAGCAAACTCCAAGCGTGTTTTATATGCATAGTTTTGAACAACGACTTCTTTCTTGCCACCCTCCCATACAGGCCAGATTTATGGAGAGCCGTGATATAGTTGACTCATGCACATTTACTCCAGTTCCAGCCACTGACCTGTGGAGCTCCTTCAGAGTGACTGCAGGATCATCTGTGGCTTTCCTCACCAGCCCACGTCTTGCTCGGACACTTAGCTCTGAGGGACGGCCTGTCCTACAAAACGTCTGGGTGGTGTGATACAGCTTCCACTTCCTGACAATGGATCCAACAGTGTTCCTGGGACGTCCAAACATTTGGATATTGTTTTGTATCCCTTTCCCGCCTTCTGCATTTAAATCACTTTGTCTCTTATTTCAGTATGGGTTCACAAAAATAATGTTATTCAGGAGCAGATGTGTGAGTATCTTTTATAATCCAGAAATGAGTGATGACTGTTAAGGGGGTTGAATACTTTTGTAAGGCACTGCACGTACACACCCATATTACACACGAAGAATAATTCTCCGTCTTGCTGACTGAATTAGTGAACCAGCCTTTCAGGATCACAACTCTCAGCAGAAGACTCTTTACTACTTCTTTTTCTCATCAGTGCGTTACTCTCTTTCTTACTCATCTAACAGAAAAAGAGCATCCACATCCCAATCAGGAGCAAGTACAACCGTGTGACTAAACGAGCTCGATACCTACATGAGAATCCCTCCTGTATGCTTTGTAATATCCTGCACCGCTATCTCCAGCAAGCTGACTACTCTGTCATAGAGGAGGCAACCATGGTGAGTCCAAATTAGCTTCAGAATGTAGAATGTTTTTGCTTTTTTGGTTACACTGTAGCAAGTTTATTAAAATTTCTGATATACTGACATGATAAATACACTTATTAATATGACCAACCTGCTCATGGGATAAAATTGCTGCTCTAACTCTGCACCTTCTCTTCGTTGCAGAATGATGGGCTTCCGGCCCTGGTGACTCTAAAGAAGGGCCTGGTTGCCTTGGCAAGACAGTGGATGAAGTTCATTGTGGTAACTCAGGGCTTCAAGGCCATTGGCCTAATGAAGGCCAACCAGCTAGCCAAGCCCAGGGAGCCTCAGCAGAGCCTTGGGGAAGGGATCCTGGGACTGGACAACGGTGCCGCACTGCAGAGTGATACCAGTGCAGATGGAGCTGAATTTGAGTTTGATGCAGGTGTACTTTCAACACGTCACACATGCGTTCATATGCAGATATTATTTTCACATTTTAATTTTGTCCCTTCGTTTCTTCTGGTTTTAGTCTACCTCAGTAGAATGTCCCTAAAAATGTAATGACCACATATTCGGTGCTGAAGACAGATTACAAGACTGTTTGTTTTTCACTCAGTTTAGAGAAGTGAATGCTGGGAAAGTTGCAGAAATTACATTTGGAGAAAAGATCGTTTACATTTTTAATATAGAAAAGTCCAAGGAACTCCAATTAATCTGTTATAAAGTCTTCATTCTAACTGACTTGACATTTCACAGATTAAATATGCCCAACGTGTTTCAGGCGGTCAACATGACCGCCGGACTTAAACTCTTTATTCTGTCAAGATAAACACCCAATTGATACATTAATGCATTACATATGTTAGTATGTCTGTTATGAAACTGACACTTAAAAACTACTAGAACGACCGTGGGTGGTCATTTTGACCACCACGGTTTTAAACTATATTGTGTCAAGATAAATACCTAATTAAGATATCAGTGCATTATATATGTTAGTATGTCTGTTATGAAACTAACTGACACCAAAATTAACATTTTAACAACTTTAATACTATTTTTCAAACAATTTAAAATGGCTCCTGTCTAACGTCTGTAAATACTGCAGCGCCTCGGTGGTAGCCATGGCGCGTCTGTAACGGCGTCTGTAACCAGACATGTTGGACATAACACAAATCAAGTCTAGACTATTTGTCTGCCCTGGAGAATGCTAGTGTGTTTCTAGGACAGAGCAATGAACTTCATGAAGGAAATGACGCGACCAACACACATCATAAATACCGACATGACGAACACCATCACACACAAATTACGAGCCATCTTTTTGACCGATCATGGGCGTTTTAGGTAGATCTTATCATAACTTGTTTTTTGTGTGCAATTGATCTAAAATTCACTTTAATACAAATATATGAAATTTTAGGTGCATTCAGGGAGCGGCAGGGCTGCATCTTTTTTCCCCCACAAAGTTATTAAACTTTGAAAATCCGAAATGGTCATAATGACCATCTTGATGGTTCTAGTGTAAAGGGAGTAAAAGCTCTTGAATCCCGTCATGTATGACATCCACTTCTTTGCATTGATAAAGGATCACAACAGTGACTGAGGCACAGATGTCACTGCTATAGTTCCGTCTAATGTCAAGACTGAAACATTTTGCTACAGTCAGATCAATGGGGTGATGAAAGTCCTTCCCCTGTTTTGAGGCACAAGGGAGGCAACAGTGGCGGTTCAGTTGTAGCGGTACATTTCATTTGAGTTTTGGTGTAGCACAAAGCTGTAAGGGTAGTCTCAACTTGTGTGCGGTACAGTTTAGTGGTTACAGTATTGTCAGGTGTTGTAATTCATATTCTGGGAGGACAGATGGCTGTGATCACCCAGCTCTTTATTGTTCACTATCCATACATAGGTGAATGCAATGTGTTTTTTAAAATCAGGAATAAGTTAAAAAAAAAAAGTTTACCAAAATATATCTTAAATAAATATATACATACGGCGGCAGGGTGGCACAGCGGTTGCCACACAGCAAGAGGTCCTGGGTTCGAGCCCCGGGTTAGTCCAACCTTGGGGGTCGTCCCGGGTCGTCCTCTGTGTGGAGTTTGTGTTTCTCCCCGTGTCTGCGTGGGTTTCCTCCGGGGGCTCCGGTTTCCTCCCACAGTCCAAAGACATGTAGGTCAGGTGACTCAACCGAAATATATTAAAAAAAAAAGCCCCTAGGTATGAATGTGTGTGTGTGTGTGTGTGTGTGTGTGTGTGTGTGTGTGTGTGTGTGTGTGTGTGTGTGCGTGCGTGCGTGCGTGCGTATATGTCGGCCCTGTGATGGCCTGGCGGCCTGTCCAGGGTGTCTCCCCGCCTGCTGCCCATTGATTGCTGGGATAGGCTCCAGCATCCCCATGACCCTGAGAGCAGGATAAGTGGTTCGGATAATGGATGGATGGATTGATAAATATACAAACATCAAAAGATGTAAATGTGCAAAACATGCAAAGTCCAATACATAGTCCAATATCTTACTTAATATCAGTCTACAAAAATGAGCCATCATGGTGCCTTAGTGAAAATGGTAACAGAACAGTGTTATATGATGAACAGTACATCTATATTCAATTCAAATATACCACGATGTCATAATTTTGATAAGTGCTGTTACTTCCAACTAAATTTGTATAAAGAATTACCAAATGGTTTCCCAGTGTCCTGGTGTAGTATTACAGAACATTAACGCTATGGCCAACAGTTCACTACCCAAAGGTAGTGTAATGAAGTGTCATCACTGTGCCTTCTAGTAGCCAAAAAGAAAACAGCCACGCAGTTCAGCTTTGGAGACGTCTTAAGCAACATTTTAGAATTCTACATTTCACCAATAACTTGGCTCTAAAATAAATAAATAAATGTATATAAAAAAAATCAGGCTTAGCCAAAAGTGCTGTGAAGTGGACCAAGTTTTACTTACTTAATGTTTACAATTCCTGCAATGACTTAGTTTGACAGCAGTCTCAGCATTCGTCTGTTATTCAGTGAGTTTTACTTTATGCATTTGTTGAAGCCACAGTGAGTGAACACACCATGCTTTTGGAGGGAGCATGCAGTCGTCCCCCACCAAAAGAAGGTAACTCGGGTCCTGTCAGTGGAGTGGAAATCATGAGAAAGCTGTCCAAGTCCCATACACACAGCGAGTCTGCACACAAAATAAAGGTATGGCTCCACCTCTCTGTTTTGTGTCCTGGTTTCCACTACTTCAAGCTGTTTTATTGATCATGCAAACCTTGGGCACTGTTATTTTTTTACAATGCAGAATGGACATTTACCTGTCACTACTGCTCAGCTCTTAACTTCTTACACGCTTACCTCACCAACAGAACTCTTTCTGTTGTTCTGGGTAACTCTACTTCCTCGATGGCTCAGTTGAGTTGTGGTGTCCCTCAAGGCTCAGTTCTTCGCCCCCTTCTCTTTTCTATATAAATGCTGCCCCCTTGGCCAGGTCTTTCAAAATCACGATGTACTCTACCATTTTTATGCTGATGACACTCAGTTATACATGCCACTAAAACCCACAGATCCTAGCGCCCTAGCGAATCTCACAACTTGCCTCTCTGACATTAAATCCTGGATGTCCAAACATTTTCTTAAATTTAATGATGATAAGCCTGAGGCCATTCTGTTTGGTCCCGAAAATTTCGTCAGCCCTTTTGGTACTAACCTGGGTGGTCTATCAGGTAGTCTTAAGCAGGCTGCTAGGAATCTTAGGGTAATATTCGATGCTAACCTTAGTTTTGATAATCAAATCAAACATGTTGTTCAGTCATGCTTTCTCCAGCTCAAGCTAATCTCCAAAATTAGACCATTTTTATCAATTACCGATCCTCAAAAAGTTGTACACGCTTTTATCTTTACTACTATAACCAACTTTACTCGGGTATCAGCAAGGGCTCCCTCCACTGTCTGCAGTTGGTACAAAACACTACTGCTCGGCTCATTACCGGGACAAGGAGGCATGACCATATCACTCCTGTGCTTGTCTCCGTACACTGGTTCCCTGATATACTTCAAATTGATTTTAAAATTTTACTGCTCACTTCTAAGGCTTTAAATGAGGGATAGGCAACATGGTCCAGAATGGTCTGGTGTGGGTGCAAGTCTTTGTTCCAACCAAGCAGTTACACACCTGATTCTATTAGTCAACCAGTGGTCTTTGCTAAGGACCTTGATTTGTAGACTCAGGTGTGTAACTCCTTGTTTGGAACAAAGACCTGCGCCCACACTGGACCTCTTTGGACCATGTTGCCTATTCCTGCTTTAAATGGTCTTGCTCCTACATACGTACATTTGTGATTCATTGACCTGGTATACACCCTCTCCACCATTAAGACCCGCAGATGGAGCCCTGCTGGTTATTCCAGGTCTCAGTTTTCATAAAGGGTGATGGGGATTTTGCTGTTGGAGCCCCCACACTATGGAACTCTTTTCCTGTTGAACTAAGACAAACCAAGTCTCTAGCTTCTTTTAAATCTCGTCTTAAAACTTTTCTTTTAATGAAAGCTTTTATAAATATTTGATATTTGTTTTTATTCATTTATACAGCTTTTATTTTTACTCTTATTTGATTATACTCTTATTTTGCCTTGTCTGGTTTTATCTTTTTTTGTGAAGCACTTTGTAACATTGTTTTAGAAAAGTGCTATATAAATAAAACTATTATTATTATTATTACTACTGTTAAGAGGGATTTCATGCTCCCCTCAATCCCCCTCACCCCCAGGGCTCCCATCCATACCAGTCCTTGAGCTACACCAGTGGCGACACAGTTGCTGACTCGCCCGCTCACGTCAGCCGGGCAGGCTTGCCAGCGAAGGACAGTCCGAGGAAGGAGAGTCTTCTGAGCAACCTGACGGGCAGTTTTCGAAGTTTGCACAACTTATTGGAAGGCACACCCCAGCGAAATGAACCGTCTGCTGCCACTGCAGCCAAGAGCAGCTCCCTCACTCGCACAGGTAACATGGCTTGGAGAACTGGAGCAAGGCACAGCTCCGGATGTGCAGCTCATATTGTCAGCATGGAAGCCTTTGTCCTTTTTTTTAAAATGTATTTATTTATTTATTCATTTTTTTGGACGCTCTTTGACAGACATCCTGTTGTCATAGAGAAATGCTTTATACTGCACAGTGTTAACAAAATGTCAAAATATCTAGACTTGCTTTATTGGACAAAAAATGTTTGTTAAAAGGTTATTTTTACATTTTAATTGTTGTTGACATTAATTATTGGCTACTTTTGGTAGCGAGGTTAATCAACCAGAGGATGATCAGCACCTAGCTTGTAGTAGACAGCATGCTCGTACAACCATCAGTCTGGGTTGGCACGTGGACTGAAACACAAACTCTTCCTTTAACCAAGGCTTTTCTTAATAGCGGTCCAATGTACACGATTTATGCATCGTTCTGAAAAATGAGGTTGATCTGAAATTTCAACTTCCCGTTTATTGCCCACCAACTAACTTGAAAAACATTGGGAACATCTATATATATATATATATATATATTATAAACCCCCCCCCCTTTTCTCCCCAATTGTATCCGGCCAATTACCCCACTCTTACGATCCGTCCGGTCTCTCCTCCACCCCCTCTGCCGATCCGGGGAGGGCTGCAGACTACCACATGCCTTCTCTGATACATGTGGAGTCACCAGCCGCTTCTTTTCACCTGACAGTGAGGAGTTTCACCAGGGAGACATAGCGCGTGGGAGGATCACGCTGTTCCCCCCAGCTCCCCCTCAAACAGGTGCCCCAACCGAGCAGAGGAGGCGCTAGTGTAGCGACCAGGACACATACCCACATCCGGCTTCCCACCCGCAGACACGGACAATTGTGTCTGTAGGGGCGCCCGACCAAGCCGGAGGTAACACGGGGATTCGAACCACCAATCCCCGTGTTGGTAGGAAACAGAATAGACCACCACACTACCTGAACGGCACGGGAACGTCTAATATTGTCAATAGTGTTATCTACCTACCTGATATTTTGGGAATGTCTTTTCTAAATGTCATTACAAACACGGAAGAAATGATGGGGTGACAGGTGTATGTCTGTATGTAGCACGGTGTGGAGAGAGATATGATGGGGTGACAGGTGTATGGCTGTATGTAGCACTGTGTGGAGAGAGAGATATGATGGGGTGACAGGTGTATGTCTGTATGCAGCACGGTGTGGAGAGAGAGATATGATGGGGTGACAGGTGTATGTCTGTATGTAGCACGGTGTGGAGAGAGATATGATGGGGTGACAGGTGTATGTCTGTATGTAGCACGGTGTGGAGAGAGAGAAATGATGGGGTGACAGGTGTATGTCTGTATGCAGCACTGTGTGGAGAGAGATATGATGGGGTGACAGGTGTATGTCTGTATGCAGCACTGTGTGGAGAGAGATATGATGGGGTGACAGGTGTATGTCTGTATGTAGCACGGTGTGTTGAGAGAGATATGATGGGGTGACAGGTGTATGTCTGTATGTAGCACTGTGTGGAGAGAGATATGATGGGGTGACAGGTGTATGTCTGTATGTAGCACTGTGTGGAGAGAGATATGATGGGGTGACAGGTGTATGTCTGTATGTAGCACGGTGTGGAGAGAGAGAAATGATGGGGTGACAGGTGTATGTCTGTATGCAGCACTGTGTGGAGAGAGATATGATGGGGTGACAGGTGTATGTCTGTATGTAGCACGGTGTGTTGAGAGAGATATGATGGGGTGACAGGTGTATGTCTGTATGTAGCACTGTGTGGAGAGAGATATGATGGGGTGACAGGTGTATGTCTGTATGCAGCACGGTGTGTTGAGAGATATGATGGGGTGACAGGTGTATGTCTGTATACAGCACGGTGTGGAGAGAGATATGATGGGGTGACAGGTGTATGTCTGTATGTAGCACTGTGTGGAGAGAGATATGATGGGGTGACAGGTGTATGTCTGTATGCAGCACGGTGTGGAGCGAGATATGATGGGGTGACAGGTGTATGTCTGTATGTAGCACGGTGTGGAGAGAGAGAAATGATGGGGTGACAGGTGTATGTCTGTATGTAGCACGGTGTGGAGAGAGATATGATGGGGTGACAGGTGTATGTCTGTATGCAGCACGGTGTGGAGAGAGATATGATGGGGTGACAGGTGTATGTCTGTATGTAGCACGGTGTGGAGAGAGATATGATGGGGTGACAGGTGTATGTCTGTATGTAGCACGGTGTGGAGAGAGAAATGATGGGGTGACAGGTGTATGTCTGTATGTAGCACGGTGTGGAGAGAGATATGATGGGGGGACAGGTGTATGTCTGTATGTAGCACGGTGTGGAGAGAGAGATATGATGGGGTGACAGGTGTATGTCTGTATGTAGCACTGTGTGTTGAGAGATATGATGGGGTGACAGGTGTATGTCTGTATGTAGCACTGTGTGTTGAGAGATATGATGGGGTGACAGGTGTATGTCTGTATGCAGCACTGTGTGGAGAGAGAGATATGATGGGGTGACAGGTGTATGTCTGTATGCAGCACGGTGTGGAGAGATATGATGGGGTGACAGGTGTATGTCTGTATGCAGCACGGTGTGGAGAGAGAGATATGATGGGGTGACAGGTGTATGTCTGTATGCAGCACGGTGTGTTGAGAGAGATATGATGGGGTGACAGGTGTATGTCTGTATGTAGCACGGTGTGGAGAGAGATATGATGGGGTGACAGGTGTATGTCTGTATGTAGCCACGGTGTGGAGAGAGATATGATGGGGTGACAGGTGTATGTCTGTATGCAGCACGGTGTGTTGAGAGAAATGATGGGGTGACAGGTGTATGTCTGTATGTAGCACGGTGTGGAGAGAGAGATATGATGGGGTGACAGGTGTATGTCTGTATGCAGCACGGTGTGTTGAGAGAAATGATGGGGTGACAGGTGTATGTCTGTATGTAGCACGGTGTGGAGAGAGAGATATGATGGGGTGACAGGTGTATGTCTGTATGTAGCACGGTGTGGAGAGAGAAATGATGGGGTGACAGGTGTATGTCTGTATGTAGCACGGTGTGGAGAGAGATATGATGGGGTGACAGGTGTATGTCTGTATGCAGCACGGTGTGTTGAGAGATATGATGGGGTGACAGGTGTATGTCTGTATGTAGCACGGTGTGGAGAGAGAAATGATGGGGTGACAGGTGTATGTCTGTAGGCAGCACTGTGTGGAGAGAGAAATGATGGGGTGACAGGTGTATGTCTGTATGTAGCACGGTGTGTTGAGAGATATGATGGGGTGACAGGTGTATGTCTGTATGTAGCACGGTGTGGAGAGAGAGATATGATGGGGTGACAGGTGTATGTCTGTATGCAGCACGGTGTGTTGAGAGAAATGATGGGGTGACAGGTGTATGTCTGTATGTAGCACGGTGTGGAGAGAGAAATGATGGGGTGACAGGTGTATGTCTGTATGTAGCACGGTGTGGAGAGAGAGATATGATGGGGTGACAGGTGTATGTCTGTATGTAGCACGGTGTGGAGAGAGATATGATGGGGTGACAGGTGTATGTCTGTATGCAGCATGGTGTGTTGAGAGATATGATGGGGTGACAGGTGTATGTCTGTATGTAGCACGGTGTGGAGAGAGAAATGATGGGGTGACAGGTGTATGTCTGTATGCAGCACTGTGTGGAGAGATATGATGGGGTGACAGGTGTATGTCTGTATGTAGCACTGTGTGGAGAGAGATATGATGGGGTGACAGGTGTATGTCTGTAGGCAGCACTGTGTGGAGAGAGAAATGATGGGGTGACAGGTGTATGTCTGTATGTAGCACGGTGTGGAGAGAGAAATGATGGGGTGACAGGTGTATGTCTGTATGCAGCACGGTGTGGAGAGAGATATGATGGGGTGACAGGTGTATGTCTGTATGTAGCACAGTGTGTGGAGAGAGAAATGATGGGGTGACAGGTGTATGTCTGTATGCAGCACGGTGTGGAGAGAGATATGATGGGGTGACAGGTGTATGTCTGTATGCAGCACGGTGTGTTGAGAGAGAGATATGATGGGGTGACAGGTGTATGTCTGTATGCAGCACGGTGTGGAGAGAGATATGATGGGGTGACAGGTGTATGTCTGTATGTAGCACGGTGTGGAGAGAGATATGATGGGGTGACAGGTGTATGTCTGTATGTAGCACGGTGTGGAGAGAGATATGATGGGGTGACAGGTGTATGTCTGTATGTAGCACGGTGTGGAGAGAGATATGATGGGGTGACAGGTGTATGTCTGTATGCAGCACGGTGTGGAGAGAGATATGATGGGGTGACAGGTGTATGTCTGTATGTAGCACTGTGTGGAGAGAGAGATATGATGGGGTGACAGGTGTATGTCTGTATGCAGCACGGTGTGGAGAGAGAGAAATGATGGGGTGACAGGTGTATGTCTGTATGTAGCACGGTGTGTTGAGAGATATGATGGGGTGACAGGTGTATGTCTGTATGTAGCACGGTGTGGAGAGAGATATGATGGGGTGACAGGTGTATGTCTGTATGTAGCACGGTGTGGAGAGAGAAATGATGGGGTGACAGGTGTATGTCTGTATGTAGCACTGTGTGTTGAGAGATATGATGGGGTGACAGGTGTATGTCTGTATGTAGCACGGTGTGGAGAGAGAGATATGATGGGGTGACAGGTGTATGTCTGTATGTAGCACGGTGTGTTGAGAGAGATATGATGGGGTGACAGGTGTATGTCTGTATGTAGCACGGTGTGGAGAGAGATATGATGGGGTGACAGGTGTATGTCTGTATGCAGCACGGTGTGTTGAGAGAAATGATGGGGTGACAGGTGTATGTCTGTATGTAGCACGGTGTGTTGAGAGATATGATGGGGTGACAGGTGTATGTCTGTATGTAGCACGGTGTGGAGAGATATGATGGGGTGACAGGTGTATGTCTGTATGTAGCACGGTGTGGAGAGAGAGATATGATGGGGTGACAGGTGTATGTCTGTATGTAGCACTGTGTGGAGAGAGAAATGATGGGGTGACAGGTGTATGTCTGTATGTAGCACTGTGTGTTGAGAGAAATGATGGGGTGACAGGTGTATGTCTGTATGCAGCACGGTGTGTTGAGAGAGAAATGATGGGGTGACAGGTGTATGTCTGTATGTAGCACGGTGTGTTGAGAGATATGATGGGGTGACAGGTGTATGTCTGTATGCAGCACGGTGTGGAGAGAGATATGATGGGGTGACAGGTGTATGTCTGTATGCAGCACGGTGTGTTGAGAGAAATGATGGGGTGACAGGTGTATGTCTGTATGCAGCACTGTGTGTTGAGAGAAATGATGGGGTGACAGGTGTATGTCTGTATGCAGCACGGTGTGTTGAGAGAAATGATGGGGTGACAGGTGTATGTCTGTATGCAGCACTGTGTGTTGAGAGAAATGATGGGGTGACAGGTGTATGTCTGTATGCAGCACTGTGTGTTGAGAGATATGATGGGGTGACAGGTGTATGTCTGTATGTAGCACGGTGTGTTGAGAGATATGATGGGGTGACAGGTGTATGTCTGTATGTAGCACGGTGTGTTGAGAGATATGATGGGGTGACAGGTGTATGTCTGTATGCAGCACGGTGTGTTGAGAGATATGATGGGGTGACAGGTGTATGTCTGTATGTAGCACGGTGTGTTGAGAGAAATGATGGGGTGACAGGTGTATGTCTGTATGCAGCACTGTGTGTTGAGAGAAATGATGGGGTGACAGGTGTATGTCTGTATGCAGCACTGTGTGTTGAGAGATATGATGGGGTGACAGGTGTATGTCTGTATGCAGCACGGTGTGTTGAGAGAAATGATGGGGTGACAGGTGTATGTCTGTATGTAGCACGGTGTGTTGAGAGAAATGATGGGGTGACAGGTGTATGTCTGTATGCAGCACGGTGTGTTGAGAGATATGATGGGGTGACAGGTGTATGTCTGTATGTAGCACGGTGTGGAGAGAGAAATGATGGGGTGACAGGTGTATGTCTGTATGTAGCACTGTGTGTTGAGAGAGAAATGATGGGGTGACAGGTGTATGTCTGTATGCAGCACGGTGTGGAGAGAGAAATGATGGGGTGACAGGTGTATGTCTGTATGTAGCACTGTGTGTTGAGAGAGAAATGATGGGGTGACAGGTGTATGTCTGTATGCAGCACGGTGTGTTGAGAGATATGATGGGGTGACAGGTGTATGTCTGTATGCAGCACGGTGTGTTGAGAGAAATGATGGGGTGACAGGTGTATGTCTGTATGCAGCACGGTGTGTTGAGAGAAATGATGGGGTGACAGGTGTATGTCTGTATGCAGCACGGTGTGGAGAGAGAAATGATGGGGTGACAGGTGTATGTCTGTATGTAGCACTGTGTGTTGAGAGAGAAATGATGGGGTGACAGGTGTATGTCTGTATGTAGCACTGTGTGTTGAGAGAGAAATGATGGGGTGACAGGTGTATATCTGTATGCAGCACGGTGTGTTGAGAGATATGATGGGGTGACAGGTGTATGTCTGTATGCAGCACGGTGTGTTGAGAGAAATGATGGGGTGACAGGTGTATGTCTGTATGCAGCACTGTGTGTTGAGAGAAATGATGGGGTGACAGGTGTATGTCTGTATGTAGCACGGTGTGTTGAGAGATATGATGGGGTGACAGGTGTATGTCTGTATGTAGCACGGTGTGGAGAGAGAGATATGATGGGGTGACAGGTGTATGTCTGTATGCAGCACGGTGTGTTGAGAGAAATGATGGGGTGACAGGTGTATGTCTGTATGTAGCACGGTGTGGAGAGAGAGATATGATGGGGTGACAGGTGTATGTCTGTATGTAGCACGGTGTGGAGAGAGATATGATGGGGTGACAGGTGTATGTCTGTATGCAGCATGGTGTGTTGAGAGATATGATGGGGTGACAGGTGTATGTCTGTATGTAGCACGGTGTGGAGAGAGAAATGATGGGGTGACAGGTGTATGTCTGTAGGCAGCACTGTGTGGAGAGAGAAATGATGGGGTGACAGGTGTATGT
This sequence comes from Lampris incognitus, assembly GCF_029633865.1. Classification (NCBI taxonomy): domain Eukaryota; kingdom Metazoa; phylum Chordata; class Actinopteri; order Lampriformes; family Lampridae; genus Lampris; species Lampris incognitus. The sequence continues at coordinate 43,336,177 of NC_079226.1, forward strand.
CTGTATGTAGCACGGTGTGGAGAGAGAAATGATGGGGTGACAGGTGTATGTCTGTATGCAGCACGGTGTGGAGAGAGATATGATGGGGTGACAGGTGTATGTCTGTATGTAGCACAGTGTGTGGAGAGAGAAATGATGGGGTGACAGGTGTATGTCTGTATGCAGCACGGTGTGTTGAGAGAGAGATATGATGGGGTGACAGGTGTATGTCTGTATGCAGCACGGTGTGGAGAGAGATATGATGGGGTGACAGGTGTATGTCTGTATGTAGCACGGTGTGGAGAGAGATATGATGGGGTGACAGGTGTATGTCTGTATGTAGCACGGTGTGGAGAGAGAGATATGATGGGGTGACAGGTGTATGTCTGTATGTAGCACGGTGTGGAGAGAGAAATGATGGGGTGACAGGTGTATGTCTGTATGTAGCACGGTGTGGAGAGAGATATGATGGGGTGACAGGTGTATGTCTGTATGTAGCACGGTGTGGAGAGAGAAATGATGGGGTGACAGGTGTATGTCTGTATGCAGCACGGTGTGGAGAGAGATATGATGGGGTGACAGGTGTATGTCTGTATGCAGCACTGTGTGGAGAGAGATATGATGGGGTGACAGGTGTATGTCTGTATGTAGCACTGTGTGGAGAGAGAGATATGATGGGGTGACAGGTGTATGTCTGTATGCAGCACGGTGTGTTGAGAGAGAGATATGATGGGGTGACAGGTGTATGTCTGTATGCAGCACGGTGTGGAGAGAGATATGATGGGGTGACAGGTGTATGTCTGTATGTAGCACGGTGTGGAGAGAGATATGATGGGGTGACAGGTGTATGTCTGTATGTAGCACGGTGTGGAGAGAGAGATATGATGGGGTGACAGGTGTATGTCTGTATGTAGCACGGTGTGGAGAGAGAAATGATGGGGTGACAGGTGTATGTCTGTATGCAGCACGGTGTGGAGAGAGATATGATGGGGTGACAGGTGTATGTCTGTATGTAGCACTGTGTGGAGAGAGAGATATGATGGGGTGACAGGTGTATGTCTGTATGCAGCACGGTGTGGAGAGAGAGAAATGATGGGGTGACAGGTGTATGTCTGTATGTAGCACGGTGTGGAGAGAGATATGATGGGGTGACAGGTGTATGTCTGTATGTAGCACGGTGTGGAGAGAGAGATATGATGGGGTGACAGGTGTATGTCTGTATGTAGCACGGTGTGTTGAGAGATATGATGGGGTGACAGGTGTATGTCTGTATGTAGCACGGTGTGGAGAGAGATATGATGGGGTGACAGGTGTATGTCTGTATGTAGCACGGTGTGGAGAGAGAGATATGATGGGGTGACAGGTGTATGTCTGTATGTAGCACGGTGTGGAGAGAGAGATATGATGGGGTGACAGGTGTATGTCTGTATGCAGCACGGTGTGTTGAGAGAAATGATGGGGTGACAGGTGTATGTCTGTATGTAGCACTGTGTGTTGAGAGAAATGATGGGGTGACAGGTGTATGTCTGTATGCAGCACGGTGTGTTGAGAGAGAAATGATGGGGTGACAGGTGTATGTCTGTATGTAGCACGGTGTGGAGAGAGATATGATGGGGTGACAGGTGTATGTCTGTATGCAGCACGGTGTGGAGAGAGATATGATGGGGTGACAGGTGTATGTCTGTATGCAGCACGGTGTGTTGAGAGAAATGATGGGGTGACAGGTGTATGTCTGTATGCAGCACTGTGTGTTGAGAGAAATGATGGGGTGACAGGTGTATGTCTGTATGCAGCACGGTGTGTTGAGAGAAATGATGGGGTGACAGGTGTATGTCTGTATGTAGCACGGTGTGTTGAGAGAAATGATGGGGTGACAGGTGTATGTCTGTATGTAGCACGGTGTGTTGAGAGAGAAATGATGGGGTGACAGGTGTATGTCTGTATGCAGCACTGTGTGTTGAGAGATATGATGGGGTGACAGGTGTATGTCTGTATGCAGCACGGTGTGTTGAGAGAAATGATGGGGTGACAGGTGTATGTCTGTATGCAGCACGGTGTGGAGAGAGAAATGATGGGGTGACAGGTGTATGTCTGTAGGCAGCACTGTGTGTTGAGAGATATGATGGGGTGACAGGTGTATGTCTGTAGGCAGCACTGTGTGTTGAGAGATATGATGGGGTGACAGGTGTATGTCTGTATGCAGCACGGTGTGTTGAGAGAAATGATGGGGTGACAGGTGTATGTCTGTATGCAGCACGGTGTGGAGAGAGATATGATGGGGTGACAGGTGTATGTCTGTATGCAGCACGGTGTGTTGAGAGAAATGATGGGGTGACAGGTGTATGTCTGTATGCAGCACGGTGTGGAGAGAGAAATGATGGGGTGACAGGTGTATGTCTGTATGTAGCACTGTGTGTTGAGAGAGAAATGATGGGGTGACAGGTGTATGTCTGTATGCAGCACGGTGTGGAGAGAGAAATGATGGGGTGACAGGTGTATGTCTGTATGTAGCACTGTGTGTTGAGAGAGAAATGATGGGGTGACAGGTGTATGTCTGTATGCAGCACGGTGTGTTGAGAGATATGATGGGGTGACAGGTGTATGTCTGTATGCAGCACGGTGTGTTGAGAGAAATGATGGGGTGACAGGTGTATGTCTGTATGTAGCACTGTGTGGAGAGAGATATGATGGGGTGACAGGTGTATGTCTGTATGCAGCACGGTGTGGAGAGAGAGATATGATGGGGTGACAGGTGTATGTCTGTATGTAGCACGGTGTGGAGAGAGATATGATGGGGTGACAGGTGTATGTCTGTATGCAGCACGGTGTGGAGAGAGAGATATGATGGGGTGACAGGTGTATGTCTGTATGTAGCACGGTGTGGAGAGAGAGATATGATGGGGTGACAGGTGTATGTCTGTATGTAGCACGGTGTGGAGAGAGATATGATGGGGTGACAGGTGTATGTCTGTATGTAGCACGGTGTGGAGAGAGAAATGATGGGGTGACAGGTGTATGTCTGTATGTAGCACGGTGTGTTGAGAGAGATATGATGGGGTGACAGGTGTATGTCTGTATGTAGCACGGTGTGGAGAGAGATATGATGGGGTGACAGGTGTATGTCTGTATGCAGCACGGTGTGGAGAGAGAGATATGATGGGGTGACAGGTGTATGTCTGTATGTAGCACGGTGTGTTGAGAGAGATATGATGGGGTGACAGGTGTATGTCTGTATGCAGCACTGTGTGGAGAGAGATATGATGGGGTGACAGGTGTATGTCTGTATGTAGCACGGTGTGGAGAGAGATATGATGGGGTGACAGGTGTATGTCTGTATGCAGCACGGTGTGGAGAGAGAGATATGATGGGGTGACAGGTGTATGTCTGTATGTAGCACGGTGTGTTGAGAGATATGATGGGGTGACAGGTGTATGTCTGTATGTAGCACGGTGTGGAGAGAGATATGATGGGGTGACAGGTGTATGTCTGTATGTAGCACGGTGTGTTGAGAGAGAAATGATGGGGTGACAGGTGTATGTCTGTATGTAGCACGGTGTGGAGAGAGAGATATGATGGGGTGACAGGTGTATGTCTGTATGTAGCACGGTGTGGAGAGAGAGATATGATGGGGTGACAGGTGTATGTCTGTATGCAGCACGGTGTGGAGAGAGATATGATGGGGTGACAGGTGTATGTCTGTATGTAGCACGGTGTGTTGAGAGAGATATGATGGGGTGACAGGTGTATGTCTGTATGTAGCACGGTGTGGAGAGAGATATGATGGGGTGACAGGTGTATGTCTGTATGTAGCACGGTGTGGAGAGAGAGATATGATGGGGTGACAGGTGTATGTCTGTATGTAGCACGGTGTGTTGAGAGAGATATGATGGGGTGACAGGTGTATGTCTGTATGTAGCACTGTGTGGAGAGAGATATGATGGGGTGACAGGTGTATGTCTGTATGCAGCACGGTGTGGAGAGAGATATGATGGGGTGACAGGTGTATGTCTGTATGCAGCACGGTGTGGAGAGAGAGATATGATGGGGTGACAGGTGTATGTCTGTATGTAGCACGGTGTGGAGAGAGAGATATGATGGGGTGACAGGTGTATGTCTGTATGCAGCACGGTGTGTTGAGAGAAATGATGGGGTGACAGGTGTATGTCTGTATGCAGCACGGTGTGTTGAGAGATATGATGGGGTGACAGGTGTATGTCTGTATGTAGCACTGTGTGTTGAGAGAAATGATGGGGTGACAGGTGTATGTCTGTATGCAGCACGGTGTGTTGAGAGAGAAATGATGGGGTGACAGGTGTATGTCTGTATGTAGCACGGTGTGGAGAGAGATATGATGGGGTGACAGGTGTATGTCTGTATGTAGCACGGTGTGTTGAGAGAGATATGATGGGGTGACAGGTGTATGTCTGTATGTAGCACGGTGTGGAGAGAGATATGATGGGGTGACAGGTGTATGTCTGTATGCAGCACGGTGTGTTGAGAGAAATGATGGGGTGACAGGTGTATGTCTGTATGCAGCACTGTGTGTTGAGAGATATGATGGGGTGACAGGTGTATGTCTGTATGCAGCACGGTGTGGAGAGAGATATGATGGGGTGACAGGTGTATGTCTGTATGCAGCACGGTGTGTTGAGAGATATGATGGGGTGACAGGTGTATGTCTGTATGCAGCACTGTGTGTTGAGAGAAACGATGGGGTGACAGGTGTATGTCTGTATGCAGCACGGTGTGTTGAGAGAAATGATGGGGTGACAGGTGTATGTCTGTATGTAGCACGGTGTGTTAAGAGAAATGATGGGGTGACAGGTGTATGTCTGTATGTAGCACGGTGTGTTGAGAGAGAAATGATGGGGTGACAGGTGTATGTCTGTATGCAGCACGGTGTGGAGAGAGATATGATGGGGTGACAGGTGTATGTCTGTATGCAGCACGGTGTGTTGAGAGAAATGATGGGGTGACAGGTGTATGTCTGTATGCAGCACTGTGTGTTGAGAGAAATGATGGGGTGACAGGTGTATGTCTGTATGCAGCACGGTGTGTTGAGAGAAATGATGGGGTGACAGGTGTATGTCTGTATGTAGCACGGTGTGTTGAGAGAAATGATGGGGTGACAGGTGTATGTCTGTATGTAGCACGGTGTGTTGAGAGAGAAATGATGGGGTGACAGGTGTATGTCTGTATGCAGCACTGTGTGTTGAGAGATATGATGGGGTGACAGGTGTATGTCTGTATGCAGCACGGTGTGTTGAGAGAAATGATGGGGTGACAGGTGTATGTCTGTATGCAGCACGGTGTGGAGAGAGAAATGATGGGGTGACAGGTGTATGTCTGTAGGCAGCACTGTGTGTTGAGAGATATGATGGGGTGACAGGTGTATGTCTGTAGGCAGCACTGTGTGTTGAGAGATATGATGGGGTGACAGGTGTATGTCTGTATGCAGCACGGTGTGTTGAGAGAAATGATGGGGTGACAGGTGTATGTCTGTATGCAGCACGGTGTGGAGAGAGATATGATGGGGTGACAGGTGTATGTCTGTATGTAGCACGGTGTGTTGAGAGATATGATGGGGTGACAGGTGTATGTCTGTATGCAGCACGGTGTGTTGAGAGAAATGATGGGGTGACAGGTGTATGTCTGTATGCAGCACGGTGTGGAGAGAGAAATGATGGGGTGACAGGTGTATGTCTGTATGTAGCACTGTGTGTTGAGAGAGAAATGATGGGGTGACAGGTGTATGTCTGTATGCAGCACGGTGTGGAGAGAGAAATGATGGGGTGACAGGTGTATGTCTGTATGTAGCACTGTGTGTTGAGAGAGAAATGATGGGGTGACAGGTGTATGTCTGTATGCAGCACGGTGTGTTGAGAGATATGATGGGGTGACAGGTGTATGTCTGTATGCAGCACGGTGTGTTGAGAGAAATGATGGGGTGACAGGTGTATGTCTGTATGTAGCACTGTGTGGAGAGAGATATGATGGGGTGACAGGTGTATGTCTGTATGCAGCACGGTGTGGAGAGAGAGATATGATGGGGTGACAGGTGTATGTCTGTATGTAGCACGGTGTGGAGAGAGATATGATGGGGTGACAGGTGTATGTCTGTATGCAGCACGGTGTGGAGAGAGAGATATGATGGGGTGACAGGTGTATGTCTGTATGTAGCACGGTGTGGAGAGAGAGATATGATGGGGTGACAGGTGTATGTCTGTATGTAGCACGGTGTGGAGAGAGATATGATGGGGTGACAGGTGTATGTCTGTATGTAGCACGGTGTGGAGAGAGAAATGATGGGGTGACAGGTGTATGTCTGTATGCAGCACTGTGTGTTGAGAGATATGATGGGGTGACAGGTGTATGTCTGTATGTAGCACGGTGTGTTGAGAGAGATATGATGGGGTGACAGGTGTATGTCTGTATGTAGCACGGTGTGGAGAGAGATATGATGGGGTGACAGGTGTATGTCTGTATGCAGCACGGTGTGGAGAGAGAGATATGATGGGGTGACAGGTGTATGTCTGTATGTAGCACGGTGTGTTGAGAGAGATATGATGGGGTGACAGGTGTATGTCTGTATGCAGCACTGTGTGGAGAGAGATATGATGGGGTGACAGGTGTATGTCTGTATGTAGCACGGTGTGGAGAGAGATATGATGGGGTGACAGGTGTATGTCTGTATGCAGCACGGTGTGGAGAGAGATATGATGGGGTGACAGGTGTATGTCTGTATGTAGCACGGTGTGTTGAGAGAGAAATGATGGGGTGACAGGTGTATGTCTGTATGTAGCACGGTGTGGAGAGAGAGATATGATGGGGTGACAGGTGTATGTCTGTATGTAGCACGGTGTGGAGAGAGAGATATGATGGGGTGACAGGTGTATGTCTGTATGCAGCACGGTGTGGAGAGAGATATGATGGGGTGACAGGTGTATGTCTGTATGTAGCACGGTGTGTTGAGAGAGATATGATGGGGTGACAGGTGTATGTCTGTATGTAGCACGGTGTGGAGAGAGATATGATGGGGTGACAGGTGTATGTCTGTATGTAGCACGGTGTGGAGAGAGAGATATGATGGGGTGACAGGTGTATGTCTGTATGTAGCACGGTGTGGAGAGAGAGATATGATGGGGTGACAGGTGTATGTCTGTATGTAGCACGGTGTGTTGAGAGAGATATGATGGGGTGACAGGTGTATGTCTGTATGTAGCACTGTGTGGAGAGAGATATGATGGGGTGACAGGTGTATGTCTGTATGCAGCACGGTGTGGAGAGAGATATGATGGGGTGACAGGTGTATGTCTGTATGCAGCACGGTGTGGAGAGAGAGATATGATGGGGTGACAGGTGTATGTCTGTATGTAGCACGGTGTGGAGAGAGAGATATGATGGGGTGACAGGTGTATGTCTGTATGCAGCACGGTGTGTTGAGAGAAATGATGGGGTGACAGGTGTATGTCTGTATGCAGCACGGTGTGTTGAGAGATATGATGGGGTGACAGGTGTATGTCTGTATGTAGCACTGTGTGTTGAGAGAAATGATGGGGTGACAGGTGTATGTCTGTATGCAGCACGGTGTGTTGAGAGAGAAATGATGGGGTGACAGGTGTATGTCTGTATGTAGCACGGTGTGGAGAGAGATATGATGGGGTGACAGGTGTATGTCTGTATGTAGCACGGTGTGTTGAGAGAGATATGATGGGGTGACAGGTGTATGTCTGTATGCAGCACGGTGTGGAGAGAGATATGATGGGGTGACAGGTGTATGTCTGTATGCAGCACGGTGTGTTGAGAGATATGATGGGGTGACAGGTGTATGTCTGTATGCAGCACTGTGTGTTGAGAGAAACGATGGGGTGACAGGTGTATGTCTGTATGTAGCACGGTGTGGAGAGAGAAATGATGGGGTGACAGGTGTATGTCTGTATGCAGCACGGTGTGTTGAGAGAAATGATGGGGTGACAGGTGTATGTCTGTATGTAGCACGGTGTGTTAAGAGAAATGATGGGGTGACAGGTGTATGTCTGTATGTAGCACGGTGTGTTGAGAGAGAAATGATGGGGTGACAGGTGTATGTCTGTATGCAGCACTGTGTGTTGAGAGATATGATGGGGTGACAGGTGTATGTCTGTATGCAGCACGGTGTGTTGAGAGAAATGATGGGGTGACAGGTGTATGTCTGTATGTAGCACGGTGTGTTGAGAGAAATGATGGGGTGACAGGTGTATGTCTGTATGCAGCACGGTGTGGAGAGAGAAATGATGGGGTGACAGGTGTATGTCTGTATGTAGCACTGTGTGTTGAGAGAGAAATGATGGGGTGACAGGTGTATGTCTGTATGCAGCACGGTGTGTTGAGAGAAATGATGGGGTGACAGGTGTATGTCTGTATGCAGCACGGTGTGGAGAGAGATATGATGGGGTGACAGGTGTATGTCTGTATGTAGCACGGTGTGGAGAGAGAAATGATGGGGTGACAGGTGTATGTCTGTATGCAGCACTGTGTGTTGAGAGATATGATGGGGTGACAGGTGTATGTCTGTATGTAGCACGGTGTGTTGAGAGAGATATGATGGGGTGACAGGTGTATGTCTGTATGTAGCACGGTGTGGAGAGAGATATGATGGGGTGACAGGTGTATGTCTGTATGCAGCACGGTGTGGAGAGATATGATGGGGTGACAGGTGTATGTCTGTATGTAGCACGGTGTGTTGAGAGATATGATGGGGTGACAGGTGTATGTCTGTATGTAGCACGGTGTGGAGAGAGATATGATGGGGTGACAGGTGTATGTCTGTATGTAGCACGGTGTGTTGAGAGAGAAATGATGGGGTGACAGGTGTATGTCTGTATGCAGCACGGTGTGGAGAGAGATATGATGGGGTGACAGGTGTATGTCTGTATGTAGCACGGTGTGGAGAGAGATATGATGGGGTGACAGGTGTATGTCTGTATGTAGCACGGTGTGTTGAGAGAGATATGATGGGGTGACAGGTGTATGTCTGTATGTAGCACGGTGTGGAGAGAGATATGATGGGGTGACAGGTGTATGTCTGTATGTAGCACGGTGTGGAGAGAGAGATATGATGGGGTGACAGGTGTATGTCTGTATGTAGCACGGTGTGGAGAGAGAGATATGATGGGGTGACAGGTGTATGTCTGTATGTAGCACGGTGTGTTGAGAGAGATATGATGGGGTGACAGGTGTATGTCTGTATGTAGCACGGTGTGGAGAGAGATATGATGGGGTGACAGGTGTATGTCTGTATGCAGCACGGTGTGTTGAGAGAAATGATGGGGTGACAGGTGTATGTCTGTATGTAGCACTGTGTGTTGAGAGAAATGATGGGGTGACAGGTGTATGTCTGTATGCAGCACGGTGTGTTGAGAGAGAAATGATGGGGTGACAGGTGTATGTCTGTATGTAGCACGGTGTGGAGAGAGATATGATGGGGTGACAGGTGTATGTCTGTATGTAGCACGGTGTGTTGAGAGAGATATGATGGGGTGACAGGTGTATGTCTGTATGTAGCACGGTGTGGAGAGAGATATGATGGGGTGACAGGTGTATGTCTGTATGCAGCACGGTGTGTTGAGAGAAATGATGGGGTGACAGGTGTATGTCTGTATGCAGCACTGTGTGTTGAGAGATATGATGGGGTGACAGGTGTATGTCTGTATGCAGCACGGTGTGGAGAGAGATATGATGGGGTGACAGGTGTATGTCTGTATGCAGCACGGTGTGTTGAGAGATATGATGGGGTGACAGGTGTATGTCTGTATGTAGCACGGTGTGGAGAGAGAGATATGATGGGGTGACAGGTGTATGTCTGTATGCAGCACTGTGTGTTGAGAGATATGATGGGGTGACAGGTGTATGTCTGTATGCAGCACTGTGTGTTGAGAGAAATGATGGGGTGACAGGTGTATGTCTGTATGCAGCACGGTGTGTTGAGAGAAATGATGGGGTGACAGGTGTATGTCTGTATGTAGCACGGTGTGTTAAGAGAAATGATGGGGTGACAGGTGTATGTCTGTATGTAGCACGGTGTGTTGAGAGAGAAATGATGGGGTGACAGGTGTATGTCTGTATGCAGCACTGTGTGTTGAGAGATATGATGGGGTGACAGGTGTATGTCTGTATGCAGCACGGTGTGTTGAGAGAAATGATGGGGTGACAGGTGTATGTCTGTATGTAGCACGGTGTGTTGAGAGAAATGATGGGGTGACAGGTGTATGTCTGTATGCAGCACGGTGTGGAGAGAGAAATGATGGGGTGACAGGTGTATGTCTGTATGTAGCACTGTGTGTTGAGAGAGAAATGATGGGGTGACAGGTGTATGTCTGTATGCAGCACGGTGTGTTGAGAGAAATGATGGGGTGACAGGTGTATGTCTGTATGCAGCACGGTGTGGAGAGAGATATGATGGGGTGACAGGTGTATGTCTGTATGCAGCACGGTGTGGAGAGAGATATGATGGGGTGACAGGTGTATGTCTGTATGCAGCACGGTGTGGAGAGAGAAATGATGGGGTGACAGGTGTATGTCTGTATGTAGCACTGTGTGTTGAGAGAGAAATGATGGGGTGACAGGTGTATGTCTGTATGCAGCACGGTGTGTTGAGAGATATGATGGGGTGACAGGTGTATGTCTGTATGCAGCACGGTGTGGAGAGAGAAATGATGGGGTGACAGGTGTATGTCTGTATGCAGCACGGTGTGTTGAGAGATATGATGGGGTGACAGGTGTATGTCTGTATGCAGCACGGTGTGGAGAGAGAAATGATGGGGTGACAGGTATGTGTCTGTATGCAGCACGGTGTGTTGAGAGAAATGATGGGGTGACAGGTGTATGTCTGTATGTAGCACGGTGTGTTGAGAGAAATGATGGGGTGACAGGTGTATGTCTGTATGCAGCACGGTGTGGAGAGAGAAATGATGGGGTGACAGGTATGTGTCTGTATGCCACGCAGTGTATTGAGAGAAACAAAACTAATTTGTTTGGGTCATAGGGAACAGCCAAGGGACAGACATGCTTACGGAGCACCCCCTGCTGTCGGAGCCCTCTTCAGTCAGCTTCTACAACTGGATGTCTAATGCTGTGGGCAATAGGACGGGGGCCGGGGTCCAGGAGTCTCCTGTCAACCGCGTCCAACACAACAGCCTGCAGACTGGTAAGGCAATATTTATTCAGCGGCGCTTTGCCTCATTAGAATAAGAAACTAATTGGTGAACTAACTAATTAAAAACAAACTAATTAAGAAAACACTTAATTAGAACATTTTCAAAAATGGGGCGGAACACGTCCATGTCGACCCAGGACTGTCGGTGATTAGAGAAAGAGGTCTGTCTAAAACAACTTGTGTGGTAGAACCCTGAAAGGCTGTGCAGTAGAGACAGTTTGGCCTGTGTTTAATCAACCTTCTTCTTTGGACGTGATATACTAGGTGATATACTAGGTGATATACTAGGTGATATACAAGGTGATAGACTAGGTGATAGACCAGATGATAGACTAGGTGATATACTAGGTGATACACTAGGTGATAGACTAGGTGATAGACTAGGTGATATACTAGGTGATAGACTAGGTGATATACTCGGTGATAGACTAGGTGATAGACTAGGTGATATACTAGGTGATAGACCAGGTGATATACTAGGTGATAGACTAGGTGATAGACCAGATGATATACTAGGTGATAGACCAGATGATATACTAGGTGATATACTAGGTGATATACTAGGTGATAGACCAGGTGATATACTAGGTGATAGACTAGGTGATAGACCAGATGATATACTAGGTGATAGACTAGGTGATATACTAGGTGATAGACTAGGTGAGAAACTAGGTGATATACTAGGTGATATACTCGGTGATAGACTAGGTGATATACTCAGTGCCACCCCCAGATACTTGACAGCTTTTCCTGTTGTAGCAGGTTGAGAAGGTTAAGGAAGGGTAATAAATGTGATTGTAATGTTGTTTACTAGACCAACTGGACTCTCCTGTCAACCACTACCAGTATCAGCCACTACCGACAACTACCTGCCCGGAAGGAGGTCAGGGTTCACTGTTTGGTGTTGTGTGAAAGTTGTTGGTGCACTAAATAGTCATTTTTAGTGAAGTAGTTTGTTGTAGTTGAGTTGTTACCTCCACCAGGTGGTAGCCTCAAGGGGATTGTGCGTTTGGTCGTGTGTGCGTCTGTCTCTATCCGCAGCTAGCTAATCTTGCAAGCTACTGGACCCATCAGCCTCATGTGTTTTGTGCTGTGTTATGACCGTATGATCGAGAACGTCTCGTGGTTGTGGTGATTAAAAACCTTCGAAAAATGTTTGTTCTCGCTATTGCCGCTCGCTCTCTTCATTCACTCTCTAGCGCCCTCTACCAATGCTGCTTACGGTCGCTGCATGCTCTGAGTCAGCCATGCACATGCACGACCCACATCTGCGGCTGAGTCAGATCGAGCAGCGATACTGTCAAAACCAAAACATTATGTATTGGGGTATGAGTCTTGAAAGTAAACAAGGAGTCGATCACGTTTTACAGGCAATTAGCTCATTCACTGATGATGTCATCACAGGAGAACCAGAGGAACCTGCATGAGCCACAAATAACTCACCTGCCATAGTCTCCAATGTTAAAACTCCGTTTTAAAGATACCGCTTCAAGACTAGGTTTAGGTGTCCGGATGGCATGGCGGTCTATTCCGTTGCCTACCAACACGGGGATCGGTGGTTCAAATCCCCGTGTTACCTCCAGCTTGGTCGGGCATCGCTACAGACACAAGTGACCATGTCTACAGGTGGGAAGCCGGATGTGGGTATGTGTCCTGGTTGCTGCACTAGCGCTTCCTCTGGTCAGCCGGGGTGCCTGTTCAGGGGGGAGGGGGAACGGGGGGAATAGCGTGATCCTCCCACACACTACTCCTCACTGTCAGGTGAAAAGAAGCGGCTGGTGACTGACTCCACATGTGTCCGAGGAGACGTGGTAGCCTGCAGTCCTCCCCCTGGTCGGTAGAGGGGGTGGAGCAGAGACTGGGAAGGCTCAGAAGAGTGGGGTAATTGGCTGGATACAATCGGGGAGAAAAATGGCAGAAAAACAATGAATAGGATTAATCAGTCACAGCTGGATAATGTCAGTAGCTACAAGAAAACATTTGGCATGGCTGAGCATCTTCTTAGCAGTGTTTACTGTCCTGAAAAGGATTTAAAGTCCGTCAGCAGCACTTTGTGTAAACCTTGACTCTTAATTAAGACATTTAACGTCTTTTAACAAGAGCTTTGAAATTATGAAAGCCTGATCTCTGTCATTTCATGTTAGACCTGGTCGCTTCCATGCCGGGGTCAGTCTGCCGATGGCTGCACATCCACAGACTGACAGGCAGAACGTTGTTGTGGGGCAGATTTTACAACTTGAGGCCTGCATATTAAACAGCTTTTCTCCCCATATTCCCATTCAGCTGACTCGAGTGCTGCACAAAAACACTGGGTTTTCTATCCGTGTGTGTGTGTGTGTGTGTGTGTGTGTGTGTGTGTGTGTGTGTGTGTGTGTGTGTGTGTGTGTGTGTGTATATTTCCCTTCACACGGTAAGTGGAAAAAAGGGGTGGTTTGTTGCCAAGTCCGGACATGGGAGAACGGGAGGTGCATCCGCCTGGTGGAGGTCTGCACTCAGCTGAGGGCACTCCTGTGTGGGGCAGCGGTTGTAAACGGTGCACGCTGACAGCAACACTTCACCACATGTAGCTCCACACAACGTTTGAAACAGTGGCAGGAATTTTTTCAAGGCACTTTTTACCAGATTTACAGCAATATTTGTGAATTTTGTTGTATTTACTTTTCTTGAAAAAAATATAAATCTAAATGTTAAATGTAAATGTTAAATCTAAACGTTAAATCTAAATGTTAAATATTAAAGCTATATATAAACGTTAAATCTAAATGTTAAATGTAAACGTTAAATCTAAATGTTACATCTAAATGTTAAATGTTAAATCTAAATATTAAATGTAAACGTTAAATCTAAATGTTACATCTAAATGTTAAATGTTAAATCTAAATATTAAATGTTAAATCTAAATGTTAAATGTAAACGTTAAATCTAAATGTTACATGTTAAATCTAAATGTTAAATGTAAACATTAAATCTAAATGTTACATCTAAATGTTAAATGTTAAATCTAAATATTAAATGTAAACGTTAAATCTAAATGTTACATCTAAATGTTAAATGTTAAATCTAAATATTAAATGTTAAATCTAAATGTTAAATGTAAACGTTAAATCTAAATGTTACATCTAAATGTTAAATGTTAAATCTAAATGTTAAATGTAAACGTTAAATCTAAATGTTACATCTAAATGTTAAATGTTAAATCTAAATATTAAATGTAAACGTTAAATCTAAATGTTACATCTAAATGTTAAATGTTAAATCTAAATATTAAATGTTAAATCTAAATGTTAAATGTAAACGTTAAATCTAAATGTTACATCTAAATGTTAAATGTAAACGTTAAATCTAAATGTTACATCTAAACGTTACATCTAAATGTTACATCTAAATGTTAAATCTTAAATGTTAAATCTAAATATTAAATGTTAAATCTAAATGTTAAATGTTAAAATCTAAACGTTAAATCTAAATGTTAAATGTTAAATCTAAATGTTAAACGTTAAATCTAAATGTTAAAACTATATATAAATGTTAAATCTAAATGTTAAATGTTAAAAATAAATATTAAATGTTAAATCTAAACGTTAAATCTAAATATTAAATGTTAAATCTTAACGTTAAATCTAAATGTTAAATCTAAACATTAAATCTAAATGTTAAATCTAAACGTTAAATCTAAATGTTAAATGTTACATCTAAACGTTAAATTTAAATGTTAAATGTAAATATTAAAGCTATATATAAATGTTAAATCTAAATGTTAATTTTTAAATCTAAACATTAAATCTAAATGTTAAATGTTAAATCTAAATGTTAAATGTTAAATCTAAATGTTAAATCTAAACGTTAAATCTAAATGTTAAATCTTAAATGTTAAATCTAAATGTTAAATGTGAAATCCAAATGTTAAATCTAAATATGTCGCTAAATGTAAAGCTGAATGTTTAGAAAATATGCAAATAGCCCACGCTCTATTGGAATACGGCACGTACATGCCCCGCCCACACCACTGACCGTGGATCAGTTGGTGAAACGGAGCGGGGCCTTACGTCCTGTCACACAGAGGCTCGTGTGCCTGATGCGTGATCTTGTTGGCTCACATTGGGTCGTCTCATCAGACTAGGTGGTCACAGACCAGATTAGTCCATGGGCCAGACGATATTTCGGTACACTCAAGGTGGCAAAACTTACTTATAATTTTTGAAAGGATCCATGTCTGTAGATGATATTTTGGTATGATAACCATTCCTGAGTGGCAGCTGTATCACAGTTATCAGCTCATGAAGTTAACCACCCGCTAAACTAAATTGCATTTTAGACACTGGTGCATATCCTGGTTTAGCCTCATGGTCAGGACATTTTTCAATGTTCTATAATATTGTCTTTGGTATCATTTTAAAGGGGACCTTCTTAGCTTTCATTCAAGCCCTGTTGTGGATATTTCTCACAAATATAGAGGTCACTTGAGCTCTTCAACCCGTCAATAACACACATCTTTCTGCAATTTTCGCCTAAACTATATACTTTCTTTTAGCCCTGTGGCATCTAGGAATATCAGGGACACAAAACACAAAAACTGGAATACTCACAGGACTGTAAAGATTCAGGAAATGTATAATATACCCATACTATTTCATTGTGTGAGGTGATTGTGAGCCTTAAATGAGAACTAGACCAAAGCCAGTTAGGTCACAAACTGGTCTCTATACATTTGTTTAAATACACAATCAAAATACATGATAAAAAGGAATACCATAGTGAGGTAATGAACTATTTTAATATTTTAAACAACATTGACATTTACATATACTTAGTCAATGATACATGTAATCCCATATCATTAGTGGGTATATGTAATGGTAATGGGTAGGGTAATGGGTATATGTGAATATGGTTACATTATTGTTATCAAGCTCTGGGTAACCAAGTCCAGAATCAACATCCTGTGCATCAATAGACTACTACCACAGTAATACCATCAGAATCATCACACATTCATCAAACTGCTCGTTTCTCTCATCATCTGACTCCCCAAGTTCAAAGTCCAGTTCTGGACCATCCTGCTATTTTTGGTTACTGCAGGTCTGTAACCTGCACATGTCTGTGCATGGAAGTCCATTTGACAGGCACATGCAGCTTGGCATTTTGCATGAATGCACACACTTGCATGTTAGCATTTCCAAGACCACATCTGGTGCAGGTGGGGAGCGCATCCAGTACATGGCCAGCTTGCCTTCATCGTCTGTCCATCCATACTCAGTAGGGCTTGGCACCACAGGGTTAGCCTGCAGACAGCACTTCCATATTGCTGCCTGATAGTTGGCTCGTTGAACATGCATAAAGAGACAGCCTCTACATGGTGGCAGCTGGCTGGACTCAACCTCTCCCCTTTTGGTGCAGAAGAGCTGGTAACGCAGTTTGTTCACCTCAGCAGTGCTGCTATTAGCAACATACATCTGACAGGTGAACTGCTCAATTTTCTGGAACAGCTCATCACTCACATTCCATGTCTGTCCCAGTTGACTAAAAGTCTCTTGGCAGGAAGTGTGCTTTCTCACTATCTTCAGGGCATTCAGCTTCCCTCGACCAGCGAATGCACTGACAGTGTCGCAGCCTGTGAAGGCATGTAAGCCAATTAGGCTGTCACAGATGCTGTCTCCAAGTGAACTTGCCAGTTTGGTGATGTCGACAAACCGTGTGCGGTTCTGAGTCCCACACTTCTGGTAGATGGGACAGGTGATGTCCTTCTGGAAGCCAAGACAAAGCACCATGACATCAGTGTCCTCAGCTGTGATGATAACTGACTTTGAGCCCGCATTTGCTGCATGCAATGCATGCAGGAGCAGACGGGTGTCAGCTTCTTCATGTGTGGAGTGCAGTTCTGCTGCTTCCTCACACCCATCTTCTGTCAACTTGTAGCAGGTTTCCTCACAGGTCATGTACAACACCTTGCCATGCAGCATAGCTCTGTATCGTGGGAGTTTCCACTCTTCCACCAGAAACTTGATGAGACTGGTCTTGTTGGAGGAACTGCACAGAAATTTTCTCCACTGCTGGACGTGGTGTCCCCCTGCAAGATTATTGTACTGGAGAGTGATGTCTCCACCCCGGTTCAGTCGTTCAACATCTTTGATCGAAGTCTGGTGATAGACATCAAAAACAACATCAATCCTCCCACTCTGTGCTCCCTCATGGAGGACCTGGGCCAAGGCTGACTCTGCCACCTGTGCAAAGGTTTTGTTGTTGCCATTCATTTTTTGGACCAGGCTCATCCCATCAATGATGGAAGTAGATGGGATTGGGATGTCTTCTGCAGGAGATACATTCTTTTCAAGCTCTCTGGCAAGTGCAGCCTTGTTTGTTTTTCGTAAGGACCCATCAGCATTTGCCAGTGCCCATGGTAGTGGGCCCAATGGGTAGGCAAGGACATCCTTCAGATTCACCTTCCTGCTTTCAGCCACCAGGATCATGTGACTGAAAAGGTTTCTATCTGCCTTCAGAACCACATCCTGTGCTTTCTTTCCATGAGCTTGTTTTGTGCTGACATTGGAGAATGTTTTCAGACTTTGCTTGGTCATCTTGTCGTGGAATTTCACAGGTGGTGGGTCTGCATCTAACCTTGTTTGCTGGAATGCTTGGTAGGCCTCTTCTCCTTTCTCAAGAGCTCTCAAGAGATCTATGGTCACATCAGGTGGAGCCATGTTGCCAGTGGAGAGGCTAACCAAATCAATCTCATCAGGGACATAGGATTGAGCCAGTTATTCTCCATAAGGTCCATGAGAGACTGGACATCTGCTTCATCTCTCTTGATCCTTGGACTCTGTAGATCTGGATGAGACCATTTGCACCTGCCTTGACCTGTCAGGTCTCTCAGCTGTCTGAGGTACATGCTTCTATACTCAGCTGTGAGATAATATTTGGTCACAGCTCCTGGCTTCAAGCTGAATCCCTTTGTCCCTCCAGCTGTTTGGGTGTCTTTGTTCACCGTTTCTTCTATAGCTTGGTCAACAGGGATTCGGCCAAAGGGATTGGTGGAGCCCAGTTGGACTGAGAAGCCTCCTTCCATGAATTCTGTGTACACATCTGGGTGTGTGATGGGCAGCTCAGACATCTGGGCATAGTAGTAGGGGAGGTAGCGTGCATAATTCATCCTGTCATAAGCAAAGCACCATGGGATCATTGCTCGAATGCTAGCCAAGTGTAGCATCCAGTCTCCCTCTCTGGATGCTCGGATGAGCCCCAACAAGATTTCAACCATGTCCAAATAGGACATCCAGAAGTTCGAGAGGCTGCCGTTTCCACCTCTAAGGAACTCACGGTAGACTTCAAATAGATCCATGATGCGTGTACAAGAGCTGTTCTCGAGGACCTCCTTCAAAGCATGTTGTGAGACTTCTTTCCCAAGGCTGTCAGTGGTCTTCAGTGTCTCATTCAGGTGAACCATGTCATTCCTGTGAGTTTCTTCCAACCAGGACAGGAAACCATTAAAGGTCAGTCGCATGAGAGCCTCATACAGGAGCTTGTGTAGTCGCACTGCCCTGTTGTACTTGCGGCCATCCATAACACCAGCAATTGAGCCTTCTGCAATCATGCCAGACTCAATGCAGAGGTCTTTGAGTCCAGCATCTTGGAAACGCTTTCCTATTATTGCCAGCAGTGTGCAGATGGTGTGGAATACCCCAAGCCTAACGATGATATCATGGAACTTGTCATGGTGTTTCCATGTGATCTCGACAGCCTTCGCATACAGGGCTTGGTCAAAGACACAGACAATCTTCCTCAGGCCTAAGCACTTCATGATGCTCAGTGACTGGTTAAGCACCTCGTTGACAGTAGACATTTGTGTCGCTGGAGCATTGATGGTAGGCAGATAGCCTATATTGTCGGGGATGACCGTCATCTCTCCTCGAGTCAGGATGTTGAAGCCTGTCCAGCTGCTGACTGACTGTTCTTCTTGTTGTGACATGCGTGCTAGGACCCAAAGAAGGTTTTTCTCTCTGGCAAGCTTAATATTGGCTGCAGTATCGGCATCTGACTTTTTGCTTTGTGGTGGCCCTACCCGTTGTCCAGCATTGTAAGTTGGTAACATTGGTGGGGGTCCATCAATGCTTCTCTTCTTTGTTTTGGGAACAGTGGGCATGGGTTGGACAGGAAGTGGGTTGACTGGCTTTGCTTGCACATCAATCCCATTGACTCTGTGAGATGTTCCCTCACCACTGACAGTTTCTTCAAGACGGTCGATATTGTCCCAGGGTAAAGTTGTGAATATGCCAGGATGGATGTTAGCTGGAAGGGCAATGCCACTCCCTGATGATGAGAGTTTCTGGAGACACAGGGCAGTGTTGATCTCTTCCATCTGTGAATAGGACACACTGTGACCAAGTCGGTTGAGGATGTTTATCAACTCTACATTTCCTGTCAACGATTTGACACTGAATGGCCGAACAATGTGCTTGGAAGGCTTGGTATTTCCACATGTCACTGCATATACTATGTCATGGCCAAATGACTGCAGAAGGCACTGCACTCTCTGGGATGCATGATCAGGATCATTTGAGCCTGTGAGTAGAGAGTACAGGAAGATAATGAGCGACTCTGGAATGGTAGGACATTCTGCTTCTGGTTTGACTTCAGGCGGCCAGGTTTGAGGAACATCTTGACTTTTAATGTCTGCTCTCAATTTGATGGCTGCTTTGGCTATAACATCTTGTGCACTGACACTTTTCAGGGTCTGCAGCTCCCTTTTGAGAGACTGATTTTCTTTGGCAAGTTCCCTCATGGACAAGTTATCGGGATAGAGGAGGAATTTTCCTTTCTCATCAGGGAATATCTGCAAGGCTCCAGCAAACTCACTCTCCAGGTTTCGCCTTATGTGCTTCTTGGTTGATTCCTTGACTTGGGCAATGCCTTGGGAGTTCATTGAAGCTACCAGTCTAGAAGAGAGATCAGTCATTGTCATCACTTGAGGATTGCCAAAAAGCTCCATCCTGATGAAGAGGAACAGCTCACTGTATGCCTTATTCACAGCAGCTTCATACTGGGCTGCAGCATCATCATCTTCATTGCTGGCAACCTCTCCTTTGGAAACCTCTTCTTTGGTGTAAAGTCTATAGCATGACCTGTGGTAGTGCCCTTCAGCTGCTACAAGGTCTCTACTCACAATGGCAAGGATTCTGCTGTCCCTTTTCTTTGTGGCTGCACTCCTGATCTTTGCATCAGCTCGCAGTTCTCGACACTGCACCAGTACTTCTCTCGTATTCTGTCTCTTGGAATATTTGCTGTTTTTCTGACAAAATATGCACTCTGCATCATAAGTCCTAGATGTACTTGGAGCATGTCGAGCTACTCTCTTAGATTGTTTCTCTTCAGCAGAGACACAACTTTTCTTTTCTTTTGCAAGGAGGCCATCAAGAATTTGCTTCATAGTGAAGATACTGCGACACTTTCTGTGGTAGTAGATTGCTGGAATCTGTCCCTCAGGAATGTCTTTTGCCAGTTTCAAAACTGGTGCATGATTTCGTATCTGAGCTGCCCTGAGCAGAGTTCTCCATGAGTCGACACTTTGTAGTGAAACCAGCTTATCTGTATCATCAGAACAGTGGATAATGCACTCCACCCGTGGGCGCTTTGGTATTGGGTAAAAACTTGCTTGTTCACCAGTGGCCATATTCAGTCAGTTTTCACCTGCCACATACAAACAAATACATGTAACTTAGGTGTATGAACACTACTAAAACAAAGTTTACTTTGCTTCACCAGCGTCATATTACCATTATTTATCTTACATAGCCACAAATAGATACATTACCTAGTTGCCATGCAACAGCTGTATTTTGTCCACATGAGGCCGCTAAAATCAACACAAGATGAAAGTTCCTCATAGCCACTTTAACTAATCATATTAACATATACATTAAAAGAACATGCTAACATTATGGGAAATTAGCTTACAATCTTCTCCAGAGTGAGACAAGAAGATAGATACCAGTTTCCTCTATATGTGTTTAGTAGAAAGCTATCTGGCTGCACGTTAGCCTAGCTTAGCACAATGAATGGAAGTACACAGTACTGGTTATCCTTGGTTGTTGGCCAACTAAGAACTGTCCCAGAGTTTAAGCTAGGCTAATCAGTACCAGGGGTGTTGAAATGCTATATTTGTAAAAATCTGGGCAAATACACAATCGTGAGAGGCACAGAAACAGGTTTCCTGAAAGAAAACTGAAATAGCTGCTCATTTGGAAAGGTTATCATGTATTATTTTACTTCTGTTAGTGTACCAAATAAAATGGCACCAGTGAAGTTGTGTCACCTTGGGTGATATCGATATCTGGTCTGACCCATGGACTAACTGGCTTTGGTCTAGTTAGTTTCTTAGTAATAATGCCCTTCTGATTTAAGGTTCACAATCACCTCACACAATGAAATAGTATGGGTATATTATACATTTCCTGAATCTTTACAGTCCTGTGAGTATTCCAGTTTTTGTGTTTTGTGTCCCTGATATTCCTAGATGCCACAGGGCTAAAAGAAAGTATATAGTTTAGGCGAACATTGCAGAAAGATGTGTGTTATTGACGGGTTGAAGAGCTCAAGTGACCTCTATATTTGTGAGAAATATCCACAACAGGGCTTGAATGAAAGCTAAGAAGGTCCCCTTTAAAATGATACCAAAGACAATATTATAGAACATTGAAAAATGTCCTGACCATGAGGCTAAACCAGGATATGCACCAGCGTCTAAAATGCAATTTACTTTAGGGGGTGGTTAACTTCATGAGCTGATAACTGTGATACAGCTGCCACTCAGGAATGGTTATCATACCAAAATATCATCTACAGACATGGATCCTTTCAAAAATTATAAGTAAGTTTTGCCACCTTGAGTGTACCGAAATAGGAAATTTTGGGCTCTGGCCCATGGACTAGATACACTCTGCCTTCCTCACATACCTACTTCTGTTGCCAGGGGTAGGATAGCTCGAGGCACCAATAACTGCAAGAGGCCTCTCTCTCGTTCAGGAGCTTGACACCTCCAGTACACCAACCCGTCGTGGAGCTCAAAGTTGCCACTGCGAACGGTCGGCCCCCACCTTGGGCGCCAGCACTTACACCTCCATCCACTTGGGGCGCCGCCCTGTGTCCAGCCAACCTTTCACCAGCGCAAGGTCTAATTCTGCCTCCTGCTGCTGCTTGGTCAATGAGAACATCCTCTCCTCGTTGCTGGTGGTCTGGACAGCTGCTACCATCAGCGTCATCTGGACCCGCTCCTCCTGCCGCTGGCAGCAGCGGTACTCCAATGCTGCACCAGGGCTCTGAGCCTGCTGAGCGGCATTTGCTTGGCGACTGGCTCACCGGCCCCTGGGGGCGATCGGCGGTGGCAGGCAGTGTGCGTTCCCCGGCGCTGGTCCTCCTGGCCTCCAGGGGGCAGTGGAGCCGCAGTGCACTGGCGCCATAAGGTTGGGCTGGGAAATTTCCGGTGCCCGTCTTGGTTGCATAGTCTGGTGGAGGCAGCACGGATGCTCCGGTACCTCCTGCCAGAGGGTAGGAGGGGATGTGGGTTGGGTCCTTCACGATGCTGCTATGATCTTTCCAGCTGTCTTCACTATCCGCTGTAGGGACTTGCGGTCGGAGGCCTTGCAGGTCCCATGCCAGACAGAGAGACAGCTGGTCAGGATGCTCTCTATGGTGCCTCTGTAGGACGTGATGAGGATGGTTATGGGGGGGCTATGTGAACATAAATCAACAATTTCAACAATCATTAACTGTCCCATGAGCCATTACGCTCCCCAGCGCGGAGCCGCTGACAGTCGGAGTGACGGCCTCCCCCGCCCGCTACAGTACCGTGGCCTGTCCTGAGCCTTTGCCTGCGTATATTTTAGCATGATGTAGTTGTACATAGTTTGCAGTATAATGGTCAGTTTGAGAATTTGTCAACAGTCAGGTTGTTACTTCAAGTTGTTTGAACATCTGTAGGGAAGTGTAGTCGAGGCTGCAGCTGTACCAGCAGCACAAGGAGCAACAATCTAAGTGTAGCTTCGTAAATCCATGGTCACAAAAGTGATCTCTAGTTGAAGTGGCAGTTAGGTGTGAGGTCTGCAGTAGGTTTGATCTCGGGCTTAAGGCAAAGTTTAAGTTAATAAAAAACTTTTTAGGTTGTAGTTTTTCTAGCTTATCCAAAAAGTGACGAGATGACCCAATGTGAGCCAACGAGAACGCGCATCAGACACACGAGACTCTGTGTGACGCAGACGTAAGGCCCCGCCCCCTG
Organism: Lampris incognitus; assembly: GCF_029633865.1. Classification (NCBI taxonomy): domain Eukaryota; kingdom Metazoa; phylum Chordata; class Actinopteri; order Lampriformes; family Lampridae; genus Lampris; species Lampris incognitus. Next base: position 43,359,615 of record NC_079226.1, read on the forward strand.
TTTCACCTACTGATCCACGGTCAGTGGTGTGGACTGTACATGCTGTACTCCAATAGAGCGTGGGCTATTTGCATATTTTCTAAACATTTAGCCTTACATTTAGCGACACGTTTAGATTTAACATTTAGATTTAGATTCAACATTAAGATTTGGATTTTTTTTACAAGGAATTAAGTATAATAATAATAATAATTACATTTATATAGCGCTTTTCTAGACACCCAGTATGACAAAGGTCACAAATATTGCTGTAGATCTGGTAAAACGTGACTTTAAAAACGTCACACCACTTTTTTAAACGTTGTTTGGAGCTGAATGTAGTGAAATGTTGCTGTTAATTTCAACGTGGGCCACTTTACAATTGGCGTCCCCTACTGGTCTAGTTCTCGGGTTAGACTTGTAGCAGAAAACCCTGCTGACAGTTTAAATGAAATGAGCTTCTTAGATACCAAAGAAGTTGATAAATAAAAGTCAGTTGATATAAAAGTGAAGACTCAAATCCAGAGTTTTTTTTTAATAATTTTTATTGTTTTTTATAATTAAAATGAAAAACCAGATTTGTTTTTTTAACATCAAGACAATTGAAGCAGACTCAGGTAAGCTGCCAATCACAGAAAAGTGCACTTAATACTTTTATGTGACGATCATCAGCTGTCTCATGCTCACCAGTTCAGTTTTATACTGCAAGGATATTGAAAGTCACAAGCTTTTTGTGGTCCAACAGACCCACACAACACTATATCAAGACCATACAACACTATATCAAGACCACACAACACTATATCAAGACCATACAACACTATATCAAGACCACACACTATATCAAGACCACACAACACTATATCAAGACCACACAACACTATATCAAGACCATACAACACTATATCAAGACCACACACTATATCAAGACCACACAACACTATATCAAGACCACACAACACTATGTCAAGACCATAGAACACTATATCAAGACCATACAACACTATATCAAGACCACACAACACTATATCAAGACCACACAACACTATGTCAAGACCACACAACACTATGTCAAGACCATACAACACTATGTCAAGACCATACAGCACTATATCAAGACCACACAGCACTATATCAAGACCACACAGCACTATATCAAGACCACACAACACTATATCAAGACCACACAACACTATGTCAAGACCATACAACACTATATCAAGACCACACAGCACTATATCAAGACCACACAACACTATATCAAGACCACACAACACTATGTCAAGACCATACAACACTATATCAAGACCACACAACACTATATCAAGACCATACAACACTATATCAAGACCACACAACACTATATCAAGACCACACAACACTATGTCAAGACCATACAACACTATATCAAGACCACACAGCACTATATCAAGACCACACAACACTATATCAAGACCACACAACACTATGTCAAGACCACACAACACTATATCAAGACCACACAGCACTATATCAAGACCACACAGCACTATATCAAGACCATACAGCACTATATCAAGACCATACAACACTATGTCAAGACCACACAACACTATATCAAGACCATACAACACTATATCAAGACCACACAACACTATACCAAGACCATACAGCACTATATCAAGATCATACAGCACTATACCAAGACCATACAGCGCTATATCAAGACCATACAACACTATATCAATATAGCTGCATTGCAGTTGTTGGTTTCTTTCCCTAGTTGGTGCCAGCTTAACCATTGTTAAATAATTGTTACTAAAGTTCTCAGAAAAAGATTATGGTTGTCATTCTGTATTCTACTATCAACTGAGCACAAAAACCTGTCAAGAGCAAAAATAACACTTTATATTTTGAATGTGTTTTATGTGTCACATGATAGGTGACAGCCTTTTTATCTTGAAAAGACTGTAAGATAGCAGCAGCAGTACATTGGCAGATGAAGCCCACAGAACACAGGGCTCATCTTCTGCCTGAGTATCTAGATACTAGTCTATTGTTTAGTAGTATGAGGTACTATCAGACGTAAGTTAAAGCAAATTGGAGTTTGGTCCACTATCACACTGTGTGGAGAAGTTTCTCTATTGATTATTCAACTATAAGAAAGTATATTTTATATTGACATTGCTGTTATTCTTTAATGAACAAATGTCCACCAGTAGCAGCGACCTGGAGAGTTAGCTTTTAGTTAGCACTAATAGTTTGTTTTTAATAACAAGCAAGATGGTGGTTGTTTCAGCAACAGTTTGCTCTTTTTTTCCCCCGCATGGTGACAAGCAAAATTAAAAAATATCCCGTTATCTAGATGTGATGTAATAATGATATCTGTTATTCATGTGTCAAACTACACTTCAAAAAGCTTTGCATGGCTGAAACCTCATCAGAGCTCGCCTGTGGGCTGTTGGCTCCATTGACCTAATGGAGGCATCGGACTGCTGACGATTAAGAGACTATCACGTCTTGATATTTGACATATATTCATTAGTTGAATAAATATATGCATTACTTACCATTGAGAACTATTTTTGGATGGCAGGTGATGCCTGCACACGTTACTGTAAAATGTTCTTCGATAAATCCTATAATGTTGTAGCATAGGAGGTATCCATTGGTACCACAGTCAGTAGTTCTAAAATCTTGCCTTGTTTTACAGTCTCTGTTTTTCCTCCAATGCTCTTCAACCTGCAGGTGGCTTGTGTAACCTGCCTACCATCCCCTCAGCATCAGACTTCAACACAGTGCTATCCAGTGACCAAAACACCCTGGATGGAACCCACTCGCTGCATTCCCAGCACAGTACTAGTCAGGATGACATAGCTGACATTGAGGAGGGCAATCAGTGTCCTGCTGCTGTGCAACTGGCTGATGCTCAGGTTTATTGTTTTGTTTTGTCCTACTATTTTTGTCTTTCTATTTTTGTCCATTTGTTAATGTCATACAAGTCAAATAACAGAGTCTACTACTACTACTAGTACTACTTTTGGCTGCTCCCATTAGGGGTCGCCACAGCAGGTCATCGGTTTCCATCTCTTCCTGTCCTCTGAATCTTCCTCTGTCAAACCAGCCACCTGCATGTCCTCTCTCACCACATCCATAAACCTCCTCTTTGGTCTTCCTCTTTTCCTCTTCCCTGGCAGCTCCATATTCAGCATCCTTCTTCCAATATACCCAGCATCTCTCCTCCACACATGTCCAAACCATCTCAATCTTGTCTGTCTTGCATTGTCTCCAAACTGTCCAACCTGATCTGTCCCTCTAATATACTCATTCCTAATCCTGTCCTTCTTCATCACTCCCAATGAAAATCTTAGCATCCTCAACTCTGCCACCTCCAGCTCCACCTCCTGTCTTTTCATCAGTGCCACTGTCTTCAGACCATATAACATAGCTGGTCTCACAACCATCTTGTAAACCTTCCCTTTAACTCTTGCTGGTACCCTTCTGTCACAAATCACTCCTGACACTCCTCTCCACCCACTCCACCCTGCCTGCACTCTCTTCTTCACCTCTCTCCTGCCCTCCCTGTTACTTGGACAGTTGACCCCAAGTATTATAAACTCATATGCCTTCATCACCTCTACTCTTTGCATCCTCACCATTCCGCTGTCCTCCCTCTCATTCACGCATAGGTATTCTGTCTTGCTCCTACTGACCTACATTCCTCTTCTCTCCAGCGCATACCTCCACCTCTCCGGGCTCTCCTCAGCCTGCACCCTACTTTCACTACAGATCACAATGTCATCCGCAAACATCATAGTCCACGGAGACTCCTGCCTGATTTCGTCCATCAACCTGTCACCATTGCAAACAAGAAAGGGCTCACAGCCGATCCTTGATGTAATCCCACCTCCACCTTGAACCCATCTGTCATTCCAACCACACACCTCACCATTTTCACACTTCCCTCATACATATCCTGCACCACTCATACATACTTCTCTGCAACTCCCGATTTCCTCATACAATACCACACCTCCTCTCTCAGCACCCTGTCATGTTGTTGGTCCATCGCAGCGACCAGGACCATCTAGTCATCCTGTAGGGGTAAATCTCTGTGGGTGCAAAGATGGCTGGCTAGTCCAGTCTGTGCCCTGAATGTTCCTTGGCAGTGTGGGCATGGGATAGTGGGAGTAGCTGGAGGGTTGCTGGCACGGTCTTTCCTGGCCTGCTTGTGGCTCTCTGCTGCAGCAGTCCTGGCAGCCTCACGTGTGTTTGCACCATGTCGGACAGCTGTACGCCACTCTGTTCAGAGCTTTCTGTTCCCTTGTGTCTAGTTGATGGTGAAGGCCTTTAAAAAAACCTTCAAGGTGTCTTTGAAGCACTTTTTTTGACCACCATGGGAGCGCTTGCCTTGTTTGAGTTTGCCGTATAACAGTTTCTTTGGGAGCCGGTGGTCTGGCATGCAAACTACGTGGCCCACCCAACGAAGCTGTGATTTAATGAGGATGGTGTGTATACTCGGCAGTCTTGAGCAAGTCAGGACCTTTGTGTCAGGAATTTTGTCATCCCACTTTATGCTAAGAAGTTTTCTGAGCCATCTGGTGTGAAAGTGGTTTATTGTTTTTGCATGGCGTTCGTAAACTGTCCATGTTTCACAGCCGTAAAGCAGTGTGGTGAGAACTATGGCCCGATGCACTTTAATTTTTGTCTCCTGGGTGATGCATCTCCTGTTCCACACATTCTTGTGGAGTCTGCCAAAAGCCGTACTTGCTTTAGCAAGTCGTGCGGTCATCTCTTCATCAGTGGTGACATATCTGGCGAGAGAACTGCCCAGGTAAGTGAATTGGTCAGCCGCATTTAATTGATGCCCATTTATAGTGACGTTGGGTACATTGTATGGTTTGCCTGGAGCTGGCTGATGAAGTACTTCGGTCTTTTTCTGTTGATGGTGAGGCCAAAGTTGTTGCAAGCCTCTGAGAACTTATTGATAATTTGTTGCATGTTGGCTTCGGAAATAGCATTGAGGGCGCAGTCATCGGCAAACAGAAGATCGTTGATGGTTGCTGTTTTAACTAAGGTTTTTGCTTTAAGCCGCTGAGGGTTGAAGAGAGAGCCATCACAACGCTAATTGACAACAATGCCAGCGTCCCCCCCTCTGAAGGCATCTGACAGCATGGCTGAGAACATAAGGCTGAACAGGGTTAGGGCAAGGACACCTTGCTTTACTCCATTAGAGACAGGGAACGGCTCAGATGCAACTCCGTTGTCTTGGACTCTGGCTAGCATGCCATCGTGTAGCTGTCGTATGATGGTGATGAACTTTTTTGGACATCCGTATTTTGCCATGATTCTCCAAAGGCCATCTCTCCAGACAGTAACAAAGGGCTTGGTCACATCAACAAAAGTGGAGTACAGGTCAACATTTTGTTCCCGGCATTTTTCTTGAAGCTGGCAGGCAGCAAACACCATGTCTATGGCCCGCGTTCTCGTCCATGGAGACTCCTGCCTGATCTTGTCCGTCAACCTGTCCATCACCACTGCAAACAAGAAAGGGCTCGGAGCCGATCCTTGATGTAATCCCACCTCCACCTTGAACCCATCTGTCATTCCAACCACACACCTCACCATTGTCACACTGCCCTCAAACATATCCTGCACCACTCCTACATACTTCTCTGCAAGTCTCGACTTCCTCATACAATACCACACCTCCTCTCTCGGCACCCTGTCGTATGCTTTCTCTAAATCTACAGACACAACGTAACTCCTTCTGACCTTCTCTATACTTCTCCATCAACATTCTCAAGCAAACATCACATCTGTGGTGCTCTTTCATGGCATGAAACCATACTGCTGCTTGCTGATCATCACCTCTCCTCTTAACCTAGCTTCTATTACTCTTTCCCAAATCTCCATGCTGTGGCTGATCAACTTTATACCTCTGTAGTTGTTACAGTTCTGCACATCGCCTTTGTTCTTGAAAATCGCTACCAGTATGCTTCTTCTCCACTCCTCAGGCATCCTCTCACTTTCCAAGATTGTGTTAAACAATCTAGTTAAAAACCCCACTGCCATCTCTCCTAAAGACCACCATGCCTCCACAGGTATGTCATCTGGACCAACTGCCTTTCCACTCTTCATCCTCCTCATAGCTGCCCTCACTTCCTCCTTGCTAATCCACCACACTTCCTGATTCACTATCCCCACATCATCCAACCTTCTCTCTCTCTCATTTTCTTCATTCATCAGCCCCTCAAAGTACTCCTTCCACCTTCTCAGCACGCTCTCCTCGCTTGTCAGCACTTTTCCATCTCTATCCTTGATCGCCCTAATTTGCTGCACATCCTTCCCAGCTCAGTCCCTCTGTCTAGCCAATCGGCACAAGTCCTTTTCTCCTTCCTTAGTATCTAACCTGTCATACAACTCACCATACGCCCTTTCCTTTGCCACCTCTCTCTTCGCTTTACGCTGCATCTCCTTGTACTCCTGTCTACTTTCTTCATCTCTGACTAGCCCACTTCTTCTTTGCCAACCTCTTCCTCTGTATACTTTGCTGTACTTCCTTGTTCCACCACCAAGTCTCCTTGTCTCCCTTCCTCTGTCCTGATGACACACCAAGTCCCTTCCTAGCTGTCTCCCTCACTATTCCTGCAGTGGTTGTCCAGCCATCTGGCAAATCTTCACTACCACCCAGTGCCTGTCTTAACTCCTGCCTGAACTCCACACAACAGTCTTCCTTCTTCAACTTCCACCATTTGATCTTCGGCTGTGTCTTCACTCTCTTCCTCTTCTTGGTCTCCAAAGTCATCCTACAGACCACCATCCGATGCTGCCTAGCTACGTTCTCCCCTGTCACCACCTTGCAGTCTCCAATCCTTTTCAGATCGCGCCTTCTACATAAGATATAGGCCACATGTGTGCACTTTCCTTCACTCTCATACGTCACCCTGTGTTCCTCCCTCTTCTTGAAATATATATTCACCACAGCCATTTACATCCCTTTCACAAAATCCACCACCATCTGTCCTTCCACATTTCTCTCCTTGACACCGTACCTACCATCACCTCCTCATCACCTCTGTTCCCTTCACCAACATGTCCATTAAAGTCCACTCCAATCACCCCTCTCTCCTCCTTGGGTATACTCTCCACCACATCATCCAACTCACTCCAGAATTCTTCTTTCTCTTCTATCTCACACCCAACTTGCGGGGCATATGCACTGATAACATTCATCAATACACCTTCGATTTCCAGCTTCATACTCATCACTCTGTCTGACACTCCCTTCACCTCCAACACACTCTTGACATACTCTGCCTTCAGAATTACCCCTACCCCATTTCTCCTCCCATTCACACCATGGTAGAAGAGTTTGAACCCACCTCCAATGCTCCTTGCCTTACTCCCCTTCCACCTGGTCTCTTGCGCACACAGTATACCTACCTTTCTTCTCTCCATCATATCAGCCAGCTCTCTCCCTTTACCAGTCATAGTGCCAACATTCAAATTTCCAACTCTTCACTCTCACCTAAAGTCAAATAACAGAGTAATTACTCAAAAAAATTGTTATTTAGAATTTTATGGGGGCCATTGAGTGCTTTCTGAAATAGCAAACCACAGCCTTAAATAGAGCTTTATGAATATATTTACAATGACATAAAAAAGATTAATGGTAGACGTATTTTAAAATAGTTATATTTTCTCTGTTTTCATGTTATTTTGCTCATCAAAGATTTGATTTATTTTTCATCTTTAATTTGATCACAATTCATATATGAATTAATAAAAATTAAACTAATTAATCAATTTATAGGATGGTTGAGGATGTCTTTATGCATGCTCAATAATCCAGGTACGGAAATCAAAGAAGCTTGATCTGGACACAACATTTATTGACAGAAACGTTTCATCATCATCTAAGTGATCTCTTCAGTCTCACCTGATTGCTGGTATCCCACCCTTATAAACAATACAGTGGCATAACGACCCAAAACAACGACCAGTTTCATATGTAAACTACTGTGACCATTAACTAGAGTTGCTTGTTTAGATGCACTTATGACTTCTGCTGAACTGTAATTCTCCTGATTTCCTACGTTAAATGCACTTATTGTAAGTCGCTTTGGATAAAAGCGTCAGCTAAATGACTGTAATGTAATGTAATGTACAGTGGTCATGGGGAATGTTTGCAATCACAGCATTCTAAGATGGTGACAGATGTACTCTTAGCCCCCCCCCCCCCCCCCCGACTCCGTGTTCAAACCAGCGTTCCTTCCTATTAAGAATGTGCACATCTTCATGAGGGGGCTAAGAGTATCTGTCGCCAACCTTCAATGCTGTGATTGCAACTATTCCCCAATCCTCTGTGAATAGTACACATGACTATTGAAACTCTAGTTAATGATCATGGTAATTTGCATATGAAACTGTTCGTTGGTTTCGGTCATTATGCCACTGCATTGTTTATAATGGTGGGACATCTGCAGTCAGATTAGGGCCCAGACACACCAAACCAACCTCAGAGAACTAGCGGCGACGAAGGACGGCTGTTGCGTCGCCTCACATCGCCTGCGTCTGGGCCAAAAAGTAGCACCTGAACACACCACAAAGAACTACAGCCAACGACCAACAAGCATGTACGTTCTGCGCCTGCGTGAGATGAAATAACCCTCCATACCAGCAGGTGGTGATAGTCTGTATTCATCATTCAAAATTTGAAACCGGAAGACCCAGGACTGCAGCTATACAAACCGTAAACAAAGCAGCGTTTGCTTACCGTTTTCACTCAACTCTTGCTCACTACAGACGGCGTGGTAATATACTACTTCTAATGGAGAAGTCGTCTGATAAAAAGCTGCAAATGGCACTGGCGTTGTCAGCCCTTGGTCTTTTGGTTGTGGAAGAAGAAAGGAAGAGGCGGAGGTGAAAAACAAGGAGAAACCGCACTAAATGGGTGAAATCATGGATACTACAGCGACAGGCTCAAGGGGCTTTCTCGAACCTGTGTCGAGAGCTGGATATAAGTGAAGCCTCCGGTTTTAAAAATGTCGCTCACTTCTTTCCTGTTCAGAGCCTTCAGCGTGTGGCCTATTGACTTCGTCGTTTGCTTGCTTTCATAACTTCCGTTTCCTCTTCTTGTGCACTGATTTGCTAAGCTGAACAGCCAATCAGAGTGATCTCTCTAACCGACCGGCTCCACCGCCGATTCTACTGAATCGGCCTCAAAGCTGCCCACGGGTCCGACTAGTGCCAACGGTGCGGGATACACCGCAAAAACCAGGGTGACAGACGCTCACCGACGGTCCGACACTGGCCGACGGGCGACTGTTGGGTCACTTAGATGAGTGACGAAGCGTATCTCAGTAAACGTTGTGACCAGATGAACTGATTCACCTTTCTGGGATTTCCTTACCTGGATTATTGAGCACACATCAAGACACTTAACAAAACTGGTCAGTAGCTTGTCAGTAGTCTCGGTGGCTCAACCAGTGAAGTGTTGAAATAAAAGACAAGGTCTGGTAACAGATTCCCGAGTTTGATTCCAGCTGATTCTATTGCAGCACATGTCCCTCTTATCTGTAATACTTCCTAATCCGTCCTACGAATTTATTAATTTTCAATACAAATGATATAAATATATCCGTTCTTAAGATTCCTTACTTTTACATGTTTCCAATACAAGTCAAGTTTACTTGTATAGCCCAAGTAGTCCCAAAGGCTTTTTACAATCAGGACAATATACAATAACCCCTAAAACAAACAAACAAACAAATAAATAAACTGAGGGGGGGGTAACGGACACTAAAGCCAGTATCTTCCCACTAAAGGGATGAATTGTCCATGTTTACTATGTGGGCTTGATGAATGCCCGCTGGGATATTACTTCTCATTATGGTGGAGTATGTTTGCCATCACAGCTCTGATACCCCCTCTTCTTCCCTGACCTCAAACAGGGTTCCCACCCGAACCCTTCCGTCACCCTTCAGCCCATACTCCTACCAGGTGTTATAGTCCAAGTCACTACGCTCACACATGCTAGGCTCTTGTCAGCAACCAGTTTGTCTTACACTCCCAACTTTCTCTTTCCCTTTTGTCTATTGTTTTTCTTATGTCTTTGTTCCTGCTGTTACTTATGTGACAAAGTGCTACATTTTGACATTATTCATGCTAGCACAGAGCCTGAGGATCCACGTAGGCTGGTGCTCCTGCTGTTTTACATGGTGATCGACATTACATTAAGCATTGTGCGATCGAGAGAAGGAATCATTGTTTCTTGTTAAAGGTAGCATTGTTCATATGGGACGGTGTAGGACTTCTAAGCTCTGGGCCAATTTTATTTTAGTTAACACATTTTGTTAACCCTTACATTCTCTGGCTTGGTCTGCACTCCCATTTTCTTGGGCCTACGATTGAGCATTGAAACTTGCACCTTATTCCTACTGCACTTTCATTCTGGAAGTACTAGATCTCTAGTCACTCCTGGCGGGGATGTGACTATCTATTTATTCTATTCTTTTGTACTTTGTATTTTCTTTTTAACTTGGTGGGTCGATTGGACTCATCAGCCTCGGTTGGCATCCAATCTAGGAGAAGGACAACTCTTTCAGACCCGGGTAGATGAAACTCGTTAGCCTGTCGGGCAGTTCATCTAGGAGAAGGAAAACTCTGATTTAAAACCTCCGCTGCCTTGCGGGTATACTCGCCTACGGGAAAGGCTTCGGGAAGAAACCCTGAGGAACAATCTGCATCCGTCTCCATTGCCAGTCGTCTCGCTAGTCTTGCCACTGGTAGCAGGTGGTCTCGGACGAAAGAGTGGGGTTGATGATGTGCAACTCTTCCTCACTTTAGTCATCCACCACAGGATGACTAGACGGTCCTTGTTGCTGCGACAGAGGAACAACAAAAACACCTGTCTTTTTATTATATTACTCTTTTTAATTACTATTTCAAAGTACATTTTATGTACTTTGTACTTTTTTTGGGGGGGAGGGGATTCCCCCCCCCTTTATTCTGCAGTTGCAGAATAAAGAGCCGTCCCGGTTGCTGCTGCACCCCCTCTGCCGACCCGGGGAGGGCTGCAGACTACCACATGCTTCCTCTGATACATGTGGAGTCACCAGCCGCTTCTTTTCAAATGACAGTGAGGAGTTTCACCAGGGGGACGTAGCATGTGGGAGGATCACGCTATTCCCCCCCCCCACCCGAAAAGGCGCCCTGACCGACCAGAGGAGACGCTAGTGCAGCGACCAGGACGCAGACCCACATCTGGCTTCCCACCCGCAGACACGGCCAAATGTCTCTGTAGGGACGCCCGACCAAGCTGGCGGTAACACAGGGATTCGAACCAGCGATCCCTGTGTTGGTAGGCAACGGAATAGACCGCCACACTACCCAGACGCCCCCTTATTTACTCTTTAAATTGTATTTTATACGGTTGTTTCTTTTCTGTCTGTATTTGTGTAAAGCACACTGAATTGCCCTGTGTAGAAGTGTGCGCTATAAATAAATGTGCTTGCTTTCTGTCTTCGTAGGTTGTTTTCAGGCCTCTGCTGAGCCATACAGGAATCCAGGCCCAGGACACCACTCCTCTGAGTTACAAGATGTACTTTGGAGAGCATCTCTCCTTCTCCGGCACCCTGGAGTGTCTCAGAGCAGACATCGTTGACTCTGACACTTCCAAAGAGCGTAAAAACAAAAGGTCCCGGAGGTAAGTAACAATCTAATGCCACAACCACTCTGCCCTATTAACGGTAAACGCAGTAATACTGAACAGATGAAGAAGATAGGACTGAAAATTCAAGTCAGTTTTGTTCTGATCCTCTTTTTGCTTCCTCTCTCCTCTCTAGACAAGGGATGGTCAACCTCCCTCCATTAGATTTTAAGCCAGCTCTGCTGATAGAGACGTTCAGCCTGAACGCAGTGGTGACGGAGAAATCAACCAGCACCCCACAGGGTCCGACTGCTGCCCCACTCTCATTCCATGACCTAAGTCGTCGCCACTACAACACCTTCCACTGCGACTTCACCACTGCCTGCCAAGCCATCAGCCAGCGTGTGGACATGGCTCTAGTTCGCCTCATCCACCAGTTCAGTACCATGATTGACGACATAAAGGCCACGCAAACCGACATCAAACTCAGCCGCTACACAGCTGGCTCCGCCTCCCCCACGCCTACGTTCAAGGCCAGGCCTTATCGTCATTTCAGGTCGTCTGACTTAAGCCGCAGTTCACGAGGCAGTCTCAACGGGGCAGGCCGCAGCGGGACCCAGACACTGAAAAGTAAGAGAGGGGTGGGAGGAGGGGGAGGAAGTGGAGGGGTAGGAAGTGGAGCAGTTGTTGGAGGGCAGCCTCTGAATGGACCGCCATCAGGAATGGACACTTTGGGAAGAAGAGAGCCCAGGGGACGCAGCTCGCTGGGACGTTCAGAGCGACGTACTTCCAAGGTAGTAAAAACTGTCAAAGCGGCTTTACTCCTAGCGCATGAGGTCATCAAAATAATTCTTTGTTGGAGTAACTTTTTTCTTACAGATATCATAAATTCTGAAAATATCATGATATGAAATTGAAATTAGATCATTTAGATTAGAGCAATTAGAACAACATACCAGCTCTTTGACAAAATCTAACAAATAGGCATGGTTTAGCAAAGTAAATACATATACTAGATGCCATTATCTTGCTACCTTACTTTACAATTGCAATACTGATATATATATATATATATTCCCCTCCTCATTAGTTGAGCACTCAACACCATTGATGGTTTCGAAAAAAACCACTATACGTATATATATATATATATATATATATATATATATATATATATATATATATATATATAGTGATATATGTGCTTGTATATGTTATATCTGGGGTTTTTTCTTCATTATATTGCACAACACGTAGGTGTCAAGGAAGGGTTCTCGTGATGTGGCAGACCACATGGCAATCCAGATGGATGACTCAGACTCCATCACGGTATCGGAGCAGAGCGAGCCATCAGCAGAATGCTGGCAGAATATGTACAAGCTCCTCAATTTCTACTCTCTCATTTCTGATCCCACTGGCATCCTCGACAAAAGCTCCCCAGAGAATTGCCTCTCAGGTATGATTCAGCTGCCATGTGTTTTTTACTTTCTCATCGTTCATCTGGCATTCTTTTCTTCCCTCCTTCCTCTCTTCCACAGCTATAGTTACCTGTAAAAACTGGAAAAGTAGCAGTTTTATTTTTTCCTCCCAAAAAGTAAACGTGTATGTGTGTATGCTGTGAAAAAGTTTTTTGCCCCCTTCCTTATATCCTCTATTTTTGCATATTTGTTACTCTTAATAATTTCAGATCTTCATGCAAAATATCAATAAGAAGAAGAGAACCTGAATAAACTCAAAATTGTGTTTATAAATGATAATTTTATGCAAGGAAAAAAGTTATCCAACACCAGCTGACCCTGTGTGAAAAAGTGATTGGCCCCGTAGTGACTCAGTCCCCCAGTTAACCAAATGTAACTGATAATTGGATTCAGTTAGAACAGACAGACTTGATGACTGCCAGCCCTGTTGAGTGTAAACATGACTTATATAGACCCTTACCATCAGTGTGACATAGGCTACAAGGTGTCAGCGGGCAGCACACTGTGCTGCCATCAAAAGACATTCCAAGAGAGATGAGAAAAACATGGTTGCCATATATCAGTCTGGAAGGGGTTTCTAAGGCACTGGGACTCCAGCGAACCACAGTTAGCCCTTTTCCACCAACAGGGAACGGGTGCAGTGCCGGTTCGCAAACCCTTTTTTGAACGGTTCAGAGCATTTCAACCAAAAATAAATTGGTTTGGAACCCGAAATTTGGTTCCGAACCGGCAACAAAAAATGGCAGGTTTTTAAGCGCGAACCGAGACGACATCAATGGGTGCATGACATTCCAGAGGAAGAGGAGAGGAGATAGTCTAACGGTAGATAATGGCGAAATCGTCAGATAACCAGGGTGCGCAGTAGTCAGCTGAGGAAACTCAGTATTTGGTTGTTATCTGGGCATCTCACGAGTTTCAGGAAAAACTAGAGAGTAGCACGAGAAAAAGTAAGCTGTATGGCGAATTAGTAGAAGAGATGGCCAAGAATGGGTTCACTCGAACACAAGAACAATTTATCAACAAGTTAAAAAAAAAATTAAGAAGGACTACCGGGACGATATAAAAGAGTTGTCCAAAAGTGGAGCTGGACGACGTAATAATATGATGCTATATTACTGCTAGCTAGTGGGTCTCAGTGGGATGTAGCTAATGTTTACATCCTGTGTGCAGCGCACGAAGTCCCCTGTTGATGACGCACAACGGTTCCACTAAAGACTGGTTGAAACGGGGGCCCGTTCGCCACACAACATCAACGTTCTCGGAATCCTGAACGGAACTGGTGCCTGAACCAGAGCTACTTTGGTCGAAAAGGGCCAAGTGAGAGCCATTGTCTCCAAATGCAGAAAACTTGGGAGATTGTGGGATCCACTACCCCTGAGATACCACTAGATGTCAACCTTCACCCATTCTTCATGCCCCGTCACTAATCACTATGTGTTATTGTCACCTGGTACATGTTCACCTAGAGTTAATTTGACATACCTGTTTTCTCCTATATTTAAACCCCTCCCTCCCATCACTCCCTTGCTCAGTTTTCACGGTTCTTTTACCGTGGTTGCTATGTTTTTCATGACTACACTTTCTATGTCCTTCGAGGTTCATAATCTTCCTTGCTTTGCAAGTAAGTTTTCGTTGTTTGAGTTAACGTCTTCAAGATCTTCTCCCCTTTTGTTATATACACTACCGTTCAAAAGTTTGGGATCACCCAAACAATTTTGTGTTTTCCATGAAAAGTCACACTTATTCACCACCATATGTTGTGAAATGAATAGAAAATAGAGTCAAGACATTGACAAGGTTAGAAATAATGATTTGTATTTGAAATAAGATTTTTTTTACATCAAACTTTGCTTTCGTCAAAGAATCCTCCATTTGCAGCAATTACAGCATTGCAGACCTTTGGCATTCTAGCTGTTAATTTGTTGAGGTAATCTGGAGAAATTGCACCCCACGCTTCCAGAAGCAGCTCCCACAAGTTGGATTGGTTGGATGGGCACTTCTTTGAGCAGATTGAGTTTCTGGAGCATCACATTTGTGGGGTCAATTAAACGCTCAAAATGGCCAGAAAAAGAGAACTTTCATCTGAAACTCGACAGTCTATTCTTGTTCTTAGAAATGAAGGCTATTCCA
This sequence comes from Lampris incognitus, assembly GCF_029633865.1. Classification (NCBI taxonomy): domain Eukaryota; kingdom Metazoa; phylum Chordata; class Actinopteri; order Lampriformes; family Lampridae; genus Lampris; species Lampris incognitus. The sequence goes on from NC_079226.1 coordinate 43,374,834, forward strand.
TGCGAGAAATTGCTAAGAAATTGAAGATTTCCTACACCGGTGTGTACTACTCCCTTCAGAGGACAGCACAAACAGGCTCTAACCAGAGTAGAAAAAGAAGTGGGAGGCCGCGTTGCACAACTGAGCAAGAAGATAAGTACATTAGAGTCTCTAGTTTGAGAAACAGACGCCTCACAGGTCCCCAACTGGCATCTTCATTAAATAGTACCTGTTAGAGCCTGTTTGTGCTGTCCTATGAAGGGAGTAGTACACACCGGTGTAGGAAATCTTCAATTTCTTAGCAATTTCTCGCATGGAATAGCCTTCATTTCTAAGAACAAGAATAGACTGTCGAGTTTCAGATGAAAGTTCTCTTTTTCTGGCCATTTTGAGCGTTTAATTGACCCCACAAATGTGATGCTCCAGAAACTCAATCTGCTCAAAGAAGTGCCCATCCAACCAATCCAACTTGTGGGAGCTGCTTCTGGAAGCGTGGGGTGCAATTTCTCCAGATTACCTCAACAAATTAACAGCTAGAATGCCAAAGGTCTGCAATGCTGTAATTGCTGCAAATGGAGGATTCTTTAACGAAAGCAAAGTTTGATGTAAAAAAAATCTTATTTCAAATAAAAATCATTATTTCTAACCTTGTCAATGTCTTGACTCTATTTTCTATTCATTTCACAACATATGGTGGTGAATAAGTGTGACTTTTCATGGAAAACACGAAATTGTTTGGGTGATCCCAAACTTTTGAACGGTAGTGTACCTTTTCAAAGTTTAGAAATCGTCAGCATTTTTGTATACCATCCTTTTGTTTGCTCCTGCTTTTGTTTCATAAGTAAAGACTGAATTATAATTTAAAGTCTGGTTTCCATCTGCTATTATTTGCACTTGGATCCAACCCGACTTCGAGATCTGAACAGAAAACTGAGCCAGAAATAGACTTGGCGTAAAGAAAGCAGATCCTGTTGAACCCTCTCCAGCCACAGCCAGGACCTGCGGTCCATCAGGGATTCGCTGCGAGAGATGTTGGTCGCTTTCCAGCAGCTGGTGACTTCCTAGCAACAGACTGCCCAGGCTGCCACCAGGACACACACTCTGGTGGACACAGAGCATGACTCCTCAACCTAACATGAGCCCACATCTCTCCGCTGGAATGTGATGTGGAGAGTTCCTGTCCCAGTGCCCCCTCATCTTCAGGCTCTAGCCCCTCTTCCTTCCCTCAGACTATTTCAGATGTCAACCTGTCCTATCAGTGGGGTGTTCTCCTTTTGATATTACAGTCCCCCATCTCCTTCACTGCACTGGATGGTAGACCTCTTGGGTCAGACAATATTGTGCAACGCACCATCCCCATCCAGTTCCATGTAGGACAGAACCTCACAGAAATTATACAACTGTAATTAGTTAAATTTCCTGACTCCCCCTTGTTCTCGGTCATCTTAACTAGTTACCCATAATCCCTTAATTGATTGGCATTCTGGCAAAATACTTCGCCGGGGCACTATCTGCAATGCTCATGCTCAGCCCACTCCATCACTCCCTGTCCAGTCCCTCGTCACAGCATCCAGCCCCAGTCCCAGAACACCCCTACGGAAGCCAAACCAGATCTTCACCTGGTTCTTCCTGTTTACTGGGATATCGGGGAGGTTTTTTGCAAACAGCAGGCCAGTGAATTGCCTCCTCACAGACCCTACAATTTTGCCATCAACCTCCTCCCGGGCACTACCCCTCTGTGGGGAAGACTCTTTTCCCTCTTATGGCCTGAAACCCTCACCATGGCCACCAATAACGAGGAAGCCCTTGCTGCTGGCCACATCGGACCCTCTGCTTCACCTGCTGGAGCCTGCTTCAGACCCTCTGCTTCACCTGCTGGAGACTGCTTCTTTTTCATTGTGAAGATGGATAGGGTCACTGCCCCTGCATTGACTGTAGGCGATTGAACCAGATCACAATCAAGAATCCTTACCCCGTACCTCTTATGACCACAGCCTTCAAATAGCTACAAGGCACCACTGTATTTTCTAAATTAGACCTGTGCAACGCCTATCATGTCATTTTTATCTGGTAGGGTGATGAATGGAAGACCGCCTTCAGCACCCCCCACAGACACTACGAGTACCTTGTCTTGTCCTTTGGGCTCACTAACGCACCTGCTGTTTTCTAGGCTTTTGTCAATGATGTCCTGAGGGATATTTTAAACACTTCTCTTTTGTTTACCTGGATGGCATATTAATTTTTTCCAAGACTTTCCCCAACCACAAACAACACATCCGGCAACAAGTCCAATGCCTCCTTGACCACCGGCTATTTGTGAAGGTAGAAAAGTGGCAACTCCATGTGGGCATCATCTCCTTCCTGGGGTTTATCGTGTCCAAGGGGGAATTGAGGATGGATCCAGCTAAAGTGTACACAGTGCTCATACCAAAACTTATGAGACGCCTCAGAAAATACAGTCTCTGCTGTGCTTTTTTGAGGATGCAATCGGTGTTGCGAGACCATGTGAGGGTGTCTGTGATGTGTAAACCGGGAAATCTAAAACTGTCCACAATTTCAACAGGTGAACCATTGATGGAAATAGGAATGTGATCTTTCTAAAGTCAAGAATGATTTCTTTTCTTATTGACATTTAGAGAGAGGTTGTTTTCATGGCCCCATATGGTTAAATCTTCCACTTCCCTCCAATAGGCCCTCTCATCACTAACTTACTAGTCCGATCACTGTGGTGTAATCTGCAAATGTAATTACAACATCCCTGTATTTTCTCGTGCGGTGGATCAGTGAGTCGATGTCTCCTTCACTCTTGGCGTACAGCTTGATGTAATAATCTATGTACAGGAGGTGACTGATGGTTACCCCACTTCTGAACTTGTAGCCATATTCACTCTTTGCGATGATCTGACTGAGAGGGTTCAGGCCTATGCAGAACAGCAGCAGGGATAGCGCACCACCTTGGTATATACTGCACTTGATGGTCACTTGTGCGATGGCCTTGGAGTTGGCCTCTAGGTTTGTTCTTCTGATGCTAGCAGCTGGTTCATTTGTGCTGCCAGGCAGTCACGGAGTGCTTTTTCCTTCTTCAGCTAGTAGGCGTGGATCATGTTCGGTCCCAGTGCTGTCCAGCTCTTCATGCTTGAGACTCAGTGTTGTGTTGATGTCTGCTACTACTTTTTATTTCATCAATCCATTCTGTACCTCTTGTTAGCCAGCTAACATCTCTGGGCTGCCTTCATCTTGTCCTCCATCCTTCTTCTCCATGAAGGGTCATCTCTGCAGCTTGTGCTCTTGGAACTTGTTCTGCTTCTAGCGTGGGAAGATGGCGGCGTGAACTCACGTTTGCAACGGCCTCACTCAGTGCCCTCCATGCAGTGTCTTTGTCCGCGTGTGTCTGGGTTTGTGTCTTTGTCTGATGGCTGGGAGAGCTGGTGCTGGATCAGCTGGGGGAGCTTGCTCTGCTGCGTCCTGTGGGCCCGGGGACCGCGGCCTTGCCCGGAGCTATGCCCAAAGAGGAAACACCGCGGGCGGTCTGACAGGACGCGGAAGTGGGACAGGCTAAACTAACTGCTAGCCTATGTAGACCAGCAGTTCCAACAGTTACCCTGGCTGGCGTTCGCTCTTTTGGACAGTGAATTCTTTTAATTTTCTTTTTTTTTTTTGGTGTGTGTTGGATATATGTGTTTTTGGAGTTTTTGTAGTTTTTTTTTTTTTTTTTTTTTTGTAGTTTGGATATGTGTGTTCTTGTAGGTTCCGAATGTGTTTTTAACTTTGAGTTGCGCTACTGTGAGCTGAGGGAAACGATGAAACGACAAATAAATGTTCCTGATTCCTGACTCCTGATTTACATTGTCTTGGCAGACCAGCGGTTCAGTTTTGTTGAAAGCAACAAGTTAGACCAACTGTGAGATGTGGGTCGTTTTCATGACAACTTAAGGATATACAGCGCAGAAAATATTAAGTTTAAATTTGAGGAAATCAAAGAAGTTATTAAATCAATGCAGAGTGGCAAGAGTCCTGACGCTGATGGGTTCCCCACCGGATTTTACAAGAAATTCAGTTTCACCCCTATTAAGAGAGATGTACACAGACTCCTTCAGTGATAAATCTTTACCCCCTACTCTAGGAGAGGCTACTATTTCACCACTCCCAAAACCAAATAAAGACCCGCTTAACTTTCCCTCATATCATCCTATATCATTAAATGTAGACTTTTAGAAAGTACTTTCTAAAATACTAGGGTGTTGGTCTCCTACCCATCATAGAAGCACTCCAGCAACTCCATGTTCTCGGTTTTTGTGTCCATGAGTGTGTTGTTCCAGTAGCCCACTTGTTGGTTGCTTGGTTCTGGTTCCCCAACACCTGACACGGACCTTGTTAATCTGGGCGACGTCCACGCCAGTAGGGCTGTAGTTATATTTCTCTCACCCGTGATCCGAGGTAGGCTTGTGTATAGCTTTAGGAGTCTAAGCCTGAGGACTCTTACTGGAGGCTTGCACTGACTGCAATTCCAACCCCGGTCTCTTGGGCCACAGACGGTGTCACTACCTTATATAAATATATAATTAGTAATGCTTTTTTAAATTTTGTATGAACATATTGACTTAAATGTCTTTTTATTTTTCAGATGGTGGGCGTAGGGCATCAGAGCCCCTCTGTAAAGTGATCTTTGAGAACGAGCAGCAAGACTCCACAGCATTTATCAAGCCGCTGGGTGCTGGTGGGCGGCGGCGTAGCCTGGTGAGCTCCGAGCCACAGCATGTCACTCTTATTGTGTTTGGCATTGGCATGGTGAACCGCACTCACTTGGAGGCGGACATTGGTGGACTGACTATGGAGGCGGAGCTGAAGAAGATCCACGGCAGTTTCACACTGAAAGAGAAGATGAAAGGTGAGACGCACACTGTCTGGGTGAGTGTGGATGGAAATGGACAGTTCGTTGTTCGTCCTTAACACAATTTCTTACCACCACATTGAGTTTGTCCTTTAACCTTCTTGGCAAGCTTTTTCAGGCATACAAATATAAGTGTTGAGGCGTCCGGGTGGCGTGGCGCGGTCTATTCCGTCGCCTACCAACATTGGGATCGCTGGTTCGAATCCCCTTGTTGCCCCCAGCTTGGTTGGGCGCCCCTACAGACACAATTGGCCGTGTCTGCAGGTGGGAGGCCGGATGTGGGTATGTGTCCCGGTCGCTGCACTAGCGCCTCCTCTGGTCGGTCAGGGCGCCTGTTCGGGGGGGAGGGGGAACTGGGGGGAATAGTGTGATCCTCCCACGTGCTACGTCCCCCTGGTGAAACTCCTCACTGTCAGGTGAAAAGAAGCGGCTGATGACTCCACATGTATCGGAGGAGACGTGTGGTAGTCTGCAGCCCTCCCCGGATCGGCAGAGGGGGTGGAGCAGAGACCGGGATGGCTCGGGAAAGTGGGGTAATTGGCCGGATACAATTGGGGGGGGGGAGGGGGAAACAAACCCCCCCCCAAAAAAACAAAACAAAACAAAAACAAAACAGAAACCAGATACAAGTGTGGACTGGGTGTGCGGTGCCTCATGACAGTGTGTCTTGTGTAGATATCCTGCACCAGAAGATGACCGAGACCTGTGCTTCTGCCCACATCGGAGGGGTAAACATTGTGCTCCTGGAGGGGATCACTCCGGATATCCAGTACGTACGGCTTTATTCCAGCCCGGTGAAACTCAGGCAGGGCTCGGAGTCTTCTTACTTTCAGCTGACTCACTTCCCAGTGTGGGTGTTTTGGAAATGTACAAGTATGAAAGTGTGTTTGTGTTTCATCCTGTGAGCAGTGTTTGTCAGTGAAGCCTCAGTACTGACAGCTGGGCAGCCATGCTGGTACTGCTGCTTTGGTGTGCGTGTGTAAATGAAGGCATGTCTATGTATGTTAAGGTTGTGTTGTGGTGATGAGTACTTAAACATGAATCCAGACATGTGGTCCTCTACAGTAGCATGTGTCTGTCCAGCATGTGTGTCCAACATGTATGTCCAGCATGTATGTCAAGCATGTGGATGTCCAGCATATGTATGTCCAGCATGTATGTCCAGCATGTGGATGTCCAGCATGTATGTCCAGCATGTGGCTGTCCAGCGGTTCCAGTGGTTTTGTCGTTGTTGAACAAAAAAGACCCATATAGAAAGTAAACCCCGAACATATCGGTCAGAATGTGAACGGTCGTGTAGGAGTAATCAAGAAGACATTATTTGTATGAAGCACTTCTGATTGGTCGCTGAATAATTCTATGGGATCAGAAAAATGCTATTTTGTCAGTAAATAAATATAAAACAGCTGCTTTTTATAATTACAAAATAAAGCTGGTGTTTTTTACTAAATGCAGAGAAGTTAAAATCATTGCAATCTTTTTATTTTTAATTACTTTATTGATCCCCATGGGGAAATTCTTCCTCCACATTTAACCTGTGCTAGCTGTGTAGCTAGGAGCAGTGGGCAGCCGGCGTGCAGCACCTGGGGACCAACTCCAGTTTGTCTTGCCATGCCTTGCTCAGGGGCACAAACCGGAGTATTAACCCTCACATGCATGTCTTTCTGATGGTGGGGGAAACCGTAGCACCCGGAGAAAACCCACCACAGACACAGGGGGAACATGCAAACTCCACACAGAGGACAACCCGGGATGGCCCCAAGGTTGGACTACCCCGGGGTTTGAACCCAAGACCTTCTTGCAATGAGGCGACAGCGCTAACCACTCTGCCACTGTGCTGCCCAAATTTTATGAAGTATATTATCTCTTTACAGTCAAAATACACCATCGGGCTTCATTTCCAATTCAGTCTTGATCCACAGTCATACAGGAAAATGAATTAGAGATGCGTGGCTCAGCAGAGGGACACATAAAGCAGCCAAGCTTTCTTTTACAGGCCTGCGAGGACTTGTTTAAAGTCTCCTAGCGATCAGGTGTACAGTAAACGAGTGTGTCATTCAGGGGCACGAGCCTTTCCCTGGACGGCCCGGTGGCACAGTGGTTAGCGCGGTTGCCTTACAGCAAGAAGGTCCTGGGTTCGAGCCCCGGGGTCGTCCAACCTTGGGGGTTGTCCCAGGTCGTCCTCTGTGTGGAGTTTGCATGTTCTCCCCGTGTCTGCGTGGGTTTCCTTCGGGTGCTCCGGTTTCCACTTCAGCTGTTCAGTCATACTGAGGTCCACGTCAGCTGTTCAGTCATACTGAGGTCCACGTCAACTGTTCAGTCATACTGAGGTCCTCATCAGCTGTTCAGTCATACTGAGGTCCTCATCAGCTGTTCAGTCATACTGAGGTCCTCATCAGCTGTTCAGTCATACTGAGGTCCTCATCAGCTGTTCAGTCATACTGAGGTCCACGTCAACTGTTCAGTCATACTGAGGTCCACATCAACTATTTAGTCAAACTGAGGTCCTCATCAGCTGTTCAGTCATACTGAGGTCCACGTCAGCTGTTCAGTCATACTGAGGTCCACGTCAACTGTTCAGTCATACTGAGGTCCACATCAACTATTCAGTCATACTGAGGTCCTCATCAGCTGTTCAGTCATACTGAGGTCCTCATCAGCTGTTCAGTCATACTGAGGTCCTCATCAGCTGTTCAGTCATACTGAGGTCCACATCAGCTGTTCAGTCATACTGAGATCCACATCAGTTGTTCAGTCATACTGAGGTCCACTTCAGTCATACTGAGGTCCTCATCAGCTGTTCAGTCATACTGAGATCCACATCAGTTGTTCAGTCTCCACTTCAGTCATACTGAGGTCCTCATCAGCTGTTCAGTCATACTGAGGTCCTCATCAGCGGTTCAGTCATACTGAGGTCCACATCAGTATTGGCAGTGTAACAGGTGTTGGATGCATTTTCCAGACAAATGACAGAAAGACAGGTTTATCTCCAGCATCCATCTACCGACTGTAGTGTCTGTATTGTCAGTAGGTAGTCACTGTTAAACTGTGTGTGTTTTGTTTACGTTTCATCTTGTTGTGCCACTTATTTGTATGTGTTTATTAGTAATGAGGTATACATGAGGCTTTGTGGTTACACTTTAACAGATTATTAACAGCAATAATGGAATCTTAAGTGGAATAAAGGCGTCCTGTTAGAACTTGTTAAAACACAGCGTCCAGGTAGCATAGCGGTCTATTCCATTGCCTATCAACACAGGGATCGCCAGTTCGAATCCTCGTATTACCTCCGGCTCGGTCAGTTGTCCCTACAGACACAATTGGCTGTGTCTGTGGGTGGGAAGCCGAATGTGGGTATATGTCCTGGTCGCTGCACTAGTGCCTCCTCTGGTCGGTCGGGGCACCTGTTCGGGGGGGGGGGGACTGAGGGGAATAGCGTGATCCTCCCACGTGCTACGTCCCCCTGGTGAAACTCCTCGCTGTCAGGTGAAAAGAAGCAGCTGGTGACTCCACATGTATCGGAGGAGACGTGGTAGTCTGCAGCCCTCCCCGGATCAGCAGAGGGGGTGGAGCAGAGACTGGGACGGCTTGGAAGAGTGGGGTAATTGGCCTCCGCTTTCATCTTAGCACCTTTTTTTTACCCCCCCCCTTTTCTCCCTACTTGTATCCGGCCAATTACCCCACTCTTCCGAGTCATCTTGGTCTCTGCTCCACCCCCTCTGCTGATCCGGGGAGGGCTGCAGACTACCACATGTCTCCTCCGATACATGTGGAGTCACCAGCTGCTTCTTTTCACCTGACAGTGAGGAGTTTCACCAGGGGGACGTAGTGCGTGGGAGGATCACGACATTCCCCCCAGTTCCCCCTCCCCGACCGACCAGAGGAGGCTAATGCAGCGACCAAGTCATATACCCATGTCCGGCTTCCCACCCACAGACACGGCCAGTTGTGTCTGTAGGGGCGCCCAACCAAGCTGGAGGTAACACAGGGATTCGAACCGGTGATCCACATGTTGGTAGACAATGGAATAGACCACTATGCTACCTGAACGCCCATCTTGCCACTTTCTTATCTTTGTGGCTGGCTACTTGATGTGCTTGTAGAAGACAGTGGATGTTTGTACCTAATGTGTGTGGGAACTATTTCACCGTCTCTTTTGCTCTTTTTTTACATCCCTGCTTTCTCTTCCTACTACTTGCATAGACTGGAGGATTTCCCAACTTCTCCCACCAGCACAGCTAAACAAGAGTTTCTGTATGTCACTGCAACCATCAAGGGTTTCCACCTCCTGACACACACAGCACATTACAGCACTGCTGCCTCTAATGCCCATCTTCCATTCCTCACGTCATTCCATGTGATCTGACAGTGAATCATCCTCTGACAGCTGTTATTTTACCCAGATGTGACATCAGTGTGTGTTTCACATCATCTTCATCAGTGGCAGAGAGTGATCAGGCCATGTGATTGTGATAATTTAATGAGTGCAGAAAGCTGAATTATTTTTTTGGCTGTTTTAGAATTGACTAACAGTCTGTTTTACCATTTGTTCAGTCTGTCTCCACTCTTTCCTGAAGCCTTGATTGTATAAAAAAACACATTGTAATTTCAGATTCATGAGCTAAGAGTCGATCTGCTTACTGTGAGAAGAAAGAAACTGGTTTTCCTGCATAACGAAAATTGCAATTGGCTGTGATGTAGATAATTCATCAAATCATTAATGGAAAGGGGCATCCGCTTAGCGTGGCGGTCTACTCTGTTGCCTACCAACATAGGGATCTATGGTTTGAATCCCCGTGGTACCTCCGGCTTGGTCGGGCATCCCTACAGATACAATTGGCTGTGTCTGTGGGTGGGAAGCCGGATGTGGGTGTGTCCTGGTCGCGCACTAGCGCCTCCTCTGGTCGGTCGGAGTGCCTGTTCAGAGGGGAGGGGGAACTGAGTGGAATAGTGTGATCCTCCCACACGCTGCATCCCCCTGGTGAAACTCCTCACTGTCAGGTGAAAAGAAGTGGCTGGCGACTCCACATGTATCGGAGGAGGCATGTGGTAGTCTGCAGCCCTCCCCGGATCAGCAGAGGGGGTGGAGCAGCGACCTGGATGGCTTGGAAGAGTGGGGTAATTGGCCAGATACAATTGGGGGGAAAAAAGGGGGGGGGGATCCAAAAAAATAATTCATGGGAGTAGTATGGCATGTACCGGCTGTGTGACTGTGAAAGACTGGCCCTCATTTCATATTCTGTCATTCGGACCGAGTCCTCAAACCTCAGACCAGAAAAGTGAACGCTGTCCACTGTTACTCTCTGAATGTGCTTGCTTTTCATCGTTAAATGTCCTGTACTTGGCACATCCACTCAATGATTCCACTTAAGTGGTACATCCATTGAGGTTTCCTCATCATCCCAACAGTAATCACGTTTTCATCTGGTTGCTCATTTAAAGTTGATTTGTTTCAGAACGGTGGTGAAATGCAACATTGCCAAGTCCCAGGCCTTTTACAGCGCCCAGCGAGGACTGAAGACCAACAACGCAGCTGTGTTCAAAGTAGGGGCCATCATGATCAACATCCCCCAGCATCCAGCAACACTGCACAGCATGATGGTCCGCAGCTCCCACCAGCTCTCCAAGCAGATCTCGGACCTCATCAGACAGCCTGCCAACATGTTCGTTTGACTTCTTTTTCCATTTCTAGCTTTTCTTTTTAACAAGCAGACCGTTCAGTGTAACGTGTCCTTCACAATGATTATAGGATAGAAGGTAATGGGTTGGCTCTAGTTAAGGCGAAATAAATGGCTATTTATTTTAGCTACATGTAGTGTTGGAAATTAGAAGTCTTGTCAAGACTAATAAATTAATTACACCCCTCGTCCTCTCCATTTAGAGAAGAGCACGGATAATGAAATCTGCTGACATGCAGTGCCCGGGATTGGATTGTATAAAGTGGAGATTTGTTGACCATTGATAGTGGAAACTGCGTGATAAAAACAAAATTATGGCTGATTTTACCTAGCGATAGATTTAAAGGAGATGCATATTATCAGGGGTGTTGTGTCCTCAATGAACTCGTTAAGTTAAGCAGCTAAATACTTACTTGACAAATGTAAGATATGGGCATGGAATTAAAAACTGCAAGGATCCTTGTGGTGATAATCAACAATCAGCTTTCATTTTCCACTTCGCAGCTGTCTCCTGCTTCTGCCAGGATTCTTTGTATGATACCCAAAAGATCCGAGTGTATCTATCAGAACATGTTACAGGCTCTTGCCTTGTCCAGACTCTTGCCATCCCTCAGTTATTTTTGCAATGCACTTCTATCCAGCCCATGCAATCTAGGTGCTACAGTCTCCAGAACAGTGCTGCGTACATAGTTTTAAAACCATCCTTGGTATCCTTACACTGGTTCCCACTTGCTGCCTGTAAAAAGTTCCAAATCTTGCTGGCTTCCCTGGCATTTCAAGGAACTGTACCAACTTATCAGCAAACCATTAACATGTACACCCCTGTTAGGCTCTCCTTTTTCTGCTACCTAAATTAGCCAAGCAACCATTGCTTTGACTAGACTGCCTCATATTTTCAGGGTCTGATGTTTCTCATCACTGCTTTACATTCTAGAGCCAAAATTAGCAGGACTCTGTTTTGTCTCTCCTTTCAGTCCACCATCTAACAGAGACAACACCCCCACCCCCCAGCCCTCTGATAAGGCATCCAGCACAAACCAGACCCCCGTGGAGGCCAACGAGTTCCCCCAACTTCCTGAGGGATTAGAGAAAAAGCCCATTGTTCTCAAGTTCAGTGCCATGATGGACGGCATCACCATTGGAGCCGCCCTGCTCCCTTCATTGAAGGCAGAGTACAAGATGGGCCGCATGAAGAGCCATGGCATGACAGGTCTGTGCATTTACATGACATTCATGTGTGAGGTGGCAATACCTTCTATGCAATTGCAACTTGATTTGAGAGATTTTCAGTTTTTTTCGATTGAATTGGATTTCAGAATTTGAGGAAGACTCTACTAACTGATATTTGTTTCAAAAAACATTGAATTCAACTATTGATTCAAACTTTGTTTTTTGCGTGATATTAGCAATGATACATTCCTAGTCCCCACAACAGATTTAAGAGAAAAAAAATATCAACTCTAAATTTTACACAAAAGTTGAATCAGTTCATCTGGACACATTTAATTGAGAGAGAAATGTTTTGTCACTCATCTAAGTGACCTCTTCAGTCTCAACTGACTGTAGGTATCCCTGCAATTCACTGTCTTCGCCATGGATTTGTCCCCTTGTCATGGTGGAGAAGCTCGCGTGGTCCTGAGATCACAAGAGCAATGCCATCTGGAGCTATGCGCCTGGTAGGGTCACCCGTGGTGGTTCGTTCAAGGGGGAGGTCCCTGAAAAAGAGCAATCCAACCAAGACCTCAGTGGTGGAACTGGCGGAGGATGATGGCTGACTTTAGGGAAGCATCACAATGGCTGAGAAGGCGGATGAAGGCTGCAGCAGGAATGGGCTGCCGGTCGTCTTGGACTCCATGCCACCTCTTTAGCATCCACTCTGCTCAGCCCACCTAGAGGAGGGGCTAGAAAAGGTGCCCTAAAAATAGTGCCTCAAAACTCCTGACTGGATTACCACGACCAAGATCGACGCAAATGACTGCTGGACAGATCATCCCCTCATCTGCTCCACGATGTCCATCAAACTCGAGGAAGAGGAGGATTCAAAAGAAGCAGATCTGCCCAAGAGTGAACCTTGAAAGCCTGAATTAAACTGCCACCCAGCAGCAACTTCGGGCCTCTCTTGGAGAAACCCTTCAACAGGAATATCCCGATGACAGTGAGAAGCACTGGAGCCTGGTCAAATCCACCATCCTCAAACCCTGCAAAACCACCCTTGGGTACAAGTCCAGAAAACACCAGGACTGGTTTGATGAGAATGACAGCGCTAGAACAGCTCATCTCCGAGAAAAGGAAAGCCTTTCGTGTCTGGCAAAATGATGTAACCTGCAAGGCTAAAAGAGTGGCTCCCTCCAGAGCCAAGGCGGATGTATAGAGACGGGTGAGGGAGCTTAGGAACTCTTTGTGGACAGAAAAGGCTCTGGAAATCCAGCGACTGGCAGATTTGGGTGTCACCAGAGGCTTTTTTCAGCGCTACTAAGGCCATTTATGGTCCAAGCAACCACAGCTTAAACCCCCTGCGCTTAAAGGATGGGTAGGAGCTGCTGAAGGATGAATTCATTTACGCCCGATGGAAGGTGCACTTCCAGGAACTCCTCAACTGCAACAGCACAGCTGAACCAGACATTGCCAGTCACATTCCCTAGAGTCCCATCAGAGAAGACATTGGGGAACCTCCTACCATGACCGAGTTTCAAGATGCCATCAGGAGCCTTAAGAACAACAAGGCTGCCTGTCCAGATGGGATCCCAGCTGAGATCTTAAAGGAAGGTGGACCAGAGCTCCTATACCACATCCATGCCCTCCTCCTCAAGGTCTGGAAAAAAGAAGAGCTTCCCTCTGAGCTCAGGGATGCTCTAATATTGGCCATATTCAAGAAAGGGGACAAGGCAGAATGTGGAAATTACAGGGGCATCTCACTCCTGTCAACAACAGGCAAAGTCCTCGCTCGTGTCCTCACAAACTGACTTCTACCACTGGCTGAGAAAGTACTCCCAGAATCACAGTGTGGCTTCCGCCCATCCAGAGGTACAGCAGACATGATATTTACAGCACGACAATTCTAGGAAAAATGTTGTGAACAAAAGCAGTGCTTGTACATGGCTTTCATAGACCTAAAAAAGGCCTTTGACTTAGTAGACCGCCAGGCTCTTTGGAGCATACTATCAAGATATGGCTGCCCTGACAAATACATCAGAATATTGAGGGTTCTACATGACGGCATGTCAGTCACAGTGCTCAGCAACAGCAACTCTGAGTCAGAGACCTTTACTGTGGAAACAGGGGTCAAACAGGGATGCATCATCACACACACCCTGTTTGCCATCTTTATTGCTGCCATACTCCACCTCATTGGCAAAGAGCTGCCACAGAGGATCCAAATCCTATACAGAACTGATGGCGGGCTCTTCAACCGTAATAAGTTCAAGGCCAAGAGCAAAGTCTGCAACATCACCATCATGGAGCTTCAGTATGCAGACAACAACACCTTCACAGCATACTCCACAGAAGACCTCCAGGACATTCTGAATGTCTTTGCCAAGACATACAGAGCCCTGGGTCTAGCATTAAACATCAAGAAGACCCAGTTCATATATCAACCTCCACCCAACCAGCCATCTACCCAGCCTGCCATAAAAGTGGACAACAAAATTATTGAAAATGTTGATCACCTCTCCTACCTGGGCAGCCTTCTCTCCTCAAAAACTGACATTGACTCTTAGGTCAACTATCGCCCGAGTTGGGCCAGTGGTGCTTTCACCAAACTCAGGTAAAGAGTCTTTGAAGACTGAGACCTAAAGGCCCAAACCAAACTCCTGCTCTACAGAGTTGTTGTTCTCCCCATCCTGCTGTATGGAACAGAGTCCTGGACCACCTATAGCAGGCACCTGAGAGCCCTGGAACAATACCACCAAAGATCCTTATGAAAGATCCGGAGGATCAGCTTGAAGGACAGATGCACCAATATCAGCGTTCTGGAAGAAGCCAACATTACTAGCATCACAACCACAATAACGCAGCACCAACTCTGATGGACAGTACAGGCCATGTCATCCGCAAGTCCAACACATGTCTCCCCAAACAGATCCTGTACCCCCAGCTGAAGGAAGGTCAGCGAGCTGCTGGTGGGCAAAAGAAACGCTTCAAGGGCACAATGAAGACTGAAGAAATTCAACATCTTATCGAGCAACTGGGAACACATTGCACCGATTAGGCGTTCCTGGAAGAAACCTGTGCAGGAAGGAGCTGCATGTCATGAAAAGGAATTTCACTGTTCCACAGAGAAAAGGGATATAACCGCAAGGTGAAAGAGAAAAAGGCTCAACCGCCACCACCAACCACCTCTATTTTCCCCTGTCCACATTGTACCAAAGTGTGTGGCCTCTACAGCCATCTGAAAACCCACAAGTAGACAACCCAACGGAGAGGACAGTCATACTCGCTTCGAGTGACTGTCGATGATGATAACAATGATCAGTTTCATATCCAAATTTCCATGACCATTAACTAGAGTTTCAATGGTAATGTGTACTATTCACTGAGGGTTGGGGAAGGGTTGCAATCACAGCATTGAGGGATGGTGTCAGATGTACTCTTAGGCCCCCTCGGTTCAGTGATGGTCGTTCACTCTTTACATATATGGCCTCTTTGACTCGCCATTCAAACCAGTGTTCCTCCCTATCAAGGACATGCTGGCCTAGGCCAGGACTCCACAGCGCTATCTACAGTCTAGTGGCCACTCCTTCAAGGATGAGGATGTGCACATCCTTGATAGGGAGGAATGCTGGTTTGAACAGGGAGTCAAAGAGGCCATCTATGTGAAGAGGTAACAACCATCACTGAACCGAGGGGGGGCTAAGAGTACATCTATCGCCATCTTACAATGCTGTGTTTACAACCATTTCCCAATCCTCTGTGAATAGTACACATTACCATTGAAACTCTAGTTAAGGGTCATGGTAATTTGCAAATGAAACCCATCATTGTTTTTGGTTGTTATGCCACTGTATTGTTTATAAGGGTGGGATACCTACTGTCAGTTGAGACTGAAGAGGTCACGTATGCCCTTTTTCCACTACATGGTACCAGCTCAACTCGACTCGCCGAGTGTCGTTTTCCATTACCTTAACAGTACCCCCTCAGTGTAGCTGGTCTGCATTGATTTTGGTACCCGCTCCAGTGTTTTTGGAACCTCGACAAAGGTGGTACCAGAAAAGTGGTAAGTTACCAAAATGCCGGTACTTTCTAGTAATGGAAAACGGAAAAGTCGAGTCGAGTCGAGCTGGTACCATGTAGTGGAAAAGCGGCATTAGATGAGTGATGAAACGTTTCTCTCTCAATAAACATTGTATCGAGATGAGCTGATTCAACTTTCTGTGGTTTTCTTACCTGGATTATTGAGCATGCATGAAGACGTTCTAACATTTAGATTTCTTCTCTTTTATCCCCCTCAGGGGCACAGACCAGTTTTACATTTGAGTTGCCACACCATAAGTTGTGCTTCCAGTCAAAAGTGTCCCCAGTAGGCATGTCCACCATGCCCCCATCAGCCAGTCTAAACCTTCCACCGGTCACCATGTCAGGAGAGTATATCATGGAGGACCATGAGAGCCACTCAGACCAGGGCTGGGCTACTGAGGACTTCCCAAGTAAACAGGGAAACTACCTCCAAGGCAACTACCTACGTTGTGTGGCTGAGGTAAGGTTTACTGATGTGACTGGTGCTCACCAGACTTGTCAACTGTCATACCCAAGCACCTGTTAGAAGTAAAATCCTCTTTTACTTTGAGGAAAACACTGTTTGTCAAATTAATTAAGGAGAAATGGTACATTTTTGCAGCTTTCAGGCTACTTTAAGTTCTGCAATTCATTTCATACTTTACCATTGTTTAGTAAATCATCATTTATCATTTATTATCTACAATTTATCGTTGTTTTGTAATCAGTATTCTTTACATTTTCTCTATCATAATCTTTGATGGAAAGATTGGCTCTTTTGAGCACAACTTGACCACAGACTTGCTCAACCATCTGGTCTTCCTGCAGAAGGTCTTCATGAAGGAAGTCAACGAGGTTATCCAGAAGGTGTCAGGTACCCTGAAGTGTACACAATGGAGTAGATCTTTTTGCCATTAGTTAGTAAGGCAAATGTAAAAAAAATCACACTTACATTTTTCATGTACATTAAAAACATATAAGTTTCTTTCTAAGATTGTACAATGCTACATTCAGATTATATGTTTTGATCAATAAAAACCTACATTGTGTATATTGTTTGCATCTGTACAACATGCATTTTCTTTTTGACATTGTAATTAGCTGCTCCATATTCAGCTACTGCAGATACTGCAGTAGACTATGGCTACATTTCTGCCACTAGGGAGTGATATTATTTGTGCATATGTGGAACATGAACATGCATGTTAGGTGTTTAGAGCAGTGTGTCAAGCACAACATCAAACTTGTGGATACTGAGATTCTGTGAGGGGCTTTTTCCACAAACACAGTACCAGGAAAATGTTGTGCCAGTGCTGAGGATTGCTATGCCATACTTAGGACCCATTTTCTAGGCGTTAGACCCACAGACCCAGAGGCAATCCTAGTATGTTTGTGCTATGTTTATCTGTTGTCTTGTTTCACCCCATTTATTGTAAAGCAACTTTGAGTGTTAGAAAAGCGCTATATAAGATTTATTTATTATTAGTAGTAGTAGTAAATTCCCTTGGATTTTCGTTAAGTGGAAAAGGGGTCTGTGATAACGCTCCATTGGCTTAGATAGGTATCTTTCTCCCACTTGAATCTCTCCAAAACTGTGATTAGACCGTCTACTTTTTGGAGGGGCCCGGTTTAAAAAAAAAAAAAAACAACTTTCAAAGTCAAACCCTAATTCCTGATCGCTGCTCCACCCCCTCTGCTGATCCGGGGAGGGCTGCACACTACCACATGCCTCCTCCCTTACATGTGGAGTCAACAGCCGCTTCTTTTCACCTGACAGTGAGGAGTTTCACCAGGGGGCGTAGCATGTGGGAGGATCACGCTATTCCCCCCAGTTCCCCCTCCCCCCAAACAGGCGCCCCGACCGACCAGAGGAGGCACTAGTGCAGCGACCAGGTCACATACCCACATCTGGCTTCCCACCCACAGACACGGCCAAATTGTGTCTGTAGGGACGCCCAACCAAGCTGGAGGTAACAGGGATTCGAACCAGCAATCCTCGTGTTGGTAGGCAACAGAATAGACCATCACGCCACCCTAACGCCCAAGAAACTGTTTTTATATCTTGTTGTGTGGTTATACAGTACTCTGTAGCGCCTACCAGAGGGAAGGAGTTGGAACAGGTTGTGACCAGGGTGTGATGGGTCTGCAGTGATGTTGCCTGCCCATTTCCTGAGTCTGGAGGTCCTGAATGGAGGGCAGGTTGGCACCAGTGATTTTCTCTGCAGACTTAACTGTCCGTTATAGTCTGTCCCTGTCCTGTTTGGTGGACGAATCAAACCAGACAGTGATGGATGTGCAGAGGACAGACTGGATTATTGCAGTGTAGAACTGAATCAGCAGTTCCTGAGGCAGGTTGAACTTCTTGAGCTGGCGGAGAAAGTACATCCTCTGCTGGGCCTTTTTGATAATTGTGTCTATGTTGGATGCCCACCTTAGGTCCTGGCAGATTGTGGAGCCCAGAAATCTGTAGGTTTTCACTCTAGACACCATGATGTTCAGTATGGTGGTGGTGGGGGGCTCGTCCTGAAGTCCACTGTCATCTCCACTCTTTTGAGCATGTTCAGCTCCAGGTTTTTATTGCCCCACCAGAGGGCCAGCTGATCAACCGCCCATCTATATGCAGACTCGTCACCATCCTGGATAAGGACAATGATGGTTGTGTCGTCCAAAAAGTTCAGGAGTTTAACAGATGGGTCACCTAAGGTGCAGTCATTTTTGTAGAGGGAGAGGAGTAGAGAGGAGAGCAACCACATCCCTGGGGGGTGCCAAATTGCCCGGGTGCTGGATGTGATTTTCCCCAGCCTCACCAGCTGCCTCCTCTGTCAGGAAGTTTTTAATCCACTGGCAGATGGAGGCTGGTACAGTGAGCCAGATGAGTTGGAGTGGAGGATATCTGAGATGATGAACCAAGTTGAATCAGTTCATCTGGACACAACGTTTATTGACAGAAACGTTTCATCACTCAACTAATTGACCTCTTCAGTCTACGCTGACTGCAGGTGTCCCCACCCTTATAAACAACACAGTGGAATAACGACCCAAACCAACGCCCCGTTTCATATGAGAATATGGGTGTGACCATTAACTAGACTTACAGTGGCCATGTGTGCTATTCACAGAGGATTGGGGAATAGTTGCAATCACAGCATTGTAAGATGGTGACTGATGTACTCTTAGGCCCCCCCCCCCCCCTTGGTTCAGGGCTGGTCATTCCCTCTTCACATAGATGGCCTCTTTGACTCCCCGTTCAAACCAGCATCCTCCCTATCAATGATGTGCACATCCTCATCCTTGAAAGAGTGGCCACTGGCCTGTAGATGGTGTAGACTGTGTAGATGGTGTAGACTGTGTAGATGGTGTAGACTGTGGAGTGCTGGTCTGATGTGTTAGCTCTCCTGTGCTGTACCATCCTCTTGGCCAGCGTCTGTTTGGTTTCCCTGATGTACAAGTCACGACAATCCTCCTGACACTTAACAGCTGCACTATGTTGCTCTGTTGGTGCCGGGGACCTGATCCTTGGGGTGGACCAACTTGTGGTGCAGCATGTTTTGGGGTTTGAAAGCAATTGAGACCCCAAAACTGAGACCTGACAGTTTTAACCACAGGCTTTGCAGGTTGTAGTTTCTGGCTGTGGTCCACAGTGGTGTTGTCTCTGGTGCGACATTTAACATGCTGTCTGTATTTTTGGCAGTTCGTGGCTGAGGTTTGCTCTTTTAAAATCCCCAAGGATAATGAGTAGGGAGTCTGGGTATTTGTGCTCCATGTGTGTAATGTGATCAGCAGGTGTTTTACACAGGCCCGGGGTGGGATATAGACCCCGGCCAGAGTAAGTGATGAAGGTTCCTGCGGTGAATAGAACGGTTCACAGTCAATGAAACAGGTCTCTAAGTG
Source organism: Lampris incognitus (assembly GCF_029633865.1). Classification (NCBI taxonomy): domain Eukaryota; kingdom Metazoa; phylum Chordata; class Actinopteri; order Lampriformes; family Lampridae; genus Lampris; species Lampris incognitus. Next base: position 43,394,487 of record NC_079226.1, read on the forward strand.
AGGGCTGCATGACGTCTTCAGCACTGTGGCATCCGTACACCAGTCTTCGTATTGTAGAAGCATATGCCGCCAGCCGGCACACGAGCACTAGATTTGCCAGTGGGGTCAGAACAGTTTGGTGGCATTATCTTCATTAAGCATTATAAGTCTTAAAACCAGATGAACTAATGAAGAAACTGACAGGAGCTCAGGCTGTAATCACTGCAGGAGCAGACACAGCATCACACGTACACATCAGTACGTAGGAATCAACTGCTTGTGTTATTTACGCCACGAGTTTCCTGCTCAGACTCATGGGGTGGATGTGTGTGTCTGCAGGAGGAGAGCAGCCCATCCCTCTGTGGAATGAGCACGACACGTCGACTGATGCAGACAAGCCAAAAATCCTGCTGTACTCACTCAGTCTCATGTTCAAGGTGTCACTGAGTTCACTTATTACAATATTAACTGTGTTACTGATATTGTTTAGTGGTTAATTAATATTGATCACTGCTGCATCACAGCAGTTTCTAGGTGAAATAAATTGCCTACACATTTCATCATTTCCTGCTGTAGTAATTCATAGTACCCGTAAGACATTTTTTTCTTGTTGTTTCCCAGGGCATTCAGATGACGGCCACAACGCCATCCATGCGAGCAGTACGGTTTGAGACGGGCCTTATTGAACTGGAGCTGTCCAACAGAATCCAGTGCAAGACTCAGCCCGGCGGCAGCAGCAGCTACCTCAAGCTGTTTGGCAAATGCCAAGTGGACCTCAACTTGGCCCTCGGGCAGATAGTCAAGCACCAGGTATAAACCTATCATAGTGATCCTAATTTAGAGAAGCTGGTTTATATTTGCATCATCTTGCCTTAAGGGAATAGTTTGACATTTTTTAAGTCTATCATAACTGCTCATGTAGTACATGGGTAGGTTTCCTTTTCTGTCATTAATCCTTTTTTTCATACTGGGCACGCTGCACCAGCTTGCTGTCTGGACTTTGATGCCGTTCAGGGGGACAAATCAACAATCCTCGTTCAGTGCCAAAAGGCAGTCCACAGTTCAGCCAACGCCAACATGCTACCGCAGCAGTCATTTAAAACATGTACGCCGTCGGTTCTAGTCATTTCCTATAGCACTGCTTCCTGCAATGCAGCCTACAAGAAGTTCCCAAGCAGGCGTCATTCAGCTGTGGTCAGCAAAGCAAAACACTAAAGCCGGGAACATGCTAGAAGGCTTATGAAGCCCTAACCAGCTGGGAAAAGACCCGGCATCACACACTTTCCCCCCCACTTTTTCTTTAGTATCTTTCAATAAACACTTGTTCTTTTATTATTATATTATTTTATTTATTTCTTTTATTATTGTATTGTTGCCCTGTGAAGGTCTGGCGGCCTGTCCAGGGTGTCTCCCCGCCTGCCGCCCAATGACTGCTGGGATAGGCTCCAGCATCCCCGCGACCCTGAGAGCAGGATAAGCGGTTTGGATAATGGATGGATGGACCCCCCCCTTTTTTTTTGTTTTTTTTCTCCCAAGTTGTACTTGGCCAATTACCCCACTTTTCCAAGCCGTCCTGGTCACTGCTGCACCCCCTCTGCTGATCCGGGGAGCGCTGCAGACTACCACATGTCTTCTCCCATATATGTGGAGTCTGGGGGGGACGCCCGGCCAAGCTGGAGGTAACACGGGGATTCGAACTGGCGATCCCCGCGTTGGTAGGCAATGGACTAGACCACTACACTGCCCGGAAACCCGGCGGCATCGCACATTTAACAACTGATGATTGTGGATTACAGTCGTAGAAAAATACACTTGTTCTAATTACGGCCAGCGAGGCATACTCACCTGCCAACAGACACGGACTTGTGACGACTCCAGCTGTAGAAATCAAACCTGTCTGATATAATCATGGCAGCTCCAGATGGTCAACGACTCAGTCAGGGGACAAGCGATTTGAATCTTAACCCCCTGTACACCACAAGGTAAGGTCCTTGGTGACTTGAGTCGACGTGGCCAGATCAGGGGTGTAGTCGGCTCTAAATCCTCCAGCATGTTCCTGGCTGAGGGGGGACTTTATCAGTAACAATGACTTTACCTTGTTAAAATGGCCACTCAGATTCATTATTATGGACTACTTCAGCGTCACGTTAGCCTCTGCTGAGCTGTGACGCTTTCTTATGCACTGTAGGAGGATTGTGGATTTGTCCCCCATGATTTGCAGTCACCTCTAGATGGCGAGCTGGCGCTGCGTGTCCAGTATGAAGACATGCATGAGTGTCAGTAAACATGAAACTATGTGAGGAAATAGCGATAGGCTTAAGCTTTCTTTGTGCTTTTATAAATGAACGCACACTCACATACACTCATACAGGAGGTAGTGGACTTATCCAGACAGGTGTATGACGTTAACAACTCTCTTGTGTAAGACAGTACAGAACTAATGGGAGGCCAGGCCTGCTGGTGCTTGATTGTGACTGACACTGCCACACACACATGCACACTTCCACTACTCAGGTGTATGAAGAAGCAGGCTCAGATTTCCATCAGGTGGCCTACTTCTGCACTCGTATCGGCCTAAGGAACGCCCTTCAGGAGGAGATCAGCGGCTGCTCGGACAAGGAGGCGGTCCTCATCACGCTCAACAGGCCGATTGTTTTTGCACAGCCCGTGGCATTTGACAGAGGTTTGACTCAATGAATTAAAGCATCTCTGCATCATATTTGTGATTATGAAGCTCAAGGTGTCTTGATGCATGCTCAGTAATCCAGCTGGAGACATCTTAGAAAGTTGAATCAGTTCATCTGGACACAAAGCTTAGTAGGAGTATACGGCTTCATCTTTTTCATCACTCATCTAAGGGCCCAGACACACCAAACCGACTAGCGGTGACGAAGGTTGACTGTTGCGTCGCCTCACGTCACCTAGACGACAGCCAACTAGCATGTACGTTCTGCACTGATTCACTATGCTGAACAGCCAATCAGAGTGATCTCTCTCACCGACGGTCTCCGCCCATTCAACATGCTGAATCCGCTGAAAAGCTGCTGACGGGTCCGACTAGTGCCGATGGTGCAGGACACACTGCAAATCTAGGGTCACAGACACTCACCGACGGCCCGACATTGGCCAACAGCCGACCGTCAGCCTGGTGTGTCAGGGCCCTAAGTGATCTCTTCAGTCTCAACTGACTGACTGTTATAAACAATACGGTGGCATAACAACCCAAATCAATGACCAACGACCCAAACCATATGCAAATTACCGTGACCATTATCTAGACTTACCATGGCCATGTGTACTTCACAGAGGATTCAACCGATTCAACTTTTGGAGATGTCTAGCTCAAGGGTTATTCGGTTCAGGCAGCGACAATGACAGTTCATACTAGGGGTTCTTGCTAGGGTTGCCAGTACAAATATTGTGCTCACTCGGCATGCCGGGCGAGCACTTTTTATATTATACCATGCCTACACTTCCCATAGTGCCTACTGTTCTTTTTATATTATACTATGCCTACACCTCCCATAGTGCCTACTGTTCTTTTTATATTATACTATGCCTACACCTCCCATAGTGCCTACTGTTCTTTTTATATTATACTATGCCTACACTTCCCATAGTGCCTACTGTTCTTTTTATATTATACTATGCCTACACCTCCCATAGTGCCTAGTGTTCTTTTTATATTATACTATGCCTACACCTCCCATAGTGCCTACTGTTCTTTTTATATTATACTATGCCTACACCTCCCATAGTGCCTAGTGTTCTTGAGAGTAGGTGGTTCTGGTGGTTAAATCCAGGGTATGAACTTGAATCACACTGACTTGACCTGACCTCTTAAAGGGAAAATTCACCGTTTTTCACCCTTATCACTGTCTACCTGTGACAGGAATAGTACATGAACCGACGGCAGGGTGGTCCAGTGGTTAGCACTGTGGTCTCACAGCAAGAAGGTCCTGGGTTCGAACCCTTGGGTAGTCCAACCTTGGGGGTCGTCCTCTGTGTGGAGTTTGCATGTTCTCCCCGTGTCTGTGGTGGGTTTTCTCCAGGTGCTGCAGTTTCCTCCACCACCAAAAAGACATGCATGTTAACTAGAACCACCAAGATGTTCAGTATGACCGTTTTGGATTTTCAAAGTTTAATAACTTTGTGAAATGAAAATATACAGACCTGCCGCTCCCTGAATTCCCCTAAAATTACACATAATTGCATTAAATTGAGTTTTAGATCAAATGCACACAATACAAGTTATGATAAGATCCACCTAAAACCACCATGAGCGGTCAATATGACCGTCTCATAATTTGTGTGTGATAGTGCACGTCATGTCAGTGTTGATGACGTGTGTTGGTCGCGTCATTTCCTTCATGAAGTTCATCACTCTGTCCTAGAACCACACTAGCGTCCTCCAGTGCAGACAAATAGTCTAAACTTGATGTGTGGTTATGTCCAACATGTCTGGTTACAGATGCTGTTACAGACACACCATGACTACCACCTGCAGTATTTACAGGCGTTGGACAGTGGCCATTTTAAATTGTTTGGAAAAAAGTATTAAAGTTGTTAAAATGTTAATTTTGGTGCCAGTTAGTTTCTTAACAAACACACACTGACATATGTATTGACTCAGCTACATCTCCATTGCTGAAGGTTACGTTCCACATCAGCAGCGCCGAGGCTGGTATGGACGATGATACAGACTGTATTGTGGCATGTGTAAGTGCTGTGGGAAAGTCTCTGAGCAACACAACACCGATTTCTCCGTCAGTGTAGCACACAGTTAGGATTTTATTGCTTCGGTCGACTACGTTACATGTCAGTACTGATGCACATGCACAAAACCATCGGTGAATTTTCCCTTTAGCTGACACTAAACGTAAAACCCAAGAATTGTGCTTTTGACATTTTTCAGTTGAAGTAACTTGTGAACTAGTTCAGCCTGGTGTGACTTGTTTACATAATGTTGATTATCTTACTTCACCTTGATGACATCATCGTTTTCTTCCGATGCCGTCGGACAGCTGTGCTCTTCTGGCTTAATTACAAGGCCGCTTACGACAACTGGAACGAACAGAGGCTGGCCCTCAACAAGGACATCCACATGGCCACCAAGGAGGTGGTGGACAAGTTGCCCGGCATCCAGCAGACGTCCGCCCAGGCCTTCAGCACCCTCTTCCTGCAGCTGACCGTCAACGACCTCGGCATTTGCCTGCCCATCACTACCACTTCCCAGGTGATTACATGGGCATGTTTCCACAACATGCCTGCTTTACTTTTGTGACGTCTGCACCCGCACTTGTAATTCCTGTTTAGCGGTGCAGTAACTCACTAGTGGGTAGCACTTGGCAGATCTCAGAAATGTGTGTTCAAGATTCTGTTCACGTTTTCTAGTCTTGTTTTGTTTTTTTTAACTGAACCTTTGTTGGTGTAAAGTTATTCAAAATATTACAGCTGCTGTTGTTGTGAAAACACAGCTGTAGCCCCGTAAAAAACTACCGTCGTTGTTGTCAACGTAAACCATTTCAGATGACCAATGTGCTTCTGGTAACGAATCCCATCAGCTAATACTCGCGTGTGATAGACGATCAGTGAGTTGTTATCAGTGGTCACTCCTGTAATGATGTTGTCCAGCAGCGTCATGCAAGTTAGCGGGCTAGCTACCTCTCGAGTGCATTGACATTGACTAGCTGTGACTTGGTTTTTATAACTACTGATTGACATTCTGCTGGTCTCTGAGGTCTACTGAAGGTCTCTGAGGTCTACTGAAGGCTCTTGGGCTGCAGTGGCTGTGTCCATGTGGCTCATACATACACATACACAATAGGGTTTGTGCTTGGCACTTGGGACGTTGTGACCAAAAGAGGAGAATCTGTAAAACGACTTGACTGGTGAACGGAAGGCCACAGAACCTCAACCCACTGAGAACTGGCTATGCTCAAATAGGGCACACTAAAACCATAATAACAAACCAAGTGATACATCCATCCATCCATCCATCCATCCATCCAACCATCCATCCATCATCCGAACAGCTTATCCTGCTCTCAGGGTCGTGGGGATGCTGGAGCCTATCCCAGCAGTCATTGGGCGGCAGCCAGGCTACACCTTGGACAGGCCACCAGGCCATCACAGGGCCAGGATTATTACATTTGAAGCTGAAAAATGACACTGCTAACTATTTAGTATTCTGATTAGTATTGAGCAATAACATTTTCCTTACTGCGTTAAACTCATTGGACTGTATTTTTTGCGTTGTCGGTAGTACATCTCCAGCATTCCCGCGACCCTGAGAGCAGGATAAGCGGTTAAGATAATGGATGGCTGGATGGATGGTAGTACATTGTTCATTGTTCCAGCAGTGAATTCAGTATGTCTTGCCTCCGATAGCGAATCATGACTCTCAAACCTTGGCTCTCTGAACCCCCTTCCCTCATCGACGTAAAAAGCAAACTACCAGCCTAGCTCTGCAACCAAAGTTAAGACGCTAGTCCAGTCTTATTAATGCAACGAGCAAACAGCATGGCAACAGTAAGAGTTATCACTGAAAAAAAACAAAAACAATGAATTTCTTAAGCAAAATGCAAATCCTCTTTTACAAAGAATCACATCATCACAAGCTGTGTGCCCTTCTTCGGAATATGGTGACAATGGGCCAGGGTGCAAAACCCATAACAACCCCCCACCACCACTACACAAAACCAACAAAATTGAATGTACATCTTGTCAGCGCAACTATTAGCGGCCAACACTTCAGCATCATGGACAGTGAACAATGATCACGGCATTTTGGGAACCCACCACCACAAATGAGCAATACTACTAATACTACTACTACCACCACCACCACCACTTTTGGCTGCTCCCGTTAGGGGTCACCACAGCGGTTCATCCGTTTCCATCTCTTCCTGTCCTCTGCATCTTCCTCTGTCACACCAGCCACCTGCATGTCCTCCCTCACCACATCCATAAACCTCCTCTTTGGCCTTCCTCTTCTCCTCTTCCCTGGCAGCTCCATATCCAGCATCCTTCTCCCAATAAACCCAGCATTTCTCCTCCACACATGTCCAAACCATCTCAATCTTGCCTCTCTTGCTTTGTCTCCAAACCGTCCAACCTGAGCTGTTCTTCTAATATACTCATTCCTAATCCTGTCCTTCTTCATCACTCCCAATGAAAATCTTATCATCTTCAACTCTGCCACCTCCACCTCCTGTCTTTTCATCAGTGCCACTGTCTCCCAACCATATAACATAGCTGGTCTCACAACCATCTTGTAAACCTTCCCTTTAACTCTTGCTGGTACCCTTCTGTCGCAACTCACTCCTGACACTCTTCTCCACCCACTCCACCCTGCCTGCACTCTCTTCTTCACCTCTCTTCTGCACTCCCCGTTACTTTGGACGGTTGACCCCAAGTATTTAAACTCATCCATCCTCGTCCTCCACTCCTTGCATCCTGACCATTCCACTGTCCTCCCTCTCATTCATGCATAGGTATTCTGTCTTGCTCCTACTGACTTTCATTCCTCTTCTCTCCAGTGCATAAGCATCGGCTTTGTGTCGATGCAGTTGCCCACTGGGGACCGGGGTTCACGCCCCGGTCTCGTCAGGTCCGACTATGGCTGGACTCGATGAAGCAGCAATCATTGGCAGCGCTATCTTCAGAGGGGGGCGGAGTCGGCTTGTGTTCGTCACGTGAATGCGTCTCCGTGTGTGTCGGAAAAAACAGTGGTTCGGCTTGGAGTCGCCTTGTCACGAAAGTGGGGAGGCGGTCTCCTTCGAGACTGCCGGCTGGAGAGATGCAGTTGGCGAACGCATGCAGTACGAGGGTGGGTGTTTGCATTAAAATAGGGATCAATTGGCCACTAAATTGGGAGGAAAAAGGGAAAAATCAGAAATAAATTTATTAAAAAATTCTCATAACATAAAGCTGCACTACTTAATGATCACGGCACTCCTAACCATCCCCTAACTGGCATGCTTAACATCTTCTCTAGTTTCTCCACCCCAGTAACCGCAACCTCATGAACTGTCAACCGACGCATTATGTGGGGTAACAATCAGAACTGCAGGCACCACAGTTTCAGTGGTCCAGGCAGTAGGGCACATGTTTTTCATAGACAGTGGAGATATGTTTGCGTGTGTGTGTTGCATAGGTAAATATGTGTTGCAAAAGTATATATTTATTTCCTTGACCAAAGCCTGGTTAACCCCCGCCCCTCCCCAAAAACCACTTTCTGAGCAGACCAGCCGCAGCATCGACTGTGACACAGGCTCCGCCCTGGTGCTGACCATTGAGAGCACGCTGATCACCGCCTGCTCCTCTGAGTCCCTGGTCAGCAAAGGCCACTTCAAGAATTTCTGCATCCGTTTTGCCGAGGGCTTTGAGACCTCCTGGGATGACTGGAAGCCCGAGGTCCGCGGGGACCTAGTAATGAATGCATGTGAGTTGGACAGCATGGCGTGACACGTAGGGCTGTACAGACTTCAGCATGTTGGCACCATGCAACGTTATATCATCTCATTTTAATGTAATGGACTTTAGCAAATGAAAACATCGATCATCACAAAAAATAATTGACAAAATTTCAATGCATAAATAAAAATCAGTTCCTGTGGATTTATTCATGCTGGACAAACTAATGTGTTTGAATCTTTGGTGCATGATAATAAAAGAAAATAAGACTATTTAAGCAGAACATGCTATGCATACAGAGCTTTTGAACAGTGGGCTCCATGCTCAGTCACGTGTCTTTGTGTGGTTTATGTTTAGGTGTAGTCCCTGATGGTACTTATGAAGTTTGTTCCAGGACTACCGGACAACCCTCTGCTGGTAAGTTTTTTTAAGCACTCTAAACCAGGGGTCCCCAACCACCGGGCCACGGAACGGCACCCCGGGCATATGCTACCAGGCCGCAAGGAAACAATATCCATCGATCCATTATCCGAACCGCTTATCCTGCTTTCAGGGTAGTGGGGATGCTGGAGCCTATCCCAGCAGCCATTGGGTGGCAGGCGGGGAGTCACACCCTGGCCAGGCCGCCAAGCCATCACACAGGGCCCACATACACACACACACACATTCATACCTAGGGGCAATTTAGCACGGCTGATTCACCTGACCTACATGTCTTTGGACTGTGGGAGGAAACCGGAGCACCCGGAGGAAACCCACACAGACACGGGGAGAACATGCAAACTCCACACAGAGGACGACCTGGGACAACCCCCAAGGTTGGACTACCCCGGGGCTCGAACCCAGTACCTTCTTGCTGTAAGGCGACCGCGCTAACCACTGCGCCACCGTGCCGCCAGGAAACAATATGATATACAATATCCAAATAAAAGCCCGGACCGTGTAACGCTAGAGGGCTTTTAATTTGAAACAGACACTTGAAGTGTGTACAGTTATGTAATTTTATTACTCATTCACGTGGCATTCCGCAGTAACTAACTTCATAACTCAGAGACACACTCAGTCAACTCGCTACTAGCAGCAAGCTAGCTGCCACAGGTACGGATAAAAAACAAACGTCGCTTGAGAGTTTCTTGGGAAGAGGTAGGGGAGATAAAAGGTCTAATGATGATGATAACGCAGAGACAGCAGAGGCTGAGACAGCAAAATAAAAAATAAAGCTTCCTTCAATAGGAAATACGATGAGTTGCACCTAAAATACAACTTTATTGCGACCGATGACTCGCATGCTCCAAGCCCCCTGTGTGTGATATGTGGAGACAACCTGTCTAATGGGGCAATGAAGCCTCAAAACTGCTTCAGCACCTTGAGTCCAAGCACCCTGCATGTAAACACAAACCCGTGGAGCTCTTTGAGCAAAAGCAACGCGAGCAAGCAGGATGGAAGCAAGTACTGAGTGCCAGCACCTCTACACATGCTGCTGCTCTGAGAGCGTCTTACTTAGTCGTATTGCTACGGCTAAGAAGGCTTACACTATCGGCGAAGAATTGATTCTGCCTGCTGCCAAGGACGCGCCATGAACTGTTGAGGGAAGCTGCAGCTAACACAGTGTGTGTGTTTAATATCCATACATTTTATGATGCTATTGACTTATAAGCCTATATATTCTGGTTGTTATTAACCCTCCCCCGGTCCGCCAGAATATTGTCAACATTAAACCGGTCCGCGGTGCAAAAAAAGGTGGGGACCCCTGCTCTAAACTACGAAATATGAATGCGAGTCAACCCTTAAACCTCCCCTCTGATAGAAAGAAATGGTATAAATAAGTGTGTTTAAATCACAATAATAAAAACATTAATCTTAGCCCACCCCCTGCCATCTCTCTTTTCTTGCGATCTCTCTCTGCAAAAGCAGAAAGCAGTAGTGCTGGCACCTGGACCCTGAACGTGCTGTGGAAAATGTGCGGCATTGATGTTCACATGGATCCTAACATTGGCAAACGCCTTAACGCCCTGGGCAACACATTGACCTCCCTGACGGGCGAAGAGGACATGGATGACATCACTGACCTCAACTCTGTCAACATGGCAGACCTCTCAGATGAGGAAGAAGGGGACACCATGTCCCCCACCATCCACAATGTAAGTAGATGGCATGACTGGGAATCTGTGTGCTTGCACGCGTGTTGAGAATGTGTGGATGCGCATCCCAGTTTTGCTTTTGTGGGTTTGTGTTCTTCAAGTAGATTATTACAAGTAAATTGTAATCAATAAAACTTTTTATGGACCAATTCAACAATGCTAGCAACCGATTGAAGGAAGAAAAAAAAACAATCAAAATGTATTATTTTGATTTTGATGATTTTTTTTGTCACAGTGTCATGAAAAAGTATTTGCCCCCTCCCTAATTTCCTTTATTTTTGCATATTTGTCCTACTGAATGGTTTCAAATCTTCATACAAAATGTAAGACAAGGATGAACATAAGACACGGAGAACCCGAGAAAACACAAAATAGTTTTTAAATGATCGTTTCATTTATTAAAGGAAAAAGTCACTCATGACCATGACCATAGGTGAGGGTTGGAATGAAGATTAACTGGTAAGTTGAGGGCTTTGCCTTTTGGCTGCACCCCCTCTTCACCACAGTGGTCCGGTACAATGTCCGCATTACTGTTGATGCTTCACCAATCCACCTGTCAATTTCCTGCTCCATCCTCCATCCTGGGTGGGTGTTAATAGATTATTATAGTAAACGGGTATTTATGTGTCTTGGACAGAAGTAAAACAAGATGGTGGCTCTACCAGTATTGAAGTTGTTGGGAGTCAGCAGCTGGGTACTGATAAAGGCCGGTGCTTGGGGAAGAAGCAGTGGGGAGGTTTGCATGATTGTAAACCTACGATCAGCCACTCTTCATTTTTCATGTTACTTCAGCCAGACGCTTTGACACGCTGAGCTACTTTAAGTGTTGTCATGAAAGTCACTGTCACACACTATAGAACACATGTTCTGGCCCGGAAATCCTCTGCCTTGCTTTCGGGGAAGACCCAAGAAAAGTCCTTAAGTTGAGCTTTAAAGCTTTCAGAAAGGTGCTGAAAACGGCAATTTACATGGACAGTAGAAGGTAGAACACGTCTTCATGATATTTCATATACACCTGTGATTTACATGGACAGTAGAACGTAGAACACGTCTTCATGATATTTCATATACACCGGAGATTTACATGGACAGTAGAACGTAGAACACGTCTTCATGATATTTCATATACACCTGTGATTTACATGGACAGTAGAACGTAGATCACATGTCTTCATGATATTTCATATACACCTGTGATTTACATGGACAGTAGAACGTAGAACACGTCTTCATGATATTTCATGTACACCGGAGATTTACATGGACAGTAGAACGTAGAACATGTCTTCATGATATTTCATATACACCTGTGATTTACATGGACAGTAGAACGTAGAACACGTCTTCATGATATTTCATGTACACCGGAGATTTACATGGACAGTAGAACGTAGAACATGTCTTCATGATATTTCGTATACACCTGTGATTTACATGGACAGTAGAACGTAGAACACATGTCTTCATGATATTTCATATACACTGGTGATTTATATGGACAGTAGAACGAACAACACATCTTCATGATATTTCATATACACCTGTGATTTACATGGACAATAGAACATAGAACATGTCTTCATGATATTTCGTATACACCTGTGATTTACATGGACAATAGAACGAAGAACAGGTCTTCATGATCCTTTATATAGACTTGTGATTTACATGGACAGTAGAACGTAGAACAGGTCTTCATGATATTGCATATACACTTGTTATTTACATGGACAGTAGAACGTAGAACATGTCTTCATGATATTTCATATACACCGGTGATTTATATGGACAGTAGAACGAACAACACATCTTCATGATATTTCATATACACCTGTGATTTACATGGACAATAGAACATAGAACATGTCTTCATGATATTTCGTATACACCTGTGATTTACATGGACAATAGAACGAAGAACAGGTCTTCATGATCCTTTATATAGACTTGTGATTTACATGGACAGTAGAACGTAGAACACGTCCTCATGATATTTCATATACACCTGTGATTTACATGGACAGTAGAACGTAGAACACGTCTTCATGATATTTCATATACACTTGTTATTTACATGGACAGTAGAACGTAGAACATGTCTTCATGATATTTCATATACACCTGTGATTTACAGGGACAGTAGAACATAGAACACGTCTTCATGATCCTTAATATAGACTTGTGATTTACATGGACAGTCGAACTTGGAACACGTGTTCATTATATTTCATATACAATTGTGATTTACATGGACAGTAGAACGTAGAACACGTCTTCATGATCCTTTATATAGACTTGTGATTTACATGGACAGTCGAACTTGGAACACGTGTTCATTATATTTCATATACAATTGTGATTTACATGGACAGTAGAACGTAGAACACGTCTTCATGATATTTCATATACACCGGTTATTTACATGAACAGTAGAACGTAGATCACATGTCTTCATGATATTTCATATACACCGGTGATTTACATGGACAGTAGAACGTAGAACACATGTCTTCATGATATTTCATATACACCTGTGATTTACATGGACAGTAGAACGTAGAACACATGTCTTCATGGTGTTTCATATACACCTGTGATTTACATGGACAGTAGAACGTAGAACAGGTCTTCATGATATTTCATATACACTGGTGATTTATATGGACAATAGAACGTAGAACAGGTCTTCATGATATTGCATATACACTTGTTATTTACATGGACAGTAGAACGTAGAACATGTCTTCATGATATTTCATATACACTGGTGATTTATATGGACAGTAGAACGAACAACACATCTTCATGATATTTCATATACACCTGTGATTTACATGGACAATAGAACATAGAACATGTCTTCATGATATTTCGTATACACCTGTGATTTACATGGACAATAGAACGAAGAACAGGTCTTCATGATCCTTTATATAGACTTGTGATTTACATGGACAGTAGAACGTAGAACACGTTTTCATGATATTTCATATACACCTGTGATTTACATGGACAGTAGAACGTAGAACACGTCTTTATGATATTTCATATGCACTGGTGATTTACATGGACAGTAGAACGTAGAACACGTCTTCATGATATTTCATATACACTTGTTATTTACATGGACAGTAGACCTAGAACACATGTCTTCATGATATTTCATATACACCTGTGATTTACATGGACAGTAGAACGTAGAACACGTCTTCATGATATTTCATATACACCTGTGATTTACATGGACAATAGAACGAAGAACATGTCTTCATGATCCTTTATATAGACTTGTGATTTACATGGACAGTGGAACGTAGAACATGTCTTCATGATATTACATATACACCGGTGATTTACATGGACAGTAGAACGTAGATCACATGTCTTCATGATATTTCATATACACCTGTGATTTACATGGACAGTAGAACGTAGAACATGTCTTCATGATATTTCATGTACACCGGAGATTTACATGGACAGTAGAACGAAGAACATGTCTTCATGATCCTTTATATAGACTTGTGATTTACATGGACAGTAGAACGTAGAACACGTCTTCATGATATTTCATGTACACCGGAGATTTACATGGACAGTAGAACGTAGAACACGTCTTCATGATATTTCATATACACCTGTGATTTACATGGACAGTAGAACGTAGAACACGTCTTCATGATATTTCATATACACCTGTGATTTACATGGACAGTAGAACGTAGAACACGTCTTCATGATATTTCATATACACCTGTGATTTACATGGACAGTAGAACGTAGATCATGTCTTCATGATATTTCATATACACCGGTGATTTACATGGACAGTAGAACATAGAACATGTCTTCATGATGTTTCATATACACCTGTGATTTACATGGACAGTAGAACGTAGAACACGTCTTCATGATATTTCATATACACCTGTGATTTACATGGACAGTAGAACGTAGAACACGTCTTCATGATATTTCATATACACCTGTGATTTACATGAACAGTAGAACGTAGAACACGTCTTCATGATATTTCATATACACCGGTGATTTACATGGACAGTAGAACGTAGAACACATGTCTTCATGATATTTCATATACACCTGTGATTTACATGGACAGTAGAACGTAGAACACGTCTTCATGATATTTCATATACACCTGTGATTTACATGGACAGTAGAACGTAGAACACGTCTTCATGATATTTCATATACACCGGTGATTTACATGGACAGTAGAACGTAGAACACGTCTTCATGATATTTCATATACACCGGTGATTTACATGGACAGTAGAACGTAGAACACGTCTTCATGATATTTCATATACACCTGTGATTTACATGGACAGTAGAACATAGAACATGTCTTCATGATGTTTCATATACACCTGTGATTTACATGGACAGTAGAACGTAGAACACATGTCTTCATGATGTTTCATATACACCTGTGATTTACATGAACAGTAGAATGTAGAACACATGTCTTCATGATGTTTCATATACACCTGTGATTTACATGAACAGTAGAACGTAGAACACATGTCTTCATGATGTTTCATATACACCGGTGATTTACATGGACAGTAGAACGTAGAACACATGTCTTCATGGTGTTTCATATACACCTGTGATTTACATGGACAGTAGAACGTAGAACACATGTCTTCATGATGTTTCATATACACCGGTGATTTACATGGACAGTAGAACGTAGAACACGTCTTCATGATGTTTCATATACACCTGTGATTTACATGGACAGTAGAACGTAGAACACATGTCTTCATGATGTTTCATATACACCGCTGTATGTTGTAAGATTCTATGGAGTTTGCTTTCTAACTAAGTTTCTGAAGCTGAACCCTGGCTTGGGTCACGTGTCCTGCGACCTATCCATGCAACTGTGCCTGCCATTGTTTACAGAGTCCAGAGGGCCAGTTCAGCCCCCGGCTGACACTGAGGAAGCGTCTGGTTAATCACATCCTGGGCCTGAGCCCGCGGCCCCAGAGTGTCTCTGTCCCTGCAGACTACTTAAACTGTGCTACGCCTCGCCCCCAAGCAGGCAATGCCAGGTCCCCGAGACCCCTCTCCTGGGGCTGTGTATGTAGTCACCAACGTTGTTAACATTTTTCTGCTGTACCCTCAAAATCACTTCTAGAAGCGCTTCACATTCAAATCATGTGTAGTTAATCACTTCAGGTTGTGGGTTAAAAACTGCACACTGATTGATACCAGCAAAGTGAATCATTTGCATTTAATTCCAGTACACTCCTTGTTTAGCTTTGTTGATGGGTGAAAAGGGGATAAATCCCTGACGCAGTTCCTGGTGGCAGTAAATAAAACTTACCAAATCTCTCATGCAGTAATCATTTCATGAACTATTTCAGTGATTCTCCGTCTTGTAGAAGACGTGTTCTTGTGGGTGCGGTGTGGTGCAGGAGATCTGAAACCTACGGGGAGTGGTGATGGTGATGGTGGTCTTGTGTGTTTTTTTTTTCTCTTTGTGTTGTTACACCTGGTGTGTGGGTTGTTAGTTTATCTGGTTCACTTCTGTCTGGTATAGTTCTGATAATGAACAGAAAAATAAACCTTAATAAACCAGGAAGATGACAACACATTTATGTAGAGCAGTGATCTGGAGAGTAAGTCCAGAGATTAGTGGTGAATTGTTTTGGTTCAAACGTTTTATTAGTTTTTTGTTTTTTTTTTGTAAGTCGGGTGAACATTAATGTGACCTGTACAATGGGTGTGGCTGTGTAACATTTCCATTACCAAAAGGAGGCCATTGACCCGAGGCGGCAGATGGCGATGGGAAACCAAGTGGTGGATGCTCGCGGGAGGAAATTCACTAAGAGACTGGTGGATATAAGGGAGCTGAACGAACAGGCCAAAGTCATCGACGACCTCAAGTAAGAGTTCTCAGCTTTCTGCGCTGTCCTCTCAGGCGAAAAAAGCCAGATAACCTTCATTTTCTGAAGTTGCATTACTCAAGGATATGAGGGTTTCTCCGTGGCACAGCATTGAACCTGCTCTAATTCAGATTATAATCGTTTTAAATGATTCAAACTACATCATTAGAAGACAAAGTCTGTCACTCTTAATATACTGAGCTGATCCAAGCCCACTTTTCCTGAACTCAGGAAACTGGGGGCCAGCGAAGGCACGATCAACCAGGAGATCCAACGCTATCAACAGCTGGAGTCTGTGGCCGTCAATGACATCAGGAGAGATGTCCGAAAGAAGCTGCGACGATCCAGCATGCGGGTAAGAGCACGCCCATTCACTCTTTTTCACTAGCGAAAGGCTCGCGAGTTATGGATTTGATAAGTGTTGCACCCCTACCTCTGTGTCTTGTATGGTCAGCCTGACCTACAAGAGCTGAATGTTTGTCGCACCTGTAATTCTGAGAAATCTTTCACTAACCTGGTGTCCATTTGCTCCTCTAAAGGCCGCCTCTCTAAAAGACAAGTGGGGCCTGGGCTACAAGCCGAGCTACAACCGCTCCAAAAGCATCTCTGCAGCAGCAGGCCGACCCCCTCTGAAGAGGATGGACCGACAGAGGTAGTACCAGGGGGCATCCTTTCCCCTGAATTTAGTACAAATTAGGTTTTATGCTAAGTTCCATGTTACCAAAAACATGACTCTTCCATTGATATGCAACAGTATCACATTTACACTGCTGGTACGGATTCAGAATACGAATCTTAAGCTGGAGGTCGATATCGAGTACCTATCCATTACTTCTGCTGAACAGGGCAGATTTAGACCATCAGTTTGGGGTCAGTGGGGAAAATAATTGAGATGGAATCAGTTTTTTTAACCACTATTAATGAAGTATAGCTTCCATATGTCAAAAATACTTTAAGCCAACCCATTTTGCTTATATTTGTGCGTTTTACTTTTGGCTTTTGGTGCTGGATTTTAGTCTTGGATCTCTGATGCCGATACTCAGTTTAGGCCTGCTATCAGCCAGATACCGTTATTGATATGGTCGTCTTCACAGTAGGAAAAGGATAATACATGGTGCATAAGAACTTTTTTCCCCCGAACTATAAGTTGGTCAGCCAAATCATAATTGGCAACACAAATGTAGCTTGCACTTTTTTGTTTTATCCCCCCCCCCCTTTTCTCCCGAATTGTACTTGCCCAATTACCCAACTCTTCTGAGCTGTCCCGGTCTCTGCTCCACCCCCTCTGCTGATCCGGGAGGGCTGCAGACTACCACATGCCTCCTCCAATACATGTGGAGTCACCAGCCACTTCTCTTCACCCAACAGTGAGGAGTTTCACCAGGGGGACGTAGCGCGTGGGAGGATCACGCTTTTCCCCCCAAGTTCCCCCCTCCCCCTCGAACAGGCATCCCGACTGACCAGAGGAGGCACTAGTGCAGCGACCAGGTCACATACCCACATCTGGCTTCCCACCCACAGACATGGCCAATTGTTTCTGTAGGGATGCCCGACCAAGCCAGAGGTGGCATGGGGATTTGAACCGGCGATCCCCAACGAAATAGACCGCCACACGCTCCGACCTAGTTCATTTTTAAGCATCTTGGTAGCAACCCAGAACATACATAGGTAACATGTTCCTGTTCAGTAGATGCTGTGCTACAGGTTTGCTTTGAAAAAGTCTAAATTTTTTGGAAAAAAATATCAGAAATAGGCAGCAACAAAAACATAATCGACACTATGGACCTTCTTTGAAAAAGACATAATTACTTGAAATATATATATAAATATTATGAGGAGGTTTAATATTATATAGTTTGTGAGTAAAATGTATGATCTGCAATAAAATGTGGGTTAAAATTGTTCTACACTGTCTAAAGTTACCTGGATTAATTGTGGCAAATATTGGACAAGCCTGTTATGTAGAGCCTTAGAGATCAATTTATTGTCTAAATCTAATAATGAAATAAGCCGAAATGAAGCGCACTTTAATGGGTCTCTTTTTATTTTTTATTTCTTTGTGAATCACAGTGATTATGGCAGTAGGGAATGGTTTGGGGAAAGTGTGAATTTTAGATGCCAAGTTAATGAAATCCATGATGAGATGGATGAAAAGATCCTTAAATTCTCTATAAAATTCAGGGGGAAACCATCTTCCCCTGGTGATCTGTTAAAAACCTAGATTATGTGGGAAGTTGAACCATTTCTCTCATTAACATTGTGTCCAGGTGAACTGAGTCATCTTTCTGTGATATCTGGTAAGTTGTTAGTTCAGTTAAGGGTAAACTGCTCCCCTAAAGAGAGAAGACGTCGGATGAACTACAGTAGTAAATCTAACTGCCCGAGTGTACTCCTTACCTGGGGGAAGCCAGGCTAATTCCCCCCATGGTTGACCAGTATGACATATCACATCTGAATGAAGGTCATTCTCACATGGTGTCTCGTTTTCTAAGTTGAACCCTGTGTGATGTAGGCACATAATCACCTTTTTCATGTAGTCTGTGTGACACGGTCAGAAGACTTCATCACATGTTGTGTGCAGGAGTCATTAGATTGTTATAATAGTCAGGAATTTACGTAGTAAAGTGGAAAAAAAAACTTTAAAAATCCATACCAGGTGGGTGTCTGGGTGGTGTGGTGGCCTGTTCCATTGCCTACCAACATGGGGATCGGCGGTTCGAATCCCCGTGTTACCTCCAGCTTTGGTGGGCGTCCCTACAGACACAATTGGCCATGTCTTGGGGTGGGAAGACGGATGTGGGTATGTGTCCTGGTCACTGCACTAGTGCCTCCTCTGGTCAATCAGGGCGCCTGTTCGGGGGGGAGGGGGAACTGAGGGGAATAGCGTGATCCTCCCATGCGCTACGTCCCTTTGGTGAAACTCCTCACTGTCAGGTGAAAAGAAGTGGCTGGTGACTCCACATGTATCAGAGGAGGCATGTGGTAGTCTGCAGCCCTCCCCGGATCGGCAGAGAGGGTGGAGCCTCGACCGGGACGACTCGGAAGAGTGGGGTAATTGGCCGTGTACAATTGGGGCAAAAAAGGGGGGGAAATCCCCCCCCCAAAAAAAAGAAATCCATACCAGAAATACCCTTTAGATTGCTATTACAATTACATGTAATAAACTTGAAGTATACTGTGGGAGCCAGCTATGAGTCCAGTCCAGTTATGAGTCCAGTCCAGAGTCTTTACTGAGCACAGGTTTGAACAATGATGTAATTGTCAGTGGACAAAATGGATTGAGAGGTAATCCGTTACTGTTATTTGGAGAGGTGAGACTCATTTTTGCTACCGATAACTTAGGCTGCCGGACCGGACGGCATACCGGGTCAGGTCCTCCGGGAATGTGCCAACCAGCTGGCTGAGGTCTTCACAACTATATTTAACCTCTCACTGGCCCAATCCAGAGTCCCGGCATGCTTTAAGACCACCTCTATCATTCCTGTCCCCAAGAAACCAACATCCACATGTCTGAATGACTACCGACCC
This sequence comes from Lampris incognitus, assembly GCF_029633865.1. NCBI lineage: Eukaryota > Metazoa > Chordata > Actinopteri > Lampriformes > Lampridae > Lampris > Lampris incognitus. The sequence goes on from NC_079226.1 coordinate 43,414,471, forward strand.
ATAGCACTCACCCCCGTTGCCATGAAGTGCTTTGAGAGACTGGCTCTGGCTCACATCAAAACCATTACCGCCCCCCCACCCCACCCCACATTCGACCCACATCAGTTCGCCTACCGTCCCAAAAGGTCTACTGAGGATGCCATTGCCACTGCCCTGCACTTTGCTCTGACCCACCTTGAACTTAACAAACACATACATCCGGAAGCTGTTTATAGATTATAGCTCTGCCTTCAACACTATCATCCCCGCCAAACTAACCACCAAACTCCTCTCCCTTGGCCTCAACCCCTCCCTCTGTAACTGGATCCTGGACTTCCTGACCAACAGACCTCAGTCTGTTAGGTTAGGTGACCACTCCGCCTCCACCCTGACCCTCAGCACAGGTGCTCATCAAGGCTGTGTGCTGAGCCCCCTCCTTTTCTCCCTCTTTACCCACGACTGCCTGCCAACTCACCCTTCAAATGTTATAGTTAAGTTTGCAGATGACACCACAGTCATTGGCCGTATCACCAACAATGACGAGACGGCCTACAGGGACGAGATTCAGCACCTCACATCATGGTGTACTACCAACAGTCTGGTTCTCAATGTGCAGAGGACGAAGGAGCTGATTGTGGACTTCAGCAGGTGTAGAAGCTGCAGCCACTCCCCCATACACATCAGTGGGGTGGAAGTAGAGTGTGTTTCCAGCTTTAAATTCCACACAGTGGAATTCCACACAGAGTCCACATCAGCGAGGACCTTTCGTGGACATTAAACACCCAGGCCCTTGTGAAAAAGGCCCAACAACGCCTGCATTTCCTGAGGAGGCTGAGGAGCCCCCGTCTATCCCCCCCCAAAATTCTCACCAACTTCTACCACTGCACCATAGAGAGCATCCTGACCATCTGCATCTCAGTGTGGTACGGCATCTGCACCTCAGTAGACCAGAAAGCTCTGCAGCGGGTCATCATGGCGGCCCAGAATATCACCGGTACCCAACTCCCAGCCATAAAAGACATTTATCACAAATGCTGCCTTCGAAGGGGTCTGAGCATCAGCAGAGATCCCACCCACCCCAACCATGGACTGGTCTCCCCCCTGTGCTCTGGGAGGTGCTACAGGAGCCTCAGAGCCTGCACTACCAGGCTCAAAAACAGCTTCTTTCCACAAGCTGTTGCCCATATGAACCTGGCCGCCCACTGAATGTCTGTAGATATTTTTAAATATTTTGTACTCCAGCTCTTTTGTAACTTATTTTAGCTTTTGGTCTTGATGTGTGTATATCTTATACTGTGTTTGCTGTGTTTGTCTGTGTCTGTCTTGCACTGTTTGGTGAAGCCACAGCCCTCATTTCATTTTTAACATGTGCCTGCACATTGTTTTTAATGACAATAAGTTGAATTGAATTGAACTGAATACATGTGTGAGTTTGTGTCAGACTGTCAGTTATGTGAGTTTGTGTCAGACTGTAATGCTGGGAGAAGTTCTCCAAAACCAGCACCTGCTGTGGCTCTTTATCTACCCACACCCAGTATTCATGTCAGTACTCATGTCAGTACTCATGTCAGTGCGTCTCTGACCAGGAATATTGTTTTCCATTTGGTTTCCCCTCAGTTCCAGGATAGGGGACGTAGACGACCTGCCAGATATCCGTGTGGACGCGTCCTCTCCTGGGCCCAGAGTCACCTTTAACATCCAGGACACGGTAATCAGCTCACCACACACATGCATACTGGGATTCACACATACGTACTGGGATTCAGACCTGCATACTGGGATTCAGACAGGGGGATTGTCATGCATTAACACAACATTGACTAAGCATTGCTTTAATAAGACAGACTGATCATACATGCTTCTGGAACAATGCAAGTTCTCCTGGTAAACCTTCTTCTGTCTTTACTATTGAATAATGTACTAATAATAATAATAATAATAGTAATAATCATCATAATAATAATAATAGTAATAATGATAATAATAGTAATAATCATCATCATCATCATAATAATCATAATAAATCAATCATGTATAGCGCTTCTCTAACACTCACAGTGGCTTTACAATAAATGGGGTGAAACAAGACAGATAAATATAACACAGACATACAGGGGTGGATGGGAAGGGGGGCAAACATACAGGGTGGATGGGAAGGGGGGTTACGAGAGGGAGAAGCAGCAGCCACACACGACACCAGCAGTACTCTCCCACTTAAACACATACGAAAGGGCAAGAAACACACAACACACAAACAACAACACTGGACGTTGATGTTGTGTAAGGGTTTACTCCCATAGCCTATTCCTTTCCCGAGGTGTCCACTAGGTGGCACTATTTAACCCATAGCTGGGGGCTGGTTCGTGGGCATCAGGGTATATCCACATGCCAGTGGGCCTGCATACCGTACGTCTAGGGGCCAGACCTCCCCCGAGTCCCTTGTAGTTCAGCCAGGGTCCAAGGTGTACCCAGTTACAGTGTGTTGCCACGAGGAGGCGCTACATAGGGCTTGCTGTTGGAGAGGCTATGTACTGGCAGGGAGAGACTTAGGTGCTCGGCTCTTCTGTTCACATTTCTGCTAGCCAGCGGTGAAGGTTGAGAGTGACACGTGACAGACACACAACACTACACCAACACACTAGACGCTTCACAACAACCCCACTTCCTACACAAGAATGTCTCACACACAAGAATGTCAGACACACAAGGAGCCTTGTGGTTATTCTTTCATCGCAGCTGGTGTTGGCCAAGGTTACAGGGCCTCATCTCATTCTTCATGTCCATGTGTGTCATGTCACATACGTTTTGCACTTATTGTCACCTGTACACCAGTATCTGACCCAGCCATGACAAGAAGTTGTTGTGTAGGTAGTCTTAATGGTATTTTAGAGTTTGTCATTTCCTGGAAAACCATTAAAAAAAAGGTTGATGGTTCAACCTGCAGTCGGGGGCATATACTAATTTCGCGTCCTATGAAACACTTTATTGATTTTTTTATGTCCCTCCCCATGATTGTAAAGTCTGCCAGTTACCAGCTGGTGCACAGCACCTACAAGCTGGCTAGCAGTTATAGGTCGTCGCTGTTTTTTTGTTTTGTACCAGCTCCCGCAATCAGGAGCCCCCCTGCCGGGGAGATCTGCAAGAGCAGCCTGGCGTGTGTCCGGAGTCACCGCCACACACCGCCATACCCAGTCCCTTCCGCCGGCCCACCATGCGGCATGCCGTCAGACACCGTCTCACGGGGCCCCTTCCGTTCGCGGTGCATTCAGCGTTATTGGCTACTGTGAACGCCAGTCAATATCCACAACAAGTCCCTCCCTAGCTTCCTGTTTTTACAGGAAACCCGTGAATATGCAGTCAGGTTGCTGTCTGCTAGCCATTTCATGAGAACTTTAAGAACTCATCCATAGGCATCCGGATACCGTAGCAGTCTATTCCGTTGCCTACCAACACGAGGATTGTCGGTTCGAATCCCCGTGTTACCTCCAGCTTGGTCAGGTGTCCCTACAGACATAATTGGCCGTGTCTGCGGGTGGGAAGCTGGACGTGGGTATATGACTTGGTTGCTGCACTAGCGCCTCCTCTGGTCGGTCGGGGCACCTGTTCGGAGGGAAGGGGGAACTGGGGGGAATAGCGTGATCCTCCCACGTGCTACGTCCCCCTGGTGAAACTCCGAAGCGGCCAGTGACTCCACATGTATGGGAGGAGGCACGTGGTAGTCTGCAGCCCTCCCCGGATCAGCAGAGGGGGTGGAGCAGCGATGGGGACGGCTCAGAAGGGTGGGGTAATTGGCTGGATACAATTATGGAGAAAAAGGGGGGGGGCCCTCATCATTCGCAATATGTGCTCAGGTTCCAGAAGTAAACTTGATGCGTACACTTTGCAGCACCTTCTCTAGTGATGCTGTTTAATTCTTATCACAGTTGTTCCTGTGTGTGTTTAATGTGTGTGTAGGAAAGACACAATGATGGCAGTCGACATGCCGTCTGCATCATCTGAAGGTGTCTGCAGCCGCATAGTTTGATTATTAACTCGGTTATGTAAGTACAGTCTGACCAGTTCAAGCAGGTCGTGAGCTGCCGTATTAGTTTAAAATACAGCCATGTGTTTATCTCCAAAACCTAAACCAGAAGCTCTCTGGTTTTACCAAAACCTAAACCAGAAACTCTCTGGTTTTACCCAAAGGAGTTGAATCAAGTACAACTGGACTTGGTATATATCTGTGAAGACGTTTCGCCTCTCATCCAGGGGGCTTCCTCAGTTCGTGCCTTTCTGACCAGACCAAGCTAGTCTGACTGGCTGGTGATGAGACTCAGAATTTATCCTCTTGGAGTCGTTGTCAGAGCTATAGATGTCCATGGCTCTTTGTGTTCCGATGTTTACCAACGCCCGTCGCTAACAGAACCATAGATAAGTGGCTAAAAGAGTCACTCATATCTATGGCTCTGTTTGCGTCTGGCTGGGAGATCTGGTGCTGGATCGGCTGTGAAAGCTTGGTCTGCTTTGTTCGGTGGGACCCGAGACCACGGCCCCTGCCTGGAGCTGCAGCCATGGAGGAAACACCGAGGGCGGTCTGAAAGGACGCAGAAGCGGGGTGGGCTTAGCTATCTGCTAGCCCATGCAGACCGGCAGTTCTGACATTCATCCTGGCTGGCGTTTGCTCCCTTGGACAGTGACTCTTTGTTTAGTTTGGATATATGTGTTAGCTTGGATATGTGTGTTCTTGTAGTTTCTGGATGTGTTGTTGTCTTTGTGTTGTACTGCTGTGGGCTGGGAGAAACGGCATTTTGTTTCATTTCGTGTATGCAAGTGCATGAAGTGAAATGACAAATAAAATGTTCCTGATTCTATCATCTTAACTGCCCCACAGGTCCATGATATGGCTGGCCGGCCTGGATGATCTATGTATTTGCCCTTGTGTACTTTGACTTGGGTTGCCACTACAGAACCTCCCTGAGCTTTATCGTGATGAAGTTCTGCTGATGATAGATGGGGCTGTGTACAAACACACATTATGTATTAAATGAGTTGCTCTATTCAGGATGTATGGCTTACAATTTACACTTTGAAGATGCTCTGTGTTTAAAATGTACCTGTTCTCCTTGCGTGCTCGACTTGCTGTCAACTTGAAAGTTAAAGGGCTGTTGAGGAGGAAAGATAGACCCGCCTACACTTCTGGAGAGTGCTGTTAGATGTGGTGACCTGCATGTATGACATGTATTTATTCCAAAGAAACACACTGGGTCTTTCATTCCTAAATGTGAAGTTCATTATGTTCCCAACATTTCTGCTGGCACCATTACCACCAATTACAGCTGATGGTGGCACCAACACCACCAATTCCAACTGATGGTGGCACCAACACCACCAGTTCTAACTGATGGTAGCACCAACACCACCAATTCCAACTGATGGTGGCACCAACACCACCAATTCCAACTGATGGTGGCACCAACACCACCAATTCTAACTGATGGTGGCACCAGCACCACAAATTCCAACTGATGGTGGCACCAGTGGAAAAGTCTGCAGCGCTGTGTTTATATATGTCCGTCACTATCACAGAAGAGTCGTGGGCAAGTGTTCAGCACAGGCTCTTCTGGTGTCCACATTACTAGAATGATGTATTTCACACCTTATTTTCGGGCAGTTTGAGGGCATTGTGCTCACAAAAGTTTGATATTTTAATGTCATTTGCAGTGTTCTCATCGTTTCCTTTCCTTTGAATGAGCTAACTGTTGATTTCTCTTTTATTCAAATGAAGATTAATAGTCAGGCCATGGAATCCACAAACACGTCTGTCAGTCCTGGAGAGGTATTCAAGGTATAACAAATCCAAGATGGGGGGGGGGTGCTAAACTAATACCAGATTTTCTTTCCTACTTTACTTCTTGATTAACTTGGACAATGATAATTTGATGTTGAATATGCAAATTTCAAAACAAGATGGTGAAATGATAGCTGTCCCAAATCTCAAGTCATGACCTTGAAACAAATTTTACTATAACCAGTTCTAATCCAACTAGTAATGCACTTTTCAAAATAAATAGTTAATGACAACCGAGCCCACAGAGCCATGACAAAGAGGAAGGCGATGTAAAACAGTGGATGTGTTGTGACCCATCTCTTTACTGTATCATCTGAACAAGAAAGGGTTCATTGTCTGAGCCCTTTCCTGTTTGCACTGGTGATGGACAGGTTGATGGTTGAGATCAGGCAGGAGTCTCAGTGGACTATAATATTTGTGGATGACATTGTGATCTGTAGCGAGAGTAGGGTGCAGGTGGAGGAGAGCCTGGAGAGGTGGAGGTATGCACTGGAGAGAAGAGGAATGAAAGTCAGTAGCAGCAAGATGGAATACATACTATGCATGAATGAGAGGGAGGACAGTGGAATGGTGAGGATGCAAGGAGTAGAGGTGGATGAGTGGATGAGTTTAAATACTTGGGGGTCAACTCTCCGAAGTAGCAGGGAGTGCAGAAGAGAGGTGAAGAAGAGAGTGCAGGCAGGGTGGAGTGGGTGGAGAAGAGTGTCAGCAGTGAGTTGTGACAGAAGGGTACCAGCAAGAGTTAAAGGGAAGGTTTACAAGATGGTTGTGAGACCAGCTATGTTATATGGTTTGGAGACAGTGGCACTGATGAAAAGACAGGAGGCGGCGCTGTAGGTGGCAGAGTTGAAGATGCTAAGGAACGACAATATATTAGAGGGACCACGTAGGTTGGACGGTTTGGAGACAAAGCAAGAGAGGCAAGATTGAGATGGTTTGGACATGTGTGGAGGAGAGATGCTGGGTATATTGGGAGAAGGATGCTGAATATGGAGCTGCCAGGGAAGAGGAAGGCCAAAAAGGGTGAGGGAGGACATGCAGGTGGCTGGTGTGACAGAGGAAGATGCAGAGGACAGGAAGAGATGGAAATGGATGATCCGCTGTGGTGACCCCTAACAGGGGCAGCCGAAAGCAGTAGTAGTAGTAGTAGATCGGTTGTGCAAAGTCAGTGAAAGGATGCATAATAAACTAATGTTAATGAAGAACTAAACATTTCTGTTGGGGGTGGAAGCTCAACTAGCCCGTGTCCTTAATGGGCTTTGGACCTTACATGGCTTTGGCAGGTGGGGCATGATTCTGTCACGTCTCTGCAGGATACGTGTAACTGATATGTGTAACATCAGTGCTGTAACAAGTGCTGAGGTATTTCAGGTAGTGCAAGGCTTTTTTTTTTTATCAATGACATCGATATTTATTAACTGATATTTGTGCAGCTAGCTTACCTGATGAAGTCACAGTCACCATCTTGTCCTGAAATTGTGCAACACCAAATCCGGTTTGCTTGAACGTTAATCCACTGATTTATTTTCAGCAGCTTTTCATGGACAGACCCGTTCTGACCATTCCTCTGACCTAAATTCTGCCGGCTGTAACTGACCTTGTTCAGTCCTGAAATTAACAGTCCAGTCACCGAGGTAGAAGATGACTTTAATGGACACCTAGTCTCATTCAACCAAGTGTTAAGCAGGCCTTGTTTGGAAAAAATATGATTGAAATGTGCATTTTTATTCAATAATTAATAATAAAGATATTATATGTCAGTTGTTATATGAAATTTTAAGGATCTGAATACAAATATTGTAAGTGTAAAAAAAAAAAACCTCCAACAATATTTAATGTAAATATTGGATCACCTTAAGTACCTATGGAGGTGAACTTCAAATTTGAGTAAAAAGTGGGCCTGTTACCCAGTGTAGGTTGAATGTTGCTGTATTTATCTGCATTATGATTTTAAAGCTTGGTGTAAATGGAACCAATTAATTCCAGAGTTGCCAACTTTGGTAGCCTGACCCGAGTGGGATTTTGCACACGTGCGCAATCTCAGGAATGCGTTCATTCGTTCATTTCCTTTCATTTGTTGCTTTCATTCTTCTGTCTCTTGTGCACTTAACATCAGACAGCTAACATTAGCTAGCTGGCTGTTTACATTTATTTGACATGGAGAGAAACATTGCGCACCAATCAGGGTGTAATTTAAGATGTGTCTCCAAGGAAACACCCACATAAAAGACCCAGCCGTCTTCTAGAGTCAAAGTCGTTCGCTTGGTTTAACCATTACTACGCCAGGAAGACTTTTACGTCCGCCTATTCATCTCGGTTGTTGTTGGCGTGAGATGTGCCTTGAGGTCGCGAGAGTGTGAGACTGGTGCCTGAGAGCGTGAGAGCGTGAGACTCGCACCTGAAAGCGTGAGACTGGTGCCTGAGAGCAGGAGACCCATGCCTGAGAGCATGGGACTCGTGTCTGAAAGTGTGAGACTCGCGTCTGAACGTGTGCCTGAGAGCGTGAGACTAACACCTGAAATCGTGAGACTCCTGCCTGAAAGCGTGAGACTCGCGCCTGAAAGCATGAGACTCATGCCTGGGAGCGTGCCTGAGAGTATGAGGCACGCCTGAGAGCGGGAGACTCGCTTCTGAAAGTGTGAGACTCACGTCTGAACGCGTACCTAAGAGTGTGAGACTCACGCCTGAAATCGTGAGACTTGCATCTGAAATCGTGAGACTTGTGCCTGAAAGCATGAGACTCATGCCTGGGAGCATGCCTGAGAGTATGAGATTCGCACCTGAGAGCGGGAGACTTGGTTCTGAAAGTGTGAGACTCGCATCTAAACACATGCCTGAGAGTGTGAGACTCAAGCTTGAATGTGTGCCTGAGAGCGTGAGACTCATGCCTGAAATCATGAGACTTGCGCATGAGACTCACGTTGAAAATGTGAGACTAGCGCCTGAGAGCGTGAGGCTCGTGCTTGAAATCGTGAGACTCATGCCTGAAATCATGAGACTCGTGCCTGACAGCATGGTACTCGCGTCTGAAAGTGTGAGACTCGCACCTGAGAGTGTGCCTGAGAGCGTGAAGCTCGTGCCTGAAATCATGAGAATCATGCCTGAGAGCGTGAGACTCATGCCTGAGAGCGTGAAACTCACGCCTGAAAGCATGAGACTCGTGCCTGAGAGCGTGAGACTCGCTTCTGAAAGTGTGAGACTCGTGTCTGCACGCGTGCCTGAGAACGAGGCTCATGCCTGAAATCGTGAGACTCACGCCTAAAAGCATGAAACTTGTGCCTGAGAGCGTGAGACTCGCTTCTGAAAGTGTGAGACTCGCATCTGAATGTGTGCCTGAGAGCGTGAGACTCATGCCTGAGAGCGTGAGACTCGCGCCTGAGAGCATGAGGCTCGCTTCTGAAAGTGTGAGACTCGCATCTGAACACATGCCTGAGAGTGTGAGACTTGCGCCTGATCGCTTGCCTGAGAGTGCGAAACTCACACCTGAAATCATGAGACTCACGCTTGAGAGTGGGAGACTCGCATCTGAGCGTGTGCCTGAGAGCATGAGACTCACGCCTGAAATCGTGAGACTCGCATCTGAATGCGTGCCTGAGAGTGTGATACTCACGCGTGAAATCATGAGACTCACGCCTGAGAGCATGGGAGTCGCGTCTAAAAGTGTGAGACTCGCGTCTGAACGCTTGTCCAAGATCATGAGACTCGCGCCTGAAATCGTGAGACTTGCGCCTGAGAGTGTGAGACTCGCATCTGAAAGTGTGAGACTCGCACCTGAAATCATGAGACTCGCATCTGAAATTGTGAGGCTTGCGCCTGAGAATGTGAAACTCGCGTCTGAAATCATGAGACTCGTGCCTGAGAGCATGGGATTCACAGCTGAAAATGTGAGACTCGCGCCTGAGAGCGTGAGACTCACACCTGAGAGCGCGAGACTTGCACCTGAAACTGAGACTTGCGCCAGATGCTTGAAGTTGGCAACCCTGTAGTTCTTGTTCCACTTCAGAAGGCCTAATCACTCTGTTGTTTTGGTGACTGACCCTTTCTTTCTTTACTGAAGGCTACATCGCTAGCTCTCCCGCCAATATCAGAGTGGAGACACTTGGCCCACTAACACAGACTGACTGCTGAATTTGACTATTCCTAACTTCCTTCCTAACCAATGAAATGACATATTGCCAATTGTCAATGAGCTAACACTCTACAAATCCTAGCTCTGTTATGGTTTTCCTGTTGTAAAACGTTTTGCCATATCCAACTGCATATGCTTGCAAAAGATTTAACCTCTGTCAGTGGCTAGCCTGGGAATCTTCTCTAGTTGCAATCGGCCATTTTCCCTCAGCTCTCCTTGTGGATGGTAGATTAGGTGTGGCTTGGGCTTTGTTGTCGTCAGCATGTCTGTCATCTTTCATCTGCCCTTTAGTGCCATCGTTCTCATACTCATTTCACTCTCTGTCCTGTCTGGCTACAGCACAATGCATGATCTCTCAGCTCCTATCAACATGTACCTGCAGACAGCATGGTGTGTTTAAAGGTCATAGTAACACTCATAACCTAGTATTTACAGCTAGCTGTCACATATTAGCATTACAAAACAATGAATGAAGTGCAAAAAAAGTTCATTATGACATGGTTTCCATGATCATATTTCTTTTACAAAATGTTTAGAATTTCATCATTGTGGGCGTCCGGGTAGTGTGGTGGTCTATTCTGTGGCCTACCAACACGGGGATCAGCAGTTCGAATCCCCATGTTACCTCCGGCTTGGTCGGGTGTCCCTACAGACACAGTTGGCCGTGTCTGCGAGTGGGAAGCCAAATGTGGGTATGTGTCCTGGTCGCTGCACTAGCGCCTCCTCTGGTCGGTCAGGGCACCTCTTCAGGGGGGAGGGGGAACTGTGGGGAATAGCATGATCCTCCCACGCTCTATGTCCCCCTGGTGAAACTCCTCACTGTCAGGTGAAAAGAAGGGGCTGGTGACTCCACATGTATAGGAGGAGGCATGTGGTAGTCTGCAGCCCTCCCCGGATCAGCAGAGGGGGTTGGAGCAGAGACCAGGATGGCTCGTAAAAGTGGGGTAATTGGCCGGGTACTATTGGGGAGAAAAAGATAACAGTTTCATCATTGTGACCTCATTGCTACTTTCTGACCAAACGATGTCAACAACTACAGTCCTAGTTTGCTTCGATCACATTTCTGTGATTGTAGCCTTCAGCTTCTTGACAATAAGTAGGAAGTGGCCTCCATTAGTCATTTTGCAGAGCCTTATGGAGACGTTGAAATTATGTTGATTTTTAAAAATGACAACTCTAACACTGTCCTTCTGCCTGAGGAGTTCCCTGAGGAGACAGAGGTGGACCTGTTGTCGGTTACCATTGACGAGCCATCACATCCTCATCATCACCATCATCCTCATCGTTTCCCATCTGTTAGCAACGGTCAATATCCAGTGTTCAGTGCCCCTGCAACCCCAGCTGTCTTCTCACCCGTACTTCCCTTCCAGCATGATGACATGAGGCGTGACGAGCTCTCCTCCTCCTCTTCTGAAGACTCTGACAAAGAGGACGAGTATGAACATGAGCGACTGCCGAGCTACCGGAAGCCTGTGTACGAAATCTCTTATTCATTTGTTTGTAAATTACACAAGCTTGTTATGATAATGAATGTAAGATATCAAGCTATTTCATAAGCATGGACTTGTAGGCTTACATTTTAGGATTAATTGATGGTGGGGCGTCTGGGTAGTGTAGCGGTCTATCCCGTTGCCTACCAACATGGGGATCGCAAGTTCAAATCCCTGTGTTACCTCCGGCTTTGTCGGGCTTCCCTACAGACACAATTGGCTGTGTCTGTGGGTGGGAAGCCGGATGTGGGTATGTGTCCTGGTCGCTGCACTAGCACCTCCTCTGGTTGGTTGGGGCGCCTGTTCTGGGGGGACTGGGGGGGGAATAGTGTGATCCTCCCACGCGCTACATCCCCCTGGTGAAACTCCTCACTGTCAGGTGAAAAGAAGCGACTGGTGACTCCACATGTATCGGAGGAGGCATGTGGTAGTCTGCAGCCCTCCCCGGATCGGCAGAGGGGTTGGAGTAGAGACTGGGACGGCTCGGAAGAGTGGAGTAATTGACCAGGTACAATTGGGGAGAAAAAGGGGGGAAAATCCAAAAGAAAAAAGGATTGATTGATTGATGGCAAAATGAATGACTGGGATTTCAGCTTCGACCAAACAATAACGTTCTTATTTCCTTCCAGCCAAACGCCTCATAAGAAGCACTCAGGCTTTGCTGCTGTCACTCAGCTGTTCAGCGAACGCTTGCCCAGCACACCAAGTAACCGCAGCTTCATTAGCCCGCCCTCTGAGAGAAATATTGACTTTGAGCTAGATGTCCGTGTGGAGATAGACAGCGGCAAGTGTGTCCTGCACCCCACTACTCAGCAACCTGAACACGAGGACATCACCTTCAAGAGGTGCAGTATGCAGCCCCGTCTGGTTTCCGACAACAAATGATGGAGCTAAATCAGACCAGCTCTATTTTTTTCATCCTTGCCTTAAATAGAACTACCTCTGAAAAATGTTTGATACACTGGCCCAGTACACCAACAAATCAGAATCTAGTAAATTCTCCCGATTAATTCACATATAAACTGGGAAAAACAGTATTTTCGTTCAGTGATGCCAGTGTAGTAGTATCTAGTCTTCTGAGTCATTATTAAAAGAGGACATGTAAGGGAGTTAAGTGTAGTTTAAACTTTTGTGACAGAAGGGTACCAGCAAGAGTTAAAGGGAAGGTTTACGAAATGGTTGTGAGACCAGCTGCAGCGCCTTGCAAAAGTATTCAACCCCCTTGACAGTCATCAGTTATTTCTGGATTATAAAAGATACTCACACATCTGATCCTGAACAACATTATTGTGGTGAACACATAAGGTCTAACACATGTTCCCACAGCCAAAATAAGTTTGTTTCACTGACTTTTTATTAATAAATTAAAACCTAAAATAGAGTGCTTGTATAAGTATTCTACCCCTTGTGCTCTGAAAGCGCCAAGTTTACACAGATGACAAATTATTCCTAAATCAAACTCAGGAAACACAACTGGACATAATTAGTGTGTGTAAGATATTAAAGTACCGGTTTGGTTTATGGGTATAAAAGCACTCTGTGTAAAGTTCATTAGCTGGGTATGAACTCCATCAGAACATGAAGACAAAGTGATTAACATGCAGAAGGCAGGAAAGGGACACAAAACAATATCCAAGTGTTTGGACGTCCCACAGAACACTGTTGGATCTATTGTCAGGAAGTAGAAGCTGTATCACACCGCCCAGACGTTTTGTAGGACAGGCCATCCCTCAGAGCTAAGTGTCCGAGCAAGACGTGGGCTGGTGAGGAAAGCCACAGATGATCTGGCTCTCCATAAATCTGGACTGTATGGGAGGGTGGCAAGAAAGAAGCCGTTGCTCAGAACTATGCATATAAAAGCACACTTGGAGTTTGCTACCAAGCATGAGAGAGACCCAGCTAGGATATGGGTAAAGTTTTTGTGGTCGGATGAGATGAAAGTTGAGCTTTTTGGCCAAAACTGTGTTAAAAAAGTGTTATGTGCGGTGCAAACCTAACACTGCTCATGCCCTAAAAACACCCTCCCTACAGTGAAGCATGGCGGCGGCGGCATAAAGCTATGGGTTGCTTTTCATCTGCAGGCACTGGGAATCTTGTTCACACTGAGGGAGGAATGGATGGAGCTAAATACAGGGAGATATTGGAAGAAGACCTGTTGCAGTCTACCATAAAACTGAAGCTTGGGAGAAGGTTCACCTTCCAGCAGGACAATGATCCAAAGCACAAAGCTAAAGCAACAATGGCATGGCTCAGCAACAAAAAGGTGAATGTTCTGGAGTGGCCAAGTCAAAGTCCGGACCTCAACCCCACTGAAAATCTGTGGCAGACTGAAAATTGCAGTCCAGAGGCGCCATCCCACCAACCTGCAAGACCTGTACAAGTTCTACCAAGACGAATGGGCAACAATTACTCCAGAAGACTGTGCAGAGCTTGTACATACTTACCCCAAGAGAATCATGGCTGTTACTGCGGCAAAAGGGTACTCTACAAAGTACTGATATGTGGGGGTTGAATACTTATGCAAGCACTGTATTTTAGTTTTTAATTTATTAATATAAAGTCAGTGAAACATAACTTACTTTGGCTGTGGGAACACGTGTTAGAGCTTATGGCGTCACAACAATAATGTGCTTCAGGAACAGATGCGTGAGTGTCTTTTATAATCCAGACATTACTGATGACTGTCAGGGGGTTGAATACTTTTGCAAAGCACTCTTTGTTATATGGTTTGGAGACAGTGGTACTGATGAACAGACAGGAGGTGGAGCTGGAGGTGGCAGAGTTGAAGATGTTAAGATTTTCTTTCTCTGACAGTACTTTCCTCCTGATGCCTCTTCTAGGAGCTGTGAGCGCAGCCTCAGGAGTCTGGACCAGGAGTCTCCCCCAAAGAAAAAAAAGTTGCAGCCCACATACACATCCACTACCCACCTCTTAGCTGGCAAGAAGTGTCCATCTACCCTGCAGACAAAGTCCAATGACTTGGAGACTACCATCTTTTACATTCCAGGAGTAGATGTAAAGGTCAGCTTGGTTCTTGTGCCACCAAAATGGTCCACAAATCTCTAGCTATGTAATCTGTACAAGCCCGAGACACTATTGAAATAACACATAAAGTTGGCACTGTCTGTTCAGAAGAAAAGTATGTTTTCTGTCCTTTAGAACATGGTGCCCAAGTGTTAAGGAATTTAGCTGCATATTGGATATGAAACAAATGAATTTCAGCAAAAAAAAACTCCACTGCCTACCTGGATAAACGTCTTCTCTTTGCAATCCCCCAGTTGCATTACAACTCCAAGACCCTGAAGACAGAGTCGCCCAATGCCTCACGTGGATCCTCCCTCCCTCACACTCTCTCAAAAGAATCCAAGCTCTATGGTATGAAAGATAGTGATCCTCCAAATGCTGCCCAAAGCAAGACTAACTTGCTCCATCCTCCCCTGCCCCCACCTCCTCCATCAGGTATTGAGTGTTTTCCCAATCCTTTACTTGCATGCCCTAGCATTTTGTGTAATCGGCATCCCCAGTGCCATGCTTCCCACTTCCTGTCTTGTGCAGCCATTCGGGCCATGTGATGAAATGCATGTTGTTGTAAGACATGACTTGAGAGTAGTGTTATAGTGTCGGGCTCAATGATGCATCATCATTACTGAATTGAATGTTGGTGATTTAATATTTAGGTAACAGTATCAACATTACTAATATTAAAGCAAATCAGTTGGGTTTTAATTGACTACTTGGAAATGTTGTCTTTAAAGGCCTGAGATCAGAATTAGATGAGGTTGTCCAGACTACTTACTATGTCAGCTGTCATTTGTCTCTCCAGCCAAGGGCAAGGGCAGTGGTGGGATGAAGGCAGCCAAGCTTTATGCCTGGGTGGCCCTACAGACACTGCCAGAAGAAATGGTTATCAGCCCCTGTCTACTGGACTTCCTGGAAAAAGCCCTGGAGACCATTCCCATCACTCCTGTGGAAAGGAACTACACAGGTCAGTGTTGGTGTTGTGGTTAATGCTGATGTTCTCTCTAGTGTGACATACATAATAGTTACTTTTTTCAGTTTGCATACTTGTGTGTGTGAAATGTCTTCATTTGCATGTTCATGTTGCTTCCTCAGCAGTGGCCTCTCAAGAGGAGGACATTGGGCAGTTTGAGCCAGTGGAGCAGTTGGAGGAGTCTGCCACCTCACTGGTGTCCTCGTCCACATCAGCCTATACCTCCTTCCCTGTGGATGTGGTGGTTTACGTCAGAGTCCAGGTACTGATATCCCCTAACTGCAGAGCCCAGGAATTAGAACTATTCCTTCCTATTCCTAGAAATCCTTCCTCTACTGTTTGTGATCATGTTTATCTCAACATTTTGCCCCAACACAATCCAAGAACTGACTGCCCACCCAAGGATATCAAACTGTCAGTACAGTCCATTTAACGTCACACTAAACGATGCTCAGTTTTGCGTAGTGTGCAGCAGACTTCCCTCTGATAATGTGAGATTAAAGATTCATTTTAATTGCTTATGACAGTCGATATTGATGTGAAAAACTGGGAGCAAGACTCCAAAGCAAGAAAGGACATTAAAACCCTAATTTAGATAAAGACTGGGGGCTACCACATAGAATGTGAAGAAGGCAATGACGTACTTGACCTACAGCTATTTACTCTTTATGCCCAGATGAATTTTTGGCAGGCAGTATGAGGATTGTTTGTTGTCAGGGGGCACATAAAGACAGGGTGGTCCAACTAGTCAACAAAGCAAATCTAAGGGCCCCGACACACGCATCGGCCAATGTCGGGCCGTCGGTGAGCATCTGTGACCCTAGTTTTTGCGGTGTGTCCTGCATCGTCGACACTAGTTGGACCCCTGTCGGCAGCTTTTTGGCCGATTCAGCATGTTGATTGGGCGGAGCCCGTTGGTAAGACAGATCACTCTGATTGGCTGTTCAGTTTAATGAATCAGTGCAGAACGTACATGCTAGTTGGCTGTTGGCTGTAGTCTTTGTGGTGTGTTCAAGTGCTACTTCTTGGCCCAGACGGCAGGCGACATGAGGCGACGCAACAGTCGGCCTTCGTCGCCGCTGGTCGGTTTGGTGTGTCTGGGCCCTCAGTCCAGTTAACTCCATGGCCCAAACCCAAGTCCACCCACCTGGCCCTAACCCTAGCTTTCGAGTCCCCTCTACTGGGTAGTGACCCCTCAGAATGGAGCTACAAGGGATAGGGTTTGAAATCTTTACCCAGGAAGTGGGACGGCACTCATTATGTCATCATACATACGTCTGCTGCTCAGAATGATGTTAGTTGCTCAGGACATGGTTATAACGGTATGGTACTGTACATTTCATATTAAGGCCTGTTGCTTGCTGCCATTATCAACTCTTACAGTGACAAACGTGACAGAACAAGAAAGATTAATCTGCTGACAGTAGCCAGGAAGTATGTTTACACATCGGCTGTCTCAGTGTCGTCCTGCCCATGGACATTTCTGCCCTGCACTGATATCAGATGGGCAGGGAAACGTGGAACATTTGCTGCTGGAGCATTTTTCAAGCTTCATACACAGGACTTGGAAATAACTGTACTGTCACACACATGTCGTCGTTTACACGAAGTGCTATTGACGTTGTGAACAGTGAGTTTCCTGAAATGCTTGTTATAAAGAGCCAACCAGGGGTCTGTTTGGAGCCTGCATCTGAAATTGCTCTGTTTGGAGGGCTAGATGACCTCTACCCCTTGATCCTCAAAAGAAACGGGACACTCTACCCTACGCAACCACATGGAAAATGAAGGGGTAGGGCCAAGGGAGGGACTTGGGATTGGGCCCATATCTGTACACTGTACTGGCATTCCAGTGCTTGGAGAAGCCCAGCTCAATTACTGGGCCATGGTACATGTCCCAGTAGTCCAGCAGTCATAAACTCTCCTGTTGAATCTGTTTGTCTGGTCCCTCACCGAAAACCACTTTACCTCAGGTGACCAGACGCACACAGCCCCTGACAGCATCGCTCTTACATCACACTACCCCCCCCTTTTTCTGCCCCCAATTGTACCTGCCAATTACCCCACTCTTCCGAGCCGTCCTGGTCGCTGCTCCACCCCCTCTGCTGATCCGGAGAGGGCTGCAGACTACCACATGCCTCCTCCAATACATGTGGAGTCACCAGCCGCTTCTTTTCACCTGACAGTGAGGAGTTTCACCAGGGGGACTTAACACGTGGGAGGATCACACTATTCCCCCCAGTTCCCCCTCCTCCTGAACAGGCTCCCCGACTGACCAGAGGAGGCGCTAGTGCAGCGACCAGGACACATACCCAAATCCAGCTTCCCACCCGCAGACACGGCCAACTGTGTCTGTAGGGACGCCTGACCAAGTCAGAGGTAACACGGGGATTCGAACCTACGATCCCCGTGTTGGTAGGCAACGGAATAGACCGCTACACTACCCGGACGTTTAGGATCACACTCTTGATCTTGAAGCCCTCCACTAAGATGAGGTTAAAGTCAAGGAGGGAATTGTTGCACAACCTTTGGATCTTTTAAGCAAACATAATGGAGTAGAAATATTTAGTGCCCCTTTTAGAAAATGTTTACATTTTTACATTTGGTTCTTTAATTGATGTTTTATGTCCTTGTTCATTATTTATCAACGTACCAATGCCAACACTTATTCTTTCAGATGAGTTTGAATTCGGGTCATCAGTCTAAACTAGTTTGTACCTACAGCCCTCTCAGATCCGCTTCAGCTGCCTGCCCATGTCCCGAGTGGAGTGTATGCTCAAGCTGCCCTCTCTAGATCTAGTCTTCTCCTCGAACCGTGGTGAACTGGAGACTGTCACGGGAGCCCCCCTCACTGATGGACTTCATTCATCCTCCACCCCACAAGGGCAACACGTCCCCAAACCACCCACGACTAAAGGTCTGGAGATCCTGCACTCAGCAGTGTGTTTCTGGAACAAATTAAATATAACTGATATATTCTTTGTCTTATCCGGTGAATACTTACAGTAAACTCGAAATTTCACTGAAAATGTTTTATAGTCTTCTGAATCCAATGGGCCTGTCTTTTAGCTTTTATCCCATGCTGTACAAAAGTGCTTTGTGATTTTAGTCCAGTTACCAGCTTGTACTTCTTTATGTACTAAACTCTTTGCTCTCTAGAGCCTCTGTCTCAGGTGGTGCACTTGTCTGGAGATGGTGAATTACTCTGTATATCATCCTTTTTTTGCATCTTCCACCAGCATCTCCGCTGTTGGGGAGCCCTCTGGGCAGGAGCCGCCACAGCAGCAGCCAGTCTGACCTCACTGGCCCTCCCGGCAACTCCTCCGGCCTCAGCTTCACTGCGTGCATGTCCGACTTCTCCCTCTACGTGTTCCACCCCTACGGCGCTGGCAAGCAGAAGTCAGCTGTAACAGGCCTTCCCCCAGGCCCCGGGCCTCTAGGTACACACAGGGCAGTGGGCTTCTCACAGTCTGAGAAATTCAGTGCAAGTCCACCACACAGTTACCATTAAAGTCCCTCTCGGGAAATGTGCTGCTCGTTAACAATGCTTTTGTAGCCTCAGACAGCCTAAATATAGCCATGAGCCTCCTCATGGATCAGCGGATTCCTGTGCTGCTAATGCCGGGGGTTTAAAACGCATGCACAGTCTTTGCCTCGATGCATTGTCTTGTTCTCTGGTCTTCAGTAATGCATTTTATGCTTACATTTATTTAAAGGAGTTGTTGAGTGTACATGGGCTCAGGGCACTGACTGTATTCCCTGACAGGTACGGTGGACGAGGAGCCATCTTCAGTAACTGGGAGGAAAGACTCACTGAGTATTAACCTGGAGTTTGTCAAAGTCAGCTTGTCTAGAATGAGACGTACAGGAGGCCCTACCTTCATTGAGAGCTTTATCCCTGCCAAGGGCGGCAAGATGGACACCACGCTTATCAACATCTCCGGTACCTCAGCTACCTGGCTAGTTGGGACCCACGGGCATGCTGTGTGACTGAGTGACCCTTTTAGTACCTTCTACCCAAGAATTGTTTTCACTGTATTAAACTGATGTTGTTCCCCCCTGGTCATGGTAGAGCTTCATCTTTGTGGGGTGTCAGTGTGTTTGTATCACTACAACTCAACCGTGTATACCAATGAACAAACTGAATGACAACATTTTCTTCTTAGCTGTGTGTGACATTGGTTCTGCCTCCTTCAAGTACGACATGAGGCGTCTGAGCGAGATCTTGGCCTTTCCCAGAGCCTGGTACCGTCGAAGTATAGCCAGGCGCCTCTTCTTAGGAGACCAGACGATCAATCTGCCAGGTGATTTCTTTTCTTCTCATTTTAGTGTCTTTTATTTTTGCCAATTGTTTGTTGCAGTACTTCAGGGATAAGGAGAGAGTCCCTATGACGGACAGAAAGACAGCAGCTGCAGCTTGCACACCTGCTCAGCTTCTTTTTTTGCGGTTAAGCCTTGTTTGCGGGATTATTTGCAGCAATGAGCAATGAACTGTCCAAAAAAGCTTAAACTACTTGTGGTGCCTCTATTAACAAATCCTATGGAGATTCTTTTTTTTAAGATTTTTATTTTTTGGTGTTTTTCCAGTGATCATGCAGTTTACTCTTTTTCATAGATGTCGGCAAAGGTGACTTGTGAGTCTACTTGCTGTTGTGTTTTTCAGTAAAGTACTCATCTAAATAAGCCATCAGGACCTTGTAATTAGCACCATTTTTATATAGTTGTTGCAAAATTTCCTCGTCCATATATCCAATTGTGTGTGGGCCCTGTGATGGCCTGGCGGCCTGTCCAGGGTGTCTCCCCGCCGGCCGCCCAATGGCTGCTGGGATAGGCTCCAGCATCCCCGCCACCCTGAGAGCAGGATAAGCGGTTTGGATGATGGATGGGTGGATAGCGGATATTGACGTGGCAGACAGGAAATAAGGGGAGAGAGAGATCGGTACAACATGCAACAAAGGTCACTGGCCGGAATCGAACCAGGGACGTTGTGGTTATATGGAATGCACCATGACCATTCGGCTACTAGGGCACCACAGTTACTTTTTTTAAGTGGAGGGGGCAGCATCCTTACCCTTAGTCTTATTAAGCATCATATTAAGCATAACTGAACAGCTGTTAAACATGGTGCTAATTACATTTTCTGTCTGTGCAGTGGAGAAATACAGGAAGGTGTTGTGTAAAGCACACAGGGGTATAAGCTCTTCTGGGGTTTGAGACAAAGCCAGTGGTGGCATTATTTAATTTATTTATTTGTTAGACGCAAGGTACACTCTCCACCTGACAGTCTCTGGCCACAGTGGGCTGGTTTATTATGTATTTATGTATGTATGTATGTATTTATTTATTTTGTTTTAGAATGCTATTTATTTATTTATTGGTATTTATTTTTTTCTTTTATTGTGTTATTTATTTAATTTAATTTATTTATGTATTTGTTTGTTTGGTTTGTTTTATGTTATTTAATTTATTTAATTAAGTTATTTTTTAATTTATTAATTATTTATTTATTTTTGTATCATACTGACATTTCTCCAGCCAGTAGTCTCTCTGGGTGCTGCAGCTTGACCAGTTGAAAAATACCCTTTACTCACACCTCCACCTCTGTCTCGCCTCAGCATCTGGCCCGGCCACCCCCGACTCTGTTGAGAACGTCACTCAGCACCTTTCCCCAGAGTCCAGCTGCAAAGCTTACTGGAGGACCTGGGATGGTACCACCGGGGGGCAGCACATGCCTCAGTCGCCCAACGCCTTTTCAGACCACTCCACCGGAAACAACATGTCCCCGGCAGGTCTCTCCCACCTGAAGTCTCCAGTGCCTGGACGTACCAGGAGTGTGTCCGATTCCTCTGCCCCTAGAAGAGGTACTTCAGTTTTATAAACTGTTGCACTGCAAGAAGGGTGCATTTCTACATATGATGGAAATATTCTGAGAATACACAATGTGCTTTTGTACTCTTTTTTTTCTCAGATGCACAAAGTAGATACACCAGTTCAGAGCAGACTCATATTCACTGAGCTTAACTTCATCTTTTGCACGTATGTCATCAGTCTGTATTCTTCCCTGTAGACTCTGCGACCAAAACATCTACGCCATCATTCACCAAGAATGGCAAGTCAGCAGGCCAGCAGGGAACGCCCTGGGAGACTCTGGTGGTCTTTGCCATCAACCTGAAACAACTCAATGTTCAAATGAACATGAGCAACGTCATGGGCAACAACAAGTAAGAGCACACACTTCCCCCTAAACTCTGGAGAGGCTGAGAGATGTCGATAGAGGAACTCTAAAGTAGAAACAATAGAGAACGCCAATCCTCACACAATTCTGTATGAGGCTGGCATCCGTGAGTTTTCTCCATTAAAAAGACGTTATTTCATCCATTTAAAACGTGATGGCAGTGTGGTGATTCTTCTGGACAGGAGGTCAACATGACAGTAGAACCTGGTTCTGATACAGTTCAGTGTAGACGGTTGGGAGAAATAGACTGCTGCATCCGGTCTTCTCAGATTACAAACAAGGTGTAAGAAGAGGGGCAGCATGGTGGCGCAGTGGTTAGTGCGGTCGCCTCACAGCGAGAAGGTTCTGGGTTTGAGCCCTGGGGTAGTCCAACCTTGGGGGTCATCCCGGGTCGTCCTCTGTGTGGAGTTTGCATGTTCTCCCCATGTCTGCGTGGGTTTCCTCCGGGGGCTCCGGTTTCCTCCCACGGTCCAAACACATGTAGGTCAGGTGAACCGGCCGTACTAAATTGTCCGTGTGTGTGTGTGTGTGTGTGTGTGTGTGTGTGTGTGTGTGTGTGTGTGTGTGTGTGTGTGTGTGTGTGATGGTCTGGTGGCCTGTCCAGGGTGTCTCCCCGCCTGCCGTCCAATGACTGCTGGGATAGGCTCCAGAATCCCCACGACCCTGAGAGCAGGATAAGCGGTTTGGAGAATGGATGGATGTAAGAAGAGGAATTTATGACACCCAGTGGGCAGTGAATCCATCCATCCATTATCCAAACCGCTTATCCTGCTCTCAGGGTCGTGGGGATGCTGGAGTCTATCCCAGCAGTCATTGGGCAGCAGGCGGGGAGACACCCTGGACAGGCCGCCAGACCATCACAGGGCCCACACACACAACTAGAGACGATTTAGTATGGCCGAGTCACCTGACCTACATGTTTTTGGACTGTGGGGGTATTCAGTGCTGGTGGACAGTGAATGCCCCACAAAACCAAAAATGTCTATGCCCAGTATTGCTCAGTCCACGTCAGGACTCTTTCTTCTTGGGTATCCACATGTTGAAGATCTTCAGGAGCATCTGTGCCAGACAGGACATCATAACCCCTGCTGGTAGAAAAGAAAGGAGAGTTTATCAAATAAAAGTGGGAAACAAATTTTGTTGATAATCAAACCAACTTGAATTGATCTTTATTTACCTACACAACACAAGATCACAAAATCACTGCAGTTACACAGATTGGAGACGTAGCAGCACTAAATGATAATGACGAGGCAAACGGTAGGGTACGCACCTACATGCAGGAAGACGTTCATAAGTGACAAAAAAAGCTTTGGCATAAGCGCATACATGCCCAGTTTTCATAGACGGGTGCCGTGTGGCCACATATCGGCCCCTGTTTGGTTTTCTAAGAAGGCTGGAAAAGAGCAAAGCACCTAAACATGTGCTCTGATGGACTACACCTTCTTCCTGAATGCTGTCCCACCATTCAGCAAGGGCCGATGGGCTAAAAAGGGAGATTAAATGACCAGTTGAAGACCAGAGCTGTGTCCTTATATCCTAGTACTTCACCAGTCCAGTAGAGAATCTGGACTCCTGTGTATAGTGCATATAAAAAGACTGCACACCCTTGTTAAAATGGCAGGTTTTGTCATGTAAAAAGATGAACCCGAGGGCATCCGAGTGGTGTAGTGGTCTACTCTGTTGCCTACCAACATGGGGATCGCCGGTTTGAATCCCAATGTTACCTCCAGCTTGGTCGGACGTCCCTACAGAAACAATTGGCCGTGTCTGCGGGTGGGAAGCCGGATGTGGGTATGTGTCCTGGTCGCTGCACTAGCGCCTCCTCTGGTCAGCTGGAGTGCCTGTTCGAGGGGAGGGGGAACTGGGCGAATAGCGTGATCCTCCCACGTGCTACGTCCCCTTGGTGAAACTCCTCACTGTCAGATGAAAAGAAGTGGCTGGTGACACCACGTGTATGGGAGGCATGTGGTAGTCTGCAGTCCTCCCCGGATCAGCAGAGGGGGTGGAGCAGACACCGGGATGGCACAAAGAGTGGGGTAATTAGCCAAGTACAATCAGATAGAAAAGGGGGGGGGGATCCAAAAAAGAAGAAAAATGAAAAACTTTCAGTAAGCTGGTTGCACACCCCTAAACTAACACTTTGTTGAAGCACCTTTTGATTGTATTACAGCACTCGGTCTTCTTGGGTAAGAGTCTATCAACTTAACCTCGGTCAAGTACAGGAGTAGTACCTTTCCTAGACGGCCTTTCATGGCATCCTAGACTGGTCTCCATACACCCCAGCATCATGTGAAGCGCAAAATATAGCCTCTCCATGATGAATGACTGTCCGTGTGTGGTGAAGAGCAACACCCTCCTCGCTGTAATCCTGTTAACGTTGTCAGGAGACAACAGAGCAGAACACCGCGGGTCTAGAGGAGTAAACCTGGATAATAAACCTTGCTGCTCCTATGGGTAGCAGCAGTCCTGGGTGCATTCATCGACAGACTGATGTTATGGACCGGGGGACATCGTGGCTTTGCAGATGATCGGTGCATCTTGACAATGGAAAGGCATGAAATCTCCAGTTAGCGGAGAACCACAGAACTGCATGTGGAGTAGCACCCCATACTTTAAACAACCATGTGTAACCGAAACCCTATAGGGGGCGTCCTGACGGACGACCTAGGTGAGCTGAGGTGAGGTCTATCAACTTGGCACATCTTGACTCGGCAATATTTTCCCACTCTTCCTCGCGAAAACATTCTAGATCCGTCAGATTGCGGGGGCATCTCCTGTGCACTGCCATCCTATGGTCACCCCGCAGACATTCAGTTAGATTCAGGTCTGGGCTCTGGCTTGGCCGTTCGAAAATGGTGGATCGTCTTTTGGTGAAGCCATTCCCATATTGATTTTGATGTGTGCTTTGGGTCGTTGTCGTGCTGAAAGGTGAAATTCCTCTTCATCGTTCTAGTAGACGCCTGAAGGTTTTGCATGTAAGTCGACTGGTATTTGGAGCCCCAGTTCCGGCTGAAGAAGAGTAGCCCCAAGGCACGATGTTGCCACCACCATGCTTCACTTTTAAGCTTTGAGTCGGAGCGGGTATACATCATTCAGTAGTATGTTGGGTTTCTCTCATGGCTGTTTGCTTCCACAGCTGGACCACCAGCGGGTTGAAGAGTCAAGGTCGTCTCTCTGTGGGCAGCAACCGGGACAGGGAGATCTCCATGTCTGTGGGCTTGGGCCGCTCCAAGTTGGACTCAAAGGGCGGGGTGGTAGGCGGCAATATCGATGTGAACACCCTGGAGATGGTTTGTAAGTGTATGAGTGGGTGTATTCTGACATCTGGGTTTTTATGTATTTATACATTTGTTTATTTGTATTAATAAAGCGCTTGCAGTAGCTGTGTGTAGACTTGACATTTTGAACTGGATATGGAATACTGGGAGTAGGAAAAAAGTTGAAATCACTTCATTCATTTACCATCCTCAATGGTTTTTACAAATACGATGGCCAAAGTGTGAGCAGTAATACTTACGTAACGCTAACTACTTGTCATCTGTCTTCAAGCCCACATCTCGGAGCACCCAAACCAGCAGCCCAGCCACAAGATCCAGATCACCATGGGCTCAACTGAGGCACGAGTCGACTACATGGGCTCCAGTATCCTGATGGGCATTTTCAGCAATGCCGACCTCCAGCTGCAAGACGAGTGGAAGGTCAACCTCTGCACAGTGGACACCAGCTTGTCGGAGAAAAGGTATGAAAAGGAGACAACAGACGGTTGAAGTTCCAGCAGGAAAACAGCACCGACTCTTGAACTGTCAGACTCCATAGCTGAACATGCCATGACTAGATTCTGTTGATTTAACGTGCAGTTTATTCATCCGTTCAACATGCAGCGTATGCTCTTGTCATCATGTTGTTTTCCACTTGTGTACAACTACTTCAGCTAGTTTTCCCAAAATAAAAATGTAATGCATGCAAAACTGTAATGAAGGCAAAATGATCTGTCGTATAATCACAATCAGCAATTCTTTTACTGCCATGTGCATTACATGCACTAGGAAGTTAGCTCGGTGTTGTTGGTACAGATATATATATCAATATATTTATATTTATAAAATCCAGTGAGTCAAGTACATTATGAGACAATACAAACCTGTTTCATGCCATAAGCAATCATCAGCTGTCAATAAAGCTACATGGGAAAGAACATTGCATTAACAATAACGTCAAGTTAATGATATGTTCTTTGACATGGGCGGCACAGTGGCACAGTGGTTAGCGCAGTCGCCTCACAGCAAGAAGGTCCTGGGTTTGAGCCCAGGGGTAGTCCAACCTTGGGGGTCATTCCGGGTCGTCCTCTGTGTGGAGTTTGCATGTTCTCCCTGTGTCTGCGTGGGTTTCCTCCAGGTGCTCCTGTTTCCTCCCACAGTCCAGCGACATGTAGGTCAGGTGAATCAGCCATACTAAATTGCCCCTAGGTATGATTGTGTGTGTCTGTGAGTGTCTGTGTGTGTCGGCCCTGTGATGGCTTGGCAGCCTGTCCAGGGTGTCTTCCTGCCTGCCGCCCAATGACTGCTGGGATAGGCTCCAGCATCCCCGTGACCCTGAGAGCAGGATAAGTGGTTTGGATAACGGATGGATGGATGGATGGATTGATATGAATAACATCTTTATTTAACTACTGAACTGTAAAAGGAAAAACCTTCAGTCACACAGTATTGACTGATTTAACTTCAAGCCTTGTAAACAGGTAACATAATTATCATGACTTAACTTTTTAATAAAATCGAAAAAAGGGACAACAAAGCACTGCAGAACAACAGCCCTGGTGTGAACATTAATATCAGTATTAAAACAGCACCAGTACGGCTTCCAGCCACTATGTCACCCAACTGTATGATTCTCACAGGTTTTCTGCCAGGAAAAGCAGCGTATCGGCTTTTCCTGGTTTAAAGATGAACCAGTACACGTTACTATAGTGCTAAACAGATGTTCTGAGGGGGAACTTGTGGTCTTAAAGATGAACCGGTACACGTTATTGTATTCCCTCCAGTGCTAAACAGATGTTCTGAGGGGGAACTTGTGGTCTTAAAGATGAACCGGTACACGTTATTGTATTCCCTCCAGTGCTAAACAGATGTTCTGAGGGGGAACTTGTGGTCTTAAAGATGAACCAGTACACGTTACTATAGTCCCTCCAGTGCTAAACAGATGTTCTGAGGAGGAACTTGTGGTCTTAAAGATGAACCGGTACACGTTACTGTATTCCCTCCAGTGCTAAACAGATGTTCTGAGGGGGAACTTGTGGTCTTAAAGATGAACCGGTACACGTTACTATATTCCCTCCAGTGCTAAACAGATGTTCTGAGGGGGAACTTGTGGTCTTAAAGATGAACCGGTACACGTTACTGTATTCCCTCCAGTGCTAAACAGATGTTCTGAGGGGGAACTTGTGGTCTTAAAGATGAACCGGTACACGTTACTATATTCCCTCCTGTGCTAAACAGATGTTCTGAAGGGGAACTTGTGGTCTTAAAGATGAACCGGTACACGTTACTATAGTCCCTCCAGTGCTAAACAGTTGTTCTGAGGGGGAACTTGTGGTCTTAAAGATGAACCAGTACCTGTTACTCTATTCCCTCCTGTGCTAAATAGATGTTCTGAGGGGGAAATTGTGGTCTTAAAGGTGAACCGGTACATGTTACTATAGTCCCTCCAGTGCTAAACAGATGTTCTGAGGGGGAACTTGTGGTTTTAAAGATGAACCAGCATACATTACTGTAATCCCTCCAGTGCTAAACAGTTGTTCTGAGGGGGAACTTGTGGTCTTAAAGATGAACCAGTACATGTTACTCCATTCCCTCCTGTGCTAAACAGATGTTCTGAGGGGGAACTTGTGGTCTTAAAGATGAACCAGTACATGTTACTCTATTCCCTCCTGTGCTAAATAGATGTTCTGAGGAGGAACTTGTCGTCTTAAAGGTGAACCAGTACATGTTACTATAGTCCCTCCAATGCTAAACAGACATTCTGAGGAGGAAGTGGTGGTCTTTAAGATGAACCAGTACATGTTACTCTATTCCCTCCTGTGCTAAACAGATGTTCTGAGGGGGAACTTGTGGTGTTAAAGGTGAACCAGTACATGTTACTCTATTCCCTCCTGTGCTAAACAGATGTTCTGAGGAGGAAGTTGTGGTCTTAAAGGTGAACCAGTACATGTTACTATAGTCCCTCCAATGCTAAACAGACATTCTGAGGAGGAAGTGGTGGTCTTTAAGATGAACCAGTACATGTTACTCTATTCCTTCCTGTGCTAAACAGATGTTCTGAGGAGGAACTTGTGGTCTTAAAGGTGAACCAGTACCTGTTACTCTATTCCCTCCTGTGCTAAACAGATGTTCTGAGGGGGAACTTGTGGTGTTAAAGGTGAACCAGTACATGTTACTATAGTCCCTCCAGTGCTAAACAGACATTCTGAGGAGGAAGTGGTGGTCTTTAAGATGAACCAGTACATGTTACTCTCTGTGCCGGAGCCAGAGTGGGGGCATTGGGGCGGTCGCCCCAGGGCCCACAAGGTCGGGGGGCCCCATTTGGAGCTCTGTTGCCGAGTTTACGAGCGTCCGTGAACGCACCGGGTCTCGGGACTCCGACACATTCAGTGACACACTCGTAAAGTCGGCTAATGATAAAAAAAATACAGTGCAGTACGGGGCCCCTATACATAGATATTAACGGCCCCTATAAAGGCTGTAGCCTTTTTTACGACTATTCATGAATGCGTCGGAGCTGTGATCCAGCTGTGATTGGTTGTGAGGTGTAACTGCGTCACACTGCCAGAAGGGGGAGTGAGTAAGCATTTTTACACTTGACAGAACTGGACAGTTTTATGAATGAATTTGAGGGAACTTCAAAACGGAGAAGAAAAAACACGAATCAGGCTCATTCAAATGCAAGAAGCAAAAAAGTAAGAAGAAGCTAATTGCGTCGTGTCGTCCTCTTACAAATTATGTTTCATCTCAGTCAGCCGCCCGAGACCTCTCAGGACAACCGCGAAGATCGGGTGGATCTGACGACTGACGACGAGGCTAGCAATAGCGGTAACGTTAGCATTAGCAGCACTGTCACTGATCAAAGACCAGAGGACCGGCAACAACCCCGCCCAAACACAACACCAACGTTGTCGTTGCAGCCTGGAGAGCCTCCAGCATCAGAGGACAATAACGGTAGTGCTTCCAGTAGCAGCCATGGCAGCGTTACCCCTCCCGGAGATCCACCCGCCTCTGACAGCACCGGACCCGGGTCAGTTGGCGGTAACTTCGGAACTAACATTTTATGCCAAGAGGAGTATCCGACAGACCCGGACCTTTTCAAGAACTGCCCTCTCACGCCCGAAGTTATCCGAGCTCTGATCGGACATGGCCCTTGTCAGCCTGGTTGTAAGGATACGTGTAACTTTTTTCCATACGACAAGGACAGACGCCGCTTCAACCCAGCCTGGTATATGGGAAGGTGGGGCGCCTGTCCTCTGCATAAATATTTGAGCGAGACTGGCGACACTTTTTTTTGTTCTTCAGAACAAGCTTCTGAACAGGTTTGTCTGACAAAAGTGGCTTTTCTATTCTTTCTTAGACGTGTAGGCTGCTTGGCTCAATAAGTGACCATTTGTGTTGTTTGCTGGATAGGATGAGATGTCCGCTAGTTTACAGTTTTTGAATTTTAAAATGACTATCACAAGGGCTCATCGAGAAGCTCCGCCCCCTTTGTGCTGAGACCCACGCTCCGCCCCTGGTTACTCTATTCCCTCCGGTGCTGAACAGACATTCTGAGGAGGAACATTGTAGCTGCCACACAAACATACTTGCAGGCCAACTTGCTCAGTGGTGGAAAGTTGATCTTGTGCAGCTTCCACCAGGCCAGGTGATCTTCTTCTCCATCGATGGAAGGGGTCATTGGGTAACTGTTAACTCAGCCCCCATGACATCTTCAGGTTGCACAGGCAAAGCAGGACATGCCACACTGCTCTTGGAAAAGCTGCCGAGAGACTACTGCATCTGAGAAGTCTTGGAAAAACATGTTTCTTGATTCCTGGTAAATCACGATCCCGCTGCATCTCGTGGCTTCCAGCACCTTCTGTTGGGCGGTGAAGTTGTTGACTCTGATGAGGACAGGCCAGGGTCGTTGTTTTGGCCCTGGCTTTGGAGCTAGTGTGCGGTGGGCTCTTTCAGTTTTGACACAGCCTGCTTTTCTTTTCAACCTAGCAAGTTGGGTAGCCAGTCCTCGAAAAACTTTGTTGGTCGACCCCCCCCTCGCCATCTTCAGGTAAGCCAGTAATCCAAAAACTACCTCTGTTTTCAAGGTCGTCCACGTGGTCAGCCATGCTTTGTTTTCAAGCTCCTGTAGCGGTGATTCTGCTTGCTCTGAGGCGTGTTCCACTGCTTGAATCCTGCTCCGTCTCGGTGGCTCTCCATGGTCCAATGGATCGGGCCTGTAACGTTGGGATATCGGACCCAGTCTTTCATCCATAACCTTGGTTATGTTTGCAGTTATTTCAGGAATCAGGAACGCATTATTTGTCCTTTCACTTCATGCACTTGTGTACATGAAATGAAATGAAATGCCGTTTCCCTTGGCCCACAGCAGTACAACACAAAGACAACAACACATCTAAAAACTACAACACACATATCCACACTAACACACATCCAAACTAAACAAAAAAAATCCCTGTCCAAGGGAACGGACACCAGACAGGATGACTGTCAGAACCACCGGTCTGCATGGGTAAGCAGTTAGCTTAGCCTGACCCGCTTCCGCGTCCTGTCAGACCGCCCTTGGCATTTCTTCCTCGAGCGCAGCCCCAGGCAGGGGCCGTGGTCCTCGGGCCCACAGGACGAAGCAGACCAAGCTCTCCTAGCTGATCCAGCGCCAGCTCTCCCAGCCATCAGACGAAGACAAAACTTAGATGCCGATGTGGACAAAGACACTGCATGGACGGTATTGGGTGAGGCCGCCACAAATGTGAATTCGCGCCGCCATCTTCCCTCACCAGAAGCAGAACTGCATAATTTGATGAAAAGCCGGGTTCGAGTGTATCATCAGTTAGCTGCGAGTGTGTTGTCGTGTTGTTATTCTATGTTAAGCCACGAAACCAGAGTCATATTCCACGTGTGTGCAAACCAACATGGCCAATAAACATGATTGTGATTCTGAGGTAGCTGCTGCTCCTCTGGAGAAAGGCTAGGCAAGCTAGCAGTGGCCTCTGGTTTATTCGTCTGGCTCGATAACTTCCCCTCTTTTTGTGGCATCTTGTCAGACCGTCTCAAAAAGTATTCATCTGCTCGGAAGAGTGGGGTAATTGGGGAGAAAAGGGGAAAAATCCCCGAAAAAAGAAAACTAACCCTAAAAACATTTACTTACTCTCTAATGTTCCCTGTTTTCCTTCTACATTTTATGTCCTTTTATCTTTGCAGTGAGATCTTTGTCCATGGGGACTTGCAGTGGGACATTTTCCAAGTCATCATTTCACGCTCCACCACCCCAGACCTCATCAAGATTGGCATGAAGCTGCAGGAGTTCTTCACTCAGCAGTTTGACACTAGCAAACGGGCCCTGTCCACTTGGGGGCCCGGCCCCTACCTGCCCCCTAAAACCCCTGTCATCAGTGTTGAGAAGGGAGCTGCTGAGCTGTGTGAGTGGGCCTTCTTTAGTACTGTTGTTAATGTGAATTGACCCATGAGGTATGAGAGCAGAAGTTGTGTGCACAGGCTCAGTAGCCAGTGACGGTGTTTATGAGACTTATATTAAACCCATTTTTTCTGTTTTGTGTTTCGCTCCTGTCATATTCTGTGTCCATTCTCACACTGTTCTCTGCACTCAACTCAACCTCGTTTTTCTTCCCTTCTTTCTGCCCCTTTTCCTACTCTCTCTGTCACACAGACATGGATGCAGCCCACCACCGCCACTGGCCTGGGGTGCTGAAGGTTATCGCTGGCTGTCATATCTCCCTCTTCCAGATGCCCCTCCCTGAGGACACAGTGCAGCTGGGCGGCTCGATGAGCCTGCACGGCAATCATATGACCCTGGCCTGCTTCCATGGGCCCAACTTCCGTTCTAAGTCATGGGCCCTTTTCCACTTGGAGGAACCCAACATCGCTTTCTGGACTGAGGCACAGAAGATATGGGAGGATGGTGGGCATTCAAGACGGCACCCGGCTGTTCTCAGATAGGACATGCTGACAGTTAACAGTGCCATGATGTTATTCCTTCAGTTTTATTTTAAATTCCAGTGATCCACTTGATGTCACACTCGAGAATTCTTGCATAAAACATTCCCACGTTTACACTGACAAGAGCATCTGGTCCCATAACCCTAACCCTAACAGGGCGTCCGGGTAGCATGGTGGTCTATTCTGTTGCCTACCAACACGGGGATCTCTGGTTCGAATCCCCGTGTTACCTCCGGCTTGGTCGGGTGTCCCTACAGACACAATTGGCCGTGTGTACAGGTGGGAAGCCGGATGTGTGTATGTGTCCTGTTTGCTGCACTAGCGCCTCCTCTGGTCGGTCGGGGTGCCTGTTTGGGGGGGTGGAGAACTGGGGGGAATAGCGTGATCCTCCTACGTGCTACGTCCCCCTGGTGAAACTCCTCACTGTCAGGTGAAAACAAGCGGCTGGTGACTCCACATGTATGGGAGGAGACATGTGGTAGTCTGCAGCCCTCCCCGGATCAGCAGAGGGGGTGGAGCAGAGACCGGGACGGCTCGGAAGAGCGGGGTAATTGGCCAAGTACAGTTGAGGAGAAAAGGGGGGGGGGACCCTGACCCTAGCTGATATCTGTTTCCTTTTCAACCAGGTTCCAACGATGATTCCACTTATATTGTGCAGACGCTGGACTTCCATCTTGGTCACAACACCATGGTAACCAAACCCTGTGGCGCGCTAGAGAGCCCAATGGCCACAATCACCAAAATAACCCGCCGTCGACATGAAAATCCCCCACATGGCGTCGCCACTGTGAAAGAATGGTTCAACTATGTCACTGCTATGAGAAATGAAGGTAATGGCAGGCCCCTCTACTCCTGTAGACAGAGTATCATGTTGTCTCAAATACGAGTTGGCATGACACAAGCGGCGCATGATAACCTCCTGACGGTGTGACTGGACTACCCTTTTCTACCCTCTTCCCCCTTGTTCAGAGTTAAATTTGCTGAGGAATGTTGATGCCAACAACCCCGACAGTGGAGCAGTTGCCAAAAGCTCCAGTCTGCTCAGCGGGTTCCGTGGCTCCTCCAGCTACAACCATGAAACCGAGACAATCTTCGCCCTTCCCAGGATGCAGCTTGCATTCAAATCCATCCACGTCCAAGACCCAGATGAACCCTCCCTAACAGGCAGGACGTTATTATTTATGTTGTCTTGTCTGCTGTTCTTCTGTTTTCTGCTCTGTTTCACTGGATAATGTGTCCACTATGCAAACACATGTCCTCCTTAAGGACAGTAAACATTCTGTCTGTCTGCCTGTCTGTCTGTCTATCTGTCTGTCTGTCTTTTAATGTGTCCACTATGCAAACACATGTCCTCCTTTAGGACAATCAACATTCTGTCTGTCTGCCTGTCTGTCTGTCTGTCTGTCTTTTAATGTGTCCACTATGCAAACACGTCTTCCTTTAGGACAATCAACATTCTGTCTGTCTGTCTGTCTGTCTATCTTTTAATGTGTCCACTATGCAAACACATGTCCTCCTTTAGGACAACCAACATTATGTCTGTCTGCCTGTCTGTCTGTCTGTCTGTCTGTCTTTTAATGTGTCCACTATGCAAACACGTCTTCCTTTAGGACAATCAACATTCTGTCTGTCTGTCTGTCTGTCTATCTTTTAATGTGTACACTATGCAAACACATGTCCTCCTTTAGGACAACCAACATTATGTCTGTCTGTCTGTCTGTTTGTCTGTCTGTCTATCTTTTAATGTGTACACTATGCAAACACATGTCCTCCTTTAGGACAACCAACATTCTGTCTGTCTGTCTGTCTGTCTGTCTGTCTGTCTGTCTGCCTGTCTGTCTGTGTGTCTGTCTATCTTTCTGTGTGTCTATCTTTTAGTGTGTACACTATGCAAACACATGTCCTCCTTTCGGACAATCAACATTCTGTCTGTCTGTCTAGCTTTCTGTCTGTCATTATCTGTCTGCCTGCCTATCTGTCTATCTTTCTGTCTGTCTGTCTGTCTCTACTCTGGGACATGTATCAGTGTCAGAGCGGAGCTTCCAGCACTGTCAGTGCAGTAACAGTTTTGGGTGTGTGTGTGTGGGTCTGTGTCATCATACTGTTGAAGGTCATGGCATGTGTATGTGTGTGATTACTCTGGAACCTGATATTACTTATCAGCATGAACGCTGCACTTTCTTTAAAGTTCCCTGCCCAGTTTATTCTTACACTCAAATGAAAGCTGTCCAGGTAGCGTAGCGGTCTCTTCCGTTGCCTACCAACACAGGGATCGCTGGTTCAAATCCCC
Organism: Lampris incognitus; assembly: GCF_029633865.1. Lineage (NCBI taxonomy): Eukaryota > Metazoa > Chordata > Actinopteri > Lampriformes > Lampridae > Lampris > Lampris incognitus. The sequence continues at coordinate 43,448,626 of NC_079226.1, forward strand.
GTGTTACCTCCGGCTTGGTCGGGCGTCCCTACAGACATGATTGGCCGTGTCTGCGGGTGGGAAGCTAGAAGTGGGTATGTGTCCTGGTCGCTGCACTAGCGCCTCCTCTGGACGGTCGGGGCGCCTGTCCAGGGGGGAGGGGGAACTGGGTGGAATAGCGTGATCCTCCCACACGCTACATCCCCCTGGTTAAACTCCTCACTTTCGGGTGAAAAGAAGCAGCTGGCGCCTCCACATGTATGGGAGGAGGCATGTGGTAGTCTGCAGCCCTCCCTGGATCAGCAGAGGGGGTGGAGCAGCGACTGGGGCGGCTCGGAAGAGTGGGGTAATTAGCCAAGTACAATTGGGAGAAAAAGGAGGGGGGGTCCAAAAAAGAAAAAATATGGTCCTAGTTCTTGATCTGATTCTAGAAAAAGTTAAATCTGATGTGTTTTGAATCATAAGGAACCTGAGACCTTTACCTCCTGGTTCTCCTCTTCTTGCAGATTCTAACAACAAGCCCAAGGTGGAGTGCAGTGTGGTGACCGAGTTCACCGACCACATCTGTGTCACCATGGACGCAGAGCTTATCATGTTTTTACATGATCTGGTTTCTGCTTACCTGAAGGAGAAGGAGAAAGGTGAGCGCCTGTTGGATGGAGCCATGCTTGACTCCCTTCAGTTGTTTTTCGGAATTACAAGGATGAACTACTCATTAGTATTAGTTTTTTTTACAAGGATGAACTACTCATTAGTATTAGTTTTTTTACAAGGATGAACTACTCATTAGTATTAGTTTTTTTACAAAGGGTTAACTACTCATTAGTATTAGTTTTTTTACAAGGATGAACTACTCATTAGTATTAGTTTTTTTACAAGGATGAACTACTCATTAGTATTAGTTTTTTTACAAAGGGTTAACTACTCATTAGTATTAGTTTTTTTACAAGGATGAACTACTCATTAGTATTAGTTTTTTTACAAAGGGTTAACTACTCATTAGTATTAGTTTTTTTACAAGGATGAACTACTCATTAGTATTAGTTTTTTTACAAAGGGTTAACTACTCATTAGTATTAGTTTTTTTACAAGGATGAACTACTCATTAGTATTAGTTTTTTTACAAAGGGTTAACTACTCATTAGTATTAGTTTTTTTACAAGGATGAACTACTCATTAGTATTAGTTTTTTTACAAGGATGAACTACTCATTAGTATTAGTTTTTTTACAAAGGGTTAACTACTCATTAGTATTAGTTTTTTTACAAGGATGAACTACTCATTAGTATTAGTTTTTTTACAAAGGGTTAACTACTCATTAGTATTAGTTTTTTACAAGGCTTAACTACTCATTAGTATTAGATTTACAAAGATGAACTACTCATTAGTATTGGTTTTTTTACAAGGATGAACTACTCATTAGTATTGGTTTTTTTACAAGGATGAACTACTCATTAGTATTAGTTTTTTTACAAGAATTAAACTAGTCATTAGTATTAGTTTTTTTCAAGGATGAACTACTCATTAGTATTAGTTTTTTTACAAGGATAAACAACTCATTAATAGTAGTTTTTTACAAGGATGAACTACTCATTAGTATTGGGTTTTTTTTTACAAGGATTAAACTACTCATTATTATTAGTTTTATTACTTTCATGCATGCTTGAGATGTCACCAAGATGTGTGATAATAGATTCAGCTCAAAAGTAGACTGACCCTGTTCTGGTCTGACGCCACCTGCATGAGCAGCTGCGTAGACTTCCAGTCCAGTCGACATTTTCATGTCCTGTGGTCACATGGCAACAAAGCAAAGTCTTGTATTCTTGACTAAAAGTAGAGAAATGGAAAGTTGAGTTATAGATTTGACAAGTTGAGTTATAGATTTGACAAGTTGAGTTATAGATTTGACTAGTTGAGTTATAGATTTGACTAGTTGAGTTATAGATTTGGCAAGTTGAGTTATAGATGTGACTAGTTGAGTTATAGATTTGACAAGTTGAGTTATTGATGTGACTAGTTGAGTTATAGATTTGACAAGTTGAGTTATAGATTTGACAAGTTGAGTTATAGATTTACTAGTTGAGTTATAGATTTGACTAGTTGAGTTATAGATTTGACAAGTTGAGTTATAGATTTGACAAGTTGAGTTATAGATGTGACTAGTTGAGTTATAGATTTGACTGACTAGTTGAGTTATAGATTTTACAAGTTGAGTTATAGATTTGACTAGTTGAGTTAAAGATTTGACAAGTTGAGTTATAGATTTGACTAGCTGAGTTGTAGATTTGACAAGTTGAGTTATAGATTTGACTAGTTGAGTTATAGGTTTGACAAGTTGAGTTGTAGATTTGACAAGTTGAGTATTAGATTTACCTGTTGAGTTATAGATGTGACTAGTTGAGTTATAGATTTGACTAGTTGAGCCATAGATTTGACTAGTTGAGCCATAGATTTGACTAGTTGAGGTATAGATGTGACTAGTTGAGTTATAGATTTGACTAGTTGAGTTATAGGTTTGACAAGTTGAGTTATAGATGTGACTAGTTGAGTTATAGATTTGACTAGTTGAGTTATAGATTTGACAAGTTGAGTTGTAGATTTGACAAGTTGAGTTATAGATTTGACTAGTTGAGTTGTAGATTTGACAAGTTGAGTTACAGATTTGACTAATTGAGTTATAGATTTGACAAGTGGAGTTATATATTTGACAAGTTGAATTATAGATTTGTCAAGTTGAGTTATAGATTTGACAAGTTGAATTATAGATTTGACAAGTTGCGTTATAGATTTGACATGGCCCATATGGAAAATCTGATTGTGAACAGACAGCAGATGCTAAATTGATACTAAAGAATTTGTATGTTGCCTGGTTACAAAACAACACAGTTGAGTTAATTGTGATGGTTCACACTTTGCCCTTTATCCCTTTGTGGCTCCTCAGCTCTTTTTGCCCCCCGGATCTTCTCATCTCGGCCAGGCCAGAAGAGCCCTACAGCCCTTCATGATGAGAGCTCTACAGAAAAGGAGGAGAGCATCAATTATACCACAGTGGACTGGAGGGAGTTCATGTGCAACACCTGGCACCTGGAACCCACACTCAGGTCAGAGCCCAGGAGACATGGGGATTCCAGGTTGTGTAGCAGTCTATTCCGTTGACTACCAACATGGGGATTGCTGGTTCAAATCCCCATATTACCTCCGGCTTGGTCGGGCATCCCTACAGACACAGTTGGCCGTGTTTGCGGGTGGGAAGCCGGATGTGGGTATGTGTCCTAGTCTCTGCACTTGCACCCCCTCTGGTCGGTCGGGGCACCTGTTCGGGGGGGAACTGGGGGGAATAGTGTGATCCTTCCACGCACTACGTCTCCGTGGTGAAACTCCTCACTGTCAGGTGAAAAGAAGCGGCTGGCGACTCCACATGTATCGGAGGAGGCATGTGGTAGTCTGCAGCCCTCCCCGGATCAGCAGAGGGGGAGGAGCAGAGACCGGGACAACTCGGAAGAGTAGGGTAATTGGCCAGGTGCAATTGGTGAGAGAAAGCGGGGAAAACTCAACAAAAAAAAAAGAGCCCAGGAGACATTAGGCTGTTCTTTTAACAGAGGAGACCAGGTGATGCACCAGTCACATTTCAAAGCCAAGTCATCTTCCCCTGCAACCTCTGAAATATGCTCACACAATAACCTTAAGTGGAAATGAAGCACTTAATGGACTTCATGTAACTTACTAGAGGGATTTAATCTCTGGGGCAGCACGGTGGTGCAGTGGTTAGCGCGGTTGCCTCACAGCAAGAAGGTCCTGGGTTTGAGCCCCGGGGTAGTCCAACCTTGGGGGTCGTCCCGGGTTGTCCTCTGTGTGGAGTTTGTCGGCGTGGGTTTCCTTCGGGTGCTCCAGTTTCCTCCCATAGTCCAAAGACATGTAGGTCAGGTGAATCAGCCATACTAAATTGTCCCTAGGTGTGTGTGTGTGTGTGTGTGTGTGTGTGTGTTGGTGTCTCCCTGCCTGCCGTCCAGTGACTGCTGGGATAGGCTCCAGCATCCCCATGACCCTGAGAACAGGATAAGCGGTTCGGATAATGGATGGATGGATTTATGCTCTTAAGCATGATCCTTTGTCAAAGAATAATGAAGCTAAATCAGAGACATGAATGAGCAGAGTTCCCTTATTCAAACACAGGTGCAGCGTGCCTCAGCGTAGTGTGGTGTCCCAGGTTGGTTGGCTTGTCAGTCCTTCACTTTTCTACTACTGACTGCATTGATGTGATGAAACCTAAGGGAACAAAACTTTAAAAAAGGTACAAGGTAGGTCAGGTCACCTTTGCACCATTTTTTTTTCTCCAACAATCTGACAGTGAACTCTCCGGGTGGAGATTGCCCACTTTGTGTGTTGACGCTGAAGCGGTGAGCGGTTCTTCACCTCTGGCCAGCTACATTGAATAGAGAGGACTCTTGTTAGTGCTGGAGATAGGTTTTTTTGTGAGCCCTTTTTAGCTGTGGACTACAAAGGAGATGGTTTGACTCAGGCATGCTGGTGTTTAACTGCAAATGTTGTCTTCAGTCTACAAACCTGCCGATGATTTTATGGAATTCTTCTAATCAGGACGTTCGTGGTCCCCATCGCAAAGATGTTATGCACTTAAACAATATCATAGAAGATGGGAGGGCCTCTTATTTCTCTAATCTAATTTCTTCTAGTAAACACAATACTAAGGTCCTATTTGACACCATCACTAACACTGCCTCACCAACTGTGCCTGTATTTTCAAATGATGATAGCAACTATTTTCTTACTCAATTTGTGAATAACATCATGGATGTCAGGTTAAACATCTCCCCCTCATCCACCCCCTTGAATATTTCCCCATCTTGGCCGTCTCTTATGGCTTCTTTTATGCAGATCTCTTTCACTGACCTCAATGATTTCATATGAAATCTCCTTCAAGAATTCTCTTTTCTATTGTTGCTTAATCTCAGCGCAGCTTTCGATACTGTTGACCACCACATTTTGATTGATAGGCTCAAGCAGTTGGGTGGGGCATCTCTGAGATTGCCCTGGAGGGGTTCTCCTCTTACCTGTCGGATGAGAGTTTTTCTATGTCTGTAGGTCAGTTTGTGCCTGCTTCTTCTGCCCTGTGCTGTACCCTGAAGTTCAGTCCTGGGACCCATTTTATTTTCCCTGTATATGCTTCCTCTTGGGCATATCATTAGTAGTTTTGATGGTATATCCTATCACTGCTATGCCGATTATATACACCTGTATAGGCCCTGACACACCAGGCCGACAGTTGGCCATCGGCCAATGTCAGGCCATCGATGAGCGTCTGTGACCCTAATTCTTGCGATGTGTCGCACACCGTCGGCACTAGTCGGACCCCTGTCGGCAACTTTTGAGCATGTTGAGTCAGCAGAGCCCGTCAGTGAAAGAGATTACTGTGTTTAGCTGTTCAGCTTAGTGAATCAGTGCTAAGCTAGTGAATCGGGGCTATTGGCTGTAGTCTTTGTGGTGTGCTACTTTTTGGCCCAGACGGCAAGCAACATGAGGCAACACAACAGTTGGCCTTCGTCGTCGCTAGTCGGTGTGGTGTGTCTGGGTCCTATTTCTCATTTGACCCTCAAAAGCCTGATAAACTGATTCTTCATGATTGTTTGACATCCATAAAGGACTGGATGTAACACTTTTTTACAGCTAAATACTGACAAGGCAGAAATCCTTATTATCACCAAAGATAGTGTGATTTCTAAAGTCAGGCTTATTTTGGATTATCTTTCCTTTTCTGTTCACTCCAGCCTTAGAAACCTTGATCATAGCGCGTCTTAGTTGTCATATCAAGATGCTGACCTGTTCCTGCTTTTATCATTTGAGAAACATTGTTAGGCATAGGCCTGTTGTATCGCCTGCTGAGATGGAAATTATTATTCTTACGTTCATCTCTACACACATAGACTATTCTAATTCACTTGTTACTTGCCTTAGCAAATCCTCTCTGGATCAGCTCCTCTTTATTGAGAATGTTCTAACTAGAACTAGGGAGTGCCCTCACATTACTTCCATTCTGATGTCCTCACACTGGCTTCCAGTTGAATATACGGTTAACTTTGAGGTTTAAGTGATTACATAGAGCCTTGCATGGTCAGGCACCCTTCTACATCACTGATCTAATTTACTCCTACACAACATCAAGATCACTTACGTCCTCTGTTAATTTTATATTGTCGTGCAAGCCTCAAAACGAAGGGGGATCGAGATTTCACTGAAGAAGTCACTTAGATGAGTGATGAAACGTTTCTGTCAATAAACGTCGTGTCCAGATGAACTGATTCAACCTTCTTTGAGTTTCTTACCTGGATTATTGAGCCTGCATCAAGACATTTCTCAGTTGTTGCTCCTAAACTGGAACGCTCCCCCCTTGGCCTAGCAGTTTGTTGACTCTCTGTCAAACCATGTGTTAAGTTAATCATATAGCCCTCAACCACAGTGACAGTATCATTTACATATCTACATTTAAAGCATGTAGATAGAATAAATAACACGTCCTGTTAAAAACTTCACAAGAAAAAAAAACTTGTTGTGAAAGAGAGACTGTGGATTAATGGATAGGACATAGGTGTAGAATAGATGCCCAAAATAGAAAACGAGGTAACAAATAAAACATTTAAAGAGCACACTTTAATATAACAACACGTGAATATAACAATTTCAACCCGAAGTGCTTTTCATCTTACATTTTTTCTTAGGTATTTCCATCCATCCATCCATTATCCAAACCGCTTATCCTAGGTAGGGTTGCGGGACGCTGGAGCCCATCCCAGCAGTCATTGGGCGGCAGGTGGGGAGGCACCCTGGACAGGTCGCCAGTCCATCACAGGGAACATTTGCATTAGCAATATTACATCAAAATTCTCTGACATTAAATATGGTGTACCTCAGGGCTCAGTTGTTTTCTCTCTTTATATTTTACCTCTTGGCCAAATTTTACATAGTTATGGAATAAATTTCCATTGCTATGCTGATGATACTCAGCTGTAGGTATTTCTTAGACATTCTTAGGTAATTCTTTTTGAAATATATCAAAATTTGGCTCATTCATGTCTGCTTTTAACACTTTTAGCGCTAGTCGAAAAGACTCTCCATGGGAGTAGGGCCTCCTGGCTTAGTTAAAGGGGACAGTGCTTTTTTTCTTCTTTTTTGTCTACAAGAATTTTTCAACCCCACCTTAATCTGAAAAGGGATATACTAATGACATGTTTGAAATGCGTCCTAAAGAAGCATGCTAACAAATTATCCTCCACAGGCTCATTTCCTGGACTGGCCGAAAGATCGACCCAGTCGGTGTGGACTACATCCTACAAAAACTTGGCTTCCACCACGCCAGGACCACAATTCCCAAATGGCTGCAAAGAGGAGTGATGGACCCTCTTGACAAGGTGTTGTCAGTTCTCATCAAGAAGCTGGGTACAGCCCTGCAGGATGAGAAGGACAAGAAAGGCAGAGACAAAGAAGAGCATTGAAGCTTAACTGTGATACCTTGCTGATGCAGAAGCTAGCGATGCATTGCGTTATGAGCAGAAACACTGGATTACTGTATTGTGATGGCCACTACTGTACAAATCATGTCAAACCTACCCATTTTAACTGCTCCAGTGTGTACATTTCTGTGTCGTTGTTTACTGTGGTGGATGCCACTATGGGCTCTGACTGAAGCATTTTGCACCAATGGGAATGTTTATTGTGAACAAAGTAGCAAAGTCTTGATTCTTTTGCTTTAACTGATAACCACTGCTGAAAACCAACTGAATTTTATCTTCTACCTGTTGATTTATTTACTGGAATCATTTTGAGGTTTATTTTAAAGCTGACCAATATTTCCTGAGAAATGATCTCTCAAACTGTTGCCTTTTTCTTTGTTTCCAATGGAACACATAGTTAATTGAGCTTCGTATTTTAAAGCTTGGTTTTAAGATATAAAAGACATTTCCAAAGCAACATTGTTTTGAGATGATTAATATGAACAAACAGAACATTTTAGCATGTCACCTACTCTTGTGAAGATAAGTGGAATTTGTAATGATTTGAAATTGGATCATTCAAGCCTCAGTGAAATGTCATCTATAACTTATATTAGCTTGGTGTGTCAAGCCTGTTTTCTTTTTGTTTTAATTTATGCGATGGACCAGTTTATATAAAATAAATGTGTTGATTTCGTCATTTAATAAAATCATTGCCATTTAATTTTGAACGCTTTTCTAGACTGTCACTCTGATATCATATGTAGGTTAAAGTCCTACTATGTAGAATTTACATTAATAAATATCACCAAATTTTCCATTCAGTAGATGTGTTGAGATGTTAAATAATAAAGTCCACCTGTTTTTGATTTATTACCTTGATTTTGTCTGCTTTTTTGCCTCTGGCCCCCACGTTCTAGTCGCACACAATGGCTATTTTATCTTTTCTTCTTTTTTTCTAGAATCTTGAACCTTGTTGACACACAAGAAGTGATGTGTTTCACCTAGCAGTGATAACTTCTGCTGTGATTTTCCCCAGAAAAGTAAAATAATATGTGAGGCATCCACAGACCATGTTTTGGTGCTTGAACCGATAGCTGACGGAAGTAGAAGGACAGACAGACAGACTTGAAGGAAACTCACCCATGTATTTGTAATTGTAAGTATGCTTGCTGTTGTTTTTATCGTAGCATGACCATAACTGATTGTGTATTACAGATGATTACACGGTAAACATACCTGACTTAAAAACATTATGCTTTTTTCTTCCCTCAAAAAAAGTCAATCTCACTCACAGGTGGAAAATTATGTTGTCATCCATGTTCACCATTCACACACACACACACACACACAACTTTGCAGACAGTGTTCTTAGCTTCAGCATCCTGCCAGAATCACATGCCAGCCTTCATGTTTGGCTGATGACAGCATCTCTTACCTGTCAGTTGTGCAGCATCTCTTACCTGTCAGTTGTGCAGACGTGTTTTCCTTACTGCTCTCTATTAGACCGGACATACGTATGTACTCGCCTTGTTGTTATCTACAGCCTAGCTACAGATTGTCTATATATATATATATATATACAGTGCATCCGGAAAGTATTCACACCCCTTCACTTTCCCCACATGTTGTTATGTTACAGCCTTATTCCAAAATGGATTAAATTCCTTTTTTTCCCCCTCATCAATCTACATACAATACCCCATAATGACAAAGCGAAAAAGGTTTTGTAGAAATTTTTGCAAATTTATTAAAAATAAAAAACTGAAATATTGCATGTACATAAGTATTCACACCCTTTACTCAGTACTTGGTTGAGGCACCCTTGGCAGCGATTACAGCCTCAAGTCTTCTTGGGTATGAAGCTACAAGCTTGGCACACCTATATTTGGGGTATTTCTCCCATTCTTCTCTGCAGATCCTCTCGAGCTCTGTAAGGTTAGATGGGGAGCGTCGCTACACAGCTATTTTCAGGTCTTTCCAGAGATGTTCAATGGGGTTCAAGTCTGGGCTCTGGCTGGGCCACTCAAGGACATTCACAGACTTGTCCCGAAGCCACTCCTTCGTTGTCTTGGCTGTGTGCTTAGGGTCGTTGTCGTGTTGAAAGGTAAACCTTCGCCCCAGTCTGAGGTCCTGAGTGCTCTGGAGCAGGTTTTCATCAAGGATCTCTCTGTACTTTGCTCCATTCATCTTTCCCTCGATCCTGACTAGTCTCCCAGTTCCTGCCACTGAAGAACGTCCCCACAGCATGACGCTGCCACCACCATGCTTCACTGTAGGGATGGTATTAGCAAGGTGATGAGAGGTGCCTGGTTTCCTCCAGACGTGACGTTTGGCATTCAGGCCAAAGAGTTCAATCTTGGTTTCATCACACCAGAGAGTCTTGTTTCTCATGGTCTGAGAGTCCTTTAGGTGCTTTCTGGCAAACTCCAAGTGGGCTGTCATGTGCCTTTTACTGAGCAGAGGCTTCCGTCTGGCCACTCTACCATAAAGGCCTGATTGGTGGAGTGCTGCAGAGATGGTTGTCCTTCTGGAAGGTTCTCCCATCTCCACAGAGGAACGCTGGAGCTCTGTCAGAGTGACCATCGGGTTCTTGGTCACCTCCCTGACCAAGGCCCTTCTCCCCTGATTGCTCAGTTTGGCTGGGTGGCCAGCTCTAGGAAGAGTCCTGGTGGATCCAAACTTCTTCCATTTACGAATGATGGAGACCACTGTGCTCTTCGGGACCTTCAAAGCTGTAGAAATGTTTTTGTACCCTTCCCCAGATCTGTGCCTCGATACAATCCTGTCTCGGAGGTCCACAGACAATTCCTTTGGCTTCATGGCTTGGTTTCTGCTCTGACATGCACTGTCAACAGTGGCATCTTATATATAGACAGGTGTGTGCCTTTCCAAATCATGTCCAATCAATTGAATTTACTAGAGGTGGACTCCAATCAAGATGTAGAAACATCTCAAGGATGATCAGTGGAAACAGGATGAACCTGAGCTCAATTTTGAGTGTCATAGCAAAGGGTGTGAATACTTATGTACATGCAATATTTCAGTTTTTTATTTTTAATAAATTTGCAAAAATTTCTACAAAACCTTTTTCACTTTGTCATTATGGGGTATTGTGTGTAGATTGATGAGGAAAAAAGGAATTTAATCCATTTTGGAATAAGGCTGTAACATAACAAAATGTGGGGAAAGTGAAGAGGTGTGAATACTTTCCGGATGCACTGTACATTATATATATATATATATATATATATACAAACTTAGCACCAAAAGTAAGGAAATGTGTGTTTGGTAGATTATTTCTTTGTTGTAACAATGCTTCTTGGCAATAAATCTTATACCGTTGGAAAGCCTGTTTATTTGCCTTTTAAATGGCGCCACATGTGTAAGGAACATGCATTTGTGGGATGAGCAGCAGAGCTGAGTATTTGGGTTGCGCCCATGAAAAATGTGCCAAATCTTCTCTGCCAATGCCAAACAGCTTATTTTGCTGTTGACTCTTGTTTTGAGCTTCTGGTACCCCAGTTGCTGCCAATCAGCTGCTTGATAGAAGATTTATTGCTAAGAAGCATCGTTACAACAAAGAAATAATCTACCAAACACACATTTCCTTACTTTTTATGCTACGTTTATATATATATATATATATATATATAGACAATCTTATCTGTTTTGCCACTTAAATGTGACGAGGATCAAACAGCGGCCTGCTATAGCACACAGTATGTAACATTTAAGAAAAATATTTGTAAAATAACTTATTTAAATTCCAGCTGGGTTTATTCAGCTGGTTTATTCAGCTTTAACGTGGGTGAAGGAGCGGGGCTGACCGACACAGCAGAGGTTTTCAGTTTGTGTTCTTATTGTTGGGAGGCGTAGCGTGACGGGTGTGTTCAGCTGAGTCTGGTAAACCGGTCTATCTTGAGGACTGAACGCTAGGGATGAATGGATTTAGAGTTGAACCAAGGTCAACAACCCCTGAGGTTGTCCGACTGCTCTAGAAACATGCTGCCGTCTGTCACACTGGGGGTATTACAAAATTCAGTTTTCCTGAAAATTCCCAAGGAAACACTGCTGATGCGGGACAACCCTTACTGCAAAGTCCAAATGACGTTTAAATGCGTGTTCTTGCTGCAACAATGTACTGTGCACATTGTGTGTCTTTTGTCTCCTTTGGAGGAAAAAAAAACATGACCCAAAAGGAAGAAATGTGTATTTTTATTTTTTGTCCTCATGAACGCTTCCCCTATCCCGGCCTCTACCGGTAGGTGCAGACTAGGTCCTACATGTACATGGATGGAGAACAGCCAATCGCCACATTGTATTTTGAGGACAGTTTTACAGCGTTTTTTCGGTGGTTGCCTACATAACCCCTGGACCTGCTACCCTTCCATGGAGCTCAAGACGTGTCCGGAAAGGTCACGCTCAGGAATCAGAAGAGGTGGCCTCCTTGTTCTCATGCCTTATTCCCACCTCACTTTCCCACCCTCAGTGTGTGTGTGTGTGTGTGTGTGTGTGTGTGTGTACGTTAGCAGAGTAAATGGTGGAATAAATCCTAAAGTTTCAGTTTTATCCATTCAAATAAATTAGAGAAATGTTTTACTAATTAGCTCATGATTTATCTTTCTTAAATACACGGTTATAAACTCCTCAAAGCCAGAATGGATATTTATGGATACCATTAATAAAAACTGGATTCAGATCCTCTTAAAATCTACAAATTTCTAATTTCCCTTTTTTCACAAAAGTACTTGAAGGGATTGTTGCTACTTACCTCAAATATCTAGCCTGAGATAGGCTAGTTGAATCATTTTAGTCTGGTTTTTAGGTCGTAGCACCAAGATCCTACTCACAAAGGTGGCTAATTACCTACTTTTTGTCTCTGATGTGTACTTAACATATTGTCTTACTGTTACCAGATCGGAGCATGTCATTTGATTCAGTTTTTAATCATCTCAGTGACTCCAGCTCTGATGTGTACTTAACAACAACTCTGTAATCTCGGGGAGAACGCAGTGTTTTTTCTACAACTCTGATTGCATCAGTGTGAACCCCACAGCTTTATCCTGGGCCCACTATTGTTTTCTGATATGCTATCTCCTGGCAAAATGATCTGAAATTACGATGTTGATTTCATTATGCTGACAATGCCCACCTTTACATACCCATTAAGCCAAAAGAAAGTTCACAAATTATGAATCTATAGCCATGCTTGAAACAACGGATGTTATTAAATATTTAAATACAGGAAATGTTCCTCTCTAAACCACCACATCAGAAATCCACCCATCCATTATCCGAACCGCTTATCCTGCTCTGAGGGTCGTGGGGATGCTGGAGCCTATCCCAGCAGTCATTGGGCAGCAGGCAGGGAGACACCCTGCCAGACCATCACACACACACACACACACACACACACACACACACACACACACACACACACACACACACACACACACACACACACACACACACACACACACACACGGACAATTCAGTACGGCTGAGTCACCTGACCTACATGTCTTTGGACTGCGGGAGGAAACCGGAGCCCCCGGAGGAAACCCACGCAGACATTCAAACTCCACACAGACGACGACCCGGGACAACCCCCAAAGTTTGACTACCCCAGGGCTCGAACCCAGGACTTTCTTGCTGTGAGTCGACTTCGCTAACCACTGCGCCACACCAAAAATCATTTGGGATAAATGTACATGTTCGGCATTTTCTGTTTCTGTTTCAACATTTAAAGAATCACATCAGTGACAAGACTGGTACGTTTCATTCGCAAGAGTCTGCAACATCTCCTTTTCAGAGCACTGCTGGAGGGAATGTCGGCGGAACACAAGGCTGATGTTCGCCGGCTGAGCAAAGGCTGTGTGTTGGAGAGGGTGTGCGACCTCCCCGATGACCTTGTGTCATTTTTGTCCAGACTGCGGAGCCAAACAAGCCTGACAATATCAGAGGTTTTTAAGTGACAATAAGGTGATGGCATACGTTATTTTTCTTATGTGACATCATGTCTCATCTAAATCACCTTTATCTGCAATGACAAGGCAAGAAACCACACTGCTGCAGACATGTGAGGCGGTTGAAGCTTCAGGTCAAAGCTGAACCTTTTGGAGAGAGACATTCTCAGGAGAAAGTTGCACTTCTTTCCACATCCGCAGGAGCGTTGTGAGAAGAAGGAAATGCAGGAGGATCCAGAGATGAAGGATTTCGTGACGAACCTGGCAGAAAACTTTAAGGAATGATTTTTTTCCCTTTTTCACCCAATTTAGTGGCCAATTGATCCCTCTTCTAGTTCAAACACCCACCCTCATACTGCATGTGCTCGCCAACTGCATCCCTCCGACCGGCAGTCTCAAAGGAGACGCCTCGCCCCTTCCGTGACAAGGCGAATCCAGGCCGAACCACTGCTTTAGGCATTCATGTGACGAACACAAGCCGACTCCGCCCCCCTCCCGAAGACAGCGTTGCCAGTTAATGCTGCTTCATCGAGTCCGGCCATAGTCGGATCTGACGAGACTGAGGCGCGAACCCCGGTCCCCAGTGGGCAACTGCACCGACACAAAGCCGATGCTCAGACCGCTACACCACCGCGGACCCAGGAAGGATTTGAAAGCTCCTCTAAAATCTCAGGCGACATCCTGCTCTTCCTGAGACAGCCGCTCTGTTTTGGCTGATGGCCAGTGGACTGCAGAGGCCAGAAGGCTGGCACCTTCCATAGATGAGGCAACTCTTCAGATGGAGGTCTTGGACATGGGAACATCTGATTTGCTCAAAGAACAACACAAGGTCGTTGGGGTGAGTAACTTTTGGATCAAGGTGGTTCCCCAAGCTTGATTCAAAAACACGAGAGCTGTTAAAATGCTCCTACTCACAATGTTCCCCTCCACGTACATATGTGAGTCATGGTTTTCTTCAGTGAACTGGATCAAGAACCAGGAAAGAAACAGACTCTCCAGTGCACATCTTGGCCAGTGCCTCAGGCTTGCCACAACAGAGTACAGGCCCGACCTCAGAAGGATTGCCTCATCCCGTCACTCTCACTCCTCTCACTGATTGGTGGATGAACATCCATTTATTTTGGTCCATTTGTCCACAATTAAATGGGTGGTTTTGGACTTGTTTTGTTTCAAGAGTGCATTTGTTTTCTTGTGTGACCCTCAACACAGGCTTTGAGAATCCCAGGCCTAAATTATCACTACTACCACCACTACTACTACTACTACTACTACTACTACTACTACTACTACTAATAATAATAATAATGAAGCTCTAGGACTCATGGAGGAGGGAATGGAAAATTTCAGCAACTGTATCCCAGACAACATCAACATCTGTGAAGTCCAGAAGCTCACCCTACTCGGAACAGCCCACATATCATGACCAGTACTGTCAATCAAGTGATATCTGCCTTATAGTGCCTCAGGTCCATAGTTTGGACCCAGCTCTACAGGATGTAAAACCGGAAATATGAAAGAAATAATAATGATAATAATAATAATAATGATGATGATAATAATAACAATAACAATAATAATGGTGATAATAATGATGATAGTGTAGAGCCGAAGGAACGGAGAAGACCGTAGGTTCACACTTTAGCCATGTAGGCAACTTTCTTTAATCCACGGTAAATCAGAGAGACAACAAAACCAAAGCTCGACTGAGCGGAGGCGGCAAGAAGAACCAGAAAACTGGCTGGACAACCATAACTTAACCCTGCGTTAACCTGCCAGGGCAACCATGACTTAACCCTTAGTTCCTGGGTTGAATTCTGTCCCCAATACGTGTCCACCACAATAGTAATAATAATAATGATAATAATAATAATGATGATGATAGTAAAAATAATCATCATCATCATGATAATAATAATATAATGATAATAATAATAATCGTAATAGCAACAACAACAACATCTGCACATAAAACAACTTTGGCTGACGCAATGGAGAAACCCCCCCCCCCCAGACGTTTTGGCCCTTGGCTTGGCATGCATGACATGATTTGGCCCTTGAGGAAAACTAATTGAGGAACCCTACTGCGCGTGCACACACGCGCGCGCACACACACACACACACTCTAGGTGCTCTGGAGAGCCACTTTATCCAGTGCAGCAGGTGGAGGTGGCGTGGAGGATTTCTTCAGGTCAGTCAGCCGAGAATAAGAGCGGCTCTTAGAGTTTCTGAGTCAGTCAACTGTGAGCTGGTTTATGTAAAGGCAAGTACCTTTCTCTGAAAATATAAATAGCAGCTGAAGACATTGCATGTACACATAATTTGGTGTTACTTGTTTTGGTTTAGGTGAAAGTCTGTGGCCGTCTTAAATTACAATACTGTCTGATAATATTCAAAAATCATGGCCTGTTATTCCACCTTCATTGGATATTTTATTGTAATCAGCATTTTTCCCTCAAGTGTCCCAACTGATGAAGCGAGACATTTCAACTGTAAGTATATACGTTTCTAAATACAAAAATACAGATTTTTTTTCTCATTTTCTTTCAGTTTTAAAACACCAAAACAGTTTGTATGACCACGTGGCTCACCACAAGGATGCCTCCTTTTGCCCTTACTTTTCATTATGTACGCTGATGGATGCAGGAGCACTCAGGAGGGCAGCTAGTTGGTCAGATTTTCTGATGCATTGCTGACCCTTCTCCGAGGCTCAGAATCAGTCCATGGGAATGCTCTCACTGATTTTATTTCTTGGTGTGACAGCTTCTTGGACTTAAATGTTTCTAAAACCAAGGAACTGATTACTGACTTTATACGTAACAGAGGTGCATCATACATAATGGTGTGGAAATGGTTACATCATACAAATATTTGGGCACTATCATCGATGAGCACCTTAAATTTGATGTGACCACTGAGGCTATTGTGAAACGGGGGCAACAGAGAAGTCACCTTCTGCACCAACTAAATTCCTTTTCCGTCAGCCATGTCACCCTCTGTCGCTTTTATCAGTCTTTTATTGAGAGTCTTCTAAGTTGTTCTTTTACCTGCTGGTTTCACAGTCTCACGGTGAAAGACAGAAACAGCCTGAACAGCATTGTTAAAATCTGTTCCAAGATCACCGCGGTGAAACAAAAAGATCTGAATTCTTTTTGCAACCAACAAATCCTCCAGAAAGGAGCAAGTATTGTGGCTTCTTCTGGACATGTTCCAGCAAGGGAATTTCCTCTGTAGCCACCAGGGCGTCGTTATGTTTTACCCGCGTGTAAAACTGACCCTTATTCTACATCATTCATACCTGTTGCAACTCGATTATTGTGTTTTTATCAGATTGTTTTGTCTTTATCAAGTTTATCTTGTTGCGTTTCTTATTGTGTACTTTTATAGATTTGATTCCACATTTAGCTCCCTGGGGTGTTATTATTTATTGTTTGTGTTATTTGTTTGTTTGCATGTTACTGTGTTTTATGTTCACAAGCTTCTCCAAACAAGTTGCCCCCAGCGGGATTAATAAAGTTGTTTGTGTGGTAGTGAATAACTTCCCAGCCAGAATAACTCCGTTTACCCTAATAGAGAGGAGGGAGATGAACCAGGGCTATTCACCATGTAAACTCCAGCGTTTTACTCCCATCCATACCTGCACACACCCAGTTCCCTGGTGTTGCCGGCTCAAAGTGTGAGGAAACTATGAAAACATCTTTTACTTCAGTTTAATAATCATTTGTACTAGTACCAGTGATCCCTGGTGGTGGAATTGGGTGGGTGGGTTAACAAACGCATGATACCCATTACACAGCAGCATCACATCCCAGACACCAAGTTACATAACGACACCATATACCTCGTTAGAGCAGGTGCGCTACAACAACACTATAGGGAAGCATAGACGGACTGGCCATCGGGAGCACCGGGTTCGCTCTGTGGGCTGCTTGAATACCCGCCCCCCCTTTCTTTTCCTTTCTTTTCGTCACAGCAAGTGCTTCCTTTTCGATTCGTGCACATCTTGATTCCGTTGCAAATGAAGACAACAGTTCTCCACAATCCATTCGGCTGCTTTTGTGTCAAGACTCCACCAAGTCCATAGGAGGAGGCATTTCCCGACCCAGTTGTCTCTTGTGTTTGGCTCTACTGAGCCAACACGGTTTCTGAGCCGAGTTCTGGAGTTCATATGGTTGTGCTGAATTTGTAAATTTGGTTTTGTATTCCCCTCTCAGTTGGCCCAACTCCGTGAACACCTCTGGGTAGTTTGAGGGGAAGTTTGTCGCAGTACCGCGAATGTTGTGCAGCTGGGGGATCCTTTGTAACCTCGTGGCTGCTGGAGGGCCCAGCCCTGGCGTGGCTCTACCCAATTTGGGGTTTAACTGTAGCCTCTCGTACAATGCAGCATCATGTATTCCGACTACAATCCTGTCTTGGATCATTTCCTCATGTAATTCCCCATAATTGCCAGGTTCCACCATTTTGTACACATCCGTAATGAAGTGCTCTGCACTTTCTCCCTCTTGCTGGTGTAGCGGACTATAAGGGCAGAATTCGCCCTAATCGCTTGGCGTTAGGTAGGCACGGCCGGGCCCTTTCAGGAAGGGTTTCCGGGTTGCCAGGGTGGAGGATTGTGGGAGCAGCGCCACGTTGCTCGGTTTGTGAGTTTTGTACGGAGGAAGAAACGACGCGTTCGTGTAGTCAAGGAGAGAAACTGTTCGTCTCTGCTTTCCTACAATACAGTTTCCACACTGGCATCTTGTGTTCAACGTTGCCCGTTCATAAAAGACATGTACTCCAACAAAGTCCCCGAGTTGAGCCCTTTTAATGGCCTCAGTTCTGCTGCGCTGTCGTCAGAGGCGGAGAACTCAGTCTGTTGTCGGCCTCGTCTCCCACAGGGTGGACCTGAGACTGTTCCCCAGCGTTTTCTTTGAGACTCTGTTCCCCAGCGTTTTCTTTGAGACTCTGTTCCCCCAGCGTTTTCTTTGAGACTCTGCTCCCCAGCGTGTTCTTTCAGGCCTCAAGCTGTCATGAAGCTTTCCACTCATCTGAACCAAGTGGGCCACGAACTTGGTCCAAGTCAAATGGTCCCGGTGGCGGGACTGGACGTGTATGCTCCGTATCGACTATGGAGGGGGGCCATGGCTCGGCAGCTTCTGCGGCACGTCAGGAATTAGCCTCTTGCCTTTATCCTGGCGACACGCAGCTTCTTTCCCCACGTTTCTGTCGAGTGGGTTGTAATGAGTTGAACAGGACTAGTTTTACTATTCGAGTTTAAACAGGACTAGTTTTACTATTGTACCCGGTTATTTTCTTGCCCGGTGCGGGATTCGATACGGGGTGTACTGCACCACAAGGCGACATCACTAACCGTTCGGCTAAAGGGTCAGACCTGTTAGCTAGGGACTAACGTGTCTTAGTAGTTTACACTATTATCATTTAATGTGGTCCCTGGACCCTTTAGGACGTCACACTGGAAGTAAACGAGTTGTGTCCATTCTGTGGATGTGATGAGGTCAACTATAGGTAGTTGTTTGGGTGTCATGGCAGACAAGGAAGTTTAAAAACTTACAGCGACGAACCAACAACACTAGCCAAGCAGATATACTTACCTGGAGACAAAAGACAGAACATCCCACACAAAACGGAACGCAGAACAGATGGATCAAGAATCTGTCGGACAAGGTTCTTACCCAATCAGAGAAGGAGGTCTTAGCCAAAGGACTGAACTTCGCCCTGACACCCAAACAACTACCTATAGTTGACCTCATCCGTCCACAGACTCAGCTATAAGGAAAACAATCTAACGGAAACCGAGGCGGAACAGCTTAGGTTAAAGGTATCAGCAGCTCTGTCCAATGCGAAACCCTCTCCTTCCAACCTAACTATGGAGGAAAGGAAAGCCGTGACAGCCCTGAGCAAGGATGAAAACATCACTATCCTTCCAGCAGATAAGGGGAGATGGGCGGTTATCCTCAACACTACAGACTACCACGCCAAGATCACGTCATTACTCAGCGACACCGACACCTATGAACCTCTGAGACGCGATCCAACTAGTGGTTACAAGAGGAGAATGATAGATTACCTACAGAAAGGAGGAACCATTGATCGGGTACAATACCACCGTCTCTATCCACAAGATAACATTCCATGCATTATTGGACTCCCTAAGATCCATAAAGATGGAACCCCCCTCAGGCCCATCGTCAGCAGCATAAACTCGGTCACTTACAACATATAGCCAACATCTTGACGCCTTTAGTGGGCGAAACACCTCACCATATCCAAAACTCCACTGACTTTGTGAACAAGGTCCAAGGCGTAAAACTGGAACCGGATGAAACCATGGTATCCTATGATGTGACCTCGTTATTCACCTGCATCCCAACCATGGAGGCTTTGGAAACTGAGGCAACGTTTGCTACGGGACGACACCCTCCATGATAGGACCAACCTCAGCCCAGACCAGATTGGCCAACTACTGGACCTTTGCCTGAACACTACATATTTCCAATTCAGGGGCCAGTTTACAGACAGAAACATGGCTGTGCAATGGGCTCACCAGTATCTCCCATTGTGGCCAACTTATATATGGAAGAGGTAGAACACAGGGCCCTGAACTCCTTCAGAGGAACACCTCCGAGCCACTGGTTCAGATATGTGGACGACACATGGGTCAAAATCCAAACACAAGAGGTCGAGGCCCAGTTGGGCGTCGACCGATCCGGTATGGAAATCTTATTTATGATCCGCATTTTGATTTGGCAAAGATTTTGCGCCGGATGCCCTTCCTGACGCAACCCTCCCCATTTGTCCGGGCTTGGGACCGGCACTAAGAATGCACTGGCTTGTGCATCCTCAGTGGCTGGGTTGATACGTGCACTACTGATCAGTGTAAATCCACCCGGGCTTTTATCCAGCCATCCATTTTCCGAACCGCTTATCCTGTTCTCAGGGTCGCTGGAGCCTATCCCAGCAGTCATTGGGCGGCAGGTGGGGAGACACCCTGGACAGGCCGCCAGGCCATCACAGGGCCGACACACACACACACACACACCTAGGGACAGTTTAGTACAGCTGATTCACCTGACCTACATGTATTTGGATGGTGGGAGAAAACCGGAGCCCCCGGAGGAAACCCACACAGACACGGGGAGAACATGCAAACTCCACACAGGACAACCGGGACAACCCCCAAGGCCGGACTACCCCGGGGCTCGAACCCAGGACCTTCTTGCTGTGAGCCGACCGCGCTAACTACTGCGCCACCGTGCCGCCCCTGGGCTTTTATTTATTTTATTCAAAAAGTTGTTGTGCGTCATGTCACCACACAGAGTGCTGCTGAGATGTGGCCGCACACCTCAAATTAAAGCAGGAAGGCCAAACCGTGCAGAGCAGGGTGCACGGAGTTCCTCCACCGCAGAGTACCAAATGTCTGAGAGAGTTGTTTGGCTTAAATGTCCAAACGTGGCGAGTGTGAGTCGTCCTCCATGCACACCAGGGTACTTACATCACCTGTCCAGAAGATACATCCTCATCACCAGCACCAGCACACACTGGAGCTGCTGGCTTTTGCAGTGTACACCTACCACCTGTGGGCCCTAACACATCTACTGCACATAACGAGTATACAAGTTGTCAGTGTCGGTACTGGCAACACCTCAAACGCATGGCAGTACTGTCTCGTCAGTGAGGCACGTGCCGCCAACGAGTGTCGGGGAACAGAATGAGCGGTGTTTTCTGAAAGTGCCTCCAGCCAAATAAAACCGGTCCGTGCTGCAGCATACTGCAAGTTCTTCTGCAGCGTAGGGTGTGTGCAGTGTTCCTGTCTGTCCACATGGCCTGCAGCCTCCACTGTCCCGCCGGGAGCAGGAAGAGGACCCAAATGCAGACCGTGGAGACAGACAGGGCTAGAACAAGGTTTGAGTAATTCAAATGAACTTACAGACAGCAGGGGAGGCTCAAAACAGGACGTGGCGCATCCGGCGACCAAGAGTCAGTATGTGTGTTTCTGCGACGATCCGACAAAGCACCCGGGCAACCAGGGGGAATACATAACACTGGGGAGCCGATCAGGGAGACCGGGTGCAGGTGAGCAGGGCAGGGCAGGAACCGAAAAGCCAGCCAGGGAAAGGGGAACAGGGGAGTAAAGCAGGGGCAATCAGGTGAATGGGGCACAGGGGAGCCTTGATGGCCAGACCACCCAGCCATGACACCCCCAGTGTTTGTACAGAGAACTGCACTGCAGGTGAACTGGAAAGTGCGTTCCAGTTGGCCTGACCTGATGACAGAAGAGCAGAGGGCTCATGTGTAAAACGTAGGTTGATTTAGTTTGGTCTTTTTACGTGGTAGCAGTATTTGCTCGGTATTCACTTAGCAGTGGTGCGCCACCACAGCAAAGGCATTTACCACCACGGCAAGAAGTAAAATCTTACCTAGAACAAAATGAAAAAATAGTCCAGTGTTTTAGAAGTAGGGATTATATCACGAATAAAACCACTTCAGACCGAGGTCCTCCACTTGAATCACAGCTTGGGCCCAGACAGACAGATGAAGGACAACTGGAGAATCATCACAACTGGGCACCACAGCTGCACAACAATGGGAGGGAACACCGTCCTAGACTTGTGTAGAAACAAGCAGTTAGGGCCATTTATGTACAACACACACATGTTACTTTTTCATAATGGCAAGTGAACACTGCAGGGGCCATCTCCTTGGGCTGTGTTGTGTTGTGTTGTGTTGTGTTGTGTTGTGTTGTGTTGTGTTGTGTTGTGTTGTGGGCATCTGTAGGACATGCAGTGGGACAGGCTGACAAACCCAATGTTCCTCTGCATGATCCTCCACGGGTTCCTCTGCGGGTTCCTCTGCGGGTTCCATGGGGTTTTAGATGCGGAGCCTCTGATGCATCCCTTGAACTGCAGTACATCTATTTGTCATCACCTGGTTTTGTTTGAGGTATCTGAGGAAACTTCAGTTGATTTGTTCATATTTCTGTTTTTTATTTGTATCATCTAGTTTCCAGCTCTGCCATCAGAGAACTGCTGATCACTGCATATGAAGAAAGCATTGAAATGGTGGAAAAGGCCCTCTTACGTTCCACAAACAGGTAATGAACCTAATGAACCTCCTGTACCAGGAATTATACAAGGTCATGAAGCTAATGAACCTCCTGTGCCAGGAATTATACAAGGTCATGAAGCTCCCTGTGCCAGGAATTATACAAGGTCATGAAGCTAATGAACCTCCTGTGCCAGGAATTATACAAGGTCATGAACCTAATGAACCTCCTGCACCAGGAATTATACAAGGTAATGAACCTCCTGTACCAGGAATTATACAAGGTAATGAACCTCATGTACCTCCTGTACCAGGAATTATACAAGGCAATGAACCTAATGAACCTCCTGTTCCAGGAATTATACAACGTAATGAACCTCATGAACCTCCTGTACCAGGAATTATACAAGGTCATGAACCTCATGAACCTCCTGTACCAGGAATTATACAAGGTAATGAACCTAATGAACCTCCTGTACCAGGAATTATACAAGGTAATGGACCTAATGATCCAACTGTACCAGGAATTATACAAGGTCATGAGCATAGTGAACCTCATGAACCTCCTGTACCAGGAATTATACAAGGTAATGAACCTCCTGTACCAGGAATTATACAAGGTAATGAACCTAATGAACCTCCTGTACCAGGAATTATACAAGGTAATGAACCTCCTGTACCAGGAATTATACAAGGTAATGAACCTCCTGTACCAGGAATTATACAAGGTAATGAACCTCATGAACCTCCTGTACCAGGAATTATACAAGGTAATGAACCTAATGAACCTCCTGTACCAGGAATTATACAAGGTAATGGACCTAATGATCCAACTGTACCAGGAATTATACAAGGTCATGAGCATAATGAACCGCCTGTATCAGGAATTATACAAGGTAATGAACCTAACAACACAGTAACACACACCAACAACACAGTGACACACACCAACAACACAGCGACGTACACCAACAACACAGCAACACACACCAACAACACAGCGACACACACCAACAACACAGCGACACACACCAACAATACAGTAACACACACCAACAACACAGTAACACACACCAACAACACAGCGACCCACACCAACAATACAGCAACACACACCAACAACACAGCGACCCACACCAACAATACAGCGATCCACACCAACAACACAGCGACCTACACAAGCAACACAGCGACCCACACCAACAACACAGCAACACACACCAACAACACAGCGACCTACACCAACAACACAGCGACCTACACCAACAACACAGCGACCCACACCAACAACACAGCAACACACACCAACAACACAGCGACCTACACCAACAACACAGCGACACAAACCAGCAACACAGCAACCTACACCAACAACACAGCGACACAAACCAGCAACACAGCGACCTACACCAACAACACAGCGACCTACACCAGCAACACAGCGACACAAACCAGCAACACAGCGACACAAACCAGCAACACAGCGACCTACACCAACAACACAGCGACCTACACCAACAACACAGCGACCTACACCACCAACACAGCGACCTACACCAACAACACAGCGACCTACACCAACAACACAGCGACCTACACCACCAACACAGCGACACAAACCAGCAACACAGCGACACAAACCAACAACACAGCGACACAAACCAGCAACACAGCGACCTACACCAACAACACAGCGACACAAACCAGCAACACAGCGACCTACACCAACAACACAGCGACCTACACCAACAACACAGCGACACAAACCAACAACACAGCGACCTACACCAACAACACAGCGACACAAACCAGCAACACAGCGACCTACACCAATAACACAGCGACCTACACCAACAACACAGCGACACAAACCAGCAACACAGCGACCTACACCAACAACACAGCGACACAAACCAGCAACACAGCGACCTACACCAACAACACAGCGACCTACACCAACAACACAGCGACCTACACCACCAACACAGCGACCTACACCAACAACACAGCGACACAAACCAGCAACACAGCGACCTACACCAACAACACAGCGACCTACACCAACAACACAGCGACACAAACCAACAACACAGCGACCTACACCAACAACACAGCGACCTACACCAACAACACAGCGACACAAACCAGCAACACAGCGACCTACACCAACAACACAGCGACACAAACCAGCAACACAGCGACCTACACCAACAACACAGCGACCTACACCAATAACACAGCGACCTACACCAACAACACAGCGACACAAACCAGCAACACAGCGACCTACACCAACAACACAGCGACACAAACCAGCAACACAGCGACCTACACCAACAACACAGCGACACAAACCAACAACACAGCGACCTACACCACCAACACAGCGACCTACACCAACAACACAGCGACACAAACCAGCAACACAGCGACCTACACCAACAACACAGCGACACAAACCAGCAACACAGCGACCTACACCAACAACACAGCGACCTACACCAACAACACAGCGACACAAACCAACAACACAGCGACCTACACCAACAACACAGCGACCTACACCAACAACACAGCGACACAAACCAGCAACACAGCGACCTACACCAACAACACAGCGACACAAACCAGCAACACAGCGACCTACACCAACAACACAGCGACCTACACCAACAACACAGCGACACAAACCAACAACACAGCGACCTACACCAACAACACAGCGACACAAACCAGCAACACAGCGACCTACACCAATAACACAGCGACACAAACCAGCAACACAGCGACCTACACCAACAACACAGCGACACAAACCAGCAACACAGCGACACAAACCAGCAACACAGCGACACAAACCAGCAACACAGCGACCTACACCAACAACACAGCGACACAAACCAGCAACACAGCGACCTACACCAACAACACAGCGACACAAACCAGCAACACAGCGACCTACACCAACAACACAGCGACACAAACCAGCAACACAGCGACCTACACCAACAACACAGCGACACAAACCAGCAACACAGCGACCTACACCAACAACACAGCGACACAAACCAGCAACACAGCGACCTACACCAGCAACACAGCGACACAAACCAGCAACACAGCGACCTACACCAACAACACAGCGACCTACACCAACAACACAGCGACCTACACCAACAACACAGCGACCTACACCAACAACACAGCGACCTACACCAACAACACAGCGACCTACACCAACAACACAGCGACACAAACCAGCAACACAGCGACCTACACCAACAACACAGCGACACAAACCAGCAACACAGCGACCTACACCAACAACACAGCGACACAAACCAGCAACACAGCGACCTACACCAACAACACAGCGACACAAACCAGCAACACAGCGACCTACACCACCAACACAGCGACATACACCAACAACACAGCGACACAAACCAGCAACACAGCGACCTACACCAACAACACAGCGACCTACACCACCAACACAGCGACACAAACCAGCAACACAGCGACACAAACCAGCAACACAGCGACACAAACCAGCAACACAGCGACCTACACCAACAACACAGCGACACAAACCAGCAACACAGCGACCTACACCAACAACACAGCGACACAAACCAGCAACACAGCGACACAAACCAGCAACACAGCGACCTACACCAACAACACAGCGACACAAACCAGCAACACAGCGACCTACACCAACAACACAGCGACACAAACCAGCAACACAGCGACCTACACCAACAACACAGCGACACAAACCAGCAACACAGCGACCTACACCAACAACACAGCGACACAAACCAACAACACAGCGACCTACACCAACAACACAGCGACCTACACCAACAACACAGCGACACAAACCAGCAACACAGCGACCTACACCAACAACACAGCGACACAAACCAGCAACACAGCGACCTACACCAACAACACAGCGACACAAACCAGCAACACAGCGACACAAACCAGCAACACAGCGACCTACACCAGCAACGCAGCGACACAAACCAGCAACACAGCGACCTACACCAACAACACAGCGACACAAACCAGCAACACAGCGACCTACACCAACAACACAGCGACCTACACCAGCAACACAGCGACACAAACCAGCAACACAGCGACACAAACCAGCAACACAGCGACCTACACCAACAACACAGCGACCTACACCAACAACACAGCGACACAAACCAGCAACACAGCGACACAAACCAGCAACACAGCGACACAAACCAGCAACACAGCGACCTACACCAACAACACAGCGACACAAACCAGCAACACAGCGACCTACACCAGCAACACAGCGACACAAACCAGCAACACAGCGACACAAACCAGCAACACAGCGACACAAACCAGCAACACAGCGACCTACACCAACAACACAGCGACCTACACCAACAACACAGCGACCTACACCAACAACACAGCGACCTACACCAACAACACAGCGACACAAACCAGCAACACAGCGACCTACACCAGCAACACAGCGACACAAACCAGCAACACAGCGACCTACACCAGCAACACAGCGACACAAACCAGCAACACAGCGACCTACACCAACAACACAGCGACCTACACCAACAACACAGCGACACAAACCAGCAACACAGCGACACAAACCAGCAACACAGCGACCTACACCAACAACACAGCGACACAAACCAGCAACACAGCGACCTACACCAACAACACAGCGACACAAACCAGCAACACAGCGACCTACACCAACAACACAGCGACACAAACCAGCAACACAGCGACACAAACCAGCAACACAGCGACCTACACCAACAACACAGCGACACAAACCAGCAACACAGCGACCTACACCAACAACACAGCGACCTACACCAGCAACACAGCGACACAAACCAGCAACACAGCGACACAAACCAGCAACACAGCGACCTACACCAACAACACAGCGACCTACACCAACAACACAGCGACCTACACCACCAACACAGCGACACAAACCAGCAACACAGCGACACAAACCAACAACACAGCGACACAAACCAGCAACACAGCGACCTACACCAACAACACAGCGACACAAACCAGCAACACAGCGACACAAACCAGCAACACAGCGACCTACACCAGCAACACAGCGACACAAACCAGCAACACAGCGACACAAACCAGCAACACAGCGACACAAACCAGCAACACAGCGACCTACACCAACAACACAGCGACACAAACCAGCAACACAGCGACCTACACCGACAACACAGCGACACAAACCAGCAACACAGCGACCTACACCACCAACACAGCGACCTACACCACCAACACAGCGACCTACACCAGCAACACAGCGACACAAACCAGCAACACAGCGACCTACACCAACAACACAGCGACCTACACCACCAACACAGCGACCTACACCACCAACACAGCGACACAAACCAGCAACACAGCGACACAAACCAGCAACACAGCGACCTACACCAGCAACACAGCGACACAAACCAGCAACACAGCGACACAAACCAGCAACACAGCGACCTACACCAGCAACACAGCGACACAAACCAGCAACACAGCGACCTACACCAACAACACAGCGACACAAACCAGCAACACAGCGACCTACACCAACAACACAGCGACCTACACCAACAACACAGCGACACAAACCAACAACACAGCGACCTACACCAACAACACAGCGACACAAACCAGCAACACAGCGACCTACACCAATAACACAGCGACACAAACCAGCAACACAGCGACACAAACCAGCAACACAGCGACACAAACCAGCAACACAGCGACCTACACCAACAACACAGCGACACAAACCAGCAACACAGCGACCTACACCAACAACACAGCGACCTACACCAACAACACAGCGACCTACACCAACAACACAGCGACCTACACCAACAACACAGCGACACAAACCAGCAACACAGCGACACAAACCAACAACACAGCGACCTACACCAACAACACAGCGACACAAACCAGCAACACAGCGACCTACACCAGCAACACAGCGACACAAACCAGCAACACAGCGACCTACACCAACAACACAGCGACCTACACCAACAACACAGCGACCTACACCAACAACACAGCGACCTACACCAACAACACAGCGACACAAACCAGCAACACAGCGACCTACACCAACAACACAGCGACACAAACCAGCAACACAGCGACCTACACCAACAACACAGCGACACAAACCAGCAACACAGCGACCTACACCAACAACACAGCGACACAAACCAGCAACACAGCGACCTACACCACCAACACAGCGACCTACACCAACAACACAGCGACACAAACCAGCAACACAGCGACCTACACCAACAACACAGCGACCTACACCACCAACACAGCGACACAAACCAGCAACACAGCGACACAAACCAGCAACACAGCGACACAAACCAGCAACACAGCGACCTACACCAACAACACAGCGACACAAACCAGCAACACAGCGACACAAACCAGCAACACAGCGACCTACACCAACAACACAGCGACACAAACCAGCAACACAGCGACCTACACCAACAACACAGCGACACAAACCAGCAACACAGCGACCTACACCAACAACACAGCGACACAAACCAGCAACACAGCGACCTACACCAACAACACAGCGACACAAACCAACAACACAGCGACCTACACCAACAACACAGCGACCTACACCAACAACACAGCGACACAAACCAACAACACAGCGACACAAACCAGCAACACAGCGACACAAACCAGCAACACAGCGACCTACACCAGCAACACAGCGACACAAACCAGCAACACAGCGACACAAACCAGCAACACAGCGACACAAACCAGCAACACAGCGACCTACACCAACAACACAGCGACCTACACCAACAACACAGCGACCTACACCAACAACACAGCGACCTACACCAACAACACAGCGACACAAACCAGCAACACAGCGACCTACACCAGCAACACAGCGACACAAACCAGCAACACAGCGACCTACACCAGCAACACAGCGACACAAACCAGCAACACAGCGACCTACACCAACAACACAGCGACCTACACCAACAACACAGCGACACAAACCAGCAACACAGCGACACAAACCAGCAACACAGCGACCTACACCAACAACACAGCGACACAAACCAGCAACACAGCGACCTACACCAACAACACAGCGACACAAACCAGCAACACAGCGACCTACACCAGCAACACAGCGACACAAACCAGCAACACAGCGACCTACACCAACAACACAGCGACCTACACCAACAACACAGCGACCTACACCAACAACACAGCGACACAAACCAGCAACACAGCGACCTACACCAACAACACAGCGACCTACACCAGCAACACAGCGACACAAACCAGCAACACAGCGACACAAACCAGCAACACAGCGACCTACACTTACAACACAGCGACCTACACCAACAACACAGCGACCTACACCACCAACACAGCGACACAAACCAGCAACACAGCGACACAAACCAACAACACAGCGACACAAACCAGCAACACAGCGACCTACACCAACAACACAGCGACACAAACCAGCAACACAGCGACACAAACCAGCAACACAGCGACACAAACCAGCAACACAGCGACCTACACCAACAACACAGCGACACAAACCACCAACACAGCGACCTACACCACCAACACAGCGACCTACACCAGCAACACAGCGACACAAACCAGCAACACAGCGACCTACACCACCAACACAGCGACCTACACCACCAACACAGCGACCTACACCAACAACACAGCGACCTACACCAGCAACACAGCGACACAAACCAGCAACACAGCGACCTACACCAACAACACAGCGACCTACACCAGCAACACAGCGACACAAACCAGCAACACAGCGACCTACACTTACAACACAGCGACCTACACCAACAACACAGCGACCTACACCACCAACACAGCGACACAAACCAGCAACACAGCGACACAAACCAGCAACACAGCGACACAAACCAGCAACACAGCGACACAAACCAGCAACACAGCGACCTACACCAGCAACACAGCGACACAAACCAGCAACACAGCGACACAAACCAACAACACAGCGACACAAACCAGCAACACAGCGACCTACACCAACAACACAGCGACACAAACCAGCAACACAGCGACCTACACCAACAACACAGCGACACAAACCAGCAACACAGCGACCTACACCACCAACACAGCGACACAAACCAGCAACACAGCGACACAAACCAGCAACACAGCGACACAAACCAGCAACACAGCGACCTACACCAACAACACAGCGACACAAACCAGCAACACAGCGACCTACACCAACAACACAGCGACCTACACCAACAACACAGCGACCTACACCAACAACACAGCGACACAAACCAGCAACACAGCGACACAAACCAACAACACAGCGACCTACACCAACAACACAGCGACACAAACCAGCAACACAGCGACCTACACCAGCAACACAGCGACACAAACCAGCAACACAGCGACCTACACCAACAACACAGCGAGCTACACCAACAACACAGCGACCTACACCAACAACACAGCGACCTACACCAACAACACAGCGACACAAACCAGCAACACAGCGACCTACACCAACAACACAGCGACACAAACCAGCAACACAGCGACCTACACCACCAACACAGCGACCTACACCAACAACACAGCGACACAAACCAGCAACACAGCGACCTACACCAACAACACAGCGACCTACACCACCAACACAGCGACACAAACCAGCAACACAGCGACACAAACCAGCAACACAGCGACACAAACCAGCAACACAGCGACCTACACCAACAACACAGCGACACAAACCAGCAACACAGCGACACAAACCAGCAACACAGCGACCTACACCAACAACACAGCGACACAAACCAGCAACACAGCGACCTACACCAACAACACAGCGACACAAACCAGCAACACAGCGACCTACACCAACAACACAGCGACACAAACCAGCAACACAGCGACCTACACCAACAACACAGCGACACAAACCAACAACACAGCGACCTACACCAACAACACAGCGACCTACACCAACAACACAGCGACACAAACCAGCAACACAGCGACCTACACCAACAACACAGCGACACAAACCAGCAACACAGCGACCTACATCAACAACACAGCGACACAAACCAGCAACACAGCGACACAAACCAGCAACACAGCGACCTACACCAACAACACAGCGACACAAACCAGCAACACAGCGACCTACACCAACAACACAGCGACACAAACCAGCAACACAGCGACCTACACCAACAACACAGCGACCTACACCAGCAACACAGCGACACAAACCAGCAACACAGCGACACAAACCAGCAACACAGCGACCTACACCAACAACACAGCGACCTACACCAACAACACAGCGACACAAACCAGCAACACAGCGACACAAACCAGCAACACAGCGACACAAACCAGCAACACAGCGACCTACACCAGCAACACAGCGACACAAACCAGCAACACAGCGACACAAACCAGCAACACAGCGACACAAACCAGCAACACAGCGACCTACACCAACAACACAGCGACCTACACCAACAACACAGCGACCTACACCAACAACACAGCGACACAAACCAGCAACACAGCGACCTACACCAGCAACACAGCGACACAAACCAGCAACACAGCGACCTACACCAGCAACACAGCGACACAAACCAGCAACACAGCGACCTACACCAACAACACAGCGACCTACACCAACAACACAGCGACACAAACCAGCAACACAGCGACACAAACCAGCAACACAGCGACCTACACCAACAACACAGCGACACAAACCAGCAACACAGCGACACAAACCAGCAACACAGCGACACAAACCAGCAACACAGCGACCTACACCAACAACACAGCGACACAAACCAGCAACACAGCGACCTACACCACCAACACAGCGACCTACACCACCAACACAGCGACCTACACCAGCAACACAGCGACACAAACCAGCAACACAGCGACCTACACCACCAACACAGCGACCTACACCACCAACACAGCGACCTACACCAACAACACAGCGACCTACACCAGCAACACAGCGACACAAACCAGCAACACAGCGACACAAACCAGCAACACAGCGACCTACACTTACAACACAGCGACCTACACCAACAACACAGCGACCTACACCACCAACACAGCGACACAAACCAGCAACACAGCGACACAAACCAGCAACACAGCGACACAAACCAGCAACACAGCGACACAAACCAGCAACACAGCGACCTACACCAGCAACACAGCGACACAAACCAGCAACACAGCGACACAAACCAACAACACAGCGACACAAACCAGCAACACAGCGACCTACACCAACAACACAGCGACACAAACCAGCAACACAGCGACCTACACCAACAACACAGCGACACAAACCAGCAACACAGCGACCTACACCACCAACACAGCGACACAAACCAGCAACACAGCGACACAAACCAGCAACACAGCGACACAAACCAGCAACACAGCGACCTACACCAACAACACAGCGACACAAACCAGCAACACAGCGACCTACACCAACAACACAGCGACCTACACCAACAACACAGCGACCTACACCAACAACACAGCGACCTACACCAACAACACAGCGACACAAACCAGCAACACAGCGACACAAACCAACAACACAGCGACCTACACCAACAACACAGCGACACAAACCAGCAACACAGCGACCTACACCAGCAACACAGCGACACAAACCAGCAACACAGCGACCTACACCAACAACACAGCGAGCTACACCAACAACACAGCGACCTACACCAACAACACAGCGACCTACACCAACAACACAGCGACACAAACCAGCAACACAGCGACCTACACCAACAACACAGCGACACAAACCAGCAACACAGCGACCTACACCACCAACACAGCGACCTACACCAACAACACAGCGACACAAACCAGCAACACAGCGACCTACACCAACAACACAGCGACCTACACCACCAACACAGCGACACAAACCAGCAACACAGCGACACAAACCAGCAACACAGCGACACAAACCAGCAACACAGCGACCTACACCAACAACACAGCGACACAAACCAGCAACACAGCGACACAAACCAGCAACACAGCGACCTACACCAACAACACAGCGACACAAACCAGCAACACAGCGACCTACACCAACAACACAGCGACACAAACCAGCAACACAGCGACCTACACCAACAACACAGCGACACAAACCAGCAACACAGCGACCTACACCAACAACACAGCGACACAAACCAACAACACAGCGACCTACACCAACAACACAGCGACCTACACCAACAACACAGCGACACAAACCAGCAACACAGCGACCTACACCAACAACACAGCGACACAAACCAGCAACACAGCGACCTACATCAACAACACAGCGACACAAACCAGCAACACAGCGACACAAACCAGCAACACAGCGACCTACACCAACAACACAGCGACACAAACCAACAACACAGCGACCTACACCAACAACACAGCGACCTACACCAGCAACACAGCGACACAAACCAGCAACACAGCGACCTACACCAACAACACAGCGACACAAACCAGCAACACAGCGACCTACACCAACAACACAGCGACCTACACCAGCAACACAGCGACACAAACCAGCAACACAGCGACACAAACCAGCAACACAGCGACCTACACCAACAACACAGCGACCTACACCAACAACACAGCGACACAAACCAGCAACACAGCGACACAAACCAGCAACACAGCGACACAAACCAGCAACACAGCGACCTACACCAGCAACACAGCGACACAAACCAGCAACACAGCGACACAAACCAGCAACACAGCGACACAAACCAGCAACACAGCGACCTACACCAACAACACAGCGACCTACACCAACAACACAGCGACCTACACCAACAACACAGCGACACAAACCAGCAACACAGCGACCTACACCAGCAACACAGCGACACAAACCAGCAACACAGCGACCTACACCAGCAACACAGCGACACAAACCAGCAACACAGCGACCTACACCAACAACACAGCGACCTACACCAACAACACAGCGACACAAACCAACAACACAGCGACACAAACCAGCAACACAGCGACCTACACCAACAACACAGCGACACAAACCAGCAACACAGCGACCTACACCAACAACACAGCGACACAAACCAGCAACACAGCGACCTACACCAACAACACAGCGACACAAACCAGCAACACAGCGACACAAACCAGCAACACAGCGACCTACACCAGCAACACAGCGACACAAACCAGCAACACAGCGACCTACACCAACAACACAGCGACCTACACCAACAACACAGCGACCTACACCAACAACACAGCGACCTACACCAACAACACAGCGACACAAACCAGCAACACAGCGACCTACACCAACAACACAGCGACCTACACCAGCAACACAGCGACACAAACCAGCAACACAGCGACCTACACCAACAACACAGCGACACAAACCAGCAACACAGCGACCTACACCAACAACACAGCGACACAAACCAGCAACACAGCGACACAAACCAGCAACACAGCGACCTACACCAGCAACACAGCGACACAAACCAGCAACACAGCGACCTACACCAACAACACAGCGACCTACACCAACAACACAGCGACCTACACCAACAACACAGCGACCTACACCAACAACACAGCGACACAAACCAGCAACACAGCGACCTACACCAACAACACAGCGACCTACACCAGCAACACAGCGACACAAACCAGCAACACAGCGACACAAACCAGCAACACAGCGACCTACACCAACAACACAGCGACCTACACCAACAACACAGCGACCTACACCACCAACACAGCGACACAAACCAGCAACACAGCGACACAAACCAACAACACAGCGACACAAACCAACAACACAGCGACACAAACCAGCAACACAGCGACCTACACCAACAACACAGCGACACAAACCAGCAACACAGCGACACAAACCAGCAACACAGCGACCTACACCAGCAACACAGCGACACAAACCAGCAACACAGCGACACAAACCAGCAACACAGCGACACAAACCAGCAACACAGCGACCTACACCAACAACACAGCGACACAAACCAGCAACACAGCGACCTACACCACCAACACAGCGACCTACACCACCAACACAGCGACCTACACCAGCAACACAGCGACACAAACCAGCAACACAGCGACCTACACCACCAACACAGCGACCTACACCACCAACACAGCGACACAAACCAGCAACACAGCGACACAAACCAGCAACACAGCGACACAAACCAGCAACACAGCGACCTACACCAGCAACACAGCGACACAAACCAGCAACACAGCGACACAAACCAACAACACAGCGACACAAACCAGCAACACAGCGACCTACACCAACAACACAGCGACACAAACCAGCAACACAGCGACCTACACCAACAACACAGCGACACAAACCAGCAACACAGCGACCTACACCACCAACACAGCGACCTACACCAGCAACACAGCGACACAAACCAGCAACACAGCGACCTACACCACCAACACAGCGACCTACACCAGCAACACAGCGACACAAACCAGCAACACAGCGACACAAACCAGCAACACAGCGACACAAACCAGCAACACAGCGACACAAACCAGCAACACAGCGACCTACACCAACAACACAGCGACCTACACCAACAACACAGCGACACAAACCAGCAACACAGCGACACAAACCAGCAACACAGCGACCTACACCAGCAACACAGCGACACAAACCAGCAACACAGCGACACAAACCAACAACACAGCGACACAAACCAGCAACACAGCGACCTACACCAACAACACAGCGACACAAACCAGCAACACAGCGACCTACACCAACAACACAGCGACACAAACCAGCAACACAGCGACCTACACCACCAACACAGCGACCTACACCAGCAACACAGCGACACAAACCAGCAACACAGCGACCTACACCACCAACACAGCGACCTACACCAGCAACACAGCGACACAAACCAGCAACACAGCGACACAAACCAGCAACACAGCGACACAAACCAGCAACACAGCGACCTACACCAACAACACAGCGACCTACACCAACAACACAGCGACCTACACCAACAACACAGCGACACAAACCAGCAACACAGCGACCTACACCAGCAACACAGCGACACAAACCAGCAACACAGCGACACAAACCAGCAACACAGCGACCTACACCAACAACACAGCGACACAAACCAGCAACACAGCGACCTACACCAACAACACAGCGACACAAACCAGCAACACAGCGACCTACACCACCAACACAGCGACACAAACCAGCAACACAGCGACACAAACCAGCAACACAGCGACCTACACCAACAACACAGCGACACAAACCAGCAACACAGCGACCTACACCAACAACACAGCGACCTACACCAACAACACAGCGACACAAACCAGCAACACAGCGACACAAACCAGCAACACAGCGACCTACACCAACAACACAGCGACCTACACCAACAACACAGCGACACAAACCACCAACACAGCGACACAAACCAGCAACACAGCGACCTACACCAACAACACAGCGACCTACACCAACAACACAGCGACACAAACCACCAACACAGCGACCTACACCAACAACACAGCGACACAAACCAACAACACAGCGACCTACACCAACAACACAGCGACACAAACCACCAACACAGCGACACAAACCAGCAACACAGCGACCTACACCAACAACACAGCGACCTACACCACCAACACAGCGACACAAACCACCAACACAGCGACCTACACCAACAACACAGCGACACAAACCAGCAACACAGCGACCTACACCAACAACACAGCGACACAAACCACCAACACAGCGACACAAACCAGCAACACAGCGACCTACACCAACAACACAGCGACCTACACCACCAACACAGCGACACAAACCACCAACACAGCGACACAAACCAGCAACACAGCGACCTACACCAACAACACAGCGACCTACACCAACAACACAGCGACACAAACCACCAACACAGCGACCTACACCAACAACACAGCGACACAAACCAACAACACAGCGACCTACACCACCAACACAGCGACCTACACCAACAACACAGCGACCTACACCAGCAACACAGCGACCTACACCACCAACACAGCGACACAAACCAGCAACACAGCGACACAAACCAGCAACACAGCGACCTACACCAACAACACAGCGACACAAACCAGCAACACAGCGACCTACACCAACAACACAGCGACCTACACCAACAACACAGCGACACAAACCAGCAACACAGCGACACAAACCAGCAACACAGCGACCTACACCAACAACACAGCGACCTACACCAACAACACAGCGACACAAACCACCAACACAGCGACACAAACCAGCAACACAGCGACCTACACCAACAACACAGCGACCTACACCAACAACACAGCGACACAAACCACCAACACAGCGACCTACACCAACAACACAGCGACACAAACCAACAACACAGCGACCTACACCAACAACACAGCGACACAAACCACCAACACAGCGACACAAACCAGCAACACAGCGACCTACACCAACAACACAGCGACCTACACCACCAACACAGCGACACAAACCACCAACACAGCGACCTACACCAACAACACAGCGACACAAACCAGCAACACAGCGACCTACACCAACAACACAGCGACACAAACCACCAACACAGCGACACAAACCAGCAACACAGCGACCTACACCAACAACACAGCGACCTACACCACCAACACAGCGACACAAACCAGCAACACAGCGACACAAACCAGCAACACAGCGACCTACACCAACAACACAGCGACCTACACCAACAACACAGCGACACAAACCACCAACACAGCGACCTACACCAACAACACAGCGACACAAACCAACAACACAGCGACCTACACCACCAACACAGCGACCTACACCAACAACACAGCGACCTACACCAACAACACAGCGACACAAACCACCAACACAGCGACCTACACCAACAACACAGCGACACAAACCACCAACACAGCGACCTACACCAACAACACAGCGACACAAACCAACAACACAGCGACCTACACCACCAACACAGCGACACAAACCAGCAACACAGCGACCTACACCAGCAACACAGCGACCTACACCACCAACACAGCGACACAAACCAGCAACACAGCGACCTACACCAACAACACAGCGACCTACACCAACAACACAGCGACCTACACCACCAACACAGCGACCTACACCAACAACACAGCGACACAAACCAGCAACACAGCGACCTACACCACCAACACAGCGACACAAACCAGCAACACAGCGACCTACACCAACAACACAGCGACACAAACCAGCAACACAGCGACCTACACCACCAACACAGCGACACAAACCAACAACACAGCGACCTACACCAACAACACAGCGACCTACACCAACAACACAGCGACACAAACCAGCAACACAGCGACCTACACCAACAACACAGCGACCTACACCAACAACACAGCGACACAAACCAGCAACACAGCGACCTACACCAACAACACAGCGACCTACACCAACAACACAGCGACCTACACCAACAACACAGCGACACAAACCAGCAACACAGCGACCTACACCACCAACACAGCGACACAAACCAACAACACAGCGACCTACACCAACAACACAGCGACCTACACCACCAACACAGCGACCTACACCACCAACACAGCGACACAAACCAACAACACAGCGACCTACACCAACAACACAGCGACCTACACCAACAACACAGCGACACAAACCAGCAACACAGCGACCTACACCAACAACACAGCGACCTACACCAACAACACAGCGACACAAACCAGCAACACAGCGACCTACACCAACAACACAGCGACCTACACCAACAACACAGCGACCTACACCAACAACACAGCGACCTACACCACCAACACAGCGACACAAACCAACAACACAGCGACCTACACCAACAACACAGCGACCTACACCAGCAACACAGCGACACAAACCAGCAACACCTCTCTCCAGTTCTCCATCGCTCTCCACGCATCTACACCTCTCTCCACCAATCTGCACCTCTCTCCATCCATCTACACCTCGCCCCACCTATCTACACCTCTCTCCACCAATCCACACCTCTCCACCCATCTACACCTCTCTCCACCTCTCCAACCATCTACACCTCTCTCCACCATCAACATTGCTCTCCACTCATCCACACCTCTCCACCCATCTACTCCCTCTCTCCACCCATCTACACCTGTCCACCCATCCACACCTCTCCACTTCTCTCCACCTACCCACACCTCTCTCCACCCATTTCCACTTCATCCACACCCCATCCCATCCCCTAACCCATTTCTCTAACATCTCATCATCTCTACTACTCCATTCCTCCTTCTACTCCACCTCATCTGTCTTCACCGTTATCTCCCACCATCTCTTTCCATCCTCTCCACCTTTCCACTGTGTGTGTGTGTGTGTGTGTGTGTGTGTGTGTGTGTGTGTGTGTGTGTGTGTCTGTGTGTCTGTGTGTCTGTGAGTGTGAGTGTGTGTGTGTTCTCTTTCAGTTTCTAGGTAGATAACGGGGAGTTAGCAAATTCAATCAAATGTCAACAGATCTACATGTGTATATATCTACATCTACATGTGTATATATCTATATCTACATGTGTGTATATCTATATCTACATGTGTGTATATCTATATCTACATGTGTGTATATCTATATCTACATGTGTATATATCTACATCTACATGTGTATATATCTATATCTACATGTGTATATATCTATATCTACATGTGTATATATCTACATCTACATGTGTATATATCTACATCTACATGTGTATATATCTATATCTACATGTGTATATATCTACATCTACATGTGTATATATCTACATCTACATGTGTATATATCTATATCTACATGTGTATATATCTACATCTACATGTGTATATATCTATATCTACATGTGTATATATCTACGGCTACATGTGTATATATCTACATCTACATGTGTATATATCTACATCTACATGTGTATATATCTACATCTACATGTGTATATATCTATATCTACATGTGTATATATCTATATCTACATGTGTATATATCTACAGCTACATGTGTATATATCTACAGCTACATGTGTATATATCTATATCTACATGTGTATATATCTACATCTACATGTGTGTATATCTACATCTACATGTGTATATATCTACATCTACATGTGTATATATCTACATCTACATGTGTATATATCTATATCTACATGTGTATATATCTATATCTACATGTGTATATATCTACATCTACATGTGTATATATCTATATCTACATGTGTGTATA
Organism: Lampris incognitus; assembly: GCF_029633865.1. Lineage (NCBI taxonomy): Eukaryota > Metazoa > Chordata > Actinopteri > Lampriformes > Lampridae > Lampris > Lampris incognitus. The sequence continues at coordinate 43,489,754 of NC_079226.1, forward strand.
TCTATATCTACATGTGTGTATATCTATATCTACATGCGTATATATCTACATCTACATGTGTATATATCTATATCTACATGTGTGTATATCTATATCTACATGTGTATATATCTATATCTACATGTGTATATATCTACATCTACATGTGTATATATCTATATCTACATGTGTATATATCTATATCTACATGTGTGTATATCTATATCTACATGTGTATATATCTATATCTACATGTGTATATATCTACATCTACATGTGTATATATCTATATCTACATGTGTATATATCTACATCTACATGTGTATATATCTACAGCTACATGTGTATATATCTACATCTACATGTGTATATATCTACAGCTACATGTGTATATATCTACATCTACATGTGTATATATCTACGGCTACATGTGTATATATCTACATCTACATGTGTATATATCTACATCTACATGTGTATATATCTACATCTACATGTGTATATATCTACATGTGTATATATCTACATGTGTGTATATCTACATGTGTGTATATCTACATGTGTGTATATCTACATCTACATGTGTATATATCTACATGTGTGTATATCTACATCTACATGTGTATATATCTACATGTGTATATATCTACATGTGTATATATCTACATGTGTGTATATCTACATGTGTGTATATCTACATCTACATGTGTATATATCTACATGTGTATATATCTACAGCTACATGTGTATATATCTACATCTACATGTGTATATGTCTACATCTACATGTGTATATATCTACATCTACATGTGTATATATCTACAGCTACATGTGTATATATCTACATCTACATGTGTATATATCTACGGCTACATGTGTATATATCTACATCTACATGTGTATATATCTACATGTACATGTGTATATATCTACATCTACCTGTGTATATATCTACATCTACATGTGTATATATCTACATCTACATGTGTATATATCTACATCTACATGTGTATATATCTACATGTGTATATATCTACATGTGTGTATATCTACATGTGTGTATATCTACATGTGTGTATATCTACATCTACATGTGTATATATCTACATGTGTATATATCTACATGTGTGTATATCTACATCTACATGTGTATATATCTACATGTGTATATATCTACATGTGTATATATCTACATGTGTGTATATCTACATGTGTGTATATCTACATCTACATGTGTATATATCTACATGTGTATATATCTACAGCTACATGTGTATATATCTACATCTACATGTGTATATGTCTACATCTACATGTGTATATATCTACAGCTACATGTGTATATATCTACATCTACATGTGTGTATATCTACATCTACATGTGTATATATCTACATCTACATGTGTATATATCTACATCTACATGTGTATATATCTACATCTACATGTGTGTATATCTACATCTACATGTATGTATATCTACATCTACATGTGTATATATCTACATCTACATGTGTATATATCTACATCTACATGTGTATATATCTACATCTACATGTGTATATATCTACAGCTACATGTGTATATATCTACATCTACATGTGTATATATCTACATGTGTATATATCTACATGTGTGTATATCTACATGTGTGTATATCTACATGTGTGTATATCTACATCTACATGTGTGTACTTGTACAGCTACATGTGTGTACTTGTACAGCTACATGTGTGTATATCTACAGCTACATGTGTGTACTTGTACAGCTACATGTGTGTACATGTAATTCCCTCAGGGTTCAGGGTGCAGGCTGGACGCCCCACCACGTGTTGGTGGTTGTGCTGTTGTTTCTTCCAGGACACAAGTAACAACCTTCTGCTCTGATGGGACATGAGAGGAGCACCTGGTGTTCAGCCGTGGTTACATGTTTACCAGCCCAACATGACTGGTAGGAGGTCTGGTAGCAGGTCTGGTAGCAGGTCTGGTAGGAGGTCTGGTAGCAGGTCTGGTAGCAGGTCTGGTAGCAGGTCTGGTAGCAGGTCTGATAGTAGGTCTGGTAGTAGGTCTGGTAGCAGGTCTGGTAGCAGATCTGGTAGGAGGTCTGGTAGCAGGTCTGATAGCAGGTCTGGTAGTAGGTCTGGTAGCAGGTCTGGTAGCAGGTCTGGTAGCAGGTCTGGTAGGAGGTCTGGTAGCAGGTCTGGTAGCAGGTCTGGTAGGAGGTCTGGTAGCAGGTCTGGTAGCAGGTCTGATAGCAGGTCTGGTAGGAGGTCTGGTAGGAGGTCTGGTAGGAGGTCTGATAGCAGGTCTGGTAGAAGGTCTTGTAGGAGGTCTGGTAGAAGGTCTGGTAGCAGGTCTGGTAGCAGATCTGGTAGGAGGTCTGGTAGCAGGTCTGGTAGCAGGTCTGATAGCAGGTCTGGTAGTAGGTCTGGTAGCAGGTCTGGTAGCAGGTCTGGTAGCAGGTCTGGTAGGAGGTCTGGTAGCAGGTCTGGTAGCAGGTCTGGTAGCAGGTCTGGTAGGAGGTCTGGTAGCAGGTCTGGTAGGAGGTCTGGTAGGAGGTCTGATAGCAGGTCTGGTAGCAGGTCTGGTAGCAGGTCTGGTAGCAGGTCTGGTAGGAGGTCTGATAGCAGGTCTGGTAGGAGATCTGGTAGCAGGTCTGGTAGCAGGTCTGGTAGCAGGTCTGGTAGCAGGTCTGATAGTAGGTCTGGTAGCAGATCTGGTAGCAGGTCTGGTAGCAGATCTGGTAGCAGGTCTGGTAGGAGGTCTGGTAGGAGGTCTGATAGGAGGTCTGATAGCAGGTCTGATAGCAGATCTGGTAGCAGATCTGGTAGCAGGTCTGGTAGGAGGTCTGGTAGCAGGTCTGGTAGCAGGTCTGATAGCAGGTCTGGTAGCAGGTCTGGTAGCAGATCTGGTAGCAGGTCTGGTAGCAGGTCTGATAGCAGGTCTGGTAGCAGGTCTGGTAGCAGGTCTGGTAGCAGGTCTGATAGGAGGTCTGGTAGCAGGTCTGGTAGGAGGTCTGGTAGAAGGTCTGGTAGCAGGTCTGGTAGCAGGTCTGGTAGCAGATCTGGTAGCAGGTCTGGTAGCAGGTCTGGTAGCAGATCTGGTAGCAGGTCTGGTAGCAGGTCTGGTAGCAGGTCTGATAGCAGGTCTGGTAGCAGGTCTGGTAGCAGGTCTGGTAGCAGGTCTGATAGCAGGTCTGGTAGGAGATCTGGTAGCAGGTCTGGTAGCAGGTCTGGTAGCAGATCTGGTAGCAGGTCTGATAGCAGGTCTGGTAGCAGGTCTGGTAGGAGGTCTGATAGCAGGTCTGGTTGTAATGACGCTCCAATTCTTCTGAATCTTAGACAAAGAGCACCTCGGTCCCCGGCGCATCTGCTCACTTTCCCCCGACAAGCGGAACCCAAGACCTGGCAGATCTCCAGAGCTGCACAAGTCTTTGAAACAACCTGGCAAGTCTTCCAGAGCAGAGCAAGACTGAGCTTTAAGAGGGATCTCCTTAAATCAGGTGGAGACACATTCCACATATCTAATAAGTCCTACTAATCCCTGCATGCTACCACATAGTAATACTGCATAATACTGCATAACTACTACATATACCCCCACATACCATCACATAGCATCATACTATTATACAGCTTGATACTGCATAATACTGCATAACTACTACATATACCTCCATATACCATCACATAGCATCATACTATTATACAGCTTGATACTGCATAATACTGCATAACTACTACATATACCTCCATATACCATCACATAGCATCATACTATTATACTGCATAATACTGCATAATACTGCATAACTACTACATATACCTCCACATACCATCACATAGCATCATACTATTATACAGTTTAATACTGCATAATACTGCATAACTACTACATATACCTCCACATACCATCACATAGCATCATACTATTATACTGCATAATACTGCATAATACTGTATAACTACTACATATACCTCCATATACCATCACATAGCATCATACTATTATACAGCTTAATACTGCATAATACTGCATAACTACTACATATACCTCCATATACCATCACATAGCATCATACTATTATACAGCTTAGTACTGCATAATACTGCATAACTACTGCATATACCTCCATATACCATCACATATCATCACACTATTATACAGTTTAATACTGCATAATACTGCATAACTACTGCATATACCCCCACATACCATCACATAGCATCATACTATTATACAGCTTGATACTGCATAACTACTACATATACCTCCACATACCATCACATAGCATTATACTATTATACAGCTTTATACTGCATAATTACTACATATACCTCCACATACCATCACATAGCATCATACTATTATACAGCTTGATACTGCATAATACTGCATAACTACTACATATACCTCCAAATACCATCACATAGCATCATACTATTATACTGCATAATACTGCATAACTACTACATATACCTCCATATAGCATCACATATCATCACACTATTATACAGTTTAATACTGCATAATACTGCATAACTACTGCATATACCCCCACATACCATCACATAGCATCATACTATTATACAGTTTAATACTGCATAATACTGCATAACTACTTCATATATCTCCACATACCATCACATTGCGTCACACTATTATACAGCTTAATACCACATGATACTGCATGATACTGCATATATCTCCACATACCATCACATAGAATTGTACTCATATTCAGCTTAATACTACATGATACTGCATACATACTACTGCATAATCCACACAGTACCTCTTACTGTTACATCATAAAGCATAATGTGGCAAACTACTACACAATACAAAACAATACATATCCAAAGCAGGTGAATCAAGTGCAAGTGGACTTGGTATATGTGTATCCGTGAAGACTGAGGCTTCCTCAGTCCGTGCCTTTCTGACCAGACCCGGATGTAGACCAAGTCCACTTGCACGTGATTCACCTCCTTTGGATAAGCATGACCTGGATGAATGAGAACATTCACAGACAAAACAATACATAACGTTGTAGAATACTGCTATTCCACCATCACACCCCACACTACTGCTTACTGCAGTATTACACCGCATACTACCGCATACTACCGCATACTACCTGTCCCGCCGGGAGAAGGGAGAGGACCCACATGCAGACAGCGGAGACAGACGGGCTAGGACAAGGTTTTAGTAATCCAACAAGCAGACTTACAGACCACAATGAAAACCCAGGACCAGGTCTCAAGCATTCAGCAACCAAGAGTCAACGTGTCTGTCTGTGTGTGTGTGTGTGTGTGTGTGTGTGTGTGTGTGTGTGTGTGTGTGTGTGTGTGTGTGTGTGTGTGTGTGAGACAACCAGAGGGACATATAACGCAGGGGGACAATCAGGGAGGTTGAGCACAGGAGCGCAGGACAGGGCAGGGACAGAAAAGACAATCAGAAAAAGGGGAACAGGTGAGTAAAGCAGGGGCAATCAGGTAAATGGGGCAATCAGGTAAATGGGGCAATCGGGGCAATCGGGGTTACACAGGCAAATGGGGCGCAGGTGAACAGAAACACCAATCGGGATGGGGACAGGCGAGCCTTGATGGCCCAGACCACACAATCATGACACTACCACAGAATACAGTATACTACCACATACAACAGGCTCTAACCAGAGTAGAAAAAGAAGTGGGAGGCCGCGTTGCACAACTGAGCAAGAAGATAAGTACATTAGAGTCTCTAGTTTGAGAAACAGACGCCTCACAGGTCCCCAACTGGCATCTTCATTAAATAGTACCTGTTAGAGCCTGTTTGTGCTGTCCTCTGAAGGGAGTAGAACACACCGGTGTAGGAAATCTTCAATTTCTTAGCAATTTCTCGCATGGAATAGCCTTCATTTCTAAGAACAAGAATAGACTGTCGAGTTTCAGATGAAAGTTCTCTTTTTCTGGCCATTTTGAGCGTTTAATTGACCCCACAAATGTGATGCTCCAGAAACTCAATCTGCTCAAAGAAGTGCCCATCCAACCAATCCAACTTGTGGGAGCTGCTTCTGGAAGCGTGGGGTGCAATTTCTCCAGATTACCTCAACAAATTAACAGCTAGAATGCCAAAGGTCTGCAATGCTGTAATTGCTGCAAATGGAGGATTCTTTGACGAAAGCAAAGTTTGATGTAAAAAAAATCTTATTTCAAATACAAATCATTATTTCTAACCTTGTCAATGTCTTGACTCTATTTTCTATTCATTTCACAACATATGGTGGTGAATAAGTGTGACTTTTCATGGAAAACACAAAATTGTTTGGGTGATCCCAAACTTTTGAACGGTAGTGTAGCTTTTGAGGTGTTTTACTTACTAATGAATCTTTTGACTTGCTCCTCTGCATAAACAACATGCAGCATGAAGCTGTTCCTCACAGTTCCTCAGACCCTCCTCTGGTCCCTCTGGCCAGAGCTCATCCTGCTGCTCTGGACATGTGTTCATCCTGATGCTCTGGACATGTGCTTATCCTGATGCTCTGGACAAGTGTTCATCCCGATGCTCAGGAAATGTGCTCATCCTGATGCTCTGGACATGTGCTCATCCTGATGCTCTGGACATGTGCTCATCCTGATGCTCTGGACATGTGCTCATCCTGATGCACTGGACATGTGTTAATCCTGATGCTCTGGACATGTGTTAATCCTTATGCTCTGGACATGTACTCATCCTTTTGCTCTGGGCATGTGCTCATCCTGATGCTGTGGAGATAGGCTCATCCTGATGCTCTGGACATGTGTTCATCCTGATGCTCATCCTGATGCTCTGGACATGTGCTCATCCTGATGCTCTAGATATGTGTTCATCCTTCATCCTGATGCTCTGGACACGTGCTCATCCTGATGCTCTGGACATGTGCTCATCCTGATGCTCTAGATATGTGTTCATCCTTCATCCTGATGCTCTGGACACGTGCTCATCCTGATGCTCTGGACATGTGCTCATCCTGATGCTCTAGATATGTGTTCATCCTTCATCCTGATGCTCTGGACACGTGCTCATCCTGATGCTCTGGGGCCAGAGCTCATCCTGTTGCTCTGGACATGTACTCCTCCTGATGCTCTGGACATGTACTCATCCTGATGCTCTGGGCATGTGCTCATCCAGATGCTGTGGACATGTTTTCATCCTGATGCTCTGGACATGTGCTCATTCTGATGCTCTAGACATGTGTTCATCCTTCATCCTGATGCTCTGGACACGTGCTCATCCTGATGCTCTGGGTATGTGCTCATCCTGATACTCTTGGGCCAGAGCTCATCCTGTTGCTCTGATCATGTGCTCATCCTGATGCTCTACACATGTGTTCATCCTTCATCCTAATGCTTTGGACACGTGCTCATCCTGATACTCTGGCCAGAGCTAATCCTGATGCTCTAGACCAGTGTTTCCCAACCCAGTCCTCAAGGATCCCCTATCCTGCAGGTTTTCATTGTAACTCTGCATAGGTAGCCCTGCTTATACTTACTCAACTAATCATCTAATATCACTTGCAAGGTGTGCAGCATCTGAAATAATTCATTGCTGATTGGTTGAATAAGTAAACAGATACCTATTCAGGGTTGCAAAAAAATGTGCAGGATAGGAGGTCCTTGAGGACTGGGTTGGGAAACACTGCTCTAGAAATGTGTTCATCCTTCATCCTGATGCTCTAGACATGTGTTCATCCTTCACCCTGATGCTCTGGACACGTGCTCATCCTGATGCTCTGGACACGTGCTTATCCTGATGCTCTAGATATGTGTTCATCCTTCATCCTGATGCTCTGGACATGTGCTCACCCTGATGCTCTGGGGCCAGAGCTCATCCTGTTGCTCTGGACATGTGCTCATCCTGATACTCTTGGGCCAGAGCTCATCCTGTTGCTCTGATCATGTGCTCATCCTGATGCTCTAGACATGTGTTCATCCTTCATCCTGATGCTTTGGACACGTGCTCATCCTGATACTCTGGCCAGCGCTCATCCTGATGCTCTAGATCAGTGTTTCCCAACGCAGTCCTCAAGGACCCCCTATCCTGCAGATTTTCATTGTAACCCTGCATAGGTAGCCCTGCTTGTACTTACTCAACCAATCATCTAATAGCACTATATTATGCAAGGTGTGCAACATCTGACATAATTCATTGCTGATTGGTTGAATAACTACAAACAGATACCTATTCAGAGTTGCAAAAAAATGTGCAGGATAGGAGGTCCTTGAGGACTGGGTTGGGAAACACTGCTCTAGACATGTGTTCATCCTTCACCCTGATGCTCTGGACACGTGCTCATCCTGATACTCTGGACATGCGCTCATCCTGATGCTCTGGACGTGCGCTCATCCTGATGCCCTGGACATGTGCTCATCCTGATGCTCTGGACAGAGCCCATCCTGATTCTCTGGCCAGAGCTCATCTTGATACTCTGGACATGCGCTCATCCTGATGCTCTGGACGTGCGCTCATCCTGATGCCCTGGACATGTGCTCATCCTGATGCTCTGGACAGAGCCCATCCTGATTCTCTGGCCAGAGCTCATCTTGATACTCTGGACATGCGCTCATCCAGATGCCCTGGACATGTGCTCATCCTGATGCTCTGGACAGAGCTCATCCTGATGCTCTGGACATGTGCTTTGTGTAGACGGTCCTTAGCTGCAGGATGTTCTCCCATCGGAACTTAGAACAGCCACCTCAATATTAACTTTTAAATGTTTACTCAAAACTGGTCTTTTTAATTGTGCGTTCACCTGCAGTAACCCTTTCAATTTGTACAGCTGCTAATCTGGTTCTGTCTGTCTGTGACTGATCAACTTCATTTTGATTAATGTCATTCTAAAGTATTATTCATTTATATTTTCTTCAGTAGTTTATTTGTATTTTATGCTTTTACCACATGGAGCACACACTGTATTTCGCATTGCTAAACATCGGAACACAAAGAGCCATGGACATCAATAGCTTTGATAACGACTCCAAAGAGGATAAATATCTGAGTTTCATCACCAGCCAGTCAGACTAGCTTGGTCTAGTCAGAAAGGCACAAACTGATGAAGCCTCTTGGATGAGAGGCGAAACGTCTTCATGGATATATACCAAGTCCAGTTGCACTTGTTTCAATTCCTTTGGATAACCATGACCTGGATGAATGAGAACATTCACAGACATCTGACTCGAACTGATGATCTTGGTCAGTGTGCAAACTTTGAGGCACACCGTGGTGGCTGATGTAGTCCTCAAACAAACATTTAGCCACAGTAGTTGCACGTTGATCGGGGAGTGCAGACAGGTTAAGGTACTTTGTTAAATAGTCCATTACAGCAAAAATGTACCGATTACCACTGCATGTGAGAGGCAGTTCAGTCAGGTCTGCTGCAATTTTCTCAAAAGGCTTAGAGGTGACTACATTTTGCATAGGGGCCTGCTGGTGTGGTACCTGTGCCCTCCTAGCTTCACAGGCAGTGCACTCCAGACACCACTGGTTTATGTCACGTGCCATGTGAGGTCAATAGTATCTGGCCTGAGCACTCTGCAATGTCTTCTGTGCACTGAAGTGGCCAGAGAGTGAATGTCCATGTAAAGTTTGAAACACTTCTTTCTGCAAGTTACTAGGGACTACAGTCTGTAAAACAGTGTCACCTGAAGGAGGTCTGATTTTGCGACACAGAAGACCATCAACAAGGGTGAGTTTAGGGAACTCTCTCCAGTACTGTCTCATTTCAGGTGATCCTGTTTAATATGTGCGAATGGTGGTCTACTATCAGTCAAAACCCAGTTCATGATTATTTGCAGATCAGGATCAGCTTTTTGAGCTTGGATGAAATGTTGTCTGTCCATATTCAAAAGTGACATGTCCATGGTTGCTGCTGCTGCTGCAGTATCCGGTGAACCTCACTGCACATGGGTTATGAAGTCCACAGTGGGTGAAGGAGTGGGTGTGGACTCTGAGCAGGGTGCTGGCTCTGTAGCCGGGGTACATGTGAGGGACTCTGGGTCTGTTTGAGTGTGGGTGGAAACACATTGCACCTGAGTGGCTGCAACCACAGAGGTGGCATTCTCAACTGGCAGTGGACGGCGAGAGTCATAGTAGGGTCTGTGGGGGGATGTGTGCCTCTCTCTCTCTTTCCCTCATAAGGATTAAAGGTATGGTCTGAGTAGAGGTTATCCCTGTAAGGTGATCTGTACGTGTCAGGTTCTCTATGGGCGTAGTCTCGATGACAGTGGGTAACCTGAGGAGAATACCGCTCAGGTGAAGAATGATGAGAATATGAATATCTGGTTGGTGACTGTCCATAGCCGGACCTTGCATTTTTGTGTCTATCTGGGCTCCTTCCATAAGGTGAAAGAGATCTGGGAGAATGTGCATGCGCTCGTCTGTCACGGTGCTGCATGCTGCTTCGCTAATCCAGTCTCAGTCTAAGGGCATCAAGATCATTACTTAAGTCTTTAAGAGTAGCAGTAAGGGCCTGGACTGCTTTTCTAAGTTCAACATCATTTTCACCTACAGAATTTACTGTCTGCATGGGGCCGGTGTCTCTAGCCACATCAGCTGGGGACACAGGAGTCACTAACCTGGCTGCATGGTGTGCCCGCTCAGCTTGGGAGGCAACATCAAAAGCCTCAGCAAAAGTCTTCACTCCTCTTTCATGACACTTTACTTGTAGCTCCTGGTCCAGCTCCTGGTCCAGCAATGAGCTGAGACATTTTGATATATTCTGTGGCATTATGTTCAAAGTCCGGGAAGGCTCCTTTAACAGGTCGGCATACATCTGCAGCATACACTTCCATGGCTTCATTGGGTAGTCTATGGCGGACGTTTGGGAATGTTTGAAATGATGCAATGACGACATCCTTTTGCCCAGAAGCGGCCCGCAGAGGCTTCATCGTTTCGGTATATGAGCCCTGAGTTTCCCGGGGCAGATTGTCCCACACAGTAAACAGTTCCGGCGGCAGGCGGTCTAGTCGGTAACTCAGCTGCTACCACTGGGGGCAGATCCACACCACTGGCCTTGCAGCGCGCCTCTTGTGTTACGTCATAGCGGCGAGCCCATAGCTGAGAAGACTCACGGCCATCGCGGAGGAAAGGGGGCGGTAGAGGACTGGCCCGCGGGGCTCCCTGCGCGCGGCTGGACCGTGGCGATGCTGAGTTCTGAGAGCTCCGGGTCGGACATGATGACTTTCCTTCCTTTCTTTAATATTTCTGTTAGCTCTCAGGCGGAGACAGGCGACCGAAACACGGTTTCTCAACTCTTTGCGGCTAACGAAACAATAAAACGTGGGTGGTAAAGCCGAGCTAACTCACTGTACTGAAGGCTAATCTGAGCTAGCGGCTAATGCGGCTAACGTTAGCTTCTGGCGTCGGAGACTCACAAAGCGGAGCAGAGAATCCCACAAGACGGGTTCCCCCCCCAGCAGAACCACCCCACCGCGGCCACCGGTGTAGCGACGGGGGTGAGTAAAGGAATAAAACCGGTCCAAACACGTTCTGGGTTAGTGAGCTCCGACACAACAGTACAGCAGTCCACTCAATCCCATGTCGCCATCCCCCCCTCCCGCCTTTTTCTTCTTCTTCTTCTTCTTCTTCTTCTTCTTCTTCTTCTTCTTCTTCTTCTTCTTCTTCTTCTTCTTCTTCTTCTTCTTCTTCTTCTTCTTCTTCTTCTTCTTCTTCTTCTTCTTCTTCTCTCTCTACCCTCCAACCAGCTCAAGGAACAGTGCCCCCTAGGCGGAAGTCTCGTAAACAGAACATTGAACATATCTGTATAAACAGCATAATAAACTTGTCTCTCTACCATTTCCGCACTTGTGTTTTGCATATCCCATTTTCACTCTTACAACAGTACGCGGTATCATGTGGTATCACAGCAGTATGCAGTAGTATGTGGTGATAGTAGGTATTACAACGCGGTATCTTTTTGGGGGGGGGAGGGGATTCCCCCCTTTTTTCCCCAAAATTGTACTTTGCCAATTACCCCACTCTTCCGAGCCGTCCCGGTCTCTGCTCCACCCCCTCTGCTGATCCGGGGAGGGCTGCAGACTACCACGTGCCTCCTCCCATACATGTGGAGTCGCCAGCCGCTTCTTTTCACCTGAGAGCGAGGAGTTTCGCCAGGGGGACGTAGCGCGTGGGAGGACCACGCTATTCCCCCCAGTTCCCCCTCCCCCCGAACATGCGCCCCGACCGACCAGAGGGGGCGCTAGTGCAGCGACCAGGACACATACCCACATCCGGCAGACACGGCCAATCGTATCTGTAGGGCCGCCCGACCAAGCCGGAGGTAAGAGTTGGTAGGCAACGGAATAGACCGCTACACCACCCGGATGCTCTATAATGCGGTATCATGCTGTATTACGCAGTACTGTGCCACAGTATGCCGTCATATGGTGTAGTAGTAATGTGTAAATAGGACCCATTTAATCAACCTGCACTAACGTTTCAGGGACAGAAGAAACTACTGCACTCATCCGTTTTCATTCACAAGCTACAAAGCTAACACCTCAACGACGACCATCTGCCTATCAGAGACCTGCTAACCTTATGTTCCCGTTCAGTCCTGTTACTTTGCTATCAGCGATGTGAAACCCCCATTCAACCGCCTCACAGCACTCGAGGCAGCTCACACCCAAACAATATGAAACAGACATGGGGGAGAGGGGAGGTAATCCGTTTGGAAACCCAGGATGAGGACCAAGCAGCCTGCCGTGTCCTCATTAAGTGTTTACTTCAGATAGTTTTGCTTGTATTCATTTGACCATATTCTTCTACAAGACTTTCTTTCATGGAAGGAGGTGGAGCTGATTGCAGAGCTGTCCGGATGTCCCCCACCCACACACCCAGCCCTCTGTTTCCAGGATGGCTCTTTGGACAAGTACCGCTCTATATCTGGCCTCTGCAACAACAGGTACATGCAGTAACTACACCCACTAGTCCAGCTAGTCATCCCCTGCAGGGCCAAGGCCAACCAAATGTTGATGGCATCAGATCAAAACCATTATCTCTTTATTTGGATGCCTTTAACCCCAGTTAGGGAACCATCTTTTGTGGTCAGTAGATGCCAAACAAATCACATAGTGTCTCGCTGCGAGCTCAGTAATCCAGGTAAGAAACTCAAAGAGAGTTGAATCAGCTCCTCTGGACACAACGTTTATTGACAGAAACGATTCATCATCATCTAAGTGACCTCTTCAGCCTCACCTGACTGCAGGTACCCCCACCCTTATAAACAATACAGTGACTGCAGGTGCCCCCACCCTTATAAACAATACAGTGACTGCAGGTGTCCCCACCCTTATAAACAATACAGTGGCTGCAGGTGTCCCCACCCTTATAAACAATACAGTGGCTGCAGGTGTCCCCACCCTTATAAACAATACAGTGGCTGCAGGTGTCCCCACCCTTATAAACAATACAGTGGCTGCAGGTGTCCCCACCCTTATAAACAATACAGTGACTGCAGGTGTCCCCACCCCTATAAACAATACAGTGACTGCAGGTGTCCCCACCCTTATAAACAATACAGTGGCTGCAGGTGTCCCCACCCCTATAAACAATACAGTGACTGCAGGTGCCCCCACCCTTATAAATGTAGCGAATTCGGGGGGCAGTCCGAGATACCGTCGCCACAACCGGGACGCGAACCCGTATCTCCTGCACCGCAAGCGACAACGTTAACCAGTCGACTAAAGGGTCCGACCCGTTAGTCAAGGACCAACGTGTCTACTTATCCATGCACGTTACATAAACAATACAGTGACTGCAGGTGTCCCCACCCTTATAAACAATACAGTGACTGCAGGTGTCCCCACCCTTATAAACAATACAGTGGCTGCAGGTGTCCCCACCCTTATAAACAATACAGTGACTGCAGGTGTCCCCACCCTTATAAACAATACAGTGACTGCAGGTACCCCCACCCTTATAAACAATACAGTGACTGCAGGTGTCCCCACCCTTATAAACAATACAGTGACTGCAGGTGTCCCCACCCTTATAAACAATACAGTGACTGCAGGTGTCCCCACCCTTATAAACAATACAGTGACTGCAGGTGTCCCCACCCTTATCAACAATACAGTGACTGCAGGTGTCCCCACCCTTATCAACAATACAGTGACTGCAGGTGTCCCCACCCTTACCAGGAACAGGAACACTGTCATTTCACTTCATGCACTTGCGCACATGAAGTGAAATGAAATGCGGTTTCCCCAAAGATCTACAAGAACACACATATCCAAACTAAAATAAAATCGCTGTCCAAGGGAACAAACGCCAGCCAGGGTCTGCATGAGCTAGCAGTTAGCCTAGCCCGCCCCGCTTCCGCGTCCTGTCAGACCGCTCACGGCGTTTCCTCCTCGGGCGCAGCAGATATATGTAACAACAGAATTTTTATGCAGTAACTTTTAACAACGCAAACGGGAGCGAGATCTCTTATTAAAATACAATAAATTACACTTGTGAAACAGATGCAATTAGAGAAAAAAGTCCTGTTACCCTTTATAGTTTAGGTAGATAAAGGTCTCAGTCACATTTGAGTAAAATAATCCTATTTCTATAAATGTCATAGGATCTTTTTTTAAAGATATTTTATTTTCACGGACCCCTTGCAATTACACCACGGACCACTAGGGGTCCGCGGACCCCCGGTTGAGAAACACTGGACTAAAGGGTCCGACCCGTTAGCTAAGGGCTAACGTGTCTACTTATTCGTGCACGCTACACTACCCCTCTCCTTCGGGAATTCAGCATATCGGATCCACTGATATAACAAAAAACGACTGGATCGAGCAACTCCTGATATTAAGTGAAGCCGGCATGGGCCACTTGGCGGCCATCTTAGGTAGACCAAGAAGCCATCAAGTCGCATTAGAGTTGCCAGCTAAAATGTTGAGTTGCGGCGCATACCAGCGCTCCAATCGCACAGGGTTGAAACAACGTGGCAGTTCAGATGATATAACATCTCACAAGTAAGTACCCTTTTTATTTGACTCTTGCATTTAAGATGCCATAGCAGCTGCTGTTTTAAGATGCCTTGGTTTGTCAACATGTTGTCCCCGAGCTGGCTCCTCAGACGAGCGCGTGACAGAAGGACGCAGAGCGTGCCGCTCGCGAGGGAGGGAGCGGTGCATCCTGGCCTCATCAGGCCGCTGCTCGCCATCGCTGCAACACGCTAGCTCGCTAGCTGAGACAATGACAGTATGCTAGGCCCTAGTATACTGTAAGTAGCCTAGTAACTAGGCTACTTTACCATCACCTATATGTGCAAGCAAGACTATTACACTCTCCAAGGAGTCTGTTGTGTGTAAACACCAGAGTCTCATATTGTCATGTTCTGCATCATGATCTTACATTTACATCTAGAAGTTGTGTCAGCTGTTTCTGCAGCTTCTTGCCAGCTAGCTCTGCAGTGCATCCTTTGCCAAGATGATGCAGTCGTATCTTGCAATAATTACAAGATTACTGTTATAAGATTAAAAACATGATTATCCCTGTCAGCAGTGTCGAACGTGTGAGGAGCCAGCTCGGGGATTTTTTTTGACAAATCAAGGCATCTTAAATCAGCAGTTGCTATGGCATCTTGAATGCAAGAGTCCAATAAAAAAGGGTACTTACTTGTGAAATGTTATCTTATCTGAATTGCCACTTTTTTCCGACCCTGTGCAGTTAGAGCACTGGTATGCTCCGCAACTCTGCATTTTAGCTGGCAATTCTAATGCAACTTGATGGCTTCTTGGTCTACCTAAGATGGCGCCGATCAAGTTCAATTGGCCTTCATAAAGTGGTGGCACGGAATTATGGGCTGCGCGATCCACTCTTTCTTTTTTTTAGATTAGTGATCGGCTCCCTATGCCCTCACGCCTCTAGGCGCATGCGCTTCCGATGGCCTCACCGTCCCACTTCTGACACCAATGTAGCGAATTCGGGGGGCAGCCCGGCCGGTCCGTCACAGCCGGGATGCGAACTCGTGTATTCCGCACCGCGGGCCACAACGTTAACCAGTCGACTAAAGGGTCCGACCCGTTAGCCAATGGCTACCGAGCCCATTCATCCGTGATCGTTACAGTATAAAAGCCCTTCACTCACCACTCCTTGCAATTTAAAACACCATGTCTCTATGGCGTCATTCATACAGTCTTCATAGAAACCACCACTACCACTTTCATAGAGACTACTACTACTACTACTACTTCCGGGAGCAGCTGAAAGCAGCAGTAGTAGTCTCCATGACGTCATTAACGCTAAACCCACCACCTATGATCCTGTGTGAATGTGTGGGTTTATGATGCTGCTGGGTCAAAGTGATTACTAACACCATCTTTCTGTACGGAAACATTCCTGTGAGGCGTCCGGGTGGCGTGGCGGTCTATTCCGTTGCCTACCAACACGGAGATCGCCGGTTCGAATCCCCGTGTTACCTCTGGCTTGGTCGGGCGTCCCTACGGACACAATTGGCCGTGTCTGCAGGTGGGAAGCCGGATGTGGGTATGTGTCCTGGTCGCCTCTCTAGCGCCTCCTCTGGTCGGTCGGGGCGCCTGTTCAGGGGTAGGAGTAGGAGTAGGGGTAGGGGTAGGGGTAGGGGAAGGGACTGGAAGGAATAGCGTGATCCCCCCACGCTACGTCCCCCCTGGTGAAACTCCTCACTGTCAGGTGAAAAGAAGCGGCTGGTGACTCCACATGTATCAGAGAAGACGTGTGGTAGACTGCAGCCCTTCCCGGATCGGCAGAGGGGGTGGAGCAGCGACCAGGACGGCTCAGAAGAGTGGGGTAATTGACCGGATACAATTGGGGAGAAAAAAGAGGGAATAAAAACATTCCCGTGACAGGTCAAGCCTGAGACCTGGATATTTCCAGGGATGTAGAACAGCAGATCAAGTAACCTGGGACTTTCACAGATTTTTATTTAGCCCTCAACCAAGCCCTCAGTTGGAAATATCACCAGACCATTCTCACTTAAATACACTTTTTAAAGTGAAACATCACAAATTCAGGGCAGTGATTTGTGATGTTTGACTCGTCATCACGAGTCAAACTACCAGGCGTGTTTAGCTGGCTGATACTGACATGTTGTACTGGTACTGACATGTTGTACTGATACTGACATGTTGTACTGGCACTGACATGTTGTACTGGTACTGACATGTACTGGTACTGACATGTTGTACTGATACTGACATGTACTGGTACTGACATGTTGTACTGGCACTGACATGTTGTACTGATACTGACATGTTGTACTGGCACTGACGTGTTGTACTGGTACTGACATGTTGTACTGGCACTGACATGTTGTACTGGTACTGACATGTTGTACTGGCACTGACATGTTGTACTGGCACTGACATGTTGTACTGATACTGACATGTTGTACTGATACTGACATGTTGTACTGGTACTGACATGTTGTACTGATACTGACATGTTGTACTGGCACTGACATGTTGTACTGGTACTGACATGTTGTACTGATACTGACATGTTGTACTGGCACTGACATGTTGTACTGGTACTGACATGTACTGGTACTGACATGTTGTACTGATACTGACATGTTGTACTGGTACTGACATGTTGTACTGATACTGACATGTTGTACTGGTACTGACATGTACTGGTACTGACATGTTGTACTGGTACTGACATGTTGTACTGGCACTGACATGTTGTACTGGTACTGACACGTTGCCTTCCTCCTGCTCTCGTTTCATTGGTCTCCCATGCTGAACCTCATGCGCATCAGCAAGGTGAAAAGACGTATCGGTGTTCTGGATCCCCCGTATGATGCAGGCAAACCGGAGGTGTGGGTGGATTGTAATGTGGTTTACCCTGAAAGAAAGCAATAGCATACATTTTCTCCTATCGAAGCAGCCGTGTCACGCAGTCTACTATTCTGTCAAAAAAACAAAACAAACTAAAATCTCAGCAAAAATCAAGCCTTACAAATCTACGGAAAAATGTTTTACGTTTAAAACTCTAAAGGGTGACTGCAGCTTTAAGGGTGGCCATGCTCCCCTCTCAGCGCCGCTGTTGGAGCACGTGGTGTCGTGATGAGCTCAAAGCACGTGGTGTCGTGATGAGCTCAAAGATGGCGCCATGCTGTGGCGACTCTACGAGCTAATCTATCTTCGCTGTTTGTTTTGGTGTTATATGTCGCTTATGTTGCACAAAACGCGTCTTGTGCAATTGCCCATGACGGCCAGACTACTGGACATAAAACTAGACGTTCCCAGCAGATGGAAGCCGCGGGACTTGCTGAGAGAGATTACCCACGACAAACAGCATTACCTACACCACCATGGAGCAGTGGCTGCAGACAGCGCGGCCGGAGGCAAGGTAAACGAGGTGGCTCCCCGGTGACGCTAAGACAGCGTCCTACCCGCCCCCAGTTCCCTGCATACTGCTGTCTAACAGCCAATCCCTCGACAACAAGCTGGATGAACTCCGCTGCTGAATCAGCGCCCCAGGGCCATGAAGTCCTGTAGTGTGTGGGCCCTAATACTCCTGATAGGGCTATACAGCCGGAGGGTTTTTCTGTGCACCGCATGGAACGTTCCATGATGACTAGTGGCAAGGTAAAGGGAGGTGGTCTATGCTTCTTCTTCTTTTTTTAAAATTTCATTTCTAGTTTTTCCCCTTATCCCACCCGATTAACCCAATGGCCGGAACTCTTGTCGAATAACTCCCCTGGCTCACGTGTCCACAGGAAGGAGATAGGCGTAACACCAGCTTCCTTCAAACTCGTGTCGGCTGCTCTCGCTATTTTACACGCTGAAGCCTCCTCGCATGGATTGCATCACCTTCAGGCCGCGAAGGAGGCGTAGGGAGAATGCTTTCAGTTGCTTGGCTGCAGGCGCCCGGGTGGGCCAGAGGGGTCGCTGGAGAACGATAAGTCCCCGAACACTACACCGATCTACACCCACCATCCCTCGGGTTAGGGTGAACTAATGAATGCCTTACCCCGTGGACACTCTGGCCGTGACCGATTACGGCGAGTCTGGGATACGAACCTCCCAGCCACGTGACGAGCGGGTTGCAAGAACGGCGGTTTATTCCGCTCGGCCACCCGAGCGGCCGCTTCTTCTTTTTTAACATATCATCGCGTACTAACGTGGAAATTGTCTCCCAGTCCTGTTCGTCAGTGTTAGAACAACTAACAATAAGGTGCAGACCATTCTGTCTCCCAAGGTTGTTAACAGCTGTCTACATACGTCCGCAGCCTACTGCCGCAGCGGCGCTGGACGAACTGTATGGAGCCATGGGCAGGAGAAATTGCCCCCTCAGGCCATTTCAACTGTAACCGGAAATCTGTGCTACCAAAATTTTCCCAACATCTCACCTGCTCAACCAGAGGCAATAAGACTCTCGACCATTGTTACTCTCCAAGGACAAGGCAGCTTTCAGATCCCACGACCTCCACTTTTGGAAACCCGACCACCTGTCAGTGCTCTTACTTTCTGCCTACAAGCAGGAAGTGACGTGCACGCAGCCCTCTGTGAGGACAGTACAGTGCTGGACAACAGAACACGAATCCAAACTTCAGGGATGTTTTGAATCAACAGACTGGTCAATTAAAGATTCAGCCTCGGGTATGGATGAGAATGCTGAATTGGTCGCTGGCTATGTTAGATTCTGTGTGGTTAACTGTATCCCAGTACGGTCTCTTTGCTCCTACCCGAACCAGAAGCCTTGGATTAACAGCGAAATTTACCAAAGGTTGAGGGCGCGCACCAGGAGGATGGGGGGAGGTATCATTTCCGGTAAGGCGTGTCCCAGATTTCCAAAGCAGTAGGCGTAGGTTTGTTAGCGGCAGTCCTCGCCGCTGTTGTCGCAACTATCTTGCGTTTAGAAGTCCGCAGAGATCTCCGATTGTCTGGTATCGCGATGTCGGCAAACTCACTAAACTTGCATTTACCTACTCTTTAAAAATGGGATCATATTCTCGAGTGGCTTTCTTTTGAAATGATTTAAGCAAATGCCTTTGTCTAAAATCTCAGCAAGTAGCACTTACAGCATCTTCTACTTTAGTCCACTTTGACCTTGAAACATGGAAAACCATCTTGAGACATTCCATTTTCGGGGCTTATTTGAAGACACTATGGTATTTGCTTTTTCATATTGCAAAATGTTTTGGTACTTACATTTTGCGTTTATTTTTCTCAGGCAAAATCCTCTCTGGGGAGCGGCCAATACTGCCTTGGTCAGATGGCTCCCAGCAGACTATGAGGATGGAGAAAAAGAGCCAAAGGGTTGGAACCATGGACGCCTCTATAATGGATTCCAACTTCCTCCGGTAATCCACAAAGTGCTAGACTGTTGGACACTGCATTGTGTGAAGAGAAATTAGATATAACACTAAAATTCAGCAAACTCAATTTAAGCTAGCACTGCATTGGAGATTAGGGCAGAGAAGACAATGTTTGGGGGGCTCTATTGACAATAGAAGTGGTTTAAATCAGTTCGACTGGACACAACGTTTATTGAGAGAAGCGTTTCATCATCATCTAAGTGACCTCTTCAGTCTCAACTGACTGCAGGTACCCCACCCTTATAAACAATACAGTTGCTGTCGAAACCGGCAGAGTTGTGTCACAACCGAAACCAGTGATCGGTTTGATATGCAAATTGCCTTGACCATTTATTATAATTACAATTACCAAATGGGTAGTAAGAGTACATCTGTCACCATCTTGCAATGCTGTGATTGCAACCTTCCCCAATCCTCTGTGAATAGTACACATGGCCATTGTAACTCTAGTGAATGGTCACGGTAATTTGCATATGAAACCAATTGTTGGTTTGGGTCGTTATACCGCTGTGATGTTTATAAGGGTGGGGATACCTGCAGTCAGTTGAGACTGAAGAGGTTTCTTTCAATGCACGTTGTGTCCAGAGGAACTGATGCAGCTTTCTGGGATTTCACACAAATGTCCAAAGGAGTTGAATCAAGTGCAACTGGACTTGGTATATATCTGTGAAGACGTTTTGCCTCTCATCCAAGAGGCTTCCTCAGTTCGTGCCTTTCTGACTAGACCACGCTAGTCTGACTGGCTGGTGATGAGAAAGGCATGAACTGAGGAAGCCTCTTGGATGAGAGGCGAAACGTCTTCACGGATATGTACCAAGTCCAGTTGCACTTGATTCAACTCCTTTGGATAACCATAGCCTGGATGAATGAGAACATTCACAGACATGTTCACACAAATGCTTTCCAATGGTAACAATCTTATGCATTTTGAAGAAATAATTTACTCTCAAGAGCAGTGATGGTTACTAGAGTAGTTGGCTGGCTGGGCCACTGTATTGGGAAGTTATGGTCAGACTTCTGACAGTATCTTGTTAGAAATAGCTTCCTTTTGAGTAAATTACTGGTTCAAAATGCAATAAAAAGATAGCATTTATCTCAAAGAAAAAAATGCTTAATTGCTTTTCCATGTGTCAGTTACTGACCTAGTCTCACAAAGCCAACCAAAATGTCATGAGCTCAGTTAGCGAAGATCAGTATTTTGGAAAATTTCTAGTTGAATGGGGCAACTAGGAACTCATTTTGAAGTCATCCCTTAAGAGTTGAGGTCGTCCCACATAAAACTGAGCCAAATTACCATAGTGAGGGGCTTAATTTTTTTATTTAGTGTAGCAAA
The DNA here is from genome assembly GCF_029633865.1 of Lampris incognitus. NCBI lineage: Eukaryota > Metazoa > Chordata > Actinopteri > Lampriformes > Lampridae > Lampris > Lampris incognitus. The sequence goes on from NC_079226.1 coordinate 43,511,387, forward strand.
GAGTGTTTTGAATAATCTTTGTGTTGCTCAGGTGTTTTGTAATGGAATCAAGCCACAAAGTAAAGATTAACAGTTGATATGTATTAAAAGGTTTGCAAGATATAATAATGCCTGGGGCGCCACGGTGCCCTAGTGGTTACCGTGGTCGCCTCACAGCAAGAAAGTCCTGGGTTCAAACCTCAGGGTTGTCCCAACCTTGGGGGTTGTCCCACGTTGTCCTCTGTGTGGAGTTTGCATGTTCTCCCTGTGTCTGCGTGGGTTTCCTCTGGGGGCTCCGGTTTCTTCCCACAGTCCAAAAACATGTAGGTCAGGTGACTCGGCCGTACTAGATTGTCTCTAGGTGTGTGGGCCCTGTGATGGCCTGGTGGCCCGTCCAGGGTGTCTCCCCGCCTGCCGCCCAGTGACTGCTGGGATAGACTCCAGCATCCCCGTGACCCTGAGCAGGACAAGCGGTTTGGATAATGAATGGAATAGTGTCTGAAGTCTTGGAAATGGGAGAGAGCTTCATATGCATCTTGATGGTTCTTGCTTATTCTCAGCACTGGCATGTTGGAGTCTGCTCTAATCTGCTCAGAGTGCTGTTATAATCTGTCCTTTTGACTTGTCCGAAAGTAAAATCATATATGTGGAATGGAATAAAGGCCCTCTACAGTGACTTTTGAGCTGTATTATGATTTGAAGGGGTTATGTGCTTAGGTCTGTATGAAAAGAGAGAAGCCTCTCTTCCACTAAAAAAGAAACTAAGAGAAGTACATTTCCTTCTGATCCACATCCAACCACTTTTATCATGGATCTGGAGGGAAGAAAACATACCTTCACAACACTGCAATCTGCCAAGAACTACCTGGGAAAACATCATCCAGAAGTGCTGTCAATACACCCATATACTGAGTGGAGATGTTGGACTGTGCCGGTGGCCTCATGTGAATTCGCGCAGCCATCTTCCCACACCGGAAGTAGAAAAGACTTTTCTCTTCTGCAGTTCTCTGGTGGTGGAACAAGTTACCAAACTCCATTCGATCAACTGAGTCCCTCTCCATCTTTAAGAAGAAACTAAAGACCTAGCTCTTTCTCCAACACCTCCACACATGATGGTATTAAAAAATTAAATCGCTTCTATGCACCTTTGCCTTTGTGCACTGCTTGTTGACAGCTACAGTGCATCCGGAAAGTATTCACACCCCTTCACTTTTCCCACATTTTGTTATGTTACAGCCTTATTCCAAAATGGATTAAATTCCTTTTTTTTCTCATCAATCTACACACAATACCCCATAATGACAAAGTGAAAAAGGTTTTGCAGAAATTTTTGCAAATTTATTAAAAATAAAAAGCTGAAATATTGCTTGTACATAAGTATTCACACCCTTTGCTATGACACTCAAAATTGAGCTCAGGTTCATCCTGTTCCCACTGATCATCCTTGAGATGTTTCTGCATCTTGATTGGAGTCCAGCTGTAGTAAATTCAATTGATTGGACATGATTTGGAAAGGCACACACCTGTCTATATATAAGGTCCCACTGTTGACAGTGCATGTCAGAGCAGAAACCAAGCCATGAAGTCAAAGGAATTGTCTGTGGACCTCCGAGACAGGATTGTATCGAGGCACAGATTTGGGGAAGGGTACAAAAAAATTTCTACAGCTTTGAAGGTCCTGAAGAGCACAGTGGTCTCCATCATTTGTAAATGGAAGAAGTTTGGATCCACCAGGACTCTTCCTAGAGCTGGCCGCCCAGCCAAACTGAGCAATCGGGGGAGAAGGGCCTTGGTCAGGGAGGTGACCAAGAACCCGATGGTCACTCTGACAGAGCTCCAGCGTTCCTCTGTGGAGATGGGAGAACCTTCCAGAAGGACAACCATCTCTGTAGCACTCCACCAATCAGGCCTTTATGGTAGAGTGGCCAGACGGAAGCCTCTGCTCAGTAAAAGGCACATGACAGCCCGCTTGGAGTTTGCCAGAAAGCACTTAAAGGACTCTCTGACCATGAGAAACAAGATTCTCTGGTCTGATGAAACCAAGATTGAACTCTTTGGCCTGAATACCAAACGTCACGTCTGGAGGAAACCAGGCCAACTCATCACCTTGCTAATACCATCCCTACAGTGAAGCATGGTGGTGGCAGCATCATGCTGTGGGGATGTTTTTCAGTGGCAGGAACTGGGAGACTAGTCAGGATCAAGGGAAAGATGAATGGAGCAAAGTACAGCGAGATGCTTGATGAAAACCTGCTCCAGAGTGCTCAGGACCTCAGACTGGGGTGAAGGTTTACCTTTCAACACAACAACGACCCTAATCCCACAGCCAAGACAACGAAGGAGTGGCTTCGGGACAAGTCTGTGAATGTCCTTGAGTGGCCCAGCCAGAGCCCAGACGTGAAACCCATTGAACATCTCTGGAAAGAACTGAAAATAGCTGTGCAGCGACGCTCCCCATCTAACCTTACAGAGCTCGAGAGGATCTGCAGAGAAGAATGGGAGAAATACCCCAAATATAGGTGTGCCAAGCTTGTAGCTTCATACCCAAGAAGACTTGAGGCTGTAATCGCTGCCAAGGGTGCCTCAACCAAGTACTGAGTAAAGGGTGTGAATACTTATGTACATGCAATATTTCAGTTTTTTGTTTTTAATAAATTTCTACAAAACCGTTTTGGCTTTGTCATTAGGGGTATTGTGTGTAGATTGATGAGAAAAAAAGGAATTTAATCCATGTTGGAATAAGGCTGTAACATAACAAAATGTGGGGAAAGTGAAGGGGTGTGAATACTTTCCGGATTCACTGTATGTCCTGTCGGACTTGAACCTAGTTTTTTTTATACTTACTTGCATTTTTGCCTCCTGACTAGATCCTTGCTTGTGTTGTATTAACTCTCAGATGTACGTCACGTTGGATAAAAGTGTCTGCTAAATGAAATTGTAAATTGTAAAGCTCAAACAACGGTTGGGAGCAAACATAACTCATAAATGCATTGTGCGGCCAGGGGGAAAGGGATGGACAGAGGTGGATCACAGATGAGGGGAGTCCCTCAGCACTGAGTCATGCTGTCTGCATTCATCCATGTTGCACACGTGCACCGGCATCAAGACGGCTGTTTGCATGTGCATTTATCAGAATGGCTCCAGTGGTTCAGCAACACATGGGGCGGGGGGGGGGGCAGGGCAGGAGCAGGTGTTAATCAAAATGAGCAAAGGTTGGTGCTGTTTGTGTTCTCAGAAAAACATAATGTGATTGAACTTGTTTTGTTATTATTATCTATGATTTTTATACCAATCATTGTTCTCGGTCGTTAAGCTACTGTGGTGTTTATAAGGGTGGGGATACCTGCAGCCAGTAGAGACTGAAGAAGTCCTGTAGATGAGTGATGAAATGTTTCTCTCAATAAGTGCTATGTCCAGATGAACTGGTTCACCTTTCTGTGACTACAGTGCCTTGCAAAAGTATTCAACCCCCTTGACAGTCATTGCTAATTTCTGGATTATAAAAGATACTAACACATCTGTTCCTGAACAATATTATTGTTGTGAACCCATAACTCTAACACATGTTCCTAAAGCCAAAATAAGCTATCCAAAGGAATTGAATCGAGTGCAACTGGACTTCGTATATATCCGTGAAGACGTTTCGCCACTCATCCAAGAGGCTTCATCAGTTCGTGCCTTTCTGACTAGACCAACTGATGAAGCCTCTTGGATGAGAGGCGAAACGTCTTCACGGATATATACCAAGTCCAGTTGCACTCGATTCAATTCCTTTGGATAACCATGACCTGGATGAATGAGAACATTCACAGACAAAATAAGTTATGTTTCACTGACTTTTTATTAATAAATTAAAAACTAGAATATAGAGCTTGCATAAGTATTCAACCCCCACATATCAATACTTTGTAGAGTACCAATTTGCTGCAATAACAGCCATGATTCTCTTGGGCTAAGTATGTACAAGCTATGCACATTCTTCAGGAGTAATGTTTGCCCATTCTTCTTGGCAGAACTTGTACAGGTCTCGCAGGTTAGTGGGATGGTGCCTCTGGACTGCGATTTTCAGTCTGTGACACAGATTTTCAATGGGGTTGAGGTCCGGGCTTTGACCTGGTCACTCCAAAATGTTCACCTTTTTGTTGCTGAGCCATGCCATTGTTGCTTTAGCCTTGTGCTTCGGATCATTGTCCTGCTGGAAGGTGAACCTTCTCCCAAGCTTCAGTTTTATGGCAGACCGCAACAGGTTTTCTTCCAATATTTCCCTGTATTTAGCTCCATCCATTCCTCCCTCAGTGTGAACAAGGTTCCCAGTGCCTGCAGATGAAAAGCAACCCCATAGCTTTATGCCGCCACCACCATGCTTCACTGTAGGGAGGGTGTTTTTAGGGCATGAGCAGTGTTAGGTTTGCACCACACATAACACTTTGAGTTTTGGCCAAAAAGCTAAACTTTCATCTCATCTGACCACAAAACTTTTACCCATATCCTAACTGGGTCTCTCATGTTTTAGCAAACTCTAAGTGTGCTTTTATATGCATCGTTTTGAGCAACAGCTTCTTTCTTGCCACCCTCCCATACAGGCCAGATTTATGGAGAGCCATGATATGGTTGACTCATGCACATTTACTCCAGTTTCAGCCACTGACCTCTGGAGCGGCTTCAAAGTAGTTGCAGGATCATCTGTGGCTTTCCTCACCAGCCCACGTCTTGCTCGGACACTTGGCTCTGAGGAACGGCCTGTCCTACAAAACATCTGGGAGGTGTGATACAGCTTCCACTTTCTGACAATGGATTCAACAGTGTTCTGTGGGACATCCAAACACTTGGATATTGTTTTGTATCACTTTCCTGCCTTCTGCATTTTAATCACTTTGTCTCTTACTTCAGTATTATGCTGCTTTGTCTTCATTTTCTGATGGAGTTCACGCCCAGCTAATGAACTTTACATAGAGTGGAATAATTTGTTATTTGTGTAAAGTGGAGCTTTCGGAGCACAAGGGGTTGACTTCTTATGCAAGCACTATATTTTCGTTTTTAATTTATTAATAAAAAGTCAGTGAAACATAACTTATTTTTGCCTTTGGAACATCTGTTAGAGCTTATGGGTTCACAACAATAATATTGTTCAGGAACAGATGTGTGAGTATTTTTTATAATCCAGAAATTACTGATGACTGTCAAGGGGGTTGCATACTTTTGCAAGGTGCTGTATTCTTGACAAAGTGTGTGGCCAAAGTTACCCCAACTCATCGAAAGTGTGTCCAGTATTCACAAAACATTGTCCATATCTGTAGTAGAGGTAGTAAAGCATGCCCGCATAGTTATTTCAAAATTGACCTACAGGTGGTGCCACAAATGGTAAAAATGCGTATACCTTAATGTGAGTTTTCAGGTAGATCCAATCAACTTTGGCCCCACAGCAACAATTTTTAATATAAAGTCAGTCAAGCAAAGCTGAAGAAAAACTTTAAGAAAAATGGCTATTATCCCATAAGTGTTTGCTCGACTGTTACGTTATTTGGTTAAGATGTTGAGTGCTGTTAAATTACCAGTTAAATATTTACAGTCTGTAGTGGTCTTGGAGGATCTGAGCAATAACCCAACTATCCAGTCAGCTAAACTCTTCGGCAATCAATAATTTCAGGAGGCGGAGTGAAGTTTATGATGTTTACTTGCCAAAAGGTGAAACTGAAATATACAAACACAATATAACACCACAGTTACAAAATTGAAGGTACTACAAAGTAAGTACACAATATGAACACATAAGACATATCAAAAGTACAAATAGGAGTGCCTCAATGCACAAAATAAGAGCTGTAAAGTACCCAATATACAGATGGTATAACGTAGCATACGACTAGCAAAAGGGAACATGCTAACACATAGTAAGCTAGCACAAACCAACACAGAATAACATACTACAGATGAAATGAAAAATGAATGGGATAGACTTTGTAATGCTGTAGTAAATATAGGCCACATGAACTGAAATACTTACAAACATTGCGTTAATCAAGGATGGCGGATAACCTTTCATTGCACACACAATGCACTGGTAAGACGGTATAACGCTTCCCGATTACAATTTGCCGGTCGCGAAGGAAGTACTTCAAAATAAAAGTCCGTCGACAGGATAAAGGTCTCAACTTAAACAATGACTAACAGAGTCCAGAACACTCCCTGCCTGGGGTCTTTTAAAGAGCCCAAATAAACCCAGAACTACTAATCAGTCATCTGTAGAAAGCAAGAGGACCACTTTGGAGACTGGGCGGTGTTGTATCTCTACTTTACAACCGAATTAAGCAGCTTATACAGAATTTAATCTCAATAACTTGGACGACACATGGAATTTGCGGTCTCTTGCTGGGCGCGCTTTATTAGAGAGCAAACTGGCACGAGCGTACCCACAATGCCCTTCCCCCCTGAGGGGCGTGGTAACCACAGACATGACATCCCCCCTTTTCTTGGCATTAAACGCTTATTAACCAAAAAGTACAGCTGATGATTATACTCACATTAATGCAGCTATTGCATATTAAACCATAGTACAGTAATTGTCAAATCAGAAGCATTGTAGAAACTCTTTTTCTTCCAAACACATTAACTAGTGAGAATCACTCATCACTTTAAAACCTAGTCAGACAGTCTACTGGGTGCTCGCTTGATCCTTTGCGGCCTGTCTGGCATGCCTGCCTGTATCTGTATGCCAGAGTCATGCTTGGTTTGTGGACTCTGAGTATTAGTGGCATGTGTGTGTTCTTTTGTTGCCTCTCTGATTTCTGTATCCTCGGCTTCCTGTATTTCCCCCTTTTCTTGAAATGTGCCTTGTTTCAGACTATTTCCTTCGTATCTCTTATCAAAGGTGGTGTTTCTCGAATATCGTGCTCCTGTTGGTGATTCCACTACCACTTTGTTTCTTGTGCGGTGTGGTGTTGAATGTGGTGGAGAACTTGTCAGTTTTGTCCTGTCTCAGGAGAACAGTATCACCGACACTGACCTCTGACTGCTGTGCTCCTCTGTGTGTGTCTGCATGCAGCTGACTCTTAGCCTGTTGCTCAGTGTCATGGTCACACACTTCCTGATCTGTGTTCCCTTCAACCAGTTCAGGTAGCTTTCCTCTCATCTTTCTGTTGAAAAGCAATTCAGCAGGGCTTTTACCTGTTGATGGATGGAGGATGCTCCTGTAGATTGTCACATATTTTCTCAGTTCTTTCTTCCAATCCAGTCCCTCTGATTGAGCAATCCGAATCCTCTTCAGCAGTGACACGTTCTGACGCTCAACTTCTCCGTTGGCCTGAGCATATTTCCGTGTGGTTTTGGTGTGTGATGCCGTTTTCCTCGCAGTACGGTCTAAATTGTTCAGATCTGAACTGAGGTCCATTGTCAGACTTGATTGTGACTGGCAGTCCATGTCGACTGAATATTGACTCCAGACTGTCTATGACCCTCTCTGATGTGGTGGTGGTCATGACGTCATATTCGTAATGCCGGCTGTAATAGTCTACTACCACTAACATGGAGTGGTTAGACGGGTGAGGCCCCAGTAGGTCAACGGCGACATCCCGCCAGGGTCCATCAGGTAGCGGTGTGGGTCTCAGCGGTTCAGGTGGGTCAGGTCTAACCACTATCTGACATCCGTGGCAGGCTTTACAGTGTCTCTCCGCAGCCCTATCCATGCCAGGCCACCACACTTTTGTCCTGAGATGCTGCTTTGTTCCCATGATACCCAGATGTCCTTCATGGGCTAGTGCAAGTGCTCGCGTCTGCAAGGCCTGTGGCAACACTATGCCTCTCAGAACAAGATATCCCACTGTGCATAGCTCACTTGCAATGACAGCATACGGTTTGCACTTTTCAAAGTGTCCAGTCGCTATGGCTTCGCATACCTCATGAAGCTCTGGGTCAGCGGCAGATGCTTCCTCCACTTCTCGGGTGGTGAGTGCTCTTGGCGTTGCGTTCACTGCCACAAACCTCACATACTCATCAGCTCCATGCTCATGCTTGGCCTGTTTCACACTGCTCGACAGGAGTCTTGATAGTGGGTCAGTGACGTTGTTCTTCCCTGCTATATGGACAATTTTGAATTCGTAGGGCTGTAGCCTAAGAACCCATCGTTCTATCTGCGCACAGGGCTTGGAACGGGGACCATAGATCACTTCTTATGGCTTATGATCTGTGACTAGGTCAAACTGTCTCCCATACAGGTATGGATGAAGTCTCTCACAGGCCCAAACTAGACCTAGTGCCTCTCGCTCTGTCTGCGAGTATCTCCGTTCGCAGTCTGTCAGGCTACGGCTGACATAGCACACAGGAATGTTGATTCCTTTCTGCTTCTGCACCAGGACTGCACCTAATCCTACAGGGCTTGCATCTGCTATTACCTGTGTCGGCGCGTCCTTGTCAAAATAAGCCAGGGTGGTTGCTCTGGCGAGCGCTGCTTTCAGAGCACTGAATGCTTGCTTCTGTTCTGGTCCGAATGTGAATGCTGTGTCCTTCCTTGTCAGGCGCCTCAGTGGCTCTGATATGGTTGCAAACTGAGGGATAAATCTGCTGCTGTATTCAACTAGCCCAAGGAAGCTACGCACCTCCGTGGCGCTCTCTGGCTCCCGTGCTTCTGTCACAGCTCGCACCCTCTCCTCTGTTGGACCGATGCCCTTCTCTGACAACAGAATTCCCATGAAAATTAGTCTGTCCATGTTGACTGACACTTCTCTGGATTTAGTGTCAATCCTGTCTCTCTGAGTCTTGCCATAACTGCATGCAGTCGTTCATCGTGCGTGGCTTGGCCACGTGCGTGTATGATCACATCATCAGAAATGTTTTCAACCCCTTCAATTCCAGCCAAGGCACTGGCTATCTCGTGCTGGTATTGCTCACTAGCGGATGACACACCAAACAACAGTCTTTTGTACCCCTACACGCCGTTGTGCACAGCAAATGTGGTGATCTCACGCAATTCAGGAGTCAGTTCGAGTTGGTGGTAGCCCCACTTCAAGTCTAACTTGCTGAATATGGTTGAGCCATTCATCCCTTGGAGTAGCTCATCCCCAGTGGGGATTGGGAAGCGTTCCCTCACTATGGCCTCATTGGCCCGTCTCATATCCAGGCAAAGTCGAACATCATTTCCGGGTTTTGGGACAATCACGACCGGATTCACCCACGGGGTGGGCCCATTCACTGGTCCAATAATGTCCAAATCCTCCAATTCCTTTATTCTGGACTCTACTGCCCCCCGGAGGTTAAATGGAATTCGCCTGAGTGGCTGGGCTACTGGTTTGACCTCTGGGTTAGTGTGTAGACTGACCTGTCTCGTTTTCAGTTTCCCAACTCCACTGAACACTTCAGGGTACTGCTGCTGGAGTGTTTGCTTCATCTCTGTGACGGCAGCAATGTCGGCACCTTTTCTCAGGACGCCCAGTCGCATCGCTCTTTCTTTTCCCAGCAGTTGTTCACCTTTTCCCGTGATTACAATGAATTCTGCACATTCAGTTTTGTTACCTATTGACACAGCACATGTAAATGCACCCTTGACAGTTAATGGCTCACTGGAACAATATGAGCACAATTTCCTGTCTGTCATAGGGACATAGGAATGACACTTAATGCGTTCTGCTTTCAATTTTTCCCACACATTTTCTCCCATCACATTGCTTGTTGCGCCAGAGTCAATGAGCATTTTCCTATTCACTCCCCCCACACAAAAGTTCAGTCTCTCTGACATGTGATTGTCATTAATGGCAAATGCAAAGTCCTCCTGTTCGTCAACATTGTTCATGTAACCCGCACTTTGCGTTGGGCCGTCGTCTCCCTACACGCCCTGGGACTCTGCGTTGTGTTTGTTGTGGTATGATGTTTGCGTGGAAAAGGAAGGAGGCGGAGGCTTGGGATCGTGGCTGAGACCTGGACACTTTATTGGCACTCGCTTACACTTCACCTCTCATCTATCAGCTGGCCGCTGGCCTCATCATACTCACAGCTTCCGGCAGAAGAATAAAAAAAAAAACATTTCTTTCTTTCTCAATAAAATTAAAATAAAAAGTGCAAATGTGCAAATAAAAACATCTCATATCAAAATGCTACCTTACGGCAAAACCAAAGCAAATGTCATCCATTATAAATTAAATGAGGCACTTATTACCCATAAAATTAAACAAAAAAACCATGGATAATCTGCTCAAATAATACTGCATCCTGCGTTATATGCCATGCTAATGCTCAACAGGCTAGCCAACACTTTCTGTCACATTTCTCTTGCCAAATACAATGTTCGACATCAAACTTTAACTAGGTTATAAGCAAACTTGTCTATTAACACCACAGAATAAACAGTTAGACAATATGTGGGATATAAATCAATATTTTTATGATAATGCAGACCGCCAGTAACACTGCTCACCTTCCGGCAGAAGAAACAAAAAAACATGTGATCAACGTGGCCTTTTGCCCGGGACAAGAACTAGGGGTACGGTGTTGCAAGAGGGACAAACATCGCCATTTGCGGCATTCCCAGGGGAACATACAGCGTAACAGTGCCACCCTGTGGCGGATTTGCATTACTACCTTACATCCACGTTTTGTTTCACTCTCTCTTTCTCGCCTTTAGTGCGGCATACCTTTGCAAAGTGATCCTTACTCGGACACTTGGGGCATGTGTGGCCGCGTGCAGGGCATTTTGGATCTCGGCCAATGTGATCAGAATTTCCACATCTATGGCACTTTCCGTCATTTTTATTGTCGCTGTTCGGTTTACCTTTTGTTCTGTGCTTTCCCTTTTTCCCTTTATGGTCAACTCTGTGTACAGTCTCTGGGGTAGCTCCGGTCGATGTGCACGACATGTTAGCCATTTGCTCCTCGATGCTCTCACAGCGAGCAGCTAGTATGTCCAGTGTTACTGCTAGCGTCAGCCCACGACCCTCTTCCAACAGCTTCCTGCGCACATACTCCGATGTTCCCTTACTTAGAATAGCATCCCTTGTTTGGTTATCAGAATCTCCCCCATATCCACAGTCTCTCACAGCCTGTCTCAGGCATGTAGCGAATTGCTGCACTGTCTCACCTGGGTTCTGGTGCATTTTTTGAAATGCGTGCCTGTGTTGACTGGGGGCACGAAGCATGCATTCAATGCCTTGACCGCCTTCTTGTAGTCCGTTGCATCACCAGTGTCCGGTTAAGTTGAAAAAACGTCCTGAACGTCTGGTCCAGCTAGATTTAGTAATAGTTCACGTCTCCTTTGCTTTGTAGCTTCAGGTGAATCGTCAACCAAGATGAGCCCTTTTCCGTCAGCATATAGCTCGAACGATGTTAGCCACCGCTTCCATCTGGAACCTAACATGACTGGCTCTGTGTAGCATGCGAAATTTTGAATCCCGGATTTCTCCATACTAACTAGCTAAACTTGACTCTTTTAACTAATTAATGCATGTTAGTCCTCGTCGCAAATGTTGTATCTCTACTTTACGACTGAATTAAGCAGTTTATACAGAATTTAATCTCAATAACTTGGACGACACATTGAATTTGCGGTCTCTTGCTGGGCGTGCTTTATTAGAGAGCGAACTGGCACGAGCGTACCCACAATGCCCTTCCCCCCTGAGGGGCGTGGTAACCAGACATGACAGGCGGGAGAAGACTTTGTGGGTGTCTTCATTGACGACTCTGATGTCTACTTTCCTCACCGTCCTGACTTGGAAGCGTCTTCACAACCATAGCCATAGGCCACTGGTTTCTTTTGGCCTGACTGTCCTTCATTAAGATGATGTCTCCTATTTGGTGTTTGGGCCTCTTGTCTTGCCACTTGCGACGACTTTGAAGTGTGTGGAGATACTCCTTTCGCCACCTGCTCCAAAAGATGTCTGCTAGACTCTGAACCCGTTTCGATTCTTCCCTGAAGAGATCTCCTGCCTCGAAGTCACCTGGAGGGGGAGGGGAAACGCATGTCTTCTGGGTCAAGAGCATAGCTGGAGTAAGTATGAGAGGAGACGGTGGGTCTGAGGACACTGGGACGAGGGGTCTAGCATTCATGACTGCAGTAACCTCAGCCATGAGGGTAGTCAGGACATTGTGTTTGAGATGCAATGATTCACCTTGAGGGAGCATACAGTCGAGGATGCGACGGGCGATTCCAATCATGTGCTCCCATCTGCCCCCCATGTGAGAAGAGTGGTGTTGTGGTCTCACCCTCCGTCTGGGACTGCCTCCCTGGCACGCTCTGAGATCTCACCCTCTCCGTCTCGGACCGCCTCCCCGGTGCGCTCTGAGATGCCGGAGACATCCGAGCGCTCGAGACGAGCGCTGCACCGCATCAGGTGTTCATCATCACAATCCAGCGCCAGGTGTCTCCAATCACAATCAAGCACGCCAGCAGCAATCCGGCCACTCCTCGCTCCCCATAAGAAGCCTTCCGGAACGCCTCTCCGTGCTTCGACGTACTGAACCCTGTGACCCTCCTCCGCGACTCCCAGTGAATTCCCCGCTCCACGCTCAAGCCTCAGCCTCGTCTTCACCGGACTTCACGTTACCTTTCCATGACCCTCTCCTCGGATTTCCTTAAGACCTGCTCTGGACCTGGATCGGACTCTGACTCACCCTTTTGGATCATGGACTGGACTTGCTAGCCAGGTGCACGCACATTATTCAACACCTCCTTGTCATTTACATACCGCACCACACATAGGCTAAAAACACTAACACATGGTTATATACACAAACCGCTGGACACCACACATAGTTTATTCACATCCCACTAACAGAACGTTTTTTGCACCATACATTCCCCCCACTTTATTCCAGTTATTATTTAGTGGCAGTATTTATTATCTCCCTTCCTTGTTATTATTCCCCTCCCCCAATAAAATCGCCTTTGGGTTTTGAACTGTCATCGTGTGTCTGTCTGCCTTGGGTTTCGCCACACGGGTCTGGTTCTGGTGCGCGAGCCTAACAACTGGGGTGGGTTGAATAACCAGGTACAGTTGTGCCCCTGGAGATACTTCTCCACGATTTCTGAGCTGGAGCTTGGTTTATCCATCTTGAGTTCCTGCAGGCGCCGATGAAGTTAGTGCCTTGGTCCGAGCATATTTGTTTTGCTGGGTCTCTGATAGCAAAGAACCTTCTCAGGGCATTTATTAAACTGCTGGCACGCATAGTCTCTATTACTTCGATGTGCACAGCTCTTGTGCACATGCATGAGAACATGAAAGCCCATGTTTTGCTTTTGACGTGTCCTTCTCTGGTACGACATGAGGTAACGTCCCATTGTCTGAAGACATCCACACCGACATAGGTGAACAGAGGGGCTACTTGGAGACGCTTGGCAGGCAGATCTGCCATTTGTTGGTGTTCTGTCTTCCCGCGAAGCTTCTTGCAGGTGACGCACTTGAAGAGAAGGCTGCTGATGCATCTTTTAGCTCTGACCAACCACAGCCCAGCTGCTCTGACGGCACCCTCTGTAAAGTGCCTCTCTTGGTGTTTTACGGCCTCGTGGTGATGTCGCACGAGCAGGTTTGCGAGGTGATGACGACCTGGGGTGATGATGAGGCTCGTTTCTTCAGTTGCTAGCTTGGACTGAGCTGTGCGGCCTCCAACTCTGAGGAGCCCATGGTTATCGACAATAGGGTTTAGCTTCAGCAGACTACGCCGAGAGGGAAGACTTTGTTTGGAGGCTATGTTCTTCAGTTCTTCAGCATAGTGCTCATGTTGGACGCTCTTCATCACAAGGATCTTGGCTCTATCCAGTTCCTCCTATGAGGGGCCTCTTTGACAGATATGCCATCCACAGCAGCTGCCCTCTTGGGCAGGCAGGGTGAAGGAGCGAGCAATATGGATCAAGTGTGCGACTGTGGGGATGAGAGTGGTCCACTTTGAGAAAGGCTCGAAGCGGTTAGGGTTCAACAGGTCTTGAGAGACTAAGGTGAGGTTCACAGCAACCTCGGGGCGCAAATCGGAGTCAGAGGCAGGGTTGATGAGGTTGAGCGTCTCTTGGGGTTCGAAAGAGTGGGGCGATGGATTCCGAAGAAAGGCTGGTCCAGAGAGCCATGTCGTGCTGCTCAGGAGAGTTGCTGGGATAGACCTAAACCCATAGTCAGCTGGATTGTCGTCAGACGGAACATGCCTCCATTGGTCTGGAGATGTGGACTGCCGGATCCTCTGAACTCTGTTATTTATGTAGACATAGAACCGCCTTTCTTGACTATGAATGTACCCCAAGACTACCTTTCTGTCTGAGTAGTATGTGGTGCGGTGGACCTCCAGGTCCATCTCTTCGATGATCAACTCTGCGATCTCGACTGCAAGTACTGCTGCACACAATTCCAGTCTAGGAATTAAGAGGTCTGGTTGGGGTGCCAGCTTGGCTTTTCCAAAGATGAAGCCAACCTCAGTCTGTCCCTCTTCAGTGGTGGCTTTCAGGTAAACTACTGCTGCAATGGCCTTCGTAGAGGCATTCGCGAAGACACAAAGCTCCCTGAGTACAGTGCCAGAGGGTGAGAAAGACGTATAGGTGCGGGGTATCTGGAGCTCCTGTAGGTCTTTTAGCGAGTCTCTCCACTTTGTCCACTCTGCTTCAATGCTTCTGGGAAGGGGTGAGTCCCAGTATTTGGCTTACTTGGAGAGGTCCCTCAGGAGCAGCCTGCCTTGTATTGTGACAGGGGCTAAGAGACCAAAGGTGTCGTATAGGCTGTTCCCCATAGACAGCACCCCTCTACGGGTGCAGGGCTTCTTCTCATCCATGGCCTGGAATGTGAACGTGTCTGAGGCAGTGTTCCAGGACACTCCGAGGCTGCATTGAAGGGGAAGGTCATCAGTAACAAGGCTGAGGTCCTTGATATCCTTAGCACGATCTTCCAGAGGGAATGCTTCTATCACAGCAGGTCTGTTGGAGGCTATTTTATGCAGCCTGAGGTTCGGGCTCAGTGTTATGAAGTTCTCTAAAACCAGACTGGAAACTATTTGGGTAGCATGGTGGCACAGTGGTTAGCACTGTCGCCTCACAGCAAGAAGGTCCTGGGTTCGAACCCCAGGGTTGTCCAACCTTGGGGGTCATCTCAGGTCGTCCTCTGTGTGGATTTTGCATATGCTCCGCATGTCTGCGGTGGGTTTTCTCCGGGTGCTGCGGTTTCCCCTACCATCAAAAAAAGACATGCATGTTAGGGTTATACTCCTGTCTTTGCCCTTGACCAAGGCATGGCAGGACGAACTAGAGTTGGTCCCCAGGTGCTGCACGGTGGCTGCCTACTGCTCCTAGCTACACAGTTAGAATGGGTTACATGCAGCGCATAATTCCCCTACGGGGATCAATAGAGTACATCAAAAATTAAAAAAAAGAAAATTAACAAGAGTATTAGTGTTCATAAAAGAAACCAGTTGAGATGAAATTACGCTCTCCAGAACCTTAGATAAAAAAGGCAATTTGGAGATTGGCCTCTAGTTACTCAAGGACAAGGTATCTAAATTTTGTTTCTTCAGCAATGGGTGAAAAATAGCATGCTTAAAACTGTCTGGAAAAGAACTAGAGGCTAGAAAATTATCAACCATTTGCAGAGTAATGGGATAACGGTTGAAAATACCTCCTTGAGCAGCTTCGTGGGAATGATGTCTAAGATGCAGGAGGAGGAGTTCATATTGGAGACAAAATGTCTTTATGCATGCTCAATAATCCAGGTAAAATCTCAAAGAAAGTTGAATCGGTTCATCTCGACACAACATTTATTAACAGAAAGGTTTCATCACTCGTGATGTCCCTGAGATGAGTGATGAAATGTTTCTGTCAATAAACGTTGTGTCCAGATGGACTAATTCAGCTTTCTTTAACATGTTGCAGACTGTACTCGCTAACACTGAAATTGTAATGGTTGAAACTGGGTAAAAGAGGCATAATTTACACGGGGAATGGAACGAATGCAAGAGCCAGGCTGGATTTGGGACCTGATATTCTCCATCTTGTTCACAAAATGAGTGAAAATTTTTTCTCATCAGGTTCCAAAAGAGAAGTGGAGGGACCATTAATAACAGAATCAATTACCCTTAAAAGAACTTTAGGATTGTGGTTACTTCTTGATATCAGTTCAGAGAAGTATGATGATCCTGCATTCTTAAAGTGATACTGACATCAAAATCTGAACATTCCTATTGATAGGCTATGTTCCGAGTTGGAATGTGACCACGGAGAAATTTAGTGGCCAAAGCAGCGCGTCTGCAGCCACTCGAGAGAGACCTGTGATTGACTGTAGATGGTGTCCAATGACAAACTGTGCTGGTGGATACGGAGACACCAGTCAATTTGCATATAGGGTGTGTCCGTAGCGAGATGCTATAAAACCACGGAGAAGCCGTTCTTTTTTCTAAATTTATTTCTAGTTTTTCCCCTTATCCCACCCGATCAACCCAGTGGCATATGGCTGGAACTCTTGTCGAATAACTCCCCTGGCTCACGTTTCCACAGGAAGGAGGTAGTTGTAACACCAGCTTCCTTCAAACTCGTGTCGGCTGCTCTCGCCATTTTACACGCTGAAGCCTCGCATGGATTGCATTACCCTCAGGCTGCGAAGGAGATGTAGGGAGAATGCTTTCAGTTGATTGGCTACAGGCACCCGGATGGGCCAGAGGGGTCGCTGGAGAACAACGAGTCCCTGAACGCTACACCGATCTACACCCACTATCCCTCGGGTAAGGGTGGCCTAATGAATACCTTACCCCGTGGACGCTCTGGCCGTGACCGGTTACGGCGAATCTGGGTCTGGGAGAAGCCGTTCTTTCACCCCCTCCTGCTAGCTACTTGGCTCCAGTTGGTGCTATTTTGCTGAGACTTGAGACTTTATTATCGATCTTGCAATGACGTATTGCTATCTATCTATCTATCTATCTATCTATCTATCTATCTATCTATCTATCTATCTATCTATCTATCTATCTATCTATCTATCTATCTATCTATCTATCTATCTATCTATCTCTCTATCTCTCTATCTATCTATCTAAATATCTTTCATCTATCTAACAGTTGTTTGTATCACTGAATCCTCCTCCTCGAAACTGTAATCCTTGCAGAGGATCTCCCTCTCGCTATCTGACATTTTTTGTAAATAACAAGTGACGAGCGGTACTAAGCCCCACCCTCCCAGGAAGGTAGTAGCCAATAGCTTTGACTTCTTAAAACCACACATATTTTCAGTTATGATTCAAACTCCCAATGTTAAAATGTGTGTTCAGAAAGGGCACGTCAGTCGCTCTTTAAGACTCGAGAGAGAGAAACCAGATGAGAGCACAAGGTCTACGATGTGGCCTTTGGAATTTGTGGCCCCTGTAACAGATTGAATGGGGTTAAAAGAGTCTATAAGATCCAAAATAAAAGAGTCTGTATGATCAACAAAAAAAGAAAAAGAAAAAAAGGTGAAGTCAGGGAATGGGAAGGACAACACACATGAATATTAAAATCACCAAGAATAAGCACCCTGTCATATTTGGGCATGACAACAGATAGATCACAAAACTCAAGAGATAGAAATAAAATGAATTGGGGGACCTGTAAATTAAACTGCAGAGTAAAGGGGAAGGGCCAGTGATTAAAAAACATATAAGCTTAAATGAAATAAAATTACCAAAAGTAACAGGATGGCACTTAAGACCTAATTTATAAAAAAAAAAACACTGTATCAGAGTGCCAGGGAATATGAAAACATGCAAAATCAGGGGAGTTAGCCTCAATCAGGGAACAGTGTCCCCTGGGGACAGCAATGTCTCAGTAATCACAAAAATTCCAGATTATTAGAAACATTAATATCATTAATGATAAAGGACTTATTACCAAGAGATCTCACATTCAAGAGGCCAAAATTGTTTGGTGTCAAAGCAGAATTAAAACCAAAACGGACGCAAAGTGCAGATATTTGCTCCAGATATTCGGTTGTTGTTGTTTCTGCGATTAGATAGTCGTGTGGATGAGAAGTACGGTGCCTAATAATAGTCTGTATGGGGGAAAATCCCGGCGAGAGGGTCAATAACAGATGAGGCCAGCAGAGGGAGCCAGTGGGCGGAACAGTACCGTTGAGTGCCACCACAGGTGGAAGCGGAGGCTCAGGGATGGAAGCACGGGCTGTAAACAGTCAGTCATGTGGAGAGGACTGTACGGCGTGCTGCAGGTGGGCCGCTGCCATCCGGCTACCCAGCCTGTTTGAGTAGACTCCGTCAGATCTGAAGAAGGAAAGACAATCCCAAAACAGATGAAAATTGTCAATAAAACCAATATTGTGAGCTCTGTAGATGGAGATGAGCCATGTGTGCAGTCTGAGGAGTCTGCTGAAAGGCCCCGTTCCACGGACCAGTGTTGGAATAGGACCTGAGCTAAAAACAGACTTTCCACAAGTACTTAAAAAGCTGAAAAGGTCAATAAAATCATTTTAGGTTAATTCAGAATGCTGACGAGCTGCATTGTCGGTCCCCACATGAACAATCACTGTATTGGTGGAGGACGGGACTGAGCGGATCAACCCCGGGAGTTTATTCAGGACATCAGGGACAAGTCCAGAAAGCCTGGAGCCGCATGACCGCAGGCTGACACTGGACGGTGTGAGCCTAAAAGAGCCTGTGTATTTGACTGTGACTGAAAACCTAGAAAGAAGGAAATTTATTCAAACAGACTGTTCTCAGGAGGTGAGGAAAGAGCTGCCCACCATTTTAGTTATTTTGTTGCTTGTCAGATTAATAAAGCCTACAGTTTTCAGAGCCAAGTATGTGGTCCTCTCTACCTCAACAAGCATATGTCATTATTCCATCATCATTGTACTGGATATTTTTTTTCCAGAGGAGGTAGGATGCCATAAAGATGCTCTGATGGGCCTTTTCAATGAGATATTTTCCTTCCTGTTAATAATGAAACAGCAAAAACACTGAATGTTAGACACTAATCCGCTGTTTTGGGAGAAATCTACAGTTAAGTAACCATGTGAAATGGTTTTGCAAAACTTCCACAAACCTTGCTATTATTGATTATATCTAATAATTCTGATATGTTAACAGGTATGGGAGGTCAGCAAACAAATAATGAAGAGCACTTCTAAATGGAAAGATGAGTCCTATTCTCAGTTATTGGTGGAATGGGGCCAGTACATTGACCATGACATAACCTTCACCCCTCAAAGCATCAGCAGAAGGGCTTTTGTGACAGGGCAGGACTGTCTGAGTACATGTGAAAATACAGATTCTTGTTTCCCAATTCAGGTAAACTAAAAACTCGACAACTTTTCCTGTCTGCTTGCTAACTACCAGTCTGTAATAACTAAATACAACAATTTATTTTTTTCTTTGTTACAGTCACATGACGTGTTGGAGGGTGGCAAAAGCTGCATGCCTTTTTATCGGTCCTCACCATCATGCTTTGCCAGTTTTGGGTCAAATATTAAAGAAGTTCTACAAAGGCAACAGATGAATGCCATCACGTCGTTCATTGACGCCTCTGCTGTATACGGCCACACACCAGAATTACAGAGGTCACTCCGCAACCTGTCTGGCGCCGATGGTCGAATGGCCGTTAACAACCGTTTCCAGGATCCAAAAGGCAGACCATACCTGCCTTTTGTACCTATTACCCCATCAGCTTGCTTTCAGGATCACCACGGGGAGAGAGTTGAGTGTTTTTCTGCTGGAGACAGTCGAGTCAATGAGGCTCTGGCCCTGACCTCCCTGCATACCCTGTGGATCAGAGAACACAACCGGATTGCAGAAATACTGAAAGGTCTCAATGGCCACTGGAGTACTGAGACTCTATACCAAGAGACCCGCAAGATCATTGGAGCCCTGCATCAGGTATGACAAAGAAATTGTTGCGGCGTCAACCTGCTATAATAAAAAGGCTTTTGCGCACATCCCCAACCCAACTAAATTGAAATTGGCGATCGATAATGTGATTTAAATGTCTTGATGCATGCTCAATAATCCTGGTAAGAAAATCAAAGAAGGTTGAATCAGTTCATCTGGACACAACATTTATTGAGAGAAACGTTTCATCATCATCTAAGTGACCACTTCAGTCTCAGCTGACTGCAGGTGTCCCCACTCTGATAAATAATACAGTGGCATAACGACCCAAACCAACAACCAGTTTCATATGCAAATATGGGTGTGACCATTAACTGCCGTTACAGTGGTCGTGTGTACCATTCACAGAGGATTAGGGAATGTTTGCAATCACAACATTGTAAGATGGCGACAAGTACTGCTGAGGAATGCTGGTTTGAACAGGGAGTCAAAGAGGCCATCTATGTGAAGAGGGAACGACCATACTTGAATCGAGGTGGGGGGGGGGGGGGCTAAGAGTACATCTGTCACCATCTTAAAAAATGCTGTGATCGCAACCATTCCCCAATCCTCTGTCAATAGTACACATGGCCATCGAAACTCTAGTTAATGTCACATCCATGTGTGCATATCAAACTGGTTGTTGGTTTAGGTTGTTATGCCACTGTATTGTTTATAAGGGTGGGATACCGGTAGTCAGTTTAGACTGAAGAGGTCACGTAGGACCCTGATACACCAGGCCGACGGATGTCGGGCTGTTGGTGAGCATCTGTGACCCTAGTTTTTGCAGTGTGTCCCGCACTGTTGGCACTAGTCGGACCCCTGTTAGCTAGAGGAGGCTCTAGTGTAGCGACCAGGACACATACCCACATCTGGCTACCATCCCACAGACACAGCTAATTCCATCTGTTGGGACGCCCGACCAAGCCGGAGGTAACACGGGGATTCGAACCGGTGATCCCCGTGTTGGTAGGCAACGGAATAGACCGCTACGCTACCCGGACGACAAACATTATTTTTGACACCTTCTGTTGCTGTCATATTCAAGACAATAGCTAACCTTGAATATACAAATCCTGAAGACTTGTTGTTACTCCTTTTAATGGTAACTGTTTGGTAGGACTTTCCAGGCAATACTGATGCATCATGAAGCACTTTACATCTTCAGCATAGCAAATGAGGAAGAGACCATGTAGAGGTGAATTGGAAGAGGATGTTGTTGTGTCTTACAGATAAATATGGCAGATCAAGCTCGGGAGAATCCATTACCAACACGGAGGAAACTCATTTCAGACACTTGTATCCGCGATCTCACCCTTTCGGTCACCACCCAAAGCTCATGACCATAGGTGAGGGCTGGAACCAAGACTGACTGGTAGATTGAGAGCTTTGCCTTCCGGCTCAGCTCCTTCTTCACCACAACGGTCCGGTACAACATCCACATTACTGCTGATGCTGCACCAATCCACCTGTCAATCTCCCGCTCCATCCTACCCTCACTCGTGAACAAGACCCCGAGATACTTGAACTCCTTCACTTGAGGCAACAACTCATCCCCAACCCAGAGGGAGCAATCCACCATTTTCCGGTAGAGAACTTGGAAGTGCTGACTCCCATCCCGGCAAACAACAAAACAATTTGGCCCTAAGTGGCAGGTAGAGCAAAGACTGTTTGTTACATTTATTATCTGGGCTCTTTATAAATAAGTATATTTACTGTTGGTCTCCAAAGTGGCTCTGGAAAGTATTTCCATCTAAATGTAATGTACATGAGTAGTAGTTTTTGTTTAAGCTAATATTACCAGGATTTGTTCAAACAAGGACAGAACTCTCAAATCCCATTTCTGTTGTGCAGAAATAGGCTGAGGAGGAGGCTCAGATCGGCAATCTGGCAACTCTGTCAAATGCCAGATGAGCTGGCCCACTAGTTGGCCGCAAGGCCAGCAATATGGAGAAATATGTGTGTGGAGGGTGGGATCGACTTGCTGGCCGCGGTCCACTTGCTGTTGGAACAGCCCATCTGATTGGCGGTTACACGATCCAAATTGTCAACAGGCTACTTATACTGAAAGGGGCCGGTGACACGTTGTGTTTAAAAACGCGCGGGAAACGTCAGCCATGCTGCTTTCATCCTTTATCAAGGTGCTTGGGAGGTCGCGCTACTGTCACGCCTGCCATTACTAAGCAGCCAGAAGTCGCGCGTGACACCAAACGTGACTAATGGTCCAATTCACAAGCAGTGTGCAGCGGTCTGTCGATTTGGCCATTCATGCGGAACAGTTGTGGTAATTGGCGGACTGGCCATCTGGAGCAGCGGGAGTTTTCCCGGTGGGCCGCTTGACAATTGGGGTCGATGCAATGTAAAATATTGTAACGATCACAGATACTAGACTCTCTAGCCCTTGGCTAACGGATCCGACCCTTTAGTCAACTGGTTTGCGTAGTCGCCCGTTGTGTGGGAGACCCGGGTTCGCGTCCCGGCTGTGGTGGTTCCCAGCTGCCCCCTGAATTTGCTACAATATAGATAACCCCAACCCCCACTTAAGTAGAAATAACCAAGTGTTGTGTGTTTGACTGGCCAGGTGAGTGGGCTGCCGGCCCACTGCGATTGAGTATTAAATCTGTCGGCCTCTCTTTCCCAGACAGCTACTTTGGGTCCAGTCCATTCTAACGTTTCCCGGGCCCTGCCCCTCCCCTGTCTCTGTTAAGGGGCGACATTTGGATAAATAGTAGAGTGGAGCAAGATGGACAAAAAGGTAAAGGTGGTGCTGAAAAGTGGAGAGAGAAGAAGTTGAAGTTCCTTGAGGCTGATGCAGCCAAATCTTTTAAAATAAATTACTCATTTGGTGCCGTTTCCCGTCAGTCATCTCAGCCTAGTGAGCCTGAAGGCACTGGCAGCAGAGAGCAGAGAGAGCCGCCCACTGAGCCCAGTGATATTAGTTCACCTGCTAGTCAAGGTTTTGCAGCTAAAGCGGTAAGACAGAAGACAATATGGATAAGATAAGCAATGTTTGGGTTTGGCTAGCTGAATATTTAGCTATATTGGGTGCTTTTTGTTGAAGCAAGCACTCGTCAGTGTCACTTATTGTGAACCAACCAGTCACAGCCTGGATTGGGCAGGACATTAAAAATAAGGTTGAAGTGCTACGGCAAACTTTTGAAATGTTGGAACTCATAGACCCTTTTACAGCTGATGTCAAAAATAGCGCGCGGATTTAGGCAACGGAAGTGGCGTGGTGAAGCGGCGAAGAAGAAAACCATGCCTGGAGAAATGGCACAAGATGAGACTTTTACTGGGGGCAGTGTGCATACAGGATTGGTGTCCATAATCAAATTCTGGATACAGTTGCTTCCATCAGCGATTTCTGAGTAATGGCACTTTGTATGCTGACATGGCTCTTCTGGACCCTAAAAACCTTAGTCAGCTAACATCCAGTGCCAATCAGGGTTTGAAGAATACACAACCAGGACTATGGAGGATCATGGACCTGAAGGAAATGAAGACGAGGTGGAGATTGGGAACAGGAGCTGCTCATCTTGCAAGGACTGTCCAGTGTGAGGCTACCGTATTCTTGGTCAGTACAACCTATTGACCGACGCATACCACATCCTGGGCCTTGTTTACAAGTTCCTACTGACCCTGTCAGTAACCCGGGTAGCTTGCGAGCGGAGCTTCTCTACTCTGAAATTCATCAAGAGGAGGCTCAGGAGCACTCTATCTCAACAGCACCTGGAGGCTGTTATGCTCATGGCTACTGAGCGAGACGTTTTAATGGCCCGGGACAGTGACCTGGTTATAGACGGGGTTGCTGAGAGAAGTGAGCTGCTGCAGAAATTGCTAATTTAAGGAGGTAGGAAGTGTTTATTTTTATTTTATTTTATGACTTCCCCAGTCTTTTCACCAGCACATTTCTTCCTGTATTATTTGTTTTACTGGTCAGATGGCTCCAGAGATTCTTGCCACCTTGCTGCCAGTGCCTTTCTGCCAAAATGTGCTCCTTCTAGCCAGCCTCCTCCTAAGAGTAACACATTCCCTTGTTCTATTTTACATCTATTTTACTAAAGTTATTGTTATAAATATTGTTCAGTAATCTTATTTACATAAAGTGTGGCGTGGTTTGGGTGGGAGGTGGTGTGTTGCCGGGGGGGGGGGTAGTGGGCCAGGCCAGTCTGAGTCAAAAAGTCCAGGGCCCTCTGGTGCAGTCCATCCTTCAAGCCCGAGAAAAATAAGGGAGAATTTCACCAACTGATCCAGGAGCTTCGTCTGTATGATAAGAAGATCAATGCTTATTTCAGAGTCGACAAAGACCAGTTTGACTTTCTTCTGAGAAATATTGGCCCAAGTATCAAAAACAAAGCTTCTGCTGTGAAACCACCTCTCCAGCACAACTGCTCTGCGTTTGTCTGAGGTAGTTAGCAAAAGGCAATGTGGATTTATTTTTTTCCAAACAGATAATCTGAAATTCTTTCAAAGTCGTAGACAGACCAACAACCCTTTTGCCAGTGATCTGGTCTATGCATTTGGGTTGTACCTGCAAGGATGGTTTACCATTAATTTGAACTTCTCTACCAAGCAATGAGTGGGCTACCTACAGTGCATCCGGAAAGTATTCACACCCCTTCGCTTTCCCCACATTTTGTCATGTTACAGCCTTATTCCAAAATGGATTAAATTCTTTTTTTTTCTCATCAATCTACACACAATACCTCATAATGACAAAGTGAAAGAGGTTTTGTAGAAATTTTTACAAATTTATTAAAAATAAAACACTGAAATATTGCATGTACATAAGTATTCACACCCTTTGCTATGACACTCAAAATTGAGCTCAGGTTGATCCTGTTTCCACTGATCATCCTTGAGATGTTTCTACATCTTGATTGGAGTCCACCTGTAGTAAATTCAATTGATTGGACATGATTTGGAAAGCACACACCTGTCTATATAAGGTCCCACTGTTGACAGTGCATGTCAGATCAGAAACCAAGCCATGAAGTCAAAGGAATTGTCTGTGGACCTCCGAGACAGGATTGTATTGAGGCACAGATCTGGGGAAGGGTACAAAAAAATTTCTACAGCTTTGAAGGTCCCGAAGAGCACAGTGGTCTCCATCATTCGTAAATGGAAGAAGTTTGGATCCACCAGGACTCTTCCTAGAGCTGGTCGCCCAGCCAAACTGAGCAATCGGGGGAGAAGGGCCTTGGTCAGGGAGGTGACCAACAACCCGATGGTCACTATGACAGAGCTCCAGCGTTCCTCTGTGGACATGGGAGAACCTTCCAGAAGGACAACCATCTCTGCAGCACTCCACCAATCAGGCCTTTATGGTAGAGTGGCCAGACGGAAGCCTCTGCTCAGTAAAAGGCACATGACAGCCCGCTTGGAGTTTGCCAGAAAGCCCATAAAGGACTCTCCGACCATGAGAAACAAGATTCTCTGGTCTGATGAAACCAAGATTGAACTCTTTGGCCTGAATGCCAAACGTCACGTCTGGAGGAAACCAGGCACCTCTCATCACCTTGCTAATACCATCCCTACAGTGAAGCATGGTGGTGGCAGCATCATGCTGTGGGGATGTTCTTCAGCGGCAGGAACTAGGAGACTAGTCAGGATCGAGGGAAAGATGAATGGAGCAAAGTACAGAGAGATCCTTGATGAAAACCTGCTCCAGAGCGCTCAGGACCTCAGACTGGGGCGAAGGTTTACCTTTCAACACGACAACGACCCTTAGCACACAGCCAAGACAACGAAGGAGTGCCTTCGGGACAAGTTTACCAACTGTGTTTCTCCGGCTGGCAGTCTGGAAGGAGACCCCTCGCCACTTTCGTGACAAGGCGAATCCAGGCCGAACCACTGCTTTTTCCCACATACACCCAGAGACGCATTCATGTGACGAACACAAGCCGACTCCGCCCCCCTCCCAAAGACAGCGCTGCTAATTATTGCTGCTTCATCGAGTCCGGCCATAGTCGAATCTGACGAGACTGGGGCGCGAACCCCGGTCCCCAGTGGGCAACTGCATCGACACAAAGCCGACGCTTAGACCGCTACAGCACCGCGGACCCCAGAACATTACTGAAACACAAGTTGAGCATAAATATAAACAGTCCCATAAGTCCTTGCACTCCCACAGTGTGGAGCCGCCAACAGTTGGAGTGACCGCCTCCCCTGGTTGCTACATAGCCCCCACCTGAGGGGTCAGTCATCCCCATCACCCAAAACAGTCGCTCAAATGTCCAGGGGGCTGTCACTTGCGAACAGGCTGCCCAAAGCACCATGTGCCATAGGCCCTCCTCCATCGCACTCCGGAGCCAGCCCGAGCCCGGTGGGTGCAGGAGTCGCAGCAGTGCACGTGCAGCTCCACGACGCATCAACAGCCAGGCCAGTAGAACTGCCTCTGGAGGCGGTGGAGGGTCTTGGTGTTCTCGTAGTGCCCCGCCCCACCAAGCCATGGACCATCAGGAGAACCTGGGGATGGAGCACGTAGGGAACCAATAGCTGTAAGAGACCACTCCCTCATCCGGGAGCTTGCCACCTGCGGTACACCAACCCGTCGTGGAGCTCAAAGCTGTCCCACTGCAAGTGGTAGGCCCCCACCTTGGGCCCCAGCACTGACACCTCCATCCACTCAAGGTGCTGCCCTGTCTCCAGCCAGCCCTTCACCAGCACAAGGGCCATGTCTGCCTCCTGCTGCGGCATGGACAACAGGAACAACCTCTCCTCGTTGCTGGTGGTCTTGACGTCTGCCACTGTCGGCGTCATCTGGCACTTTAACATACAGGCCTGGGTTTTGTTATTATTTCTGTTAAAACATAAAAGAAATGTGCCTTTCAAGCTGACAGCCAGTTTTGATGGGCTCGATTGTTTTAGTGGAAATCTGTAATTCACTGGTGATAATCTGTTCAAAGTTAAAAAGATTCTATTAAACAAAAGTATTTGAATTTAAATATACTTCTCTTGTGTTAATTTTACATCAATTCTGTGATTTTACATTTAAATATTCATTATTACAAGTTTCAGTCTTAAGAAGAAAGCGATTAATTGCCATTAACCACAGTAAATTGTGCAATTAGTTGGTTAATTTTTTAATCGATCAACAGCCCACTAAAATCTACCCTGGAGGCTGCAGCGAGGGCCTCCACATGGCTTTGGATCAGGAGGAGTGATCTGTGGGCCAGTGCTGCTGGGACCCAGCCAGGGCCTGAGTAGCCCTGGCTGGGTCCCCCGAGAGAGGGTGTATGATGTTGAAAGACCTGAAACACCCGAGGACCTCAGGAGCCATCACTGATGAAGTGTCCCAGTGCATCCTAGGATGTATCTGTGAATCATATGATAATGGCACTCTACAAAATATCACAAAACCAGTACATACTAATAATGCTGTACATTTTATTTATTGATCCATCTCAAAAAAACAAAAACGTTTTGCTTTACTATGATATCTCCTCTCTTTTCAACCTCCAGATAATAACCATGAGAGATTATGTTCCCAAAATTATTGGCCCAGAGGCTTTTGATCATTATATTGGACCCTATGGGGGATACGATCCGTCTGTGAACCCTTCGGCCTCAAATGTGTTCCCGACTGCAGCGTTCCGCTTTGGCCATGCCACTATCTCCACGACCCTCAGGAGACTCAATGAGAGCTTCCAGGAACACGAGCATTTCCCCTCCTTAAGAGTGCACAACACGTTTTTCAGTCCATGGAGACTCGTCAAAGAAGGTCAGTGTGCTCAGTATGAAGCCTGGTGATGAAACCAGCATCACAGCTCTTCTTCACCACTGTAGCGCTTTGTAATCCAAGCAGTACTTTAGGATTTTAGCACACGAAATTAATTTTTAGCTCGCTTGATGTGTTTTGTATGCAGTATATCATGTATGCTTATTTTAATGTGGCAGTATACCTTGTAGGGTGTTTAGTATGCAGTATATTATGTATGCTTATTTTAATGTGGCAGTATACCTTGTAGGGTGTTTTGTATGCAGTATATCATGTATGCTTATTTTAATGTGGCAGTATACCTTGTAGGGTGTTTTGTATGCAATATATCATGTATGCTTATTTTAATGTGGCAGTACACCTTGTAGGAAAGGCAGTTGGTCCTGATGACATACCTGTGGAGGTATGGAGGTGTTTAGGAGAGATGGCAGTGGGGTTTTTAACTAGATTGTTTAACACAATCTTGGAAAGTGAGAGGATGCCTGAGGAGTGGAGAAGAAGCATACTGGTACCGATTTTCAAGAACAAGGGCGATGTGCAGAACTGTAACAACTACAGAGGTATAAAGTTGATCAGCCACAGCATGAAGATATGGGAAAGAGTAACAGAAGCTAGGTTAAGAGGAGGAGAGGTGATGATTAGCGAGCAGCAGTATGGTTTCATGCCAGGAAAGAGCACCACAGATGTGATGTTTGCTTTGAGAATGTTGATGGAGAAGTATAGAGAAGGCCAGAAGGAGTTACATTGTGTCTTTGTAGATTTAGAGAAAGCATACGACAGGGTGCCGAGAGAGGAGGTGTGGTATTGTATGAGGAAGTCAGGAGTTGCAGAGAAGTATGTAGGAGTGGTGCAGGATACGTATGAGGGCAGTGTGACAGTGGTGAGGTGTGCGGTTGGAATGACAGATGGGTTCAAGGTGGAGGTGGGATTACATCAAGGATCAGCTCTGAGCCCTTTCTTGTTTGCTATGGTGATGGACAGGTTGACGGACAAGATCAGGCAGGAGTCTCAGTGGACTATGATGTTCGCGGATGACATTGTGATCTGTAGTGAGAGTAGGGTGCAGGTGGAGGAGAGCCTGGAGAGGTGGAGGTATGCACCGGAGAGAAGAGGAATGAAAGTCAGTAGGAGCAAGACGGAATACCTATGCGTGAATGAGAGGGAGGACAGTGGAGTGGTCAGGATGCAAGGAGTGGAGGTGACGAAGGCATATGAGTTTAAATACTTGAGGTCAACTGTTCAAAGTAATGGGGAGTGCAGAAGAGAGGTGAAGAAGAGAGTGCAGGCAGGGTGGAGTGGGTGGAGAAGAGTGTCAGGAGTGATTTGTGACAGAAGGGTACCAGCAAGAGTTAAAGGGAAGGTTTACAAGATGGTAGTGAGACCAGCTATGTTGTATGGTCTGGAGACAGTGGCACTGATGAAAAGACAGGAGGTGGAGCTGGAGGTGGCAGAGATGAAGATGATAAGATTTTAATTGGGAGTGACGAAGAAGGACAGGATTAGGAAGGAGTATATTAGAGGGACAGCTTAGGTTGGATGATTTGGAGACAAACCAAGAGAGGCAAGATTGAGATGGTTTGGACGTGTGGAGGAGAGATGCTGGGTATATCGGGAGAAGGATGCTGAATATGGAGCTGCCAGGGAAGAGGAGAAGAGGAAGGCCAAAGAGGCAGAGGTGGAAAAACCCGGTCCAGAAAGTAAAAACCCTAACCGTGTCTTTACTCCATCCATGTATTAAACCAGCTGATTTGGGAAACTAGTTGGTGCAATCTGATGGTTTAGAACGTGGGTGGATCTGAGACCCTTGAAGCTGAACAAATGTAGGGATGATACATTTGGGAGTACCAACAGCCCGTGATTGTATGGGCTGTTGGTACTCCCAGTTGTATGAGGTTCTGGAATGCCATTGTGGGAGGCTGAAATGGCGGTTCCGATCCTGAAGGAGTGTCCGGAGTAATGAATGGGAGAAATGCCAGACGAGGACAGTATGTGGCAGAAGTGATGGTGGAACCAGAATCGAGTAGCCACTTGTCCGTATTCAGTGATGAAAAGAGGGTCTGTCGATATTACGGTCTGAGATTTCCGGAATAGCAAGTAGTTTGTGAGGGTCTCGAAAGGTTTTCCGCGGTGCTTGGAGTTTGAAGTGAAAGAAGGGTGTAGGCCGACTGGATTGATTGGTTTTTGTGTGCTTTGAGGTGTCATCTGAGACGTAAGATGGGTTTGAAATGCAAAAAATCACTGCCCAAGGGAACGAACGCCAGCCAGGATGACTGTCGGAACCGCCGGTCTGCATGGGCTAGCAGTTAGCTTAGCCCACTCCGGTTCCACGTCCTGTCAGACCGCCCTCGCCGTTTCCACCTCAGGCGCAGCTCCAGGCAGAGGCCGTGGTCCCCGCGCCCACCGGATGAAGCAGACCAGAGTTTGTTAAGTAGTTCCACCACCGCGGAACTACAGAAGACTAGAGTCTAGCTAGTGACTTAGGGCCCTGTTGTGGTGGTAGTACCAGGCACCTTCCATTGGCATTGGCATAGTGAGCAGGGCTGAGTGTAGACCTGAATGAGGGAGTTCAGGTAGGCGGGAGCCGTCTTAGTTGCTGTTTTGTAAGCAAGTGTCAGGGTTTTGAATTTGCTGCGACTGGGAGCCAGTGGAGGGATATGACCAGCGGAGTGACGTGTGCTGTTTCGGGTTGGTTGAAGACCAGACGCGCCGCTGCGTTCTGGATCATCTGCAGGGGTCTGAACTTACATGCGGGAGACCTGCCAGTAAGGAGTTGCAGAAGTCAGTGCATGATATTACAAGAGCCTGTAATAATAATAATAATAATGATAATAATAATGATGATAATAATTAATAATGACTTTATTTATAAACACTTTTCTAAAACAATGTTACAAAGGGGTTTACAAAGAAATAAAACCAGACAAGGTAAAAATAAGAGTAAGACGGTGGGGTACCTGCTGTCACTGTATTGTTTATAAGGGTGGGGACACCTGCAGTCACTGTATTGTTTATAAGGGTGGGGTACCTGCTGTCACTGTATTGTTTATAAGGGTGGGGTACCTGCAGTCACTGTATTGTTTATAAGGGTGGGGTACCTGCAGTCACTGTATTGTTTATAAGGGTGGGGGTACCTGCAGTCACTGTGTTGTTTATAAGGGTGGGGGTACCTGCAGTCACTGTGTTGTTTATAAGGGTGGGGACACCTGCAGTCAGGTGAGACTGAAGAGGTCACTCAGCCGATGATGAAACATATCTGTACATTGTGTCCAGATGAACTGAATCAACCTTCTTTGAGGGTTTCTAATTACAGTCAATCAAAGACGGTTGGATCAGTTCATCTGGACACAATGTTTATTAACAGATACGTTTCATCATCATCTGAGTGACCTCTTCAGTCTCACCTGACTGCAGGTACCCCCACCCTTATAAACAATACAGTGACTGCAGGTACCCCCACCCTTATAGACAATACAGTGACTGTAGATATCCCCACCCTTATAAACAATACAGTGACTGCAGGTACCCCCACCCTTATAAACAATACAGTGACTGCAGGTGTCCCACCCTTATAAACGATACAGTGGCTGCAGGTACCCCACCCTTATAAACAATACAGTGACTGCAGGTACCCCACCCTTATAAACAATACAGTGACTGCAGGTGTCCCCACCCTTATAAACAACACAGTGACTGCAGGTACCCCACCCTTATAAACAATACAGTGACTGCAGGTGTCTCGACCCTTATAAACAACACAGTGACTGCAGGTGTCCCCACCCTTATAAACAACACAGTGACTGCAGGTGTCCCCACCCTTATAAACAATACAGTGACTGCAGGTGTCTCCACCCTTATAAACAACACAGTGACTGCAGGTGTCCCCACCCTTATAAACAATACAGTGACTGCAGGTGTCTCCACCCTTATAAACAATACAGTGACTGCAGGTGTCCCCACCCTTATAGATAATACAGTGACTGCAGGTGTCCCACCCTTACACACAATACAGTGACTGCAGGTGTCCCTACCCTTATAAACAATACAGTGACTGCAGGTGTCCCCACCCTTATAAACAATACAGTGACTGCAGGTGTCCCCACCCTTATAAACAATACAGTGACTGCAGGTGTCCCCACCCTTATAAACAATACAGTGACTGCAGGTGTCCCCACCCTTATAAACAATACAGTGACTGCAGGTGTCCCCACCCTTATAAACAATACAGTGACTACAGGTGTCCCTACCCTTATAAACAATACAGTGACTGCAGGTGTCCCACCCTTATAAACAATACAGTGACTGCAGGTGTCCCCACCCTTATAAACAATACAGTGACTGCAGGTACTCCACCCTTATAAACAATACAGTGACTGCAGGTGTCCCCACCCTTATAAACAATACAGTGACTGCAGGTACCCCACCCTTATAAACAATACAGTGACTGCAGGTGTCCCCACCCTTATAAACAATACACAATATTGTAAGATAGTGACAGATGTACTCTTACCCCCCCCCCCCCGGTTCAGGGCTGGCCATTCCCTCTTCACATAGATGGCCTCTTCGACTCCCCGTTCAAACCATCGTTCCTCCCTATCAAGGATGTGCACATCCTCATCCTTGAAAGAGTGGCCACTGGCCTGTAGATGGTGTAGGCTGTGTAGATGGTGTAGACTGTGTAGACGGTGTGGACTGTGTAGATGGTGTAGACTGTAGAGTCCTGGTCTGATGTGTTAGCTCTCCTGTGTTGTGCCATCCTCTTGGCCAGCATCTGTTTAGTTCCCTGATATACAAGTCACGACAATCCCCCTGGCACTTAACAACGTACACCATATTGCTCTGTTGGTGCTGGGGGACCTGGTCTTTGGGGTGGACCAACTTCTGGCACGGCGTGTTTTGGGGTTTGAAAGCAACTGAGATGCGGTGTTTGAAAATACGAGACTTAACTGTTCCGACACTCCTATCACATACAGTAACACCACTGGTTTCCACTCGAGTCAGTTGGCCTGATTTCGTCTGAGATGAAATCCATGCTGAAGAACAGGTGAGTGGATGGATGGTGTTGCTCGTGCGGTAGCTTATTTATAGGAATGCCGGAAGTGGTGCGGTTGAGGTGTGGTCCTGCTCCTGAAACCCGTTAGATAAGCTTCAAGTAATAGCCCTTTTAATCTTTGTATGTCTGAACTGTGGCTCTTGCAGTAACAGAGCCTGTAGCTGACGTGACCAGCAGCCCGACCCTCTGAAGGTTTTGCTGAACGTGAACCACAACAGACATAAGTAGGGGCGAACTTTAAACAAAGTTTTTCACACTGCAGTGACTTTTTGGGGAACAGTTCTGGGCCACCATTTTCTGATGGCTCAACTGTTCGGTTGATGCTTGTTGCTGATACGGATGCTATTGTGGTGCTGAAGTGGTCAATTTGTAAAAAAGGTTTCAAGGGGGTTGGTGGGGTATATTGGGGACAACTATCCTTGTGGTGGGTGGGTATGTTGGGGAGGGGGTGGTCTTCAAAAAAAAACAACCCCACAATCACCTTTCACTGTGGCCACAGGCAACCTAATCATGACAAATGTTCTTACACAACGTGTATTTAGAAACTACACAAGTGGGCCAAGAAAAACACAGGTATGGTTTAGTTTTGTGATTAGACGCCCCTCTACTTAATGCTCCCGGTAAGTCGACACTCTTATAGTTCGGGCCGTCTTAAGAACAGAATTAGAAAATAATGGAATTAATCGAGTTTAACGTGTTAAGAACTCATTTGATTACAATATTCAGTAACGATACCGCCCATAGACCACGCGGCATGCAGATCTGCAGTATGGCTAGAATGTAAAGCTCAGTAGAAGATGTGTCCACACATGAGGACACTGGGACACATCACGTAGAGGCAGAAGGGGCAGGGGGGAGGGATCACTGCTCGACTAAAGGGGGCCGGTTGGCGGTTAGTCGAGCGGTTAGCGATACCGCCTCGTGGTGCAGTACAACCCCAGATCGAATCCCGCAGCGGGCGGAAAGATTTGCTCGGTTACATTGGTGGCAGCGGAAGGATCCGGAAGTGTCCGGAAGCGTGCCGATCCTCAGACGTTTCTTCGGAGCGCGGGAATAACAAAGCGCGGGGGCGCGCCCCCAGGAGAAGGTGACTACTGTAACCCACAGAAAGACTCCCGGCCGGTCGCCAGGGGGTCGGCCCCTGTAGTCGAGCGGTTAGCGATGTCGCCTCGTGGGTCTTTTTGTAGATTGCAGTAGGTTTACAAAGGTGGTGCTTATCTAATAGGGGGGATGGCACCCCCCCTACACCCCCCCCCCCAGATCCCGTTGATGTGTTAATACGTTTATTTCTTTAGGAAATGATAAAGTTATTCACATGCATTGTAAATATCTGCTCCTGCCACAAACCCAAGTTGTTTTATGAGTTGTCGTCTCATCGTGTTGGTCTTGACAAGGCACGCCGCTGTTCTCTGTGTGCAGGTGGACTGGAACCGATCCTCAGAGGTCTTGTAGGAACTGCTGCAACCGCTGTGACCTCTGACCAGCTGATAGCAGAGGAGCTGACAGAGAAGCTGCTGGTCCTCG
Source organism: Lampris incognitus (assembly GCF_029633865.1). NCBI lineage: Eukaryota > Metazoa > Chordata > Actinopteri > Lampriformes > Lampridae > Lampris > Lampris incognitus. The sequence continues at coordinate 43,545,451 of NC_079226.1, forward strand.
ACGCACCGCAGAAGATGGACCTGGCTGCGCTGAACCTGCAGAGGGGACGAGACCACGCACTCCCTGGTCAGGCCCATCACCACACTCCCCCACGGGCACGGTTCTGATCCGCCATGACACGTGGCCCGCTCACATTACAGTGTGCGCGGGGCGCGAACGTCCAGCATCTTCCTGGTGGAGGCATGTGATGCACCAGGGAGCACCACAGGTGGTTTTTCCTACAACTTTAGGTCAAACCACGCCCAACTGCTCTGTGACGAATGCCCTACCCTTAACCTAACCTTACCTTAATCTCAACCTAACCTTACCCTCAACCTAACCTAACCTAACCTAACCTTACCTTACCCTCAACCTAACCTTACCTTACCTTCAACCTAACCTAACTTTAACCTAACCTTACCTTAACCTAACCTAACCTTACCTTACCCTCAACCTAACCTTACCTTACCTTCAACCTAACCTAACTTTAACCTAACCTTACCTTAACCTAACCTAACCTTACCTTAACCTCAACCTAACCTAACCTTACCTTACCTTCAACCTAACCTAACCTTACCTTAATCTCAACCTAACCTTACCCTCAACCTAACCTAACCTAACCTAACCTTACCTTACCCTCAACCTAACCTTACCTTACCCTCAACCTAACCTTACCTTACCTTCAACCTAACCTAACTTTAACCTAACCTTACCTTACCCTCAACCTAACCTTACCTTACCCTCAACCTAACCTTACCCTCAACCTAACCTAACCTAACCTTACCTTACCCTCAACCTAACCTTACCTTACCTTCAACCTAAACTAACCTCAACCTAACCCTACCTTACCCTCAACCTAACCTAACCTTACCTTACCTTCAACCTAAACTAACCTCAACCTAACCCTACCTTACCCTCAACCTAACCTTACCTTACCTTCAACCTAAACTAACCTCAACCTAACCCTACCTTAACCTCAACCTACCCTTACCTTAACCTCAACCAAACCTAACCTTAACCTCTACTTAACACTTACCTTAACCTCAACCTAACCTGACCTTAACATAACTTTACCTTAATCTCAACCTAACACTTACCTTAACCTAACCTTACCTTAACCTCAACCTAACTTTACCTTACCCTCAACCTAACCTTACCTTACCTTCAACCTAACCTAACCTTAACCTTACCTTAACCTCAACCTAACCTTACCCTACCTTCAACCTAACCTAACCTTACCTTAACCTTAATCTCAATCTTACCTTAACCTATCTTAACGTTAACCTAACCTTACCTTAACCTAACCTTACCTTAACCTCAACCTAACCTTACCTTCAACCTAACCTAACCTAATGTAACCTTACCTTAACCTTAACCTCAATCTTACCTTAACCTATCCTAACCTTAACCTCAACCTACCCTTACCTTAACCTCAACCAAACCTAACCTTAACCTCTACTTAACACTTACCTTAACCTCAACCTAACCTGACCTTAACATAACTTTACCTTAATCTCAACCTAACACTTACCTTAACCTAACCTTACCTTAACCTCAACCTAACTTTACCTTACCCTCAACCTAACCTAACCTTAACCTTACCTTAACCTCAACCTAACCTTACCCTACCTTCAACCTAACCTAACCTAACCTTACCTTAACCTTAATCTCAATCTTACCTTAACCTATCTTAACGTTAACCTAACCTTACCTTAACCTAACCTTACCTTAACCTCAACCTAACCTTACCTTAACCTCAACCAAACCTAACCTTAACCTCTACTTAACACTTACCTTAACCTCAACCTAACCTGACCTTAACATAACTTTACCTTAATCTCAACCTAACACTTACCTTAACCTAACCTTACCTTAACCTCAACCTAACTTTACCTTACCCTCAACCTAACCTAACCTTAACCTTACCTTAACCTCAACCTAACCTTACCCTACCTTCAACCTAACCTAACCTAACCTTACCTTAACCTTAATCTCAATCTTACCTTAACCTATCTTAACGTTAACCTAACCTTACCTTAACCTAACCTTACCTTAACCTCAACCTAACCTTACCTTACCTTCAACCTAACCTAACCTAATGTAACCTTACCTTAACCTTAACCTCAATCTTACCTTAACCTATCCTAACCTTAACCTCAACCTACCCTTACCTTAACCTCAACCAAACCTTACCTTAACCTCTACTTAACACTTACCTTAACCTCAACCTAACCTGACCTTAACATAACTTTACCTTAATCTCAACCTAACACTTACCTTAACCTAACCTTACCTTAACCTCAACCTAACTTTACCTTACCCTCAACCTAACCTTACCTTACCTTCAACCTAACCTAACCTTAACCTTACCTTAACCTCAACCTAACCTTACCCTACCTTCAACCTAACCTAACCTTACCTTAACCTTAATCTCAATCTTACCTTAACCTATCTTAACGTTAACCTAACCTTACCTTAACCTAACCTTACCTTAACCTCAACCTAACCTTACCTTCAACCTAACCTAACCTAATGTAACCTTACCTTAACCTTAACCTCAATCTTACCTTAACCTATCCTAACCTTAACCTCAACCTACCCTTACCTTAACCTCAACCAAACCTAACCTTAACCTCTACTTAACACTTACCTTAACCTCAACCTAACCTGACCTTAACATAATTTTACCTTAACCTCAACCTAACACTTACCTTAACCTAACCTTACCTTAACCTCAACCTAACTTTACCTTACCCTCAACCTAACCTAACCTTACCTTACCTTCAACCTAACCTAACCTTAACCTTACCTCAACCTCAACCTAACCTTACCCTCAACCTAACCTTACCTTACCTTCAACCTAACCTAACCTTACCTTAACCTTAATCTCAATCTTACCTTAACCTTAACCTATCTTAACGTTAACCTAACCTTACCTTAACCTTAATCTCAATCTTACCTTAACCTTAACCTATCTTAACGTTAACCTAACCTTACCTTAACCTAACCTTACCTTAACCGCAACCTAACCTTACCTTAACCTAATCAAACCGATAACTAACCTGTTTCCATGCAAACACTTTTGTCAGACGGAAGCTGGGCAAGGTTTGATCTAAAGTTGGGTGAAAAAAGTAATCACTCCAAAGGGTGGACTATATGAGAAGCAGGTGATGGCGGGGCTGGTGTAGGAACCAATCAAATGCCCTCTTTTCCTTCCCTTTATGGAAGCGCACGCTGCACTGCGAGCACACTGCTAATTTGGTGATGGAGGTGAGGGCGTGCAGTCCAGAGCTTTCCACACAGCAAGGTTCTTCTAAGAAGAAGCTAATGTCAGTGCACGAAGTGCAGAATCACTCGGAAAATATGCACCGCATTTTATTTAAAGTAGGACGACCAAGGCCGTCATTTTGACGGGTTTAGATTTTCAAAATTTAATAACGTTGTGGGAAAAAAAGATACAGACCTGCCGCTCCCTGAATGCTCCTAAACTTGCATTTAGTTGCATTAAAATGAGTTTTAGATCAATTACACAAAAAAAGTTATGATCGGACCTAGCTAAAACGACCATGAGCGGTCAAAATTGGCGCTCGTAATTTGCGGCGTCACCGTGTGCGTCATGTCAGTATTTATGACGTGTGTTGTCGCGTCATTTCCTTCGTGAAGTTCATTGCTCTGTGCTAGAAACACGCTAGCGCCCACCAGTGGAGAGAAATAGTCTAAACTTGACTTGTGATTATGTCCAACATGTCTGGTTACAGACGCCGTTACAGATGCACCATGACTACCACCGAGGCGCTGCAGTATTTACAGGCGTTGGACAGCGGCCATTTTAAATTGTTTGAAAAATAGTATTAAAGTTGTTAAAATGTTAATGTTGGTGTCAGTTAGTTTCACAACAGTTACACACTGACATCTGTAATGCATTAATGTCTCTACTGGGTATTTATCTTGAAACAATATAGAGTTTAAACACCGTGGCGGTCATTTTGACCGCCCACGGTCATTTTAGGTAGGAGGGAAATCCCGGTCTTTCTAAGTGTTAACTAATTATCAGTAAGGAACAATAGGATAAAATGTGTAAATATGAGATGCTATTGAGGAAGTATCTTATCAAACAACACATAATCTGATTTTGATTTGTTAGTTTATAGGCCAGTGACGCCACCAGACGACAGTGGACAAGTGGTTGGAGATGTGACATTCTGAAACACCACCACTGATTCAGCTTCACACCAGTCTGCATCAGTATAGCCCACACTGTTTCAGCCACAAAGCCAGGAGGGCCAAAGCCCAGGGCGTCAATGTTCTCTCTCTCTCTCTATTAAAAAGAGAAGTGTGTCTGCGTGGCGTAGCGGTCTATTCCATCGCCTAGCAACACGGGGATCACCGGTTCGCATCCCCGTGTTACCTCCGGCTTCGTCGGGCGTCCCTACAGACACAATTGGCCGTGTCTGCGGGTGGGAAGCTGGATGTGGGTATGTGTCCTGGTCGCTGCAGTAGCGCCTCCTCTGGTCAGTCTGGACGCCTGTTCGAGGGGGAGGGGGAACTGAGGGGAATAGCGTGATCCTCCCATACGCAACGTCCCCCTGGTGAAACTCCTCACTGTCAGGTGAAAAGAAGCGGCTGGTGACTCCACATGTATGGGAGGAGGCATGTGGTAGTCTGCAGCCCTCCCCGGATCAGCAGAGGGGGTGGAGCAGAGACCGGCATGGCTTGGAAGAGTGGGGTAATTGGCCAAGTACAATTAGGAGAAAAAAGGGGAAAAAAGAGACAATTTTTGTATTTAGGAAAAATGAAGAGAATCTTAATCTTCTTCACATGTTGTTTGAGAACGTAAGCCACTGATTCTAAAACAGAGCCACACTTTAGAAGTTGAAAGCCCAGTCAGGTGGACGGGAGGAGGTTCTTTCAGGTTTAGAAGTTGAAAGCCCAGTCAGGTGGACGGGAGGAGGTTCTTTCAGGTTTTAAAGTTGAAAGCCCAGTCAGGTGGACGGGAGGAGGTTCTTTCAGGTTTTAAAGTTGAAAGCCCAGTCAGGTGGACGGGAGGAGGTTCCTTTCAGGTTTAGAAGTTGAAAGCCCAGTCAGGTGGACGGGAGGAGGATCTTTTCAGGTTTAGAAGTTGAAAGCCCAGTCAGGTGGACGGGAGGAGGTTCTTTTCAGGTTTAGAAGTTGAAAGCCCAGTCAGGTGGACGGGAGGAGGATCTTTTCAGGTTTAGAAGTTGAAAGCCCAGTCAGGTGGATGGGAGGAGGATCTTTTCAGGTTTAGAAGTTGAAAGCCCAGTCAGGTGGACGGGTGGAGGTTCTTTTCAGGTTTTAAAGTTGAAAGCCCAGTCAGGTGGACGGGAGGAGGTTCTTTTCAGGTTTAGAAGTTGAAAGCCCAGTCAGGTGGACGGGAGGAGGATCTTTTCAGGTTTAGAAGTTGAAAGCCCAGTCAGGTGGATGGGAGGAGGTTCTTTTCAGGTTTAGAAGTTGAAAGCCCAGTCAGGTGGACGGGAGGAGGTTCTTTTCAGGTTTTAAAGTTGAAAGCCCAGTCAGGTGGACGGGAGGAGGTTCTTTTCAGGTTTAGAAGTTGAAAGCCCAGTCAGGTGGACGGGAGGAGGATCTTTTCAGGTTTAGAAGTTGAAAGCCCAGTCAGGTGGACGGGTGGAGGTTCCTTTCAGGTTTAGAAGTTGAAAGCCCAGTCAGGTGGACGGGAGGAGGTTCTTTTCAGGTTTAGAAGTTGAAAGCCCAGTCAGGTGGACGGGAGGAGGTTCTTTTCCGGTTTTAAAGTTGAAAGCCCAGTCAGGTGGATGGGAGGAGGTTCTTTTCAGGTTTAGAAGTTGAAAGCCCAGTCAGGTGGACGGGAGGAGGTTCTTTTCAGGTTACAGCATAATGACAGGTTGCTGTGCATCTGCATTACATTATCTCATAGTACTTGTTTTTAACTTGTACACATCAGCGTTGTGCACCGATGTCTTTGGGGATGTGGAGGTGTACTTGTGGGGATATGGAGGTGCATTTCCTGCGGGGATATGGATGTGTATTTGTGGGGATATGGAGGTGTATTTGTGGGGATATGGAGGTGTATTTCCTGTGGAGATGTCGAGGTGTATTTGTCTGTAGGGATATGGAGGTGTATTTCCTGTGGGGATATGGAGGTGTATTTCCTGTGGGGATATGGAGGTGTATTTCCTGCGGGAATGTGGGTGTGTATTTGTGGGGATATGGATGTGTATTTGTGGGGATATGGAGGTGTATTTGTCTGTGGGTAAATGGAGGTGTATTTGTCTGTGGGGATATGGAGGTGCATTTCCTGCGGGGATGTGGATGTGTATTTGTGGGGATATGGATGTGTATTTGTGGGGATATGGAGGTGTATTTGTGGGGATATGGAGGTGTATTTGTGGGGATATGGAGGTGTATTTCCTGTGGAGATGTCGAGGTGTATTTGTCTGTAGGGATATGGAGGTGTATTTCCTGTGGGGATATGGAGGTGTATTTCCTGTGGGGATATGGAGGTGTATTTGTCTGTGGGGATATGGAGGTGTATTTGTCTGTGGGGATATGGAGGTGTATTTGTCTGTGGGGATATGGAGGTGTATTTGTCTGTGGGGATATGGAGGTGTATTTGTGGGGATAGGGAGGTGTATTTGTCTGTGGGGATATGGAGGTGTATTTGTCTGTGGGGATATGGAGGTGTATTTGTCTGTAGGGATATGGAGGTGTATTTCCTGTGGGGATATGGAGGTGTATTTCCTGTGGGGATATGGAGGTGTATTTGTCTGTGGGGATATGGAGGTGTATTTGTCTGTGGGGATATGGAGGTGTATTTGTCTGTGGGGATATGGAGGTGTATTTGTGGGGATAGGGAGGTGTATTTGTCTGTGGGGATGTCGAAGTGTATTTGTCTGTAGGGATATGGAGGTGTATTTGTTTGTGGGGATATGGAGGTGTATTTCCTGTGGGGATATGGAGGTGTATTTCCTGTGGGGATATGGAGGTGTATTTGTCTGTGGGGATGTGGAGGTGTATTTCCTGTGGGGATATGGAGGTGTATTTCCTGTGGGGATATGGAGGTGTATTTGTCTGTGGGGATGTGGAGGTGTATTTCCTGTGGGGATATGGAGGTGTATTTCCTGTGGGGATATGGAGGTGTATTTCCTGTGTGGATAGGGAGGTGTACTTGTCTGTGGGGATATGGAGGTGTATTTGTCTGTGGGGATATGGAGGTGTATTTCCTGTGGGGATATGGAGGTGTATTTCCTGTGGGGATATGGAGGTGTATTTCCTGTGGGAATATGGAGGTGTATTTGTCTGTGGGGATATGGAGGTGTATTTCCTGTGGGGATATGGAGGTGTATTTGTCTGTGGGGATATGGAGGTGTATTTCCTGTGGGGATATGGAGGTGTATTTCCTGTGGGGATATGGAGGTGTATTTGTCTGTGGGGATATGGAGGTGTATTTCCTGTGGGGATGTGGAGGTGTATTTCCTGTGGGGATATGGAGGTGTATTTCCTGTGGAGATGTCGAGGTGTATTTGTCTGTAGGGATATGGAGGTGTATTTCCTGTGGGGATATGGAGGTGTATTTGTCTGTGGGGATATGGAGGTGTATTTGTCTGTGGGGATATGGAGGTGTATTTCCTGTGGGGATATGGAGGTGTATTTCCTGTGGGGATATGGAGGTGTATTTGTGTGGATAGGGAGGTGTACTTGTCTGTGGGGATATGGAGGTGTATGTGGATGTGCCTCCGCCTACTTAAGTGACAAAAAGTGTACAAAAATGGAGTGCGTTGTGTACCTGTATGAAAACAGGGCCCTATGGCTGAGTGAACAGGCCGGACCTGTAAGGCCAGACTGACCAACCAGCAGCAGGGTTTTGTTTGACAGACTGACCAACCAGCAGCAGGCACTAGTCGGACCCCTGTTAGCTAGAGGAGGCTCTAGTGCAGCGACCAGGACACATACCCACATCCGGCTTCCCACCCGCAGACACGGCCAATTGTGTCTGTAGGAACGCCCAACCAAGCCGGAGGGAACACGGGGATTCGAACCAGCGATCCCCATGTTGGAAGGTAATGGAATAGACCGCCACACCACCTGGACGCCCTCCCCAGACGAATGTTTTTGCTTAGACAATTTGGAAGTCTACAAACAACTGCCACTGCCCACATGAAGAAAGGAAGGGATAGCAACCCATCTCCTTCACCAGGGCGCAGCTCTTGACATCAAACAACATGGTAAAGGAAACGTACGTAGATCCACATACCACTACCACTGGAGGTCAGAGTGCAACGGCAACTCAGACACCCATTCCAGTGGAGAGAGACACACTCCACCTGCAGAGGAGGAAGAGAGGCAAGCATATGGAGGAAACTTCCATCCATCCATTACCCGGGCCACTTATCCTGCTCTCAGGCGCAAAACAAAACTGCTGCTCCCGGCTGTTCTCCCCGTGCCTATTAGATCACAGTGGAACAGGACCGATGAACTAATCTCCAGTGTTCACTTCCTGAAAAAATACAGGGTGTGTTTTATTGAGACCAGGCTGTCGGAGGATTTACAGAATGACATTCTTCAGTTAAATGTGACAGGTACAAAAACGGGAGGGTGAATTTGTTTCTGTATCAATGAACGCTGCTGCTCTTGCCTGCATGTCAAAGACAAAATATGCTCGGATGAGCTGGAACTGTTGTCTATTTCCCTGCACCAGTTTTACATACCCAGGGAGTTCGGGCAGGTGACTGTGACAGCTGTTCTACCATCACCTAATACAACTAGGGCTTCTCAGACAGTCTACCAGTGTATTGAAAAGCTAGAAACTGCCTCCCCTTGGCACACCCATGATCATCCTGGGGATTTCAATACCTGAAAACTGGACTCAGTGCTGCCCATATATGAGCAGTATGTTTCATGTAACACAAGAGGGGAGAAGCAGCTGGAACTGTGTTACGGCAACATTAATGAGGCCTACAGACCCCTACAGAAACCTCCCACAGGCACCTTGGACCATTTTGATATTCAGCTGCTGCCCACATACGGACAAAAGCTGAAGCAAGAGAATGTGAAACAGAGAATAGTTCAAATATCGTCCCGGGAGGGAACCCTGAGCCTGCAGGGCTGTTACGCCTGCACAGATTGGCAGGTTTTCACCCAGGACCACTTCCTTGAACAGTCTGTCACAGTGGTGACTTCATACATCCAATATTGCTAGAGTATGCTAATACCCATAAAGACTGTTAGGTGCTAGCCAAACAACAAGCTGTGGCTCAGAGCTCACCTGAAAAGAGAAATTCAGGCTAAGCATAGAGCCTTTGCTACTGGGCACAGAGCAGAGGGGAGAGCCGCACAAATAGTATTACAGAGGGAGATAGCTCAGGCCAAAGCACATTGTAAGGAATGGGTGGAGGCTGTTTCAAAGTGCCAGTCTTAGGCAGGCCTGGCAAGGTCTCTGTCCTCACAGGGAAAGCACCAGCCAAGAGAACCACCGAAAGGGGAGAAGGAGAGGAAGCAGCATTTATCACCGACCTCAACTCCTTTTGTCGGTTTGACACTCAGGACTTCAGTGAAACAACAGACAGGCTGAGGAATTAATTCCAGCGTGAGATCACGAAGGGGCGCGGTCAGCCAATCACCCTTACAGACAAGGAGATGAGTCAGGGTCTGAGGAGGCTCAATTAATCCAAGGCCCTGGGGCCTGGTCTCATTAAAGGGGAGGTGGTGAAGGAATGCTCAGATGAGCTAGCCAGCATTCTCTGTCATCTCTTTAACCACTCTCTCCGGGGGAACACCATCCCTACACTGTTGAAGGGTTCACCCTGTAGAGTTGAACGACTACCGACCTGTGGCTCTCACATCAGTATTGGTAAAGTACCTGGAGAGATTAGTGCTACCCGGCCTCCTCTCACGAGAAAGCCCCACCCTTGATCCACTGCAGTTTGCCTACATACAAAACCGCTAAGTGGAGGAAGCGGTGATGACTGTATTGCATACCACCTACAGTCACGTAGAAAGCTACACACATATGCCAGGATGCTGCTGTTAGTGGATTTCTCCTCAGCATTCAACTGCATGGAGCCCCACGTCCTCTGTGCCAAACCGCAAGAGCTCCAGGTGGACCCCCACATGATCCCCTGGTTAATGTGGATAATGCTCCCTCCAAATGGAGCAGTTTATCAGGGTCAGCAGCTCTACTTCTCCTGTCATTCTCATGTCCACCGACGCCCCCCCCCCCCGGGGACAGTGATTTCACCAGTCCTGTTCTCACTGTTCTCACAGTCATTGGGTGGCAGGTGGGGAGACACCCTGGACAGGCTGCCAGGCCATCACAGGGCCAACACACACACCTAGGCTGCTGGGAGAGGCTCCAGCATCAGATAATGGATGGATGGATGTTCTCACTATACACCAACAACCCGAGGGGCTTAGATAGCGGTAGCATGGCCATGAAGTTTGCAGATGACACAGCATTGATCGACATCTCCAACAGCCCTGCCCACTTTGAGGAGGAGGCAGAAAATCTTCACCAGTGGTATGAGGAGCACTTTCTCAGGATAAACGTGAAGGAGACAAAGGACCTGCTCATAGACTTCCTCAGGAAGGCTGACCCTGTCCCATAGTTGACGCTCAAAGGAGAGGTTGTGGAGAGGGCGACCAGTTACAAATACCTTTGGACCAAAACTAAAAACTAACAAGATACAAGATAACAAGAAAAGAGAAACAAATAGAAATAAAAGATAAAATAAGAAATAGAAATAAAGAAAAAATAATATATCAACAAGCATGGTGCACACAGCACCCTATCTATACTGCACTACCGCAGCACAAAACCAACAGCACAGACAAAACCCGACAGGGTAAAACAAGTCGAAGTTGAATACTTGTTGAATAGCTTGAGCCTCCCATGCGCTACGTCCCCCCGGTGAAACTCCTTACTGTCAGATGACAAGAAGCGGCTGGTGACTCCACATGGCTGGTCACCAGCCCTCCCCGGATCGGCAGAGGGGGTGGAGCATTGACCGGGGTGGCTCGGGGCAGCGTCCGAGTGATGTCACAGCATCGCTGTTGCTATGGACGCGTCACAGGAAGTCAGACATGCGGAGCACATTAGACAGTACAGAATGGCTGTGTTTACAACACCGCCACCTCACGTACGTATATGCTGCCATATATCCGATAATATTAAATTACGCAAAAAACGAAGGAAATTACAACAAACTGTTTACTTCTAATGTAGTCTAGTGTGTCCGATGTCTGACTTCCGTTTGCTGCGAAACTTCCGCTTCCGCTCAGCTCATGGACGCTGCCCCAATGGACAGGTACAATTGCGGAGAAAAAAGGGGGAACCCCCCCCCCCCACAAAAAATAAACTTTCCTGCTTTTATTTGTGGCGTTATGTTTTTATTGTACTTATCGTCTTGTCTGCATGTGCTGACCTGAGCGAAATAAATGTCCCTTGTGGACAATAAAGTACCTGTCTTTACAGCACACTGCGTCTTTCTTCATTACGTTGGTGGTGTTGTCAGTGATGACCACAGCCCTTCACATAACTGCCTCATTAGTCTGATCAAAAAGTCTTAAAAAGAGCAAATAAAGCTAACTGATTGTTGAGCAGACCTATGACGCCTCAAAACAGTATAAAACTGGTGGCAAAAGATGGCAAAAGGAACCCACATGGCAAGATATCAAACACATTCAAGTTATTTACCAGGTATGCTGATGACTGTGCCTTTTCCCTGTGCCACAGTGTTAACTGCATACTTAAGCAGCTTTGTATATTTTGATATGATTTTAGACCAGACGATCGCTACAAACTCGTTTCAGTTGAATAATAAACACAGAGTCGTTTGAATCCTGAGGGACATGGACGCTGAATGTGACTCGATAACGTCTTAATGTGGTGCTTTGTCCTACATTCAGAGCAGTGTTTCTCTTTCAGGCTACAACGACTGGAGAGCTTTTTGCGGGCTGAAGCTCATAAAGTCACAAGATGACCTTCAGGATGTCGTGAGAGACACCAGGGTTGCTGAGAAGATACTGCGGATGTACAAGCACCCGGACAACATTGATGTGTGGCTGGGAGGAGTCGCTGAGGACTTGTTGCCAGGGTCCAGAAACGGCCCTCTCTTCTCTTGCCTGATTGGGAAGCAGATGAAAGTGCTTCGTGATGGGGACAGGTACATTTCACCCCCTATCAAAATATGCAGGGCTGTGTACTGGCGAGAATCTGGCGGTCTCATACGTATCATGATACGGGTTACGATTCAGTATATGGTGATATGCTGTGATACTGTAAGAAAGGCGATATATTGTGATACTGTTAGAAAGGCGATATATTGTGATACTGTAAGGAAGGCGATATATTGTGATACTGTAAGAAAGGCGATATATTGTGATGCTGTAAGAAAGGCGATATTGTGGTGGTACACATTTGAGGGTAGATTCACCAGGGGCTGCTGCTCCTTTAAAGCAGGCATTTTAGAGTGCTGACGTAGGCACTGCTGGGGGTTTCCGGGATGGAGCCATGTTTGCAGCAGCCTAGTGGTTAGCTAGTTGCCAGGAGAGATTGTGCTGGATCAGTGTTGTTTGTGTGGGGAGTAAACGGAATTGACTCGACTCGATCTCTCCGTCTCCTCATTCCTGCACTCCCACACTATATTGTGATACTGTGAGAAAGGTGATATATTGTGATACTGTAAGAAAGGTGATATATTGCGATACTGTAAGAAAGGTGATATAGTGCAATACTGTAAGAAAGGTGATATATTGTGATACTGTGAGAAAGGTGATATATTGTGATACTGTGAGAAAGGTGATATATTGTGATACTGTTAGAAAGCTGATATATTGTGATACTGTAAGAAAGGTGATATATTGCGATACTGTAAGAAAGGTGATATAGTGTGATACTGTGAGAAAGGTGATATAGTGTGATACTGTGAGAAAGGTGATATATTGTGATACTGTGAGAAAGGTGATATATTGTGATACTGTGAGAAAGGTGATATATTGTGATACTGTAAGAAAGGTGATATATTGTGATACTGTAAGAAAGGTGATATATTGTGATACTGTGAGAAAGGTGATATATTGTGATACTGTAAGAAAGGTGATATATTGTGATACTGTAAGAAAGGTGATATATTGTGATACTGTGAGAAAGGTGATATATTGTGATACTGTGAGAAAGGTGATATATTGTGATACTGTGAGAAAGGTGATATATTGTGATACTGTAAGAAAGGTGATATATTGTGATACTGTAAGAAAGGTGATATATTGTGGTTTCATAGGCCTGTGTTCTTTGTGCTTATGCTACTTCCTGTCTCAGTTTACGTTGTTGGTATGGAGTGGAAGAGTCAAATGGCTGAAGATAGATTAAAACACTGCCATCTAGCGGTCGCGGGGTTACACACAGCACGAACCTTTACATGTAAACAATAAATAATCCATATAGTGTTTTTGAGAATCGATACAGTATCACAAAAGATAATATCGCCATACTCGAGTGTATCCATAATTTCTGACACGCCTAACTGATGATATGATGTCATGCTTGCCCCAGACCAGCAGTCGGTTGGTTATAATGGCTTGTATGTAGAATAACACTTGTGTGTCCAAGGGCATACAGATATGTTCATCAAATGGGCTGATTAATTTAAACAGTTCATGGTTTAGAATTCCTTTTTTTCCCCCCAGGTTTTGGTGGGAGACACAGTTCACAAAGCTACAGAGGTCTGAGCTTTTAAAGTCTTCACTGTCTCGCATCATCTGTGACAATAGCGACCTAGACCAAGTCCCACTAGATGCCTTCAAGTTGGGTGAATACCCTGCTGACTTCCGATCCTGTGATACGATACCATCGATGAGTCTGGAAGCTTGGCGAGAGGAGACGAGCACAGCTGGGCTTGACAAGCTGTAACAGACCAGAATGTTCTCCGCTAAAGGGCAAATAGAGCTATTTCCAGGGTTGTTATGAGCCAGCATCTACTGTGTGACTAGACACTGTAATTTTATAGTAATATAGTCTTTATAGATTATGTGAAACTCTCTAAATTCCAGACTTAGAACTTTGTGGCTCGCCAGCAAAGACAGACAGTAGAGAGTTCATATTGTCGTCCACATCTGGCAAGTTAGTTGCCTTGTCAGTTGCCTGTGTCCTTGCTTTTGAATTAAATGATTCTGCTAAAAATCTGTGTAAGGAAATGGATGAAGTGATCGACCTCCACAAAGCATTGCTGCCCACATTTTACGGAGTAACCACATGAACACTGGTTCATTATTTATTTACTTGCAATTAGGTTTTCATAAAAGTTGATCGTCACTATGGAGAGCAGAGTTGTGAGGACTGTACGGTATCATCTAATTAGCTGACATGTAGTTTGCTGACTTGTGAGTTACTTGTAGGGCTAACCCCTGTACCTAATCACTGCCAACCCCTGTACCTAATCACTGCCAACCCCTGTACCTAATCACTACTAACCCCTGTACCTAATCACTGCTAACCCCTGTACCCGATCACTGCTAACCCCTGTACCTAATCACTGCTAACCCCTGTACCTGATCACTGCTAACTCCTGTACCTGATCACTGCTAACCCCTGTACCTGATCACTGCTAACCCCTGTACCTAATCACTGCTAACACCTGTACCTAATCACTGCTAGCCCCTGTACCTGATCACTGCTAACCCCTGTACCTGATCACTTCTAACCCCTGTACCTAATCACTGCTAAGCTCTGTACCTAATCACTGCTAACCCCTGTACCTGATCACTGCTAACCCCTGTACCTAATCACTGCTAACCCCTGTACCTAATCACTGCTAACCCCTGTACCTAATCACTGCTAACCCCTGTACCTAATCACTGCTAACCCCTGTACCTAATCACTGCTAAGCTCTGTACCTAATCACTGCTAACCCCTGTACCTAATCACTGCTAACCCCTGTACCTAATCACTGCTAACCCCTGTACCTAATCAGTACTAACCCCTGTACCTGATCACTGCTAACCCCTGTACCTGATCACTGCTAACCCCTATACCTGATCACTTCTAACCCCTGTACCTAATCACTGCTAAGCTCTGTACCTAATCACTGCTAACCCCTGTACCTGATCACTGCTAACCCCTGTACCTAATCACTGCTAACCCCTGTACCTAATCACTGCTAACCCCTGTACCTAATCACTGCTAACCCCTGTACCTAATCACTGCTAAGCTCTGTACCTAATCACTGCTAACCCCTGTACCTAATCACTGCTAACCCCTGTACCTAATCACTGCTAACCCCTGTACCTAATCACTGCTAACCCCTGTACCTAATCAGTACTAACCCCTGTACCTGATCACTGCTAACCCCTGTACCTAATCACTGCTAACCCCTGTACCTAATCACTGCTAACCCCTGTACCTAATCACTGCTAACCCCTGTACCTAATCACTGCTAATCCCTGTACCTAATCACTGCTAATCCCTCTACCTAATCACTGATAACTGTGAAAACCAGTGGCGTCTCTGGCACAGAAAGCCTGGTGGAACAAAACCTGTGGAGATGTGTGTATGTGGGACACAGTAAAGTGTGTATGGTGGGACACAGTAAAGTTTGTATGGTGGGACACATACACACAGTAGTGTGTATGGTGGGACACAGTAAAGTGTATATGGTGGGACACAGTAAAGTGTGTATGGGCACAGTAAAGTGTGTATGTGGGACACAGTAAAGTGTGTATGGGCACAGTAAATTGTGTATGGGCATAGTAAAGTATGTATGTGGGACACAGTAAAGTGTGTATGGGCACAGTAAAGTATGTATGGGCATAGTAAAGTATGTATGGGCATAGTAAAGTATGTATGGGCACAGTAAAGTGTGTATGGGGGACACAGTAAAGTGTGTATGTGGGACACATACACACAGTAAAGTGTGTATGGTGGGACACATACACACTTTACTGTGTGTATGGGCACAGTAAAGTATGTATGGGCATAGTAAAGTATGTATGGGCATAGTAAAGTATGTATGGGCACAGTAAAGTGTGTATGTGGGACACATACACACTTTACTGTGTGTATGTGTCCCACCATACACACTTTACTGTGTCCCCCATACACACTTTACTGTGCCCATACACACAGTAAAGTGTGTATGGTGGGACACATACACACAGTAAAGTGTGTATGGTGGGACACATACACACAGTAAAGTATGTATGTGGGACACAGTAAAGTGTGTATGGTGGGACACCGTAAAGTGTGTATGGTGGGACACAGTAAAGTGTGTATGGTGGGACACAGTAAAGTGTGTATGGTGGGACACAGTAAAGTGTGTATGTGGGACACAGTAAAGTGTGTATGGTGGGACACAGTAAATTGTGTATGTGGGACACAGTAAAGTGTGTATGGTGGGACACAGTAAAGTGTGTATGTGGGACACAGTAAAGTGTGTATGGTGGGACACCGTAAAGTGTGTATGGTGGGACACAGTAAAGTGTGTATGGTGGGACACAGTAAAGTGTGTATGTGGGACACAGTAAAGTGTGTATGGTGGGACACAGTAAAGTGTGTATGTGGGACACAGTAAAGTGTGTATGGTGGGACACAGTAAAGTGTGTATGTGGGACACAGTAAAGTGTGTATGGTGGGACACCGTAAAGTGTGTATGGTGGGACACAGTAAAGTGTGTATGGTGGGACACAGTAAAGTGTGCATGGTGGGACACCGTAAAGTGTGTATGGACACAGTAAAGTGTGTATGGTGGGACACCGTAAAGTGTGTATGGTGGGACACAGTAAAGTGTGTATGTGGGACACAGTAAAGTGTGTATGGTGGGACACCGTAAAGTGTGTATGGTGGGACACAGTAAAGTGTGTATGGTGGGACACCGTAAAGTGTGTATGGACACAGTAAAGTGTGCATGGTGGGACACCGTAAAGTGTGTATGGACACAGTAAAGTGTGTATGGTGGGACACCGTAAAGTGTGTATGGACACAGTAAAGTATGTATGTGGGACACAGTAAAGTGTGTATGGTGGGACACAGTAAAGTGTGTATGTGGTACACAGTAAAGTGTATGGTGGGACACAGTAAAGTGTGTATGGACACAGTAAAGTGTGTATGTGGGACACAGTAAAGTGTGTATGGTGGGACACAGTAAAGTGTGTATGGTGGGACACAGTAAAGTGTGTATGTGGGACACAGTAAAGTGTGTATGGTGGGACACCGTAAAGTGTGTATGGTGGGACACAGTAAAGTGTGTATGGTGGGACACCGTAAAGAGTGTATGGACACAGTAAAGTGTGTATGGTGGGACACCGTAAAGTGTGTATGGACACAGTAAAGTGTGTATGGTGGGACACCGTAAAGTGTGTATGGACACAGTAAAGTGTGTATGGTGGGACACCGTAAAGTGTGTATGGACACAGTAAAGTATGTATGTGGGACACAGTAAAGTGTGTATGGACACAGTAAAGTGTGTATGTGGGACACAGTAAAGTGTGTATGGTGGGACACCGTAAAGTGTGTATGGTGGGACACCGTAAAGAGTGTATGGACACAGTAAAGTGTGTATGTGGTACACAGTAAAGTGTGTATGGTGGGACACCGTAAAGTGTGTATGTAAAGTGTGTATGGTGGGACACCGTAAAGTGTGTATGGACACAGTAAAGTGTGTATGGTGGGACACCGTAAAGTGTGTATGGACACAGTAAAGTATGTATGTGGGACACAGTATAGTGTGTATGGTGGGACACAGTAAAGTGTGTATGGTGGGACACAGTAAAGGGTGTATGGTGGGACACAGTAAAGTGTGTATGGTGGGACACCGTAAAGTGTGTATGGACACAGTAAAGTGTGTATGGTGGGACACAGTAAAGTGTGTATGGTGGGACACAGTAAAGTGTGTATGGTGGGACACAGTAAAGTGTGTATGGAGGGACACAGTAAAGTGTGTATGTGGGACAGTAAAGTGTGTATGGTGGGACACAGTAAAATGTGTATGTGGGACACAGTAAAGTGTCAATGTGGGACACAGTAAAGTGTGTATGTGGGACACAGTAAAGTGTGTATGGAGACAGTAAAGTGTGTATGGAGACAGTAAAGTGTGTATGGACACAGTAAAGTATGTATGTGGGACACAGTAAAGTGTGTATGGTGGGACACAGTAAAGTGTGTATGGACACAGTAAAGTGTGTATGGTGGGACACCGTAAAGTGTGTATGGTGGGACACAGTAAAGTGTGTATGTGGGACACAGTAAAGTGTGTATGGTGGGACACAGTAAAGTGTGTATGTGGGACACAGTAAAGTGTGTATGTGGGACACAGTAAAGTGTGTATGGTGGGACACAGTAAAGTGTGTATGGTGGGACACAGTAAAGTGTGTATGTGGGACACAGTAAAGTGTGTATGGTGGGACACAGTAAAGTGTGTATGTGGGACACAGTAAAGTGTGTATGGTGGGACACCGTAAAGTGTGTATGTGGGACACAGTAAAGTGTGTATGTGGGACACAGTAAAGTATGTATGTGGGACACAGTAAAGTGTGTATGGTGGGACACAGTAAAGTGTGTATGGTGGGACACAGTAAAGTATGTATGTGGGACACAGTAAAGTGTGTATGGTGGGACACAGTAAAGTGTGTATGGTGGGACACAGTAAAGTGTGTATGTGGGACACAGTAAAGTGTGTATGGTGGGACACAGTAAAGTGTGTATGGTGGGACACAGTAAAGTGTGTATGTGGGACACTGTAAAGTGTGTATGTGGGACACTGTAAAGTGTGTATGGTGGGACACAGTAAAGTGTGTATGGTGGGACACAGTAAAGTGTGTATGGTGGGACACAGTAAAGTGTGTATGGTGGGACACAGTAAAGTATGTATGTGGGACACAGTAAAGTGTGTATGTGGGACACAGTAAAGTGTGTATGGTGGGACACAGTAAAGTGTGTATGGTGGGACACAGTAAAGTGTGTATGTGGGACACAGTAAAGTGTGTATGGTGGGACACAGTAAAGTGTGTATGGTGGGACACAGTAAAGTGTGTATGTGGGACACAGTAAAGTGTGTATGGACACAGTAAAGTATGTATGGTGGGACACAGTAAAGTGTGTATGGTGGGACACAGTAAAGTGTGTATGTGGGACACAGTAAAGTGTGTATGGTGGGACACAGTAAAGTGTGTATGGGCAGCATCTGACTCGTCAGTGAATCCAAACGTCATCAGTGAATGACATCACACATGCACACATTACCACCAGGCGGTGCAGGAGTTGGTGGAAGTGGAGACAGGGATATCAGTGACATTGTGGAGGATGAAAGAAAGGAGACGAGGCCACTTCTCCTTTTGACCACACAGCCGTGTGGTTACTTCCTCCAACCAATCTAAGTGAACAGTTCAATATCTTAAAACCTCAGCCTCGTGTCTACCCACAATACCCCTTGCTAAGCCCCACCCACTGTCTTAAAGGGACCGTCTCTGGCCCGCATGGTGAATATCTAACCTGCAAGTAGGTCACTACAACATAATAAATAACAGCATGTGAACTCACACAACTGGCATGCGGCCTTGTTATGCAGCATCACAATACAAACACACAGGTCTCAACAGCGGGGTTAAACGGGGGGGGGGTATGTGGGTCTCTGTGGCTTCAGGGTTGACATGGGTGCACGTGTGTGTGCAGACTACAAACTCTGACTGACACCGTTGGACAAACTGTAAATAAGATAAAGAAGGAGAGACGAGCCTCTGCTCTGAACACTACCACCATGTTGGAGGTCCTGTCGCCAGCCTGCAGAACTGCACAGGATGAGCACACAGTCTTTCTGTAAGTGTGCCCTCCTGTGTATCTGTATCAATGGTGTTGTTACCAGCAAATATAGAGAATAACAATATAAAGTCATATGAATAGAACAGTCTCTTCACCAGTTACTTTTAGCTGCAATTAAATTACATCTCACAAATATACACAGGCTGACAACACCTTCCCAAATGTCCAAACCTTTCCACGACTTGGCTACCAAAACATTGGCGGTAACCTGCCACAAACCATCTTGTGTTAGCATCATTTTGTAAAATTGAAAGCATTGTTTAAGCAGCGTGTCAGAGATTTACATTCTGTTATTAAATCTTATTTGTCTCTCTACCTTGCTGTCCACCTCTGCCACGTACTGGCCTCCAGCCTGGCCTGGTTAACGGGATGGTTCATGTCAATTTACAGTCACAACATTAAGCCTAGCGACGTGGCGCTGGCTGCTGATACTACTGCCACTAGCTAGCTAGCTAGCTGGCTAGCTAGTGGCAGTAGTATCAGCAGTAGTATTAGCTGCAGTATAGCTTATTTTAGCTAGCTAGCTAGCTAGCTAGCTAGCTAAAATAAGCTACTGGGCTGTGTGAGGACATCGGTCTGCCTCCATGTCAGACTAAATAGCTTGATGATGATGAAGGAACTTGGTCGCCGGTTCGTGGTAAACGAAGTTTACAGCAGGCTGCTAAAGTACCAGCGTTGATGGAGGAGACACGTTTAGCGGGAATGTCAGACGAACTGCCTGGTGGCTAAACTCATGACGTCAACGCCGGTGTTACCGGATGCACCGACCGGGCTTCATTTCCGGGGGGGGGGATCCCTTCCCCGAGTCCCACCGGTCGCGCGCAGCAGCCGGTGGATAAAACCGTCAGCCTGCCGCTGACCGCGGAGGTGATGACGCAACATCCGTTTATTTGAATGGCCAGCATGTATGAATACATTAAATGTTGATGGAAGACGTTTGCTCTTTCTTTTTTCCTCTCCTATTTTTTCCTCTCCCCCTTTTCTCCCCAATTGTACCCGTCCAATTACCCCATTCTTCCGAGCCGGCCCGCTCACTGCTGCACCTCCTCTGCCGATCCTGGGGGGGGGGCGGCTGCAGACTACCACATGTCTCCTCACCAGCCGCTTCTTTTCACCTGACAGTGAGGAGTTTCACCAGGGGGCGTAGCGCGTGGGAGGATCACGCGATTTCCCCCCCCCCTCCCGAACGGGCGCCCCGACTAACCAGAGGAGGCGCTAGTGCAGCGACCAGGACACATACCCCCATAGGCTTCCCACACGCAGACACGGCCAATGGACTCCCAACCAAGCCGGAGGTAACACGGGGATTCGAACCGCCGATCTCTGTGTTGGTAGGCCACAGAATAGACCGCTACACTACCCGGACGCCCTGTAATACTATTTTTAATCAAGTTAAACTTCAGAGACGTGGTCCAACTTAAATAGTGTAACCGGCTATTTTCTTGCCCGGTGCGGGATTGGATACGAGGTGTACTGCACCACCAGGCGACGTCACTAACCGCTCGGCTAAAGGATTAGACCCGTTAGCTAGGGGCTAACGTGTCTTATTAGTAGTTTACAGTCGTCACCCTCTCCCGGAAGCGCGCCCTCGCGCTTGTTCTTCCCGCGCTCCGAAGAGACTTCTGAGGATCTGCACACTTCCGGATCCCACCGCTGCCACCAATGTAACCGGTTATCTTCTTGCGCGGTGCGGGATTGGATACGGGGTGTACTGCGCCACAAGGCGACGTCACTAACCGCTCGGCTAAAGGGTCAGACCCGTTAGCCCCTAGCTAACGGGTCTTATTAGTAGTTTACAGTAGCAAAATTGAAAAAGTGAAAATATGACCTGAAAAACAAAAGGGAAAACACATATTACTAATCTAACAAACGTAACAAGGCCTATAACGCATAACATGTAAAAACAGAACTGAAAATAAATATTGAAACAGTCCCAGACAACGACCGTAACTTAAAAACCTACTAGAACGACCGTGGGCGGTCATTTTGACCGCCATGGATTTTAAACTCTATATTGTGTCAAGATAAATACCCAGTTGAGATATTAATGCATTACATATGTTAGTGTGTCTGTTATGAAACTAACTGACACCAACATTAACAGTTTAACAACTTTAATACTATTTTTAAACAATTTAAAATGGCGGCTGTCCAACGGCTGTAAATACTGCAGCGCCTCGGTGGTAGTCATGGTGCGTCTGTAACCACACATGTTGGACATAATCACAAGTCAAGTTGAGACTCTTTCTCTCCACTGGAGGGCGCTAGTGTGTTTCTAGCACAGCGCAATGAACTTCACGAAGGAAATGACGCCACCAACACACGTCATAAATACTGACATGACGCGCACCATCACGCACAAATTATGAGACGGTCATTTTGACCGCTCATGGTCGTTTTAGGTAGATCTTATAACTTTTTTTGTGCAATTGATCTAAATTCGTTTTGAATGCAAATATATGCAAGTTTAGCAGCATTCAGGGAGCGGCAGGTCTGTATCTTTTTTTCCTCACGAAGTTGGAAAACCCAAAACGGCCATACTGACCGTCTTGGTGGGTCTAGTGTGTATTTCAGTACTTCAGGGACCTTCATCTTATGCACTGATGATATTTCCTGATTTGCTTGCAGGTTTCTTCCCATGCAACACAAGTGTTACTTGAGTTTTAATCATCCCAGCGTCACCACTTCCTCACTTAGCAACAGGCAGGGGCGGATCTACAGGGTGGCAAGGGGTGGCAGCTGCCACCGCTGGGACACAGTCTTGCCACCCCATTTATAAATCAGATAATGCGTTTTTAAAGTATATTTTATGTTCATGCATGGTGAAGGTCAACGAGACCCGCACCAAACTCTCAAACAGAAGTCGCCGATTTAGAATCCCCCTCCCCCTCACAGGCGCGGATCTACAGGGTGGCAAGGGGTGGCAGCTGCCACCTCTGGGACACAGTCTTGCCACCCCAGGAAAAAATCTCTAGATCCACCACTGGCAACAGGTGATCTGGTTTTGAGATAGGTATGCTAATTTAACCTAATTTTATGTTCAATTAAAGTTTCTTAATTCCTCCCCCTGAATAAATTGAAGCTTTGGACGCTGAAGTCAGATTGCTCCACTAGCAACTGGCAAGTGGCATGACGTGCATTAGGCCAGTGGACGGCGGCAAGGCAGTGATGCCGCTGCTTCCTTGCTCACAGCAAGGGCGGCAGCTTGGTCTGCATGAGGACATGGGCACATGCAGGGTGGGTGGGATGTGGTTTGGACTTTTGTTTGGAGGCAGGGAGAACCAGGAGTGGATCATCTGGACAATGATGAACGCCCCCTGTACATGCACACAGGGAGCAGTACTCTAGGCAGAGGCATGGGGGCGCTATGGGTTCCCCAGTCTCACCTGCAGTGGCCAACTTGTGTATGGAGGAAGTGGAAAAGAGGCTCTGATGTCCCGTCCAGGGACACCACCTGGCCCTGGGTTCAAATGAAGTCTCAGGATGTGGCACATTTCACGTTCATAACCGTAGAATTCCAGCTCAGAACTTCGCCGCTTCAGAACAGAATTAGCTTTAAAGTATTCTAAAAATACCATGTATTTTCCAAGTAATGGTTGTAAGAGCCTCAGTTTTATATTCATAAAATTATGAATAACACAACTGTAATGTTGATCAGTTATTGTAACAAAGTGGCATTTGTAGCAGAACTGTGCGCCACATGATGCTTTGTGTGCTGATATTCATAAGAGTTGCGCAACCATGTGTCAGGACAATTCATGAGCCCTTGTTATTCCCTGTTCAGTATTGCCATCCATTACTGTCATGAGGGGGCGCCTCTGATCTGTGAGTTCAGCCTCATGTACATGTGATGAGCACTGGGACGCGACCCCTTTCCGGCCGTGTAGCCCCCCCTGGCCCTAAAAACGCTGCTACCGCCCAGGTTGATGGAGCATCTGCTACACAACCGCTCTCTATGTTTATTTGGGCGCTTAATGGAGACACATTCATGCTGACAACATACCGAGCGACTAATATGAGGAAGATGATATAGGCAACAATGCTGAGTCTTCGATGTGTCAGTACTTGCTTGGTCACGGGGTTCAGACTGAATGTTAGTTATTCTGGCCAAATGAGGATCTGGTCATGGGGACTACTTGGAAGCACACTATTGTGGTGTCAGATGGCTGGAGGGGAGTGGTAATCCATTTCCTGTGATTGAAGCTGGGACACTTCCTGTGTTTGAACAAACACAGGAAGTATAGGCTGGATTCACATGAAAATAGCCAGCATGCCACTTGCAGTGAAAAGCCAAACATTTAGAGTAGTCCCAAAATGTGGTACAGCTCAACATGGCCAACTACAGGCACTGCTTTTATATCGAAGGAGGCACGGGGGCCCGGTGGTCAGCACTGGTGCCTCACAGCAAGAAGGTCCTGGGTTCGAACCCCAGGCCGTCCCAGGTCCTTTCTGTGTGGAGTTTGCGTGTTCTCCCCGTGTCTGTGGTGGGTTTCCTCCTCCGGGTGCTCCGGTTTCCTCCACCATCAAAAAGACATGCGTGTTAGGGTTAATACTTCTGCCTGTGCCCCTGAGCAAGGCAGTGGAAAGAAGAACTGGAGTTGGTCCCCGGGTGCTGCACGGCGGCTGCCCACTGCTCCTGGCTCCACAGCTAGGATGGGTTACATGCAGAATGTAGTTTCCCCTCGGGGACCAATAAAGTCTCCCAAAACCCCCCCAAAAAAGGTGCCAGAAGCCAGAGGACTCTTCTGGGGTGTTTTGTGTATATTTGGGGTGTATTTTGGGTATATTTTGGGTATATTTGGGGTGTATTTTGGGTATGTTTTGGGTATATTTTGGGTATATTTGGGGTGTATTTTGGGTATGTTTTAGGTATATTTTTGGGTATATTTGGGGTGTATTTTGGGTACGTTTCTGGTCTATTTGGGGTATATTTTGGGTATGTTTTGGGTATGTTTTGGGTATATTTGGGGTATTTTTGGGTATGTTTTGGGTATATTTGGGGTGTATTTTGGGTATGTTTTGGGTGTATTTTGGGTACGTTTCTGGTCTATTTGGGGTATATTTTGGGTATGTTTTGGGTATGTTTGGGTATATTTGGGGTATGTTTTGGGTATATTTGGGGTATGTTTTGGGTATGTTTGGGGTATGTTTTGGGTGTGTTTTGGGTATATTTGGGGTATGTTTTGGGTCTATTTGGGGTATGTTTTGGGTATGTATTGGGTATATTTGGGGTATATTTTGGATAGGTTTTGGGTATGTTTTGGGTATATTTGGGGTATGTTTTTGGTATGTTTTGGGTATATTTGGGGTATATTTTGGATGTGTTTTGGGTATATTTGGGGTATGTTTTGGGTATATTTGGGGTATATTTGGGGTATGTTTTGAGTATATTTTGGGTAGGTTTTGGGTATATTTGGGGAATGTTTTGGGTATATTTGGGGTATGTTTTGGGTAAGTTTTGGGTATGTTTTGGGTATATTTGGGGTATGTTTTGGGTATGTTTTGGGTATATTTGGGGTATGTTTCGACAGAGATGTGAGTGCTGTTTTAAGGCCGTGTGTCCAGTCAAGTCGTCCACTGGAAACGAGACAGCTACACAACGTGTGTCAGGAAGAAGCAGAAGCGTTACGGGGTGGAGGTGGAGTTGGAGGGGTGGGGGGCGAGTTCAGGGAGTGATTCTTGTTATCGTTAGTGTCATATACCTACACGCGACAAGCGATAGAAGAAAGAGAAGCTCCCTCATGTCGTTGCAGGGTGTCCCGCTGGTTTGGAGGAGTTCAGGTCCTTTGTTGTCGGTTCCACAGTACAACACACACTGGGAGCAAGTACCAGCCTCCACAGTACAACACACACATACACCACACCACACGCCACTAAGGGTCACTGAGGTTGAATGACAGCTCACGGAAACCCAGATTCTAACGCCGCCGGATCCACCCACAGACCGTCTGGCTGTTGACAGACAGCCCTGTGTGTTGTTCCGCATCAAAACACTACGAGTCCGCCATCATCGTTAGGCAACCGCATACCAACCTGGGCAGTACTATCAGGAAAGTATTACTGGATGTGTGTAATACGCAATTACAGTTTTCTGTCATTTACGTCCGCGTGACAGTGTGTACTTTGAGGTGCAGCATCAGTTTGTGTGATGAAGACGAGCGTCAGCGCTGAAAAGGTGGCGCAACTCTGCAAAGAAAGACTGCATTCCGGTGTGTTTACGCACCAGCTCTGGTCTTGTTGCACGAGCAGAACAATGCAATGACCCCCCCCGCCCCCCGCCCCCTCCCCCCCGTAAAGCTGCGCACTGCTCCCGTCAGCCGAACTGCCCCGGACATAACAAGAAGAATACGTTCAAGTCGCCTTATGTTTACAGTGCTGCGCGATGCTGCGGCCTCCAGGCCGGCCCGCTCAGGCCGGAGACATCTGGGAAACAAATCACAGGGCTCCACAGTTGGCTATTGTTTGCTTTGTTTAAAACGGAACTTGCCTCATGTGGGAAAAAAAAAAAAGCTTATGCCGCAGCTAAATATTATTTCCGTCTTTAGTGTGTGCGCTGCACAGGATACAGGAGCCCGAATGCTCGTCTCCCTCTCACATTACTGGAGCGTTCACAACGCATGGCACCTCTTGGCGCGCGGACCAGGAGCGCTTTGTGCGAGTCCCCCGTCATACGGACCACCTGGCGACGATGCAGGGGGCAGCTCTCCTACTGAGCGTGGTGCTGGCGGCGTGCAGCTTCTGCAGAGCGGCTGACCATGATACCACCACCCTGTGTACGTCTGACGTCTGCTTCACCTTGCACATGGACAGGGTGAACTTTGAGGACGCGCGTAAGAACTGCCATCACAACGGAGGTTATTTGGTAACTATCAGGGACAGAGAAGAGGAGGCCGCGTTCCAGTCCATCCTGTCCCGGATCGACAGGAGACACCAAGAGAATGTCCTGGAATTTTGGATTGGATTGAAATTACACAAAGGGGATTGTGTGTTGCCCGAGAGGAGTCTCAGGGGGTTTAAGTGGGTCTCTACAAACGGCGACAGCAAGTACTCCAACTGGAAGACGGAGCCCGTCGGCACTTGCGCCGAGGAGCGCTGCGTTATGATCCATTACACGTCATCGGGCCGGGGAAACCTGAAGTGGGTGGCTTCACCTTGCAAAGCCCCAACGTTTTACGCATGCAAGTTTTATTTCCAGGGCATGTGCAAACCGTTGCCGTTGCTGGGGCCTGGGAAAATATCCTACACGCCACCTTTCTCGGAGCAGCCACTGAACAGTGTCCTGAAAGCACTGCCGTTGGGAACCATTGCAGATATTTGGTGCAGCGATAATCAGTCTGACTACTCTCTTTGCAAGTCGCTGGATGACGCCTACGGCTGGACTGTTCCCGGTCCGTTTTGCGCGTCGGGAGAGCCAAACTGCGACTTTAACAATGGGGGGTGCGAGCATTTGTGCGTGGAGGACGCAGGTGGCGCGCGTTGCGTGTGCAAGGAAGGCTACGAGCTGGACCAGGACGCTTTCTCCTGTCGCCCCAAAGACTACTGCGGCGACGGCACATGCGAGTACCAGTGCGTAACGGGGGAGTCCGGTTACTCGTGCGTGTGTCCGCAGGGATTCAGACTGGATACGAACCAACACAACTGCTCCGATATCGACGAATGCCGCACGCAGGCGTGTGAGGAACACTCGTGCGTCAATACGCACGGCGGTTACACCTGCAAGTGTGAGAGAGGCTACGAGATGGTCGGCGGCAAATGCCGCGACGTGGACGAGTGCTCCGAATCCAGATGCGCGCACAGCTGCTTGAATTCCCTGGGCTCCTTCTCGTGTCACTGTCACTTGGGCTTCGCTCTAGCCGCGGACGGCTACTCGTGCGATGACGTGGACGAGTGCCTCACCAGTCGCTGCGAGTTCACATGCGTCAACGCGCCAGGGAGTTTCTTGTGCGTCTGCCCGAAGAACTTTGGCGCAGATGACAACGGAACGACTTGCGCTCCGCTTTCGACCGACGCCTCCACGGCCGCCCCCTCCACTGAGCCAGTAGACAGAATAGCACGTGGGAAAGTGGCGCCGGAAGCCCAAACCCCAGCGGAACCTCAGAACCGGTCTCTCTACACGGACGCGCCCGCTGCAGAAGGGGTGAGCACTCAGCGGGAGGGTCTGCGGGGCAACAGCTCGGCGGGAGCGAGCAGGCCCATGGAGATAGACGAACCGCTAAACGCGCGGCTGCTGCTGCTGCTGTGCGTCACCGGCTCGGCGGTCTCCTCGCTCCTCCTCGTCGCTGCCGCTTTCGCTGTCGTCATTATCCGACGCAAACGGTCCCGGAGAGAAGCTACGAAGACTGCCACAGCCGACGGCTACTGCTGGGTGTCCTCCGGCCTAGAGCCGCACCTAGAGAAATTATACAACTCCATACTGACCGATGACCTATGACCCCAGAACCTCAGACAGTGTGTCGACAACATGTACATATGTGGTTGTTTTACTACTGCAAACTTCCAACACCCCCCCCCACACACACACACACACACACGCATAGAAGAGGGTATT
Organism: Lampris incognitus; assembly: GCF_029633865.1. NCBI lineage: Eukaryota > Metazoa > Chordata > Actinopteri > Lampriformes > Lampridae > Lampris > Lampris incognitus. The sequence goes on from NC_079226.1 coordinate 43,573,776, forward strand.
CGGTAGGAGACCATGTGACCCAGGTGGCGACACCCTGTGGTGATAAAGGAGCGTGAGTAAACCTGCGGGGTGTTGCGTAATGCTCGGATGCTCTTTACCTCTGCCCCGGGGTAGGTCCATACTGTACCACGGGACGTGTATGTCAAACTAGAGTTCCCCCCGGGGCGTGTCCACTCAGCTCGTCCTTCACATACTCTGATGACGTGTGGATTCCTCGAGAGCGTTACTTCCAGGAAAAGCAAGGCGTTAAGATGTAACGGGATGTAAAATGTAACGGGTGTCAAATGTAACGGACGTCAATGTAACGGATCCAGCGACGTTTCAGGAGTACCTCGCGCACAGGTTCGTGGCTGTCAATGTAGACAAAACATTACACGTCTTCTGCACGAACACTTGCTAATTACGTTAATGAGCTGTGGTTGATATCCCACAATGCATCACCCTGCGTTTGTCCAGAAAGAGAATGTGTGTACATATATATATATATGTACATATATACATATATATATATACACAGGCTGAAAACTGTTCTGTACACATGGCGTCACACAGTGTCGTGCTGTTTATATGAATATTCATAAATGTGAAACACATACATACATGTGTGTGTGTGTGTGTATATATATGTATATATATATGCATGAAACAGGCTTGTACTGTCTCATAAAGAATTTACTTGACTCACTGGATTATTTTGCTCCTTATTTGTTGGGCACTTTCCCTACTGTTGAGTGTTTCTTTTAACAACGCTATATATATATGTGTGTGTGTATATATATATATATATATATATATATATATATATATATATATATATATATATATATGCAGTCAGTCAGCCCTGTGAAGCCAGCAGTGGGTGCAGTGGGCTGCTTTCACAAAGTTATTTTTAGGTGAAGTCAAGTGAACCAGAAGAGATCGATATTAAGATGTAAATATAAAGATGTTGAGATATCTTTACATATTATTAGATATTAAGATGTAGATATTAAGACATCATTAGATATTAAGATGAAATTATTAAGATAGTAAGATATTAGATATTAAGATGTACATATTAAGATGTAATTATTAAGATAATAAGATATTATTAGATATTAAGATGTACATATGAAGATATTACGATATTATTAGATATTAATATTTAAATATTAAGATATCATTAGATATTAAGCTGTAGATAGTAAGATATTATTAAATATTAAGATGTAGATATTAAAGTATCATTAGATATTAAGCTGTAGATAGTAAGATATTAGATATTAAGATGTAGATATTAAAATATCATTAGATATTAAGCTGTAGATAGTAAGATATTATTAGATATTAAGATGTAGATATTAAGATATTTTTTCCAACTTTTTTATTGAAATTTTACAATCAAAATGTTGTACAGACATATATGAAATCAATGTTTATATTTACGTAGAGAAAACCCCCCCAAAAAGTCACAGCAACCAAGATTCAACGCAGAACAAAAAAAATAAAAGACAAAAAACAAAAACAAGCAGACATGTAGCCTGGCCGCCTGGCCAATTAGAGAAGACACAGCTCGTATACTCGAGACAAATAATATTATAAAATGAAATGGTAACACTTTAGTATGGGGAACGTAGTCACCATTAATTACGTGCTTATTAGCATGCAAATTAGCAACATATTGGCCCTTAATTGGTCATTATTACGTACTCATTAATGCCTTATTCTGCATGGCCTTATTATACAACCAGTAAGCCATTAACTATGAGTTTTCCCTCTATAACCTCAGAATTATTGCTTATTAGTAGTAGCATCTCAATATGCTTTGCTTAGTATGGCCTTTATAAGGTGGTAGTACCACCAGAAGAGTTATTCTCCCTTACTAACACTTAATGAATATGCTCTGTTCTTACATAACAACACACAAAACTACAAGTGTTCATAGTGTTAAATTACTCTAAATTAAGTTTTTGTTACTTAGAATATGTTCCCCATACTAAAGTGACATCTTGATCATTACTAATTCACTAGTAATTAAGTTTTTTTACTTAGAATATGTTCCCCATACTAAAGGGACATCTTGATCATTACTAATTCACTAGTAATTAAGTTTTTTTATGTTCCCCATACTAAAGTGTTACCAATGAAATTATAGATTATACAGGAAAAAAGTATAATGGTAAAAACATAGTTAAGGGGTACACCCGTATCACCACGCATGTAAACAGATTATATGCACGAGCTGTCAATGAGGCAGGACTAGAAGAAGAGGTCTCTAGATCCACCCATGCAGGGGGTGAAGGGGAGGACACATACCGAGTCCAATACTGCAGTACTCCTAAGTTGGCTGCCAATAATAAAATCTAACATTTGGCAGAGGCAAGCCTCCCAAAGATGTTGGTCTGTGTTATAAAGTTCTACCAAGCCCAGGGCCTTTTCTGCTGCAGATGAACTCTGACACCAAGCCGTCAAGTCTGCGAAAAAAGGATTGTGTAAGAAAGCTGGGTAAACACTGAAACCGGTGTGAGAGTTCTGGGGCAGGGAGCTCATCTTTACTGAATTAACCCGTGCAGATGGACACAAGAGCAGCGGTGACCAGCTTTCCAAGTCTTTATGCGGTTTGCTCAATAAAGGGGGAACATGGGTTTAAATAAGTTCTCAAATTCATCTGTGAAATGAACGCCAAGGTATGTGAAGCCGAGGGGAGCAAGTTTAAAAGGCGAAGTGTGCAAGGGAACGTTACGAGCTTCTACGTTCGGAGGGACCAGCCCGCTTTTATCCACGTTAAGTTCACAACCCGATGGTCTGCCGAATGAACCAAACACGTCAAGGGCAGCTGGAACAGAAACAGAGAGATTAGATACATATAAAGGTAAGTCATCTGCATAGAGGGAGGTCTTCTGTTCGACACCAGTTGTAAGAGGCTTTGATTTAAGAGCAATGGCCAATAGCTCAACTGCAATCGCAAATAGTAATGGGCTCAAACTGCAGCCTTGACGAGTACAGAGCGAAAGAGAGGACAGTAGTCAGAGCGGGTGTTGTCAGTTCTGACCGAGGCTGTGGGAGAGGTGATATAGCAATTTCACCAAATTAATAAAGGTTTTACCCAAGCCAAACTTTTCCAGAGTACAGAAGAGGTAGCCCAAAGTCAATCCGGTCAAAGGCCTTCTCTGCGTCAGTGAGAGCACAGCCTCTGGCACTGATGAAGAGGAGGGGTTATACATGACGCCGAGAAGCCGTCTAGTACTGAAGAAGAACTGCCTGTTTTGAATAAAACCAGCCTGGTCGGGGGAAATAACGGATGGTCGGGGGAAATAACGGATGGTAATACAGATTCTGAACGCATCGCTAATACTTTGGAGAGAAGTTTCATATCAACTGACAGTAAACCTACTGGACGGTAGCGCCCACATAAGAGGGGGGGTCTTTGTTCTTTGTTAAGATGAGAGAGATTGAGGCCTGAGTAAGTGTATGCGGCAATTTGAGAGAGTGGAAGGATTCATTATAAAATGCAGTTGGCAGGACCCTGCAGGACCTGGGCATCTACCTGCGTGCAGCCTTCTCAAGCTCCTGTATGGTGAGTGTTATGGCTGCACACATCGACAGCGCTGCATTTGATTTGGCGCTGGTCTATTGTGCTGGGGTGGATTGGTGTTGCCTGCGGGCTCTGGGTTGTTTGATCGGGTCTGCCTGTGACGCTGCGTCAGTCTGAATAAACAAGGCGACGCAGAGGTTGTGTGGAGCGGCAGCGCTGTAGTGCGGTATGCTATGTCAAAAAAACCGCTCCCCTAGGATTTTTGTGCCAAAATTGATCTTTTTTTTGCTGTTTTGGCTTCTATAGGGACCAAACTAACAGAAAATGAAGGGTGCCAAATTTCCTGACCCCCACCCCCAATTCTGGGGGGGCCATCTATTTTGGGACCTCCCAGAACAGTAAAATGGAAGACCGCCTGGGACTACTCTTACTAAAATGGCTGTAGAATTGTTATGCTTCCGTTGTATAACACCACATTCGGAGGAGATGCAGTTGAGAAGTTGTAGAACAGATCCAAATATCTGTGGCCTGCTGGTAAATGGTATTACTGATGTTATTCACACTCAAATTGTAAGTTTTGTTTAGGCGAACCTAAAAAAATTGAATTTCTGCTGTAGTTTATCTGCAGTCCTTCTGTCCTGCTGGATGGTACAACTAAACTTCCACTTGAAGTACATTTTTCCAGGTGTTACCTATACATAGACACCAGAATTGTGCATCTGGGCCCCGTACTTGCGGAGCTATTACTGAATTATTTTGGGCATGTAATTTCAGGCGAAAATTCAAAAAAATCGCACGGGGCTGAAGTGGTTTTCAATGTCCAATTTTTATAATATTATAGTTGTTTTGTAGGTTTTGAAATATTCTGAGTTGATTTATAACACTATTAAAACAGCTATAAGAGTATTTGTCTGACTTTTGGTTCCTCACCTGGGACACCCCGGACTGACCCTTGTGCCTATCCCATTCGTCATTACTCTCCTCTTTCCACTCCTGCTCTTTTCTTGGCCAATATAACTTTTACAATTATTTTTCATGGGCATCCAGTGACAATTAATACTTTACTGAAGGTGTTGACCATTCTGAAAGACATTCCTGTTCTGACTCTGAAAAAATAAGGGTTGAAATGTGGCCATTGTAGCATAATCCTTGTTAATTTGGTTCATTTCAAACAGGTGAGATCATAATTAAAGCACAGCTGTGTTTGTAGCTGACTGAAAACAAAAAAAGAACAGTACTCAAGATAAAATAAAATAAAAATAGGCCAATACGAAAACAACAACAACAAAACAAACAAACAAACACCACAATAGATTCGAAGAGTCAACATTTTGAGAATCACGTTCATGGAATTGCTGAAAGCAACTACCTGGTAAGTGATACTTTTATTTTAATTTTTTATCATTCAGGTGAAATTTAAAACAAGCCTGAAAGATTTATAAGCCAATGCTTACACATATTTTGACATATATTTACATTGTTTTCCCATTATTAGGTCTAATCTTTCAGTCTGACATGCCCTGATCCAACAATTTTGGACTACTAACAGTAAGCTAAGGTGGGCTAAATTTAAACCATGCCCGCTAGATTTAAAAGCCAACATTTGCACATATTTATATTTACATTGTTTTCCCATCATTAGGTTTCATCTGTCTGGCATGCACAGATCCGACAACCTACAACAACGAACTAGAAAGCTAAGCTAAACAGTAAGCTAAGGTGGGCTGAGAATGATCTGGTAAATGTGTCATATTTTTCTGATGAAATTTAAACCAAGCCTTCTAATTCAAATATATATTTACATTGTTTTCCCATCATTAGGTTTCATCTGTCTGGCATCCAACAAATTGGACAACTTGTGAGCTAAGGTGGGATGAGATCTGGTCAATATGGCAGAGGAATGCAACATTTGCGTGATCTGCAAAGAAGGTGCCACCCCTGGCAAGCGACTAGTTAAAAATCCAGCCATGATTGATGACCTACTGCAGGCTTGCAGGGACAGAGTTTCTTGAGGTCAAAGTGATTTTGAGGAACTTTCCGACTACTTATGTGGCCTAAATGAAGGGGAACTGAAATTGGGCAGGGACAGAGTTTTTTTTAGGTCAAAGTGATTTTGAGGAACTTTCCGACTACTTATCTGGCCTAAATGAAGGGGAACTGAAATTGGTTCATTATCATAGTGAGTGTCGAAAATCTGTTATAAACAAGAATAAAATTGACCGTCTCAGGGCTAACCAATCCCGACCTCAGTCACCTGTCTGTTCTAGAAGAGGTCCTTCAATTACTACAGGATCTGTTAGACCTAAACGGTCGAAATCTGCCCCAAAGGAGCAAGTGTGTTTATTCTCACCTTGTGACTTTTGTTCCAAGGGTGATTCAGAGCCACTGCACCGTGTTCTTTCTGATGCAATGGGTGAAACGCTTCTTGAAATAAAGCAGCAGACCCAAGATGACCAAGTCAGAATCTGTGTAGCAGACCTAGTAGATGCTGGTGACGCTTCAGCTCTTGAAAAGTACTATCACAGGGATTGCTTGCGGAATGCAAAACGTACCACAACAATAAAGAAAGATCATGATAATGAATCACTCATTCGCTCTTTATGTGACGAACAGTTAATCCTCGCCATTCAAAATACCGTCACAGACGATGTTACTCTTGACATGGCTCAGGTCAATGATGCTTACTTGTTGATCCTGAAAAGATATCACATGGATGTGGATGAGACTACAAACTATCGCAAGCATCTGAAAAAGATCATTGGTGAGCGACTTCCAGATGTCCAGTTTGTAAGCTCACTGCAACGAAATGAGCCAGACAAGCTTGTTAAATCAACTGTAGTTAGCAAAGCTATTTATTGCAGTATTTCCACTATGAATCAGTGGCGCCCCCAGGAATGTTTCATAGGGGGGGCCAAATGGGGCCACTGAAAATCTTGGGGTGGCACACCAAAACCAGAAGCCATGACTGAATTTCGGGAATTCTATGATACTGTTGTAGTATACTGTATAGCCTAGTAGAAAACTGTCAATATGAGAGTTAAGAAAAATATACATTATTCATTTAAAAATGAACAGCACCTAATGTAAAATATCAGATAGAAGCATATTCTGCATAATCAGAAGCATATTCTGCATATGCGACTCGTAGCTGGGGGGGCCAGCGGGGGGGCCAGGGATAGTATCAGGGTGGCCGTGGCCACCCCTGGCCACCCCTTGGGGGCGCCACTGCTATGAATGATGGTCAGGTTATTGGCAACCTGAAGAAAGTTGCTAACCTACTGCGGGCAGAGATCATGCAAAAGCGCAGCTGGTCATTTGCCGGGATATCTGATAACTTTAAGAATCCCTCTTTACTCCAATTCTTCCTAAGTCACCTCCTCTTTGGCAGTCGTGTTGTCAAAGTGTTTGGAATGCGAGATGAAGAAGTAGACAAAACTGTTGATGTTGCATGCCAGTTTCTGGTCCAGAACACTCGCACTGATCGTCAGGTGAAACATCAGCCAAAAGACGATGCCTTTCGGCAAAATGTCCAAACACCCCTCTCAATCGGACTGCCCCTTGCTATCCACTCTAGAGTGCGTGACAAAATCCTTGTCCAGAACCTCTCAGATGTCTACATTGGAAGTGACTACTTGAAGTTCCTTGACTTAGAAAAAAGTGTGGAGCAGTGTGTTCTTCAACGAATGAAGGATACTGGCGGATTTTGTCTCCCTGACTTTGTGAAGAAGGGTGTGAACATCTGGTTTGCTATTGACAATATTGATCTTTTGGAAGACACAGCCACTGGGCAAGAAACCTTCCATGGCACAGTGGCTGTAATCAACCAGCAGGATGAAGATGGGAGACCTGATGAACCAAACACTTGTTATAACAGAAAAACCTCTCACGGCATCACCTCTGGCATTTGATATAAACTTGCTGCAGGAGCCAATGATCAAAACCACTCCATTGAGATTTGAGTCTGTGATAGGAAACCGAAACAATCTCATTTCCCAAGACTTCACTCACACCTGGGCATTCACAAACTACCTTCCAACTGATAACAGGGGGGCAACCTCAACTGAACCGCAGCTGGCAAGCAAACAGACCCAGAACAGTGAAGAAGAGAGAAGCCATGCTGAATCTAATAACGACAGAAATCACGATGACTCTATTGTGTCGATCAAAGAACAAAGTGAAATTGAAGAAGGAAGATGTGATGCCAACTTGGGCTGCAACTAAATCTCTACTGTTATCTCAGTCCTCTAACAGTTGCACCTCAACAAACACAGGGGTGATTGCTCCACAGATTATGCTACCCTCTATACCGCTTTGAAGTTAACCCAGGGTATCTCTGCCACTGTCATTGGCCCTCACAGAAAAACACTGATAACCCTAGATCTTGACCTTTACTCCCGTGCATTGAAGATTCAGCAGTCAGTTGGAAACATCAACTGGATCCTAAGAGCTGGAACTCTTCACATTGCATTTGCTGTGTTGCATGGTCTAGGTAAAACAGTTGATGGAAGTGGCCTTGACATATGTGCTATTGAAAGTGGTGCATACACATCAGCAGCTCTTCGTGGTATCTTTGGTGGCAAAGCTTACAAACGAGGCCTTGAGTACCACATCACTACGAGCCTTGCAATTTTGATGTTGCGATTTGATGCCATCTTGTCAAAACTTCCAAATTGTCCAATTCAGATGCAATGCATTGCTCTCAAGGACAAACTCCATGAACGTAACCCACTGATGGTAGAGATCTTTGAAGAAATCCAATCCTGGTACACAGAAAATGTCAAGCCACTCAAAGATGAAAAAGACATTGGTGAGTTCACTCAATTCTTAACCCAGTATCTTCACCAGGTAGAGAGTCTTCTTAATCTCATCAGCTCTTGCCGCTCAGGTGACTGGGAGGGATACTTGTCCTCATTAGAGAATCTCATCAAGTATTTCTTTGCTCATGATCACCTCAACTATGCCCGCTTGATGCCAGTCAATCTTGCTCAAATGAATGCTCTTGAAAAAGATGACGCAGAAACATGGGATGCACTGAAGTCTGGTGCATTTGTGGTGGCAAAGTCAGAGATACCCTTCACTCATCTCTTCACTGATCAAGCCCTCGAGCAGGAAATCAAGAAGCTAAAGGGACATGGTGGGATGGTAGGACTCAGTAGAGATGAAACAGCTCTGGACTAGCTGATCATTGCCACACCTCATCTTGCTGATCTAGTGAATCAGTACCTCAAGAGCTTCCCAAAAGCTTCCAGATCTACTTCAAGGACAGAGCATTATCATCTCTCAGGAGAGATTGCATTGAGGTCAAGAACAAATGCACTGAAGCTACGCGACTTGATTGAGTTGCACTGTGGAGGCAATCCATTCAAAGAAAAAACACCATTAAAGAGTCTTGTTTCATCAGCGCTTGTGACAGATGCGGCAAAGCATGATATTCTCCAGTTTGCGGAAAAGGGTCAGAAGCGCTTTGAGGAGTTTGTTTCTGAATGTTTGATCGCTACGTCAACACTCTCAGTGTGGGACAAAATGAAGAAACTCAAGTTGAAGACCTTTTCAAACTGGATGGAGAAAACAAAGGTACGTGTTGGAGACAAGGTCATCAAGTTGCGTGAGGAACGTGAACTGCTTGGAAGATTTCTCATCATCCAAGGCAGTCGACCAAGTCTAGTTCCCAAACTTGAGGAGACAATTGGAGACTATGAAATGTCAATGGTTCCCCGCTCTCTGTGTGCTGTGGATGGAACCTTGTACATCCCTACAGACAAAGCTAGTCTCATGCATGCAATTGACTCAACTCAAAATGGCCTGAACTCACCACTTCCGGCACTGTGACCTCACAGGTCATCATCGACTTCCTGGACTCTCTTTTCTCTCGCTGGGGCCTCCCAAAGACCATCCCCACTGACAACGGCCCTCAGCTGGTCTCTGCTGAGTTCACTGCTTATCTCGAAAGCAAGGGCATCCGTCATATATGCACTGCGTACTACCACCCCCAGGCCAATGGCGGCGTTGAACGTTTTCACCAGTCACTGAAGAACGGCCTCAGAGCACACATGGCCCAAGGGTGCTCTTTCACGCAGGCCATCCGTCACACTCTGCTGCACTATCGGGCCACACAGCACTCGACCACAGGCATCTCCCCAGCCTCTCTCATGCTGGGCCGGGAACTGTGCATGCCCCTTGACAGGCTCCGCCCCTCCACACCCCAGGCACCTCCCTCTGGGGTCAGAGCCTCAGTCACTCGTCAGCAGACGCGGATGAAGCAACGGTTTGACCAGTCAAAACGAACTAGGGTGCCAGACATCAATGCATCAGACTGGGTCAGGGTCCGCAGGCCCCACAGGGACAATAAAATGGCTTCATACTGGTCCTCTCCTCTCCAAGTCACCCGTCAGCTGGGCCCAGCCACCTACCTCCTCAGCGATGGCACTCGGTGGCACTCCAGTCGTCTACGGAAGGTGTCAGCTCCGCCACACACAGCTGGTGACACAACCTTAGCCATTCCCTCGGCATGGTGAGACGCCCCGGGGCTTCATGCAGCTCCTACACGGGCCCCAGACATTCCTGGGCCTCAGCTCCCCCTGCCTTCTCCCTCCCCACCTCGGCCTGCCCAGCCTCAGGCCACCTCGCGACCTGTTCGCACACGTTTACGCCCTGGCCACCTAGAGAACTTTGTGTCAACCTTTCATGTTTGAAATCCTGCCGGGGGGGGGGGTGTTATGTCTGCACACATCGACAGCGCTGCATTTGATTTGACGCTGTTCTATTGTGCTGGGATCGATTGGTGATGCCTGCGGGCTCTGGGTTGTTTGGTCGGGTCTGCCTGTGACGCTGTGTGAGTCTGAATAAACAATGCCACGCATGGTTGTGTCGAGCGACAGCGCTGCATCCTGACGTCCCCCACAGCACAGAAGCTGAGCCCCTCATAAAAAAAGCCAATCTGCCGGGAAATAAGAGCAACGAGATCTTCATCTGACAATAAAGAAACGTTCAAACGCCAGGGTGGTGGGGTGTTATCACATCCGCTGATTTGTGATTCGGTTAGAACTGCAGCATGGTCTGATATACCAGCAGCGCTACACGAACAGGGCTGCACTGATGGGGTCAGCCGACCGTCAGGTAGAAAGCAGTCCATACGTGAGAAGGTATGGAGAACGTGAGAACAACCCGAGCGAGCGCGTCCTGACAGGTGGGTTAACGAAGCTCCAGGGATGTGTGAGTGAGAAGTCTTCCGGTAAAGATTGGATGGTTTTAGCTGAGCTTGGAGGTACTGCGTTTCTGGTTGACGAGCGACTCGCAGACGGATTAAGCCAACAACCGAAATCCCCCCTGAGAAGCGATGCCGTGTGGACAGGTCGGGCATTGAGGAGAACACTGATCTACATCGTCCCAGTTAGGGCCGCGGACATTAAGCAGAATCACCGGGGCACCATAAAGTGACGAGTGACCCACCTCCTCCTCAGCCTGGTAGGATCCCATCGTTTAAGGTGGGCTTCCTGAAGGAAAGCCACATGTTGAAGATGCCCAAGAACTTTACTGCGTTTAACTGGCTGGTTTGAGGCTTTACAGCCCCAGCTGGAACAGTCTGCTGCCCCTCCAAACTGCCGCCAAGCCTCAGGCGGGTCCAGAACTGGTGCTGGGTGTGGAATGAACAGTAACACTATAAAAGATGCCCTGAGAAAGATTTTAAAATGCGGCGACCAACATACCCGACCCCCTCCCTCTCCCACCCCTGCTGACGCGTCCTCCCAAACCGGACGCGCCCACACCCCACTAACACTAATGCGCATGAACACACACCTGAGGTCAAACCTCTTCTGGAGTCGAGTGACAATATAACAGTAGGTTATAACACAGTTCATTAAGGTAGCGCAGTATTTACATGAACTATACTATAGCGAATTCGGGGGGCAGTCCGGGAGACCGTCGCCACGGCCGGGACGCGAACCCATGTCTCCCGCTCCGTAAGCGACAACGTTAACCAGTCGACTAAAGGGTCCGACCCGTTAGTCAAGGACCAACGTGTCTACTTATCGGAAAGCGCGTCCCCGCGCTTAAGCATATCAGCTCCTTCACGCCTCAGGGCGCATACGCTTCCGATGGCCTTACGGTCTCACCATCCCACTTCTGACACCAATGTAGCGAATTCAGGGGGACAACACAACCACAGGAACTGCCGCGGCCGGGACGCGAACCCGTACCGCCCGCACCGCAGGAGACATCGCTAACCGCTAGACTAAAGGGTCAGACCCGCCAGCCAGCGGCCAACGTGTCTACTTATCCATGCACGTTACAATACTAAAGAGTGGACACGCCAGTTGTGAACTTGCCGTTCTCATTATACAGGAGAAACCGCTTTCTAAGGGTTTTGTTTCTGGAGGTCGAGGCGATGGCCGGGTCTTCAAACGTATGCGTGGTACCGTTCGGCAGAGTGGTTTTCAGAACTGCAGGAACCATCAGCCCAAACCGAACAGCAGGACAGGCACGCGGCTGGCGTTTCACTCCTCCTTAAGATGTAATTATTAAGATATTATTAGATATTAAGATGTCATTATTACATATTAAGATATAAATATTAAGATATAATTATATACCAAGATGTAATTATTAAGATATTATTAGATATTAAGATGTAGATATTAAGATCTTAACACATCATTATAGATATTAAGATATGATCAGATATTATTAGGTATTAAGATATCATTAGATATTAAGATGGAGATATTATGATATTCTTAGACATGATTAGTTATTAAGATATAGATATTAAGATATTATTAGGTATGAAGATATTATTAGGTATTAAGATGTAGATATTAAGATATTATTAGATGTTATTAGGTATTAAGATGTAGATATTAAGATATTAAGATGTAGATATTAAGATATTGTTAGATGTTATTAGGTATTAAGATGTAGATATTAAGATATTAAGATGTAGATATTAAGATATTGTTAGATGTTATTAGGTATTAAGATATGAATATGTAGATATTAAGATATTATTAGATGTTATTAGGTACTAAGATATTAAGATGTAGATATTAAGATATTATTAGGTATTAAGATATTAAGATGTAGATATTAAGATATTATTAGATATAATTCGGTATTAAGATATTAAGATTTAGATATTAAGATATTATTAGATCTTATTAGATATTAAGATATTAAGATGTGGATATTAAGATATTATTAGGTATTAAGATGTAGACATTAAGATATTATTAGGTATTAAGATGTAGATATTAGGCTACACTGAGCGTAAACAGCGCACAGAAGGTTTCATTGGTGGTGTCCTTCTTGGGTGAGGGTGGAGGATCTTGTCTTCACACCAGTAAGGCTGGTGCAGGGACGTCACAGGGTCTTCGCGGACATGTTCTGCAGATCAGGAATCAGTTATCATTGACTGCAACCCATTTTATTCCCTCCGTCAGTTCGCGTCATTCATCCTGGTCGGTGTTGACGTTCCACCGCCAGGCGGCGTGCAGGACGCACAGCGCTGCTGGGTGTGGACTGACACAACCCTGACTCCCTTGTTCTTGTCCTCGGGGACTTTAAAAAGGGAGCATAAAACCAAGAAGTGGAGCAGCGAAGCAGGGAGGACCTGCACTGCTGGACTGCACAGCTGGACTGGCCACCGACAGTCCGGACAGTACACGGAGGCTGTGACGTCATACATCAGCTTCTGTGAAGACAGCTGTACACCAACACACACCAGGGCGTGTTACAAGGGACAAGCCCTGGGTCGCAGCCAAACTCAGGCGGGTTCATGTGGGGAAGGAAGAGGCGTTGGAAGCGCGGACAAGGAGGCCAAACGGAAGTTTTCAGAGAAGATGAAGCGCCTCGTCTCAGCCAACGATGCTGCCTCAGTCTGGAAAGGACTGATCTTTATCAGTCCTTCTAGACAAAGGGACAGTATACACTGTATCTGCCAAGGCCCCAGCTGTTTTTCTCTCCAGTACTTCAGCAGCCCCCCCTCCCCCAGGGCCCCATTTCTATTTCCATTACCAACACCCCCCCCCCAACACCTAGCCTGAGCACACCCCTCCTGCCACTCTCACTCTGTCTTGATCCAGCAGAGGGACGTTAGCAGGCTGTTCAGAAGACAGACCCCCCCCCCGCAAGGCAGCTGGACCCGTTGCCGTCTCCCCCTCAAACATCACACGCTGTGCAGACCAGCTATCTCCAAGCGTTCACTGACATTTTAACACCTCCTCGGAGGACTGCCTGCCTCAACACCTCCACAAACCTCGACCAGAGGAGGCGCCAGTGCAGCGACCAGGACACATACCGACATCCGGCTTCCCACCCGCAGACACGTCCAATTGTGTCTGTAGGGACGCCCGACCAAGCCAGAGGTAACATGTGTAGCGAGCAGGTTTTGATATGCAATGAGCGCGCATGCGCGAGTGTAGAGCCTTGAAGATATGCCAAGTAAAAGGTCAACGTTATGCCTTGGTCTCCGGTCCATTCATTACTAACATAAGTACTATAAAGTACAAGACATGGTGTCAGAAGTCGTCGTCCTCGCCTCTAAGATAAATACAGTCACCCGACGCAAGTGCCCGGATGTTCCGTGCAGTTTGACTACGCCAGAAAATAACTTCTGAATTCGCCGAGTGAGCTGGTGTAATCGGGTGAAATATGTTCAAACTGAAACCGATTAGTTAGGGCTGAATCAGTTTTCATTTGCTCATGTCTGAGGAGATGTGACTAGGGGGCGCGCTGGGGGCTCCCGTCATTAATACAGCTGATGAAGAGCCCGCAGCTGTCCTGTATTCATTTCTTCCCCTGTTCCAGGTAAGGATGAAAAGTATATATGATTACAGCTCATTATCAGTGTATAAACCGTTATGGACCACTATGGATTCATTAGCTTACCGCAAATAAGGATGTTTAGTTTGGAACGGAGTGGAGTGCGTGCAGGGCTAGCTCGCTAGCATAGGGGTTAGCTAGCTGGCATGGCCGCGAGCCAAGGCGAGTTGAGCGTGTGACCGATGTGAAGCGGCAGTGATTGTTTGTTGGCTTGTGTATATTCTCTGAGGACGGTGTGTAGTTATTACTATGTCGAGGTGTGTTTTGTTGAGCACAGTATGGGGAAGTGTATATTACTGGTGCCGGGTGCATGATGTGTGCATGACATGAGCGCGTGACCGTGGCTGCTGGTCGTGCAGAATACATGGTGTGTGCATGAGGTTGGCGCGCGGTCGAGACATGCGCAGTGTGCGCCTTCGCTCTCGCCACTTGTCCGCACGCGTGTGAATGTATGCTTGAGTGCATGTCTGAATTTATGTGTTATATTTGCAGGCGCGGTAACTAAATAGTATTGCTTTAGGTTGGAATTTGTATTTTGGGTCGTTAATACAGTGGATGAAGAGCAGCAGCTGTCCTGTATTTCTTCCCCTGTTCCAGGGGTATTACACTAGCAGAGCTAACGCTAACGTGGAGCTGCGTTGATACAACGTTTGAGAGGAGCATTGGTAAGGTAAAGCAGAATGGATTCTCTATTTTCAGTAAGTCCGCCTGAAGCATTTGACTTGGGAGACTTTGGCAGTGGCCTAATTGGATGCGAGGTTTAGAGAGATTCCGCATAGCGGCAGCAGGACTAAATGCAAAGAGTCAAGAGTATCACGCTAACTCGCTAGTTTACACTATGGGAGACATGGCGGAGGACGTTCTGAACACGTCAGCACTGACGGAGGAGGACAAGACAAAGTAGGACCAAGTAAAGCAAGCGTTCATAAACACCTCATATGCAAGCATAATGTGATCTAGGAAAGAGCTAAATTCAGCAAACGTAGCCAGGAGCCTGGTGAGACGGTTGAAGCGTTATTACTGCTGTGCATAAACTGGCTGAGCCCACTCACCACCTTCATCACACCATTTGGCCGTTATTGTTTTAATCGGCTTCCCTTTGGAATATCATCCACGCCAGAACACTTTCAGAAGCGTTTAACGCAGATGTTTGACAGCCTAGAAGGAACTTTGTGTCATGCGGATGACATCCTGGTGTTCGGTGCCACGCCCAAAGAGCATGATGACAGGGTTCATCAAGTGTTGCAAAGACTGCAGCAGCGGGGCCTAACTCTGAAAGACAAATGTCAGTTCGCAGTGAAGCAGGTCAAATTTCTCGGACACGTTGTCAGTTCAGAGGGCATACCAGCAGATCCTGAGAAGATTAGAGCAATTAGAGAGATGCCACCACCCAAAGATGTGGCTGACGTAAAACGCTTCATGGGGATGGTCAACTATGTGCGGAAATTCTCTCCCAACATCGCAGAGCTCACTGGGCCAATCAGAGAACTCCTGAAAGCAGAAAACATGTGGATGTGAGGAGCAGCGCAGCAGTGTGCCTTTGAAAAGTTGAAAAACGAGCTCAGCTCATCTACTGTCCTTGCCCAGTGCAGTCCAGAGAAACCGACCAGGGTGTCAGCAGACACATCATTTTACGGATTAGGAGGGGTCTTATCTCAGCTTCAAGAGCCTGGAGACTGGAGGCCAGTGGCTTTCATATCTCACAGCATGACTGAAACAGAGTGCAGATATGCCCAAATTGAAAAGGAGGCCCTTGCTGTCACCTGGGCTTGCGAAAGATTTCAGACCTACTTCCTGGGCCTACACTTTGTGATGCGAACTGACCACAAACCGTTAATCAGTCTTCTCAGCTCAAGGCCGCTGGATGACGTCCCGCCTCGTATAATGCGCTTCAGATTGAGACTTCTGCGTTTTTCCTACTCAATTGTACATGTACCAGGGAAAAATCTTATTGCAGCTGACGCTCTATCAAGAGCTCCACTCCAGCGTACTACAACAGAGGAAGACCTTGCGCTTCAGAACGACATCATAGCTCAAATCAATGAGGTCATTCAGCAACTCCCGGCCTCACCTGAGAAGTTGCTACAAATAAGAAGAGCACAAGAAGAAGATACGGTAACACTTTAGTATGGGGAACATAAAAAAACTTAATTACTAGTGAATTAGTAATGATCAAGATGTCACTTTAGTATGGGGAACATATTCTAAGTAACAAAAACTTAATTTACAGTAATTAACACTATTAACACTTGTAGTTTTGTGTTTTGTTATGTAAGAACAGACCATATTCATTAAGTGTTAGTAAGGGAGAATAACTCTTCTTGTGGTACTACCACCTTATAAAGGCCATACTAAGCAAAGCATATTGAGATGGTACTACTAATAAGCAATAATTCTGAGGTTATAGAGGGAAAACTCAAAGTTAATGGCTTACTGGTTGTATAATAAGGCCATGCAGAATAAGGCATGAGTATGTAATAATGACCAATTAAGAGCCAATATGTTGCTAATTTGCATGCTAATAAGCACCTAATTAATGGTGACTACGTTCCCCATACTAAAGTGTTACCGAAGATCCAGTGTGTAAGCAGCTGTCCTCCCTGATCCACACAGGATGAGAAAGAAGCAGTTCTGCGCCACAGTTAAAGCCTTTCTGGCAATACAGAAACGACCTGTTTATGGTGGATGGCCTGTTGATGAAAGGAAAGAGAATACTGATTCCAGCAAGCATGCAACAGGACATCTTGGATAAACTTCACCAGGGTCACCAGGGAATGGTGAAATGCATGGCCAGGGCCCATGAAGCAGTGTGGTGGCTTGGGCTGATAAAACAGATCAGAGAGAAAGTACGTCAGTGTGAAATTTGTGCTAAAGAGAGTCAAAATGCCACAGAACCTCTGATGACCACATCCTTGCCATCACGCCCATGGGAACGGCTAGCAGCTGACTTATTTGAGTGGAAGAAGGGTCAGTATTTAGTAGTCATTGATTACTATTCAAGATACATTGAGGTTGCCAATTTAACAAGCACTTCAGCAACAGCTGTGATTGTGAAAATAAAAGTCATCTTTAGCCGCCATGGGGGGCCGGATACACTCGTCACAGACAACGGACCCCAGTTTGCTGCTGCAGAATTCGCAGATTTTGCTAATGATTACAACTTTCAACATGTTACCAGTAGCCCCCGTTACCCGCAAAGCAATGGGGAAGCTGAACGTGCAGTAAAGACTGTGAAATCCTTGTTGCAGAAGAGTGAGGACCCTCACAAAGTGCTTATGGCATACAGAGCAACTCCTCTTGGCCATGGAGTAACACCGGCACAGCTCCTGATGGGGCGCAACATCCAAACACCCCTTCCGGTATGTCCACGCACTCTCAAACCAGCATGGCCAGACTTGGGAGCTTTTGAGTTGAAAGACCAGGAGCTTAAAAGACAACAGGCTGAAGGACACAACAGACGACATAGAGCACGGGAGACACCACCACTCCAACCAGGTCAGACAGTTTGGATACGGAATGTTCCACACACAGGAGTCATCTCTGGATCAGCAGGGACACCACGTTCATACGTGATCCAAACCTCAACAGGCAGTCTCCGAAGAAACCGATCTCATTTGAGAGTAGTGCCTTCACCGTCTGGAAGCCAGCCGGACTCTGGACTACACACCAGAGTTGGCAGGGCAGTCAAGCCTGTTAAAAGACTGAATTTATAATTTAGTGTTGCGAGTATACACCGAGCAGAATAACCTCCATACCACAACAGAGAGGATCAGGTAGTCTACCCTACCTACCAGAAACTCACCAAGGGGGCCTGGTGGGCGGTACACAACCACAATGGTGAGTTTGACTGGATAAGAGACAGTAACAGCATGACATTCAAAAGAGGGCGGAGAAAACTGTGGAATGGAAACAAGAGAGTATTTCCATTTCGGGGAGATTAGCAGGCCAGTACCACCACCTCGCCTCCCAGCTCTAGGAGTGTGAGAAAAAGAGTACACATCAGACAGAGCTGGGGGTGTGGTAGTGTTTTCTGGCATGATCCAGGTCTCAGTTCAAGCAAGGAAGTTGAGGGAGAGCAAGGATGCATAGCCTGAGATAAACTCAGCTTTTGGCACCATAGACTGGCAATTCCAGAGCCCTCCTGTCACCTCTTGCTCAACGTGAGTAGAGGGAGTGGGATAGATGAGATTGGTAGGGTCACAGCGCCTAGGAGTGACCCAACGTCTATGCCAACTCCGGGAAGAGGAAAGGACAGGAATGTGAAAGAAACACATAGTCTATACTAGGTACACAAAATACAGATGACTGACCGGATCTAAAAAGAGCAGTCCGTGCTTGACGAAGTCTTGGCTTGAAAACGTCGTGCTTGCCTTTGTTCAACCTAGACCTGTTTGCCCTCTGCTTGTTTGCCTGACACTTCCATGTAGCAGCAGTGATTTCAAGAACACTTATTGCTAATTGTCTGCCAGGAATGCAAGCCAAACCCTGGCCACTTTACGCTCAATTGGCCAAAGAGGTACACTGAAAACAGGCCTATTGATCAGAAACTGGTCACTTATGTAAAACTCTATCAAACCTCACACAATACTATTAAAACTGCAAACAGCAAGTTGCCAAGGAATATATTTATAAGCTAAAAGGATAACTAAGTCAAAACAGCTGGGCAACAAGAAATATTTAAGGACACATTAGGTGAAAAACAGCTACAGCTAGAATAAGATCCCACTAGTTCCCACTAGGAACCAGCAGCAGATGTATGGAGAAAAGGACTAATAATCAAGCAGCTGGAATAAGACTAATAGCAACTTGTTAAGCAAGAAAGACGATACTTACCAGCAATTCAGAATCACTCCGGAAGTTAAAATACACACTGGATTGAAATTGAACCAGGCCAGACTTATAAATCCCTGTGATGTTCTGGCCACACCCTGGCCAGATACCAATCTGATACCAGTCTGAGCCCAGTCTGTTACCAATATGAGCCCAGTCTGATACCAGTCTGATAGCACTCTGTTACCAGTCTGATACCAGTCTGACACCTTATACATACCTTATAGACACACCTTATACACACCTTATAGACCTTTTTCATACCTTATACACACCTTATACTCACCTGATACACACCTTATACTCAACTTATACACACCTTATACACGCCTTATAGAGACACCTTATACGCACCTTATACACTTTATACACACCTACCTTATACACACCTTATATACACCTTATACACATCTTATAGGCACCCTATACACACCTTATGGACACCTTGTATAAACCTTATACACACCATATAAACACCTTACCTTATACACACCTATCTTATAGACACCTCATAGACACCTTACACTTTCTACACCTTCTGCACACCTACCTTGTAGATGAGCAATCCTGCGCAACTGTCGCCGTCGTGCTCGTCTCATGCACACTCGCTGCCAGAGTTGAATTATCTTGAACTTTGTGTTCTACAAGACACACAGTGTCACCCCACAACATGGACAAGAGACAAGTGGCGGCTGGTGCTAACGATTATTCGGAGGGGGGGAGGCACAATTTACCCTGGCACAGCACACCTGACAGCTGCTTTAATGTTCACACAGTCACAGAGTTATTAAGAAGGACGATGTAGCCTATAGCCTTTATAGATTTTATCACAAGTCTATAGGCTACATTGTGCTTCTTAATAACTCTGTGACTGTGTGGACATTAAAGCAGCTGTCAGGTGTGCTGTGCCAAGGTAAATTGCACCCCCCCCCAAAAAAAATTGTTAGCACCAGCCGCCACTGCAAGAGACTGATCCTTGCCATGTGATATAAACTTAACTCACTAGTAAACTAACTGAACTAATTTGAAAGTTAGTATTTATGTTATTTAGTTATTGACTCTCTCTTTCAATACATTTCACTATGTTGCTACAGCCTATAAAGAAAATACAGTTGTACTGGCAGGGATACAGTTGTGCACAGAAGCCGTTTCCATGGTTACCACGGAGCACGTGACTGCCTGTCTATTCACATAAGGAGCACATTGAGACCCTGATGATCCAAGTGGGTATGCAGGCAGAGTGTCGCTTATTGCCTGAAAAGACCATAATATGACGCCGCTGGTGTGCGAACGAGTAGGTACTTCCGCTTACGCAGATGACGTAAGTTGGGTAGGCGGCCCTTCAGTGTGGTCCAGTACACATTCAGGTACACCCTGCTAAACGAAAGAGACCAGAGTGTGGCCCAGATCACCTCCGAATATGCTATGAGCGATCCAATCTCAACGCGTCCTCAAGGTGTCTTAGGTGCTTTCACATCTGTACTTAAGAGCTGTCCACATGTGAGCCGATCACCCAAGGCACATGTTAATGGCAGGTATATATAAGGCCATTGACCGTCTGAGAAATCACTTTGGCTGAGGAGCATGAACCACATGATTTAAATACGACTTGTCTGGTGCTGAATAACTCCAGCACCATAAAAGCTGGACAAGTTGCGCCCGTATGTACATGTACATACTAACATACACTCACTGGCCACTTTATTAGGTACACCGTGCTAGTACCGGGTTGGACCCCCTTTTGCCTTCAGAACTGCCTTAATCCTTCGTGGCATAGATTCAACAAGGTACTGGAAACATTCCTCAGAGAGTTTGGTCCATATTGACATGATAGCATCACGCAGTTGCTGCAGATTTGTCGGCTGCACATCCATGATGCGAATCTCCCGGTCCACCACATCCCAAAGGTGCTCTATTGGATTGAGATCTGGTGACTGTGGAGGCCATTTGAGTACAGTGAACTCATTGTCATGTTCAAGAAACCAGTCTGAGATGATTCGAGCTTTATGACATGGCGCGTTATCCTGCTGGAAGTAGCCATCAGAAGATGGGAACACTGTGGTCATAAAGGGATGGACATGGTCAGCAACAATACTCAGGTCGGCTGTGGCGTTGACACGATGCTCAATTGGTACTAAGGGGCCCAAAGTGTGCCAAGAAAATATCCCCCACACCATAACACCACCACCAACCACCAGCCTGAACCGTTGATACAAGGCAGGATGGATCCATGCTTTCATGTTGTTGACGCCAAATTCTGACCCTACCATCCGAATGTCGCAGCAGAAAACGAGACTCATCAGACCAGGCAACGTTTTTCCAATCTTCTATTGTCCAATTTTGGTGAGCCTGTGCGAATTGTAGCCTCAGTTTCCTGTTCTTAGCTGACAGGAGTGGCACCCGGTGTGGTCTTCTGCTGCTGTAGCCCATCTGCCTCAAGGTTCGACGTGTTGTGCGTTCAGAGATGCTCTTCTGCATACCTCGGTTGTAATGAGTGGTTATTTGAGTTACTGTTGCCTTTCTATCAGCTCGAACCAGTCTGGCCATTCTCCTCTGACCTCTGGCATCAACAAGGCATTTTCGCCCACAGAACTGCCGCTCACTGGATATTTTCTCTTTTTCGGACCATTCTCTGTAAACCCTAGAGATGGTTGTGCGTGAAAATCCCAGTAGATCAGCAGTTTCTGAAATACTCAGACCAGCCCGTCTGGCACCAACAACCATGCCACGTTCAAAGTCACTTAAATCACCTTTCTTCCCCATTCTGATGCTCGGTTTGAACTGCAGCAGATCGTCTTGACCATGTCTACATGCCTAAATGCATTGGGTTGCTGCCATGTGATTGGCTGATTAGAAATTTGCGTTAACGAGCAGTTGGACAGGTGTGCCTAATAAAGTGGCCGGTGAGTGTATATACATACATATACAAACGCTCTGTTGACAATGTTATACGTTTCTCAATAATCTATCAGAAATGGGTACAGCCATTGCTCGGTCTGGACTCAGATACAGCCATTGCTCGGTCCAGACTCGGACCGCTAACCGCTAGTGAACCCTGCCATAAAATTAGGCACAGGGATGGATAACACTACTGGCTCCAACAATCATGGGCTAAAGGGAAAGCTGCCTGCTCTAGTTTGAAATCGCCTGTTCAGGTATTCAGAAAATATTTGCACCATGGTTCCGTAGCACCCTGATTAAAAAAATGGTAGATGTCGCTACATTGCCGCATTACCAAACTAGCCCAGGATTTACACTGGTTTTCCCAGCCACTTTGTTTGTCATCGGCTGCTAACTCAATGCAGCTAACCTGTATGGACTGTCTGTAGCTGCTTATTACCAATTCAAAACTCATTATGACAGTTTTGGATTTTCAAAGTTAATAACTTGGGTGGTGGATCAAGATCAGGCCAGGCATCGGCAAAGGCGGGTGGCGGATCGAGATCAGACCAGGCATCAGCAAGGTCGGGTGGAGGCTGGGGAACAGGATCAGCCTGGATGTCAGCAGAGACAGCTGACGGCTCAGGAGCAGGAACAGCCTGAGCTTCGGCAGGGACAGGCCAACCACTCTGGAACAGGAAGGATCTCTGTAGTGTGGTGCTGGGCAGGAGAGATGCTGCAGTGCGGGGCAGCGGAGACTCTGGGCAGCTGAGACTCCGGGACGCTGGGCAGCTGAGTCTCAGCCCGGTATCACGAGATTTCGTGTCTTTATTTTAGGGGCCCAGTTTATCAATTTCATTGTAATTGTAAATTGTATTTGTATTTTCCAGCACACTAAAGGTGCAGTTCAGATTAATTTGTGTGTGTGTGGTTACTACACTCTGCCCTTAGTTCCTCCCGAACCTAAAGCATTGCGCATCCCAAGAGTGGGTTACAGGGTCCAACTTGGCGAGCCAGCCAGGAGCTTTGTGCAGTAGTGTGGTACCATAGCACATGTTATATGTGTTTTGATTTGCAAATTTTATATTTTTACTGTGCCTTTAATCTTAAATTGGTATCGAAACAGGTAATTTTGAGTGAGCTAAAAGAAAATCAAGATGAATGTAATTGAGTCAGAAAATGTCAAGGTTCCAAATGCCCTAATCATTACAGGTTTGTCTCATACAACTATAGATGAGGGCATTTTTGACTTCTTGAAGCAATATGGGTCTGTTGCTAGGATAATCAAAGTTACAGATTCCAGTTCAGGCCTCCATAAAAAGGTTATTGTGGAGTTTTCTTCTGGCACAGCTGTTAAAGCACTTGAAAAGATGTTGCCTTTAGATAGGCCTACTGATGCAGATGCAGATATTGTCCATCATGTTGAAGCTCTTTCCAGTCTTTATTCATGTGAAAAGGGGACAGGCATTACTCACGCATTTTTGTCTGATCTTAAAGGTGTGGCAAAACGTAGCGGTAAGTCATTTGAGGAAGTTTTGCGAGATGAGTTAGCCAGAATCACTGAGTTTGTGGGAGCACAGAGTGAAGAGAAAGATGTCACAGTAACCTAGAAATCAGCTCCAGTTGTGCAACAGATTGACATGGCTGTGAATTCTCCCTCGATTGTTGAAACCACGAGAGAACATCCATTAGTTGTGTTCGATCTTCTCTCAGATGAGCCTAGCCCTGCTCCTAAAGCAGCTGCAGCACCAGGTTCAAAGGAATCAATACACGGATTCAAGCTGTCACCAGATCACCTTAGCCCACCTGAGGTACAGCGTGTCGTAGTGGAGCACATTGTCAAGAGCACAGATCTCCCCTCACAGTTACATTCATCAGCAAAGCCGAGGCCCTTTTCAGGTCGAATACCTTGTCCCAACTTTGAGGTTGATTATGACACTTGGAGAAGCAGTGTAGAGTTTTACCTAGCTGATACCACTATATCTAGCACTCAGCTAGAGAGGAAAATAGTTGACAGTCTTCTGCCTCCAGCTGTCAATATGGTTAAGTCATTAGGTCCACATTCTACTCCGAGAGCTTACTTAGACTTACTTGACTCAGCTTATGCCACAGTTGAGGATGGAGATGAGTTATTTGCAAAGTTCCTCAGTATTAACCAGAACACAGGTGAGAAGCCATCTAGCTATCTCCAGAGGCTACAGTTAGTCTTGAGTAAAGCTGTAAAGATGAAAGCTATATCAGTAGGTGATGCAGATAAGCAGCTCCTGAAGTGGTTTTGTAGGGGATGCTGGAACAACAACTTGATCACTACACTACAGCTAGAACAAAAGAAAGAACACCCACCTACCTTCTCAGAGCTTTTGCTGCTTTTGCACACTGAAGAAGATAAACAGACAGCTAAAGCTAACAGGATGAAACAACATTTGGGTTTTACTAAACCCAAAGCTCAGTCTCAGTGGCTTTCTTGATGATGATGGATATGACTTACCTGCCCCAGTCAGCGCTGAACCTTCAGCAATAAAGCAGCTCCAAAAGCAAATAGTTGATCTTCAAGCCCAGATTGCAGCTCTCTCATACCTTAAAGAAGGAAAACCTGACAAAAGCAAAGCAGCAAAGAAAAAACCTAAACCAAAAGAAGAATTTGTTAGTGCAACACAAACTCCAAGCAAACCTGTCTCTACAGCTAAAAGACCCAAAGCCTGGTACTGCTTTAGATATGGCGAAGATGGTCATATTGCTAGCACTTGCAGCAATCCTCCAAATCCCACATTAGTTGAGGCCAAAAGAAAAGAGCTAAAAGAAAAACAGTAATCTTGGGAAAAAGACAACACAAACAAAAATAGTTTCACTTTAAACTAGGAACTGTTTCTATTGAGGGACAAATGGAAACGGATGAAAATAAAAGTCCCAACCCTGAGCATGAAACAAAATTGAGAGCATCGCTAAAAGAGCACAGAAATGTACGAACCAGAAAACCACCTAAAGGTCTTGTTGGATGCAAGAGCACAGCAAATATTAAAGTTAATGGAGTTGACTGCAACTCATTGCTTGACACAGGATCACAGGTTACTACAGTCTCTCAATCCTTCTACGACCTGCACCTGTCTGATCAGACCATCCATCCAGTGAGTGATCTACTGGAAATTGAAGGAGCAAATCGTGAGTCAGTTCCATACAGTGGCTATGTACATTTAAATGTGCGTTTTCCAAGAGTTCATTGCTTCTGAGCCTGAGGTCTAAACTCTCGCTCTAGTGGTGTCAGATATCCGTTCCAACAGAAACGTACCAGTGTTGATTGGAACCAACACTCTGGATCCACTCTATGAGCAGTTCTGTGATGATAGCTCCCTTCATGCTAATCCATACTGTGGTTATCACCAGGTCCTGAGAACTCTGCAGCTCAGGCACAAACAAAACAGTGAAGGTCGACTTGGCTATGTCAAACTGCGAGGCCGTGAGCCAGATGTCATTCCTTCTGGTCAGAAAGTTGTTTTAGAAGGCTTAGTCAGCATCAGTGGTGTGAACAATGAGAAGTGGGCATTGCTTGAACAACCCACCATCACATCCTTACCAGGTGGAATCTTCACAGACAGCTGCCTCGTCACTCTCCCAGCATATGCACCCTATAAGATCCCTGTTGTATTGAGAAATGAGACCAGTCATGATATTATCCTGCCAACCAATTGTGTTATTGCAGAGCTTGGTGTTCCTCAAGAAATTATTCAAATCCAGAACACTGCTCACAGTCAGCAACAAGAAGCTAGTCAGTCATGTCAACAACAAACAGCTAGCAGCTCAAGTCAACAACAAAATGCTAACCAGACAAGCCAACAGCAGTGTGACATGAATGCTAATCTCAAGTTTGACTTCGGTGATTCCCCACTTTCTGAAGAGTGGAAAGCTCGAATAACCAAAAAGCTGAATTCCTACTCTGACGTATTTTCACATCATGACCTTGACTTTGGTCATGCAACAAAAGTCAAACATTGTATCAAACTCAAGGACCCAACACCTTTCAAACATCGACCACGTCCAATCCACCAACAGGATTATGATGCTGTGAGACGTCACCTGCAAACACTTCTGGAAGCTGGAATCCTCCGTAAATCGGAGTCCCTCTTCTCATCACCTATCATGATTGTCAAAAAGAAGAATGGTGATGTTCGGTTGTGCGTGGATTACAGAAAACTGAACATGCAAACAATCAAAGATGCTTATGCACTTCCAACCTCGAGGAGTCATTCTCTGCACTTACTGGATCTCAATGGTTTTCAGTGATGGATCTTAAGTCAGGGTATAGTGACACGGCAAAGACAGCTTTTGTGTGTCCACTAGGTTTTTGGGAATGGAATCGTATGCCGCAAGGGATAACAAACGCACAAAGCACTTTCCAACGCTTGATGGAAAAATGCATGGGCGACATACACCTACGAGACGTGCTTGTTTTCCTTGATGACCTTATCGTTTTCTCTAAAACATTAGAGGAACACGAAGTTAGACTGACAAATGTCCTGAACCGCTTGCGAGAGAACGGTTTGAAACTATCACCAGGAAAGTGTTGCTTCTTGCAGACATCAGTGCATTACCTCAGACACATTGTGTCTTGGAGCGGGGTGGAGACAGATCCTCAAAAGATTGAAGCACTCAAGACCTGGCCAAGACCTCAGACCTTAAATGAGTTAAAAGCCTTTCCTGGGTTCTCTGGTTATTACAGGAGATTTGTGCAAGATTACTCAAAAATCGTGAAACCCTTAACAAATCTCACTGCAGGCTATCCACCAACCCGGAAAATGACCAAAGTGACCAAAACAGATGGCAAATACTTCAACCATAAGGAGCCATTTGGAGAAAGATGGACACCAGCTTGTCAGAAAGCTTTTGAGGAGATCATTGGGAAACTAACATCATCCCCAGTCCTAGGGTTTGCAGACCCTAAGACACTATACTCTCCATACGGATGCTAGCATGACAGGCCTTGGTGCGGCATTGTACCAGGAGCAGGATGGGCAGAGTCATGTTATTGCTTATGCAAGTAGAGGTCTGTCAAGATGTGAGGCTCGGTAGCCAGCCCACAAGCTGGAATTTCTAGCCTTGAAATGGGCTATAATGGAAAAGTGTCATGACTACTTGTACGGCAAAACTTTCACAGTGGTAACCGACAATATTCCACTCAGGTACATACTTACCACTGCCAAGCTTGATGCTACCAGCTATCGCTGTTTGGCTGCCCTGTCCACCTTCTCATTCGACATCAAATATCGGGCTGGAAAGCAGAACCAGGATGCTGATGGTCTGTCAAGGAAACCACATGGAGATTTGACCAATGACAGCTGCTCTCAAGAGGAACGCTTGAAGATCCATGAGTTTGCCTCTCATCACCTGGCACCTGAGGAGGTTGCCAAGGCAACCTGTCAGGTTCATACTATGATACCGAATGAGCCCCTACTATCTACCTGTATCATTGAGTCACTAGCAATTCATCCAGATGTTATCCCAGCTGCATTTCAAGAGGGGGAAGTGTCCTTTAATGGTCTATTTACAGTCCCAAAATACAGCGACACAGAACTAATCAGGCTGCAGCAGGCAGATCCTATCATTAGTAAGGTCATCAAGATGCTTGAATCAGGGGAGCTTGTGAATGTCAGTTCAAGGTCATAGTGCCCAGAACTTTCCCTGATGCTCAGAGAAATCACTCGCTTTGAAATTAAAGATGGTCTGTTATACAGGAAACGACAATGTGATAACCAAACAGTGTATCAACTTGTCCTTCCAAGTCTGTACTCACCAGTCTCCATGATGAGATGGGTCATATGGGGATGGAACGCACACTTGAATTGGTCAGATCCAGGTTTTATTGGCCCAAGATGTTGTCAGATTTTGAGTCAAAGATCAAAACCTGTGCAAGATGTGTTAAAAGGAAAAGTCAGCCAGAAAGGGCTGCACCTCTTGTCAGTATCCAAATCAGCCGTCCTTGGAACTCATCTGTATGGACTTTCTGTCTATTGAACCAGACAGCCACAACACCAAGGATATCTTGGTCATTACTGACCATTTTACAAAGTATGCCGTGGCCATACCGACCAGAGATCAAAAGGCCACTACAGTAGCTCGATGCCTTTGGGAACAGTTTCTTGTACACTGGATTTCCTGAACGTCTCCATAGCGATCAAGGCCGTGACTTTGAGTCTGCAATAATCAAGGAACTGTGTGCCTTAGTTGGTATAAAGAAAACCAGAACAAGTCCTTATCGCCCCAGGGGTAACCCAGTAGAACGGTTTAACAGTACACTACTGAGCATGTTGGGTACTCTAAAGGGGAAAGAAAAGACAAAATGGCGTGAGTATGTGAAGCCTCTCACTCATGCATATAACTGCATGAGGAATGAAGTAACCAGGTTTTCACTCTACGAGCTTATGTTTGGGCGCCAGCCAAGACTGCCTATTGACATTGCTTTTGGATTACCCATAAAAGGCAGCTTGCCCATATCACACTCGCAATATGTGAAAAACCTCGTCTCTCACCTGACAGCAAGCTATAAATTAGCTATAACAAACGCAAAAAAAAAATTGCTGACAAGACAAACGAAGGTTCAACATGCGGGTGAGAGAGTCTAGTCTAGAGACAGGAGACAGAGTCCTGGTGCGTAACCTCCATCTCCGCAGCAAGCATAAACTCGCTGATCGGTGGGAATCCACTGTTTATGTTGTGCAAAAGAGAGCTGGAGACCTGCCAGTCTATACAGTGTGCCCTGAAGGTCAGGATGGGCCTCCACGCACCCTGCATCGAGACTTATTACTCCCTTGTGGGTTCCTTCGTGAGGTAGAGGAAGAACCTGTAAGACCAGCACCAGCTACCAAACCTAGAACGAGACGAAATCCCATCCAAACAGAGGAGAGACCTCTGTACTCAGATGAGGAAGAGGATGGCAGTCCCTCATTCTATCCTAGGGAAATCATTGAGACAGAGACACGAATCCTTGTTCATCCTGGCGTCATGCAACCTGTTGATGAAGCGGTCACTCCCTGCCCCACTGGAGTAACCCTTGCCCGTTTAAAGCACTCCCTCTGAATTGACCTGATCTTCCCATTCTGCAACCGGCTGAGAAGTGTTCACTACTGCCACACCTGAAGCAGTGATTGCAGTCTTCTGTATTTTCCTGCTGGCAGTTATAACATCTCCTTCTACGGTGTGGTGCAGATGTGGGGAGAGAACATTGGTTGCCAAACCTTTGGTTGAGTTGGAGACAGGCGTGTTGTGCCGCAGGGGCTGGAGTAGCCCAGTGTCTCTGTGGTGGGCCATGGTGAACTGGTGCTAGCTGATGTGGAGTACAGACTGGTACGGGTGCTCGATCTGGGGGCTGCCTGGGTAGGTAAGAGGGCTGCTGCATAGACTCGTTGATTGCAGACACTTCAGCTTTAAGGTCCTTTAAGAGGGACATGTTAGCTCTCATCTCCTGCAGTTCTGAGAGAATATTAGTTTGATTCTTACTGTGACTCGGCTGGCTCATTTTCTCCTTCTTCTCAGCAGGAGTGTGGTCAGACTGAGCAGAGTGAACGGCTTACAGGTCACTGTGGTGTTGTCATTTTTTTCTTGTCTTGCCTCTCACTTTCATAGGCACATGCGGTATTCAGTTTTTCAAACAAGGATTCATCAGAAACACCAGCTTGCTCCAGATATGGCTGGAGATCCCGTTTGATATTATCGTTCTGCAAGCCAGTCATAACTGAGTGAAGAAACATGTTCTGTACCAACACTGGATCGTATCTTAGGCCTGACTCTGACTCTTGCGAGGCAAACTGAATCTTCTGCCTTAGATCTAGAGCACGGATAAAGAAGTTTTGAGGTGTCTCTTTTATGCCCTGAACTTCAGATGACAACTGTTTATATAATTCTGTCGCGCTCTTTTCTTGATAATGACAACGGAGTATCCTTCTAAGTGTTGGTAGTGTGAGGTCACTTTTCCCCTCTAAGTAACTGCGTAACTGCATTCCTGGGACTATGGCTCTTATGACAGCATCAACAATCTCAGTCTCGGGAAAGTCCTTGAGGAGGCCATGCTCAACTGCCGTGCTAAGCTGGAAAATGTGAGGCAGTCTTTTTGTCCTGGTTCTCCAATTTGTCCAGATATTTTAAATTCTTTGTGCCAGGGGAGAGCGATCTGACTTGGACCTACACCTCAGGCTGGCGTTCTGTGGGTGACTGTAGTGACCTGAGCCTTGCGTTCACTTCCCCTATGAATACTTCCTGTAGAAGACAGCGACTGTAACCGGTGGGGCTTGCTTTCTTGTGGTATTTTGCCCTGTGCCTTGTCCTGTTCATTTTCCCCTTCATTAAGTGCTGCTTGAGGCTCAGTTAAGTGCTCAGCCATAGCGACCTCAGCATGGAGCTCAGTTATTTTGTCTCTAATGAGGAGGAGCTCTGCCATTCCCATATCCTCGAGTTGCTGTAACTCCTCCCTCTGCAGGTGATTACTTATCATTATGATTAATGATGCCCTGTTCTTTCCTGCCACATGCTCGAATTCTGGCCCAGCAATAGTGAGAAAGTCACATAATTCTTTTAGATTGTCTGCTGGCAGTGTACACAAAAGTCCAAATATTTCCAACTGCAATGTCTCTGTCTCAGTTGACTCCATTGTCTTTGCGGCAACAACTCAGTGTCCTGTAGCGGTAGTGGTCTGTGTGCTAGCCCTTGACAATAGCGCTCCTGGTACCTTAAGTTTACCTCAGATTGCTTGTGCTCTTTGTTGTAAACACTCAAACCCCCACAGGATAAGCCACTGGATGCTGCCTGACTGGGTAAGTTGAAAGGGACTGAATGAGAGCTGGGGACGTCCGTTGCTGGCAGAAGTCGAACCTCGTCTCATCCAATCCCAGCGGTGCCTCCAGAAAATGTTGCACCCCTGTAAAGGGGAATAATAAAGGAAAAACACGAGACACAATGTCGCTTCAGTCACGTCCAGTGTTGTAATGGACGAACGAAGGCCACGTGCTCCCCTCTACCGATAGCTCAGACACAAGCAATCAAGAACAGATCAGTGATTAGCGGAACACTTTCAAAGAAATAAACTTTGAAGAAAAGAATATTGTAGAAAAAAAATATAAAACAGTAATCAGGGAGATTTTCCCAAAATAACATCAGAAATTAGTTACGTTTTAAACACAGATTATCCTTTTTAGTTTATCACTATGCTTATTTGCCTGGGAGACCAGAGTAGTAGATTACCGACCACTTGACCAGCAGATCACAATGAATTATGTTTTCTTTTTAACCATGTGCTGTCACAAATTAAGCATTCTTTTGCTTACTGTTCTTAGCATATTCACATAAAAATGTTTAACATGTTAACGGCACTTTTATATTTTAACGGCACATTTATAACCATTACAAAAACAGAACATTACAGTGATCAAGTCTGGGTGAAACAGAGTGTACCTCATTAACCAGCAACTCAGCGTATCTATCCAACGTTAAATAATAATTCTATTTTTTTTACAACCTGGTTCTTTGCAGTTTTTGCCACTGAGAACATCAGTTATGGTATCATTTTTAATCGCCGGTTCAGTTGTGGAGATGTTGGACACAGGGTCACCACTGGGCACAGCTTTACAATGGGGTGCTCGTGCCAAACAAAGACATTAACAGACTGCAGAAGTCTGAACCCAACTTCACAAAAATCACGGACCAGAATTTATACTTTAGAGGTTCCGGTCCTTTGACGATGTCGAACAGCAAGCACACGTTTTGGCTGGATATTGTAGTTGGAAAACTAGGAGCAACTTTTTTTTTTTTTTTTAGGTTCAGGGGGTCAACCCCCTAGTGGCCTTAAATGAGAAATACATGTTTTTTCAAAACCGCAACTGCAAGTGGGATCTAAAAGGGATGTAAGCCGTGGAAATAGGTACCACAGAGGACACAATCACTAATTTTGGGGCTCTTTATTTTTTGTGTTATCACTGTAAATTGAATTGAGTAATTAAGTTCCGCCTTTATGGTTTAGGCAGAAAGATTTAATGTAAAACAAATACAAAAAAACTCAAAAACAAATCAAAACATGGCAGTGGGCTTATCAATTCCATTTCACTTCACAGGGACCTCCAAGTGGAGCTTCTGGCTTTGTTCAAAAATCCCTATCTCTAATATCTTAATGAAATAAAGATACATTTATAGAAACATTTGTTCAGCTTAACCAAATACATAATTAGCTGAGGAGGCTATACTGTAGGCTCGGTTACCTTGCTCATCACGTGTGGACTTCCTCAAACAGTCTGTACATCCCACCACATTCATCGCGCTACTTGCACCTTAAAACAAAACATCAGTCAAACTACAATATAGGATACAACTATTAACCTCCACACTACACTATTAGATCCAGAGATGCATCATCAAGGCATATTT
The DNA here is from genome assembly GCF_029633865.1 of Lampris incognitus. NCBI lineage: Eukaryota > Metazoa > Chordata > Actinopteri > Lampriformes > Lampridae > Lampris > Lampris incognitus. Next base: position 43,606,219 of record NC_079226.1, read on the forward strand.
ACCCATGGATTTCATTAGATGGACTCAGAATGCATTTCGCCTGCATCTCTCGGCTTACTCAACCGGAAAAAGGACCACAATCCCCTGAGCACAAGAAGAAGAAATTCGCCAATCTCGCCCTCTAGTGGCACCAAAATGTAACAGCTAAGAGTTAAGCCTTTTTATTATCTTTGTTGTTCCTTTAGGTACAATCTTACTTTTCAAAATGGTTTGTACATATGAATTGCATTTTAACATAACAATAACTGTAAATACCTCTTCCCTTGTACATAGTTAAACCAAAATAAAATCTAGTCTCTTGTTTATACTGAACATATTTACACAGGGTACATGGACTTTGGGAAACAACACACTTTAACAGACTTTACCACCTGGCTACAGGGAAAAATCAATTTTAAGTTAAATAATCAAATTGGTGCATTGGAGGAGAGGTCCCGCCACTGGGGGGGGGGGGGGGCTATATCTATCCATTATCCAAACCACTTATCCTGGGTGGCGGGGATGCTGGAGCCTATCCCAGCAGTCATTGGGTGGCAGGCGAGGAGACACCCTGGACAGGCCGCCAGGCAGGCCATGAGCTTTTAAATAATAAAATGCAGTCGGTATAAATCTGTCTTTCTTCTTTGCTCGCACCCTCTCTCTCTCTGGCTTTCATTCTCTCTCGCACATGTACACACATTATTTTGGGATATTGCAGTATGCTGCCTGCTGTCACCCGCATGTTTCGGCAGATGTGAACTGAGCAGGAGATAGCAGTGACCGGCTAAAGGACGTAGGCTCCAAATACAACGTGCCAACAAAGGCCATTTACTGACACCCCTCAGATGAACTGATGCTGTCAGTATATATCAGTTGCCATAAGCAGGACAGAATAGTGCATGAGCTGCATCACCATCATCCTCATCTGACTGACGGACGGTATTTTTTATGTTCTCCAATATTAATACTCTTTCCGTGTGGCAGACTAATTTATGGACACCACCCCCTTACAGAAAGTAAGAGAAATGTGGTAGTGGCACAAGAGTTCTACAATAAAACATCTTCATGAACATCTGTGCCAGCACGTGGCTGCCACGTGTGGGCCAGTGTGTTGGGCCAGTGTGTTGGGCCAGTGTGTTGGTCTTGCCTTGCAGGCTGGAGCGGGGCTGGTTTGTTGACCCTGTGTCCCGCCCCCTGGGTTGTCACTCATACAGAGTGCTCATCGAGCATCCCTTTGGAGCTGGGGCCTGCTCTCTCCGAGTCTTCAAGGCTAGGTGGAAGGTGAGGAGTGTGGGTAGGTGTGTCCTGTCGAGAGTGTCTGGCTGAGAGAGCGTGGTCTGCTTCGTCTGGTGGGCCCCGGGACCACGGCCCCTGCCTGGACCTGCGCCCGAGGAGGAAACGCCGAGGGCGGTCTGACAGGACGCAAAAGCACGGCGGGCTAAGCTAACTGCTAGCCCATGTAGACCGGTGGTTCCGAAAGTCATCCTGGCTGGTGTTCCTTCTCTTGAACAGTGATTTTTTGTTTAGTGTGGATAGGTGTGTTAGTGTGGATATGTGTGTTAGTGTGGATATGTGTGTTAGTGTGGATAGGTGTGTTAGTGTGGATAGGTGTGTTAGTGTGGATAGGTGTATTAGTGTGGGTATGTGTGTTAGTGTGGGTATGTGTGTTAGTGTGGATATGTGTGTTAGTGTGGATATGTGTGTTAGTGTGGATATGTGTGTTAGTGTGGATAGGTGTGTTAGTGGGGATAGGTGTGTTAGTGTGGATATGTGTGTTAGTGTGGATAGGTGTGTTAGTGTGGGTATGTGTGTTAGTGTGGATATGTGTGTTAGTGTGGATATGTGTGTTAGTGTGGGTATGTGTGTTAGTGTGGATATGTGTGTTAGTGTGGATATGTGTGTTAGTGTGGATATGTGTGTTAGTGTGGGTATGTGTGTTAGTGTGGGTATGTGTGTTAGTGTGGATATGTGTGTTAGTGTGGATATGTGTGTTAGTGTAGGTATGTGTGTTAGTGTAGGTATGTGTGTTAGTGTGGGTATGTGTATTAGTGTGGATATGTGTGTTAGTGTGGATATGTGTGTTAGTGTAGGTATGTGTGTTAGTGTAGGTATGTGTGTTAGTGTGGATATGTGTGCTAGTGTGGATATGTGTGTTAGTGTGGATATGTGTGTTAGTGTGGATATGTGTGTTAGTGTGGGTATGTGTGTTAGTGTGGGTATGTGTGTTAGTGTGGATATGTGTGTTAGTGTGGGTATGTGTGTTAGTGTGGGTATGTGTATTAGTGTGGATATGTGTGTTAGTGTGGGTATGTGTGTTAGTGTGGGTATGTGTGTTAGTGTGGATATGTGTGTTAGTGTGGGTATGTGTGTTAGTGTGGATATGTGTGTTAGTGTGGGTATGTGTGTTAGTGTGGGTATGTGTGTTAGTGTAGGTATGTGTGTTAGTGTGGGTATGTGTATTAGTGTGGATATGTGTGTTAGTTTGGGTATGTGTGTTAGTGTGGGTATGTGTGTTAGTGTTGACATGTGTGTTAGTGTGGGTACGTGTGTTAGTGTGGATATGTGTGTTAGTGTGGGTATGTGTGTTAGTGTGGGTATGTCTGTTAGTGTGGATGTGTGTGTTAGTGTGGGTATGTGTGTTAGTGTGGATATGTGTGTTAGTGTGGATATGTGTGTTAGTGTGGGTATGTGTGTTAGTGTGGATATGTGTATTAGTGTGGGTATGTGTGTTAGTTTGGGTATGTGTGTTAGTGTGGGTATGTGTGTTAGTGTTGACATGTGTGTTAGTGTGGATATGTGTGTTAGTGTGGATATGTGTGTTAGTGTGGGTATGTGTATTAGTGTGGATATGTGTGTTAGTGTGGATATGTTTGTTAGTGTGGGTATGTGTGTTAGTGTGGGTATGTGTGTTAGTGTGGGTATGTGTGTTAGTGTGGATATGTGTGTTAGTGTGGATATGTGTGTTAGTGTGGGTATGTGTGTTAGTGTGGATATGTGTGTTAGTGTGGGTACGTGTATTAGTGTGGATATGTGTGTTAGTGTGGGTATGTGTGTTAGTGTGGATATGTGTGTTAGTGTGGATATGTGTGTTAGTCTGGATATGTGTGTTAGTGTGGATTGGTGTGTTCTTGTAGTTTTTGTATGCGTTTGTCTTTGTGTTGTACTGTTGTGCGCTGGGGGAAACAGCATGTTGTTTCCCTTCATGTATGGAAGTGTGTGAAGTGACGGGGATAATTAAGGGTTCCTGGTTGCTGGTTATGAAGCAGTTCTCAGATGTATCCACTCAAACCATCTCAGCTTTCACAAAATGAACATGAGTTAAGTACAAAGATTAAGACAAGTTTAAAAATAATGTTGATTTGATGTTGTTAGTATGAAGGGACGCGCCTTCTCGTCTCGTCTCTGTTTGACCTCGGAGTGTCGCGTGTTTCCAAAACCTCAAAACAAACAAAAAACAAAATAATGTGGGTAAGGATTAAGGGAGTAAATTTCATCCTTTAATTTTTATTCCAATTGATATTTCCATAGTTGTCTGGACACATAACAATCACACTCGGATACTTATTCGGCAGCAAAATGAAATTAGACAAGTTTAAGCAAGTAATTACCAGTAAAATCTTAATTAAACTGGTGCTTACCAACCATAGTCCACCCAGACACCAGGTATCCATGTAACATATCACATACAAACCCCAATTCCAATGAAGTTGGGACGTTGTGTAAAACGTGAATAAAAACAGAATACCATGATTTGCAAATCCTTTTCCACCTATATTCAGCTGAATACACTACAAAGACAAGATATTTAATGTTCAAACTGATACATTTTATTGTTTTGTGCAAATATTCCCTCATTGTGAATGTGATGCCTGCAACACGTTCCAAAGAAGGTGGGACAGGGGCATGTTCACCACTGTGTTACACCACCTTTCCTTTTAACAACACTCAATAAGCGTTTGGGAACTGAGGACACTACTTGTTGAAGCTTCGTAGGTGGAATTCTTCCCCATCCTTGCTTGATGTGCGACTTCAGTTGCTCAACAGTCCGGGGTCTCCGTTGTCGTATTTCGTGCTTCATAATGCGCCACACATGTTCAGTGGCAGACAGGTCTGGACTGCAGGCAGGCCAGTCCAGTACCCGTACTCTTTTACTACGAAGCCCCGCTGGTGGAACACGTGCAGAATGTGGCTTGGCATTGTCTTGCTGAAATAAGCAGGGACGTCCCTGGAAAAGACCTCTCTTGGATGGCAGCACATGTTGCTCCAAAACCTGTATGGACCTTCCAGCATTAATGGTGCCTTCACAGATGTGCGAGTTACCCATGATGCCATGGGCACTAACACCCCCCCCATACCATCACAGATGCTGGCTTTTGGACTTTGGGCTGATAACAATCTGGATGGTCCTTTTCCTCTTTAGCCCGGAGGACACGACGTCCATGATTTCCAAAAACAATGTGAAATGTGGACTCGTCAGACCACAGCACACTTGTCCACTTTGCGTCAGTCCGTCTCAGATGAGCTCAGCCCAGAGAAGCCGGTGGTGTTTCTGGGTGGTGTTGATATATGGCTTTGGCTTTGCATGGGAGAGTTTTAACTTGCACTTGTAGATGTAGCGACGAACTGTGTTAACTGACGATGGTTTTCCCAAGTGTTCCTGAGCCCACGTGGTAATATCCTTTACACAATGATGTCGGTTTTTAATGCAGTGCCGCCTGAGGGGTCAAAGGTCACGGGCATTCACTGTTGGTTTTCGGCCTTGCCACTTACGTGCAGAGATTTCTCCGGATTCTCTGAGTCTTGTGATGATATTATGGACTGTAGATGATGAAATCCCTAAATTCCTTGCAGTTGTACGTTGAGACACGTTGTTCTTAAACTGTTGGACTATTTGCTCACCCAGCTGTTCACAAAGTGGTGAACCTCGCCCCATCCTTGCTTGTGAACGGCTGAGCCTTTCGGGGATGCTCCTTTTATACCCAATCCGGACACTCCGCTGTTCCCAGTTAACCTGTTCACCTGTGGAATGTCCCAAACAGGTGTTTTTTGAGCATTCCTCAACTTTCCCAGTCTTTTGTTATCCCTGTCCCAGCTTCTTTGGAGCGTGTGGCAGGCATCAAATTCAAAATGAGTAAATATTTGCAAAAAACAATAAAGTTTATCAGTTTAAACATTAAATATCTTGTCTTTGTAGTGTATTCAATTGAATATAGGTGGAAAAAGATTTGCAAATCATTGTATTCTGTTTTTACTCACCTTTTACACAACGTCCCAACTTCATTGGAATTGGGGTTTGTACATCGTTGTGTCCTCTGGGGCTCTAGAAATGCTGAAAACAGTAAATCCAAAAAGTTCAAGTGCTGAAGTGTCACAAGCTGGTGTCAGCTGTCTTTACTTCTGGAACCTTGACAGAGGTGGGTTCTGCAGCTACGTCGGACTGGGTCTCCCGGCAGAAGAACGCGGCAGGGTTTTTATAGGCCCACATGGCCACCTCCCCACCCCCGGCTACCCTGCTTCTGGAACTTGAGTTTGACAGCTGGCTGTTGTTGTTTACAGAAACCCGGGTCACGTAGCTGTCCCTGATCCGATCTGGTTGATTCAATCGAATCTGAGGTTGCCATGTCTGGTGGGAGAAGTATGCAGCAATATTTCTAGTTCGGTAGCCCTCCTCTCTGCTGCGCCCCAGTAACATGTATATATTGGGGTTCCTCAGGGCGTAGATTAGGGGGTTAATTGCCCCATTGGACCAGGCGAGCCAGATAGCCATGGTGTCTATTGCAGGGTTGAACGTGTAGTCCGCCATTGTTGTAACCAACCCCATTAAACAATATGGCCCCCAGCAAAAAATAATAAACACGATCATAATCAGTACTGTTGTAGCTGTTCGCATTTCACTGTAGAATCGTAATAAGTAGGCATATGTGGTTACAGGCCTGACACGGATTTCAGAAAGCCGGACTGTCTTACAGATATTATAATGGCAGAAACACATCAAGGAGAAGGGTATTAAATAACACACAACTATGAGAAAGATGCTGTAAGTTGTTCCCATGCGGGAGGTACCAGAATGGAATACATACATACAGTGATAGAAACCCCTCTTATGGATATCTTTGGGATTCTGGACAAATAGATACCACGGTAGAGAGAAAATAATTGCCATTAGCCACACTGCTACCAACAGCTGAATGGCTTTCTGACGCTGTATTTTTGCCTGTGGCTGCCTGACTATTGCATAGTATCTGTCAAATGAGATCAGAGTCATGGTTAAGGTGGATATAATTCCAAAACAGGTGTTGAAAAACCCATTGGCCACACAGAAATGTTTCCCGAACATCCAGATGCCATCTTTACTGAAGAGCATGACGAAGGAGAAGGGTAGACAGAGAATGGCTGTGAGGAGGTCAGACAGGGAGAGGGACATGATGAACGCATTGGTCACAGTTCTGAGTTGTCTGTGTTTAATGATGACAATGACAACAGCCAAATTTCCAAGGCATGACAGGAAGAAAATGGAGAAAAGTAGGAGGGCGGGAACAGCTACTGTAACAGCATGCAGGACTGAGTTTTTCTCCGTAGCACTCAGAAGCGACGGAGTTGAGGACTGGTGGATTTGCTGGAGGTTGCTCCCTTCTTCTCTGAACTCTGACAGGTTTTCTGCTGTTGAACTTCCAATCAAATCCACTGTGGTGGCAATTAAGCTAGTCACTATAGAAACAACCCTAGGGAACAAGGAAAGGGCAAAGGTTATAGTACAAGGAACAGAAAACATAAGGATCTCATGCTACAAGGAACAGAAAACATGGAGGTCTCATGTTACAAGGAACAGAAAACATAAAGGTCTCATGCTACAAGGAAAAGAAAACATAAAGGTCTCATGCTACAAGGAACAGAAGACATGGAGGTCTAATGCTACAAAGAACAGAAAACATAAAGGTCTCATGCTACAAGAAACAGAAAACATGTAGGTCTCATGCTACAAGGAACAGAAAACATGGAGGTCTCGTGCTACAAGGAACAGAAAACATAAAGGTCTCATGCTACAAGGAACAGAAAACATAAAGGTCTCATGCTACAAGGAACAGAAGCATAAAGATATCATGCTACAAGGAACAGAAAATATGGAGGTCTCATGTTACAAGGAACAGAAATATTGAGGTCTCATGCTACAAGGAACGGAAACATGGAGGTCTCATGCTACAAGGAACAGAAAACATGGAGGTCTAATGCTACAAAGAACAGAAAACATAAAGGTCTCATGCTACAAGGAACAGAAACATGGATGTCTCATGCTACAAGGAACAGAATACATAAAGCTCTCATGCTACAAGGAACAGAAAACATGGAGGTCTCATGCTACAAGGAACAGAAAACATGGAGGTCTCATGCTACAAGGAACAGAAAATATAAAGATCTCATGCTATAAGGAACAGAAAACATAAATGACTCATGCTACAAGGAACAGAAAACATAAAGGTCTCATGCTACAAGGAACAGAAACATGGAGGTCTCATGCTACAAGGAACAGAAACATGGAGGTCTCATGCTACAAGGAATAGAAAATATGGAGGTGTCGTGCTACAAGGAACAGAAAAGGTAAAGGTCTCATGCTACAAGGAACAGAAAACATAAAGGCCTTGTGCTACAAGGAACAGAAAATACGGAGGTGTCGTGCTACAAGGGAAAGAAAAGATAAAAGTCTCATGCTACAAGGAACAGAACACATAAATGTCTCATGCTACAAGGAACAGAAAAGATAAAAGTCTCATGCTACAAGGAACAGAACACATAAATGTCTCATGCTACAAGGAACAGAAAATATGGAGGTCTCATGCTACAAGGGACAGAAAACAAGAACACACAAGCAACAGCATCAGTGAAGACAAGTTCATAGGACCATTTGGCCTACTTATTAAAAACTATTTTAACCTTTAATTGCTTAAGTTTACCAGTAATAATTTAGTATTGACTAATAATAATGTCAGTATTATTCGATATTACGAATCATCAATTTGGCTAGTCACAATGTCTTTATTGAAAACATATGAGAATGTTGATGGATCAAAATTATATAGAAAAAAACAATGTCATTGGATAATATAGTAAAAATTATGGCAAGTAAACCATGACTAATAGAAATTTATATTTGATCCGGCAACAAAGGAGGAACTACCAAGAGGCTTTAGATGGAGGGCCCCTATTTCAAGTTTCCAAGTCATAAAACTTCAATCTTGCAGAAGTGTCCTTGAGCTAAACACAGTTGCATTGGACAGCCTTGTTCTCTGAACTCAGTAAGAGGGAGTCTAACAAAGAATGATCTATTTCAGAACGCATTAATGTCATTTATTATTAATATTTTGCTATTGATTGCTATAGTCCAAATTTTAATGCAAAATATTAATGAATCTTATTAATCATAACTACTGGTTTTGATCCCATGTGGAGACAACTTACTTTAAAAAGTCAAATAGCTACGGGACAGGTAAATATTAAAGGATGATTCCATTTTATTAATACCTGGGTCTTACTTTCAAAGTTTTTGACATTGTGTATATTGGTTATGATATCATTTTACTCACTGGCTTCATTTCACTGATTTTGCAAACAGGTTAGACAGACCTTTACCACAGCATTTTATTATTATTATTATTATTGTTTCTTTCATGTTTCCTGTTTTATATCCTGTCGAGCCGGGTCCAAACTATAGACCTGAGTCACTACAGGGCAGATGTCACTTGATTGACAGGACTAGTCGTAATATGTGGGCTGTTCTGAGTAGGGTGATCTTCTGGACTGCATGGATGTTGATGTTGCCCGGGATACGGTTGGTGAACTTTTCCATTCCCTTCTTCATGTGTCCTAGAGCTCCGATGACCACTGGTGTTGTGTCGGTCTTCATTCCCCACATCCTTTTGATTTCAATCTCCAGGTCTTTGTACTTGCTCAGCTTCTCTGTGACATTCACTGAGATGTTGTTTTTTTTTTTTTGGATGGTGTTGCCATGTCGATGAGCATGCACCTCTTTTGCTTCCTGTCCTCGATAACTATGTTGGGCTTGTTGGCTTTTATCTCTCTGTCAGTGTGGATGGGCGTGTCCCAGAGGATGGCGACATCATTGTTTTCAGTGACCGTTTTTGGCTGTTGTTCATACCACTTCTCAGTCGTCTTGATCTTGTAGCTCCAGCAGATCTTCCAGTGCAGGTATGCTGCTGCCTTGTTGTGCCTGTATATGTACTCAGTCTTTGCCAGTTCCGGGCAGCCTGAGACAATGTGGTCAATGGTTTCTTTGTACATTCCACAGATTCTACATTTTTGGTCTGTTCCATCTTTGATGATGCGATGGTGATAAGATCTGGTTGCCAGACTCTGGTCTTGTGCAGCGATTATCAGGCCCTCCGTCTCTGCTTTCAGTCCGGTGCTCCTCAACCACTGGTGTGTCTTTTGTTGATCGACGTCTGCGTTTTTCATTCTTTTTGGGGTACTTCCCGTGCATTGCTTTGTCCTCCCAGGTTTTTTGCAGTTGCCACTGGCCATGGTGTATTGCCTTCTGCTTCACTCGTTTGGTGTAGATAGTAGCTGACTCATTTTCTGTTGGTGGGGTTTCTGGGGCATCAAGCTCTTTCTTGAATTGTGCAGCTGCTTTATTGATGGAGTAGATCTGTTTTTGTCAGGTATGCATCCAGCTCAATAGTGGTAGTCTTGAAGGTCAGTTTGAGTTGGGCTAGGCCTCGTCCTCCTGAAGCTCTTGGTAGGTACAGCCTGTCGACATCTGCTTTTGGGTGGTGGATCTTCACCATGGTCAGCATCTTTCTTGTCTTGGTGTCTAGTCTCTTGATGTTGTTCAGTTTCCAATTGATGATGTTGAAGCTGTACATCAGTACAGGTATCACTAGAGTGTTGATAGCTTCAATTCTGTTAGCTGCATTGAGTTTGCTATTCAGTACCATATGCACTGTCCTGTGGTACTCTTTCCAGATCTTCTCCTTCATGGTTGAGTGTTGTATGCCTCCAAGGTACTTGTATGTGCCATCTTGGTCTAGCTCTTTGATTATGGTGTCAGTGTCAAGGTCTAAGTCTACAGTCTTGTTAAGTCTTCCTTTCTTGAAAGTGGCTTTGACACTCTTGTCGATTCTGAATTCCATCTTGATATTGTCGCTTTAGGTCTTTTTTTTTAAATTTATTTCTGATTTTTCCCTTTTTTCTCCCAAATTAGTGGCCAATTGATCCCTATTTTAATTCAAACACCCACCCTCGTATTGCATGCGTTCGCCAACTGCATCTCTCCGGCCGGCAGTCTCGAAGGAAAGCGCCTCCCCACTTTCGTGACAAGGCGAATCCAAGCCGAACCACTGTTTTTCCGACACACACAGAGACGCATTCACATGACGAACACAAGCCGACTCCGCCCCCCTCCCGAAGACAGCGTTGCCAATGATTGCTGCTTCATCCAGTCCGGCCATAGTCGGATCTGACGAGACCGGGGCGCGAACCCCAGTCCCCAGTGGGCAACTGCATCGACACCAAGCCGATGCTTAGACCGCTACGCCACCGCGGACTTGTCGCTTTAGGTCTTGACGATGGTGAGTATACCGTTCTGCTGATTGTCATCCTTGGTAAATATCTTGAGGTCATCAATGTAGAACAGGTGGGTCAGTTTGCCTTTCTGTGATTTGTACCCATAGCTGCTGTTGTTCAGTAGACTGCTGAGTGGTGCTAGTGCAAGGCCAGAAGAGCAGTAGTGATAGTGAGTCCCCCTTGAAGATTCCGCCTCTGATATTGATTGGTCTCGATGTTAACGACCCCTCTGCATGATGGAGATTCAGGGTGGTCTTCCAGGTCTTCGTGCTCTCTGTGATGAATTTGACAGTTGTTGGGCAGACTCTGTAGATCTTGAGGCTCTTCTCTATCCAGGAGTGTGCCATGCTGTTAAATGCCTTCCTGTAGTCAATCCATGTTGTTGACAAGTTCTTTTTCTTCAATTTGACCTCTTGTAATATGGCTTTATTGATGAGTAGCTGGTCCTTGTATATGTAGCTACCTTTCTTACATCCCTTCTGTTCTGCTGGTTCCCCATGTGAGCCATTTGGGGCATTTCTTTGGATTCATGATGATTTCCTTGTAGGCCCATGGGAGGTCTTCATGGATGCTGGGCAGGTTCTTGATCCAGAAGTTGGCAATTCTGTCTATCCCTGGTGCTTTCCAGTTGTTGGTCTTGTTGATGGCAGCAGTGGTCTCAGTGGTGTTGATGTCTGACCATTCTTGCTTCTCTATGTGTTTGTATTGAGCCTGTTGTTGCTGGATTCATGTAGCTCCCTCATTGTGTCTTTTGTTGTTCTCCCATATCTTAGTCCAGAACTCCTCGACTTCTTCGATTATGGGTGGTTTGTTATTATTATTATTATCATTATTATTATTATTATTATACAAATTTCCTTTAACTTCATGCCATAATACATTATAATAACTGGGCCCATTCCCTGGGCCTAGGGTTAGAATGAGGTAGAAGTCTATTTTATGGATAGTGCCTTTATTAGGATATGAAATGTTCCAAGTAGTGCGAACTTCTGTAGTTCTTGTATTCTGATGTTACCCGGGATCCGTTGGGTGTATTTCCCCATCCCTTTTTTTACAAGTCCCACGCTCCTATCACTACTGGTATTGTTGTAGCTTTCATTCCCCACATTCGTTCAATCTCTATTTCAGGTCTTTATATTTCGACAGTTTATCAGTTACTTTTACTGAGGTGCTCCTTTCAGTCGGGATGGACATGTTGATGAATAGGCAGCTTTATTCTTTTTTGTTCTTGACGATGATGTCTGGTCTGTTGGCCTTTATCTCATGATCTGTCTGTACTGGCATGTCCCATAAGATTGTGATGTCGTCTTTTTCTGTTACTGTTTGGGCTCATGCTCGTACCATTTCTCATTTGTGTTGATGTTGAATTCTTTGCAGATGTTCCAGTGCAGGTATGTGGAGGCCTTGTTGTGTCTTTGTAGGTATTCAGTTTTGGCCAGCTCATGGCATCCTGCCACGATGTGGTCAATGGTTTCCTGGAATTGACCACATATCCTACACACTGGGTCTGTGCCATCTTTGAGGATTTTGCTCCGGTAGTAATTGGTCTTGATGGCCTGGTCTTGGGCAGTGATGATAAAGCCCTCTGTTTCCCATTTCAGCCCAGCTGTTTTGAGCCCCAAACAGTAACAGAATAAGACATATGTTGGTCATATGTTGGTCTACATCTTTCTCACCTACTCTTTTTGGGTATTGCCCATGCATTTGTTTCCCTTCCCATTGATGGCCTGGTCTTGGGCAGCGATGATAAAGCCCTCTGTCTTGATGGCCTGGTCTTGGGCAGTGATGATAAAGCCCTCTGTTTTTGGAATTCAGCCCAGCAGTTTTGAGCCCCAAACAGTAAGAGAAAAAGACATATGTTGGTCATATGTTGGTCTACATCTTTATCACCTACTCTTTTTGGGTATTGCCTGTGCATTTGTTTCCCTTCCCATTTTTGTTTCATTTGTTCTTGGGCTTGACACTACTTTTTGGTTGACTTTTTGGGCGTGGATGGTTGGAGCTTCATTTTCAGGTTGCGGTGTTTCAGAAAGGTTGAGCTCTCTTCTGAACATTGCATCTTGGTTAACTACGGAGTACTTTTTGTTTTGTTTTTCATGCTTTCTAGCAATCATGAGAAAGGGGTCATTTTTGGTGTTAAGGTAAGTATCTAGGCCTATTGTTGTTGTTTTGTAGGCAGTTTCCAGTTGGATTAGACCCCTGCTACCCTCATTTATGGGGAGGTACAATCTATCCACATCTGATTTTGGGTGGTGCATCCTCTCTAAGGTAAGTTTTTCTATCTATTTTCCTGATCTCTTCTAGTTTCCAGTCGACGATGTTGGAGCTGTAAGTTACGACTGGTGTAGCCAGGGTGTTGATGGCTTCCATTTTGGTTGGATGCAGTGAGTTGGGATTTTGTTACCATTCATATTCTTCGGTAGTACTCCTTTCTGATCTTTTCTTTCATTTTGGCATGTTGTATCCTGTCCCCTTCATTCACTCCTAAACATTTGTCTAGTCCGAACTCCATTTTGATATCATCACTGAAGCCTTTTACGGTGGTCAAAAGGCCAGTTTGTTCTTGGTCATTTTTGGTAAAGGTTTTCAGGTCATCCATGTAGACTAGATGGTTAATAGTGCATGAAGCTGTAGTATAACCATAGCTGGTGTTGTTCAGGAAGGAGGATAGTGGAGTAAGAGCTATGCAAAAGAGGAGGGGAGAAAGAGAGTCGCCTTGAATTATGCCGCTATTGATGTTGCTCTGCCTTGAATGTAGCGTCCCATCTGTCCATTTCAGAACAAGGGTTGTTTTTCCACTGGTCCATACTTGCTGTTAGGAGCTGGATAAGGATTGGTGATATTTTGTAGATGTCAAGACATTTTAGTACCCAGTCATGGGGTACAGAGTCGAGCGCCTTCTTATAGTCTATCCAGGCTGTTGTCAGATTTTTCTTCCTCGTTTTTACTTCCTTAATGATGGCCTCGTTTATTAAAAGCTGGTCTTTGCAGCCACAGCTCCCTTTTCAGCTCCCTTATGGGAAGTTGGTTGTTTTCTTCCAGGTGTCTGTAAACTCTCCAGGTGATGATGGATGTTAAGATCTTGTAGGTTGTAGGGAGACATGTGATGGGATGATAGTTTTTAGGGTTTTTGGTGTCTTCTGTTTTTGAAAGTAGGTAGGTGGTACCAGTTGTGAGCCCTTCAGGGCGGGTTTCTGGGTTGCTGATGCATCCATTGTAGGCGTTTGTCAGATCTTGGTGTAAAGATGGTAAGTTCTTGATCCAGAAGTTCACTATCCCTTCATTCCTGGGGTTCTTTCCAGTTACTGGACTTCTGTATTGCGGTTTTTGTTACTTCTAGGGTTATTTGTGGCCATTCTTGTTGGTTTGTTTGGATGTTCTCTGTTTCTATTTGGCTGATCCATTTCAGCGTTTTTTTTTTTTTTTTTTTTTTTAAATTCTTTTGTTTTTCCCAGATGTTGCTCCAGAAGTTCACTACTTCATCAATTTTGGGGGGTTCTTTGACCTCAACAGACCTTTTCCCTAGTTCTCTGTAGAATTTCTTTGCGTTTTCTTTGTAAGTTTTGTTCTGGTGGAAGAATCTTTGTCTCTTATCGAACCTTTTCACTAGTTGAGCTTTTGCTTGTAGCTGTTGTTTCAATTTTTGAATGGCTGTTCGTGTTTGCTCTTTCTGTTTAATGTTGCATTTCCTGATTAGTGCTGTTTTTCGTTTTTCTTGGACTGGTTTCTCGTTTTTAATCTCGTTTAGTGTAGATATGTCTCCCCTACTTTTTCATATTTCACTTTCAATTTTCTTTTTCCATTTTGCTTGGTTATCTTTTCTTGGTCCGTTCTTCCTCTTTTGTTTGATGCCCAGTGATTCAGTGATGGCAGAGGCAGTTGCATAGATGAGGTGGTTAATGTCTGTGAGGGACAGCACTTCTGGGAGTTGGTCTTTTACCTGGTTGATGGCTTTGTTTGCTGTTTTTATGGCTGATTTTCAGTGCTGATCACTTTTTATCTTTGGAATTGGTGGTCTCTGGCCTACTGGGGTTTCTTTGGCTAGTTCGTATTTTCTAAGGATGCTTTCTTTCATTGCGCTCACTTTCTCATCTCGTTCATCTTTGTTCGGTGGTTTTTGGTCACCTGGCTTATCAGTTCCCCCATTTTTGTGATTCTTATCTTCATTTTGCTCCTCTGGATCTGCGTTTGTATCCCTCTCATCAGGTTTTACATTGTCATCTCTCTGCTTTACTCCTGTTTGGATGGCTTGCTGCTCCATTTCGGTTTGTCTTTTATAATAATAATAATAATTATTATCATCTTACAGGGAAAGTGAATACAAGCCTGAAACCTGTCCTCCTCACAATGAAAGCCCCCTGGTACCTCAGTTAGACTGTGCACATGATTTCCAGTAATCTACGATTTCTCAAATGCACCGGTCAGGGAGTTTATTAATGATTACTACTACCAGTACCGCCGGTAAGTAACATGGTCATTCCTGCAACTTTCACCAGGAAGTAGGCCTGCAACGTGGTGGACCATTGTTGACAACACTTGACATAATATTAACTTAGTAACTTTTAACTTACACTTTTGTTTTCATTGCCAAATGTATGGTTTAGAACTGGGTTAAAGTGGACTTGCTGAAACATGCCCGATGCTCGTGTTCCATTACTCCATGAGATGCCTTCTTAAAGCTGTGTCTAGAAGCAGTCCCCTGTGCAAGATCTCCAAAATGAAGCCAGTGAATAAATTTGACATCATAACTGATATGCACGATGGCGAAAACTCTGAAAGTAAGACCCAGGTTGTAATAAAAAGGAAGTATCCTTTAATTTATGGTTGGTCAGTTGACAGGAATGAATGTGTTAAGCAGCATTTGTTTTGGCAAACGGTTCTGTCAACAGTGATAACAAAATGCCATCCACTGTGGCAATGCTTCTGGCATGCCACCCTAGATACTGAATCAAACTGCTTAGTCTATGATGCCGTCCACGCCATGAGAAACACTGGAGCTGTGTGACACAGAAGACAAGCATTGTGCAACCCTTTCTTCTTTAAAAAAGTTATTCTTTCCGACAAAGCATACATTAACCTTATAAATGAGATATACCTTGAAAAATCACCATGCAGAAAAGAAGGAACAACGGAGGAAAGGAACAAATGAAGACAACACTGAGGAAGGAGTTACCTTGAATCCGTAGGTGAACCAGTGCCAAGCTCGTGCGTGGGGCTTGCACCAGATGGGGTGGTGTAGTTTCTGCTGCCCAGTAGGGGCACACTAACACGTGAATCCATCAGTGGAGCGGGAAGACAATGGGGGGGAATAAACCCATGCCTCGTCTTACACACATCCATTCAGATTAGCAGTGGTGAATCTTGGTGTTTTAGTGTGAAAACAGCAGTGGACTCTTCTCTTCTCTATTTGTTTGATTTAAGTAATCTCGAAGTCCATTCAGAAGAAATAAGACAAGCGGGAATCCTTCTACTTTTGACCAGTCCATGTTCAGAAGCCATTCTAGAGAAAATGCAAAAGAGAAATTCCACATTCACTTTAGTTTGATGCCAATAAATACAGAGATTATATTGAAGTAAGTGAGGTCTACAACCATTGACTAACTACTAGGTGATAACAACAGTTAGAAGCTGTCTTTGTTAGCTGTCAGAATATAACTAGGGTGGCTGCAGACAATGCTGTCTAATTAATTCTAAGGAAAAAAAAACCAAATTGTACAGGCATTTTGGTACAGGAGTATGGTCTAGAGGCCAGAAGCCCATAAGATTGGAATGTATCAGTACATTGTGTTATTACAATGTATCATTACAGTGTATCATTACAATGTATCATTACTTTGTATCATTACAATGTATCATTACTTTGTATCATTACAATGTATCATTACAGTGTATCATTACTTTGTATCATTACAATGTATCATTACAGTGTGTCATTACAATGTATCAGTACAGTGTATCATTACAATGTATCATTACAGTGTATCATTACAATGTATCATTACAGTGTATCATTAGAATGTATCGTTACAGTGTATCTATTTTCTTATCTTGTATCTTGTTAGTTTTTAGTTATTAGAGTGTGAGTGTCTGTAATAGAACCCAATTTCCCCTCGGGGATGAATAAGGTATTCTGATTCTGATTCTGATTCTGATCATTACAGTGTACCAGCTGTAAACACTCTCTGCACCTTTGATGTGTGCATAAAAACATAGCCATTGCTTGCTTATCTTATTTTTCTTCCGTGGAGCATTAACATAAATAGCCTTTACATTCTCTTTCCTCCTAACTCTTTCCCTTGCACACATTTTCCCTCTATGCCCACATTTTTCTGTCTTCGTCTGTTTTCTAGATTTAAACTTATTCTGTTGTTGCGCTGATTGTTCATGACGTGGACAACAGCGTTAGGCCTTTATAAACGCCTAAAATCTACTCTTTTGTTTATGCAGAAATATAAGTAGACGAAGCCAATATGCAGAAAGCTAACTACGCGTTATCAGCTGGCCCCATACCGCTGGGTGATGAGAGCACATGGGCATGGAGATGTTTAATAGGAGCAGGGTACTGTGGTTATCAATAGTTACCCAGAAGTCACTGTCTAGCCTCATGTCGTCGGGACGAACTAGTTTCCTCTCATCTCCACCACCTTTGTGGTCGTTCTTAGAAAAGCAGTGACGCGCAAGTTATCTGATTCTCAGCAGGCTTGGTTTTAATGCTGCCCTGCCTCACGACGTCGCCCGCCTGTGCTCGTTTGGGGCGGGCGAAGACATTCGTCGAAACGTGTTTACCGCGTTTTGCTTCCATCCCTTGAATTCGGTGCCAGCTTCCTTCCCGACGACGCCAGCCGGCCTCGGGTTTGGTCTTACCAGCTGGTCGCTGTCGCTCTGCAGGGCGGCAAGCCGCCACAGCCCACGCAGTGTCGCCATGGTTGCTGCCATCGATCCAGGATCAGCTTGAGGTTTCGAGGTCAGCTCCGCTCCCCGCAGAAGTGTGGGGGAGCAGGAGGCGGACTGAGCCACTCTCTCTTCTGTAACGCCGCGGCGATGTCCGTGAACCTTGCCGCGCAGTGCCCGTCTGGCTCTGGCTCTGGCAGCAGCAGCAGCAGAGGCAGCAGCAGGCGGCTGCTCAGGGAGGCTGCGTGGACCTGCCGCCCGCCCGCCCGCCGCCGGAGCAGCTCCCAGCCGGAACCTGCCCAGAGCCAGTCCACTGGCACGCCGTGTCGCAGAGCTCCCTCCCTCCCTCCCATCAGTCATCCGTCTCACTGACTGCCTCTTCACTTCCCTGTCAATCCCCACCAACCCCCCCCCTCGCGTGCCAAAGTGACGTTTACGCCGTTGTCATGGTAACCCGCGATGGATTTCTACTCCCGAGGTAGACGTTGGTTACGTATGGTAACTTTTGTCAGGCTTGCCTACAAAAAAAGGTTACCATAGACACCGTAAAAGTTACCATGGTTACCGCAGATGAGTAGCTTGACCAAAAAACACATAGATAAGCGCGGTGTCCTTACTTTAGATACGCCACACCGCCACGTCGTTAATGGCAGCGGTGAGACAGGCCACCCTTGCCAGCTGCCAAGTCTTACACATTTTTGTGTCTCCTTTGCTGAACAGGAATGTCTCCCGTCTGATATGGGGAGACATCAGGCTATTGCTGGTCTCCTAAAAAGGAGTACCTTCAGCTGCACTTCCGCCTCCGCAGGATGTGGACTATTGGAACACTAGCGCATTACACCACTGTGACACTGTTGTCCTCACTTTTACCAATACAGATGTCATTTCTCATTTCCGTGTTAACGTCCTTTAGACGTTCCAGTAAAGAACATAACCTTCTGGCACTTTGTTTGCTAACCAAACAAATACACTGAAAGATTGCTTGTCGTAATTATCCAAGCTTCTGCCTCCTAGCGTTTCCTCTTATACTGCATATAGATAGCTAGATATAGATATATAGATATGTGTGTGTGTGTGTGTGTGTGTGTGTGTGTGTGTGTGTGTGTGTGTGTGTGTGTGTTGAATGTAGTGGGAGTCTGGATATGCTTATCAGAATCAGAATCAACTTTATTGGCCAAGTGTGCCTAATGCACGTGAGGAAGTTGACTCTGGTAACACAGCAGCTTCTAGCACTCGCAGACCTACATACAAAAATACAAGATAAAACAAACACCGAACAAAAAAGAAGAAATAAATGGAACAACAACAGGACATTGGAGGCAAGCATGTATGCACAACAGGTATGTCACTACGATAGAGAGCTTTGTTATGGTTCAACAACCAACAATCAACAACCTGTGCCCATATATATATATATATATATATATATATATATATATATATATATATATATATATATATATATATATATATATATATATATATACCACATTGCTTACATACTATATTGCGCACTTTATTAGCTTATGTACCAGCAGTATACTTTATATGTTCACCTACCTTCCACTTCACAGCTACATACTATATATTATATATACCTATGTTACAACCACACCAATAACAGCAACAATTGTAACCAGTATACAGCGGTGGAATGTGTGTTTACAATTGTACATTTGTATTGCACACCTGGTTTAAAGAGGTAGAGCACATCGTAGAAGTGTAGGTGAGACATCTTGACCAGAAGGGGCTGTTTACACACTGCCATATTTACACAAGTGTTCATTATTGCACCGTGCTGTTAAGTTGAGAGAGATGGCCTGTGGGAAAAAAACTGTTCCTGTGTCAGATGGCTTTGGTGCACATTGCTCTGTAGCACTTAGCAGGGGGTAGGAGTTCAAATAAACTGTGACCTTGGTGGGTGGGGGTGGGGTGGAAGTGGGGGGGGGGGCTCTGTGCTGATTTTACCTGCCTGTTTCTGAGCTCTAGATGTGTACAAGTCCTGCAGGGTAGGCAGGGGAGTGCCAATTATATTTTCTTCTGTCCTTACTGTTCGCTGCAGTCTATTCCTATCCTGTTTTGTTGCTGCTCTGAACCAGACCGTGATGGATGTGCACAGGGCAGATTCAATGGCTACGGTGTAGAAGAGGCTCAACAACTTCTGTGGCAGACTAAATTTCCACAGTTGCCACAGAAAGAACATCCTCTGTTGGGCCTTGTTGAGAACGGAGCTGATGTTGGTCTCTCATTTTAGGTCTTTGGAAATGGTAGCTCCCAGAAACTTGAAGGTGTCCATGGTTGACACAGGAATGTTGGCTATTATGAGGGGGAGCAGTGTGGAGGGGTGTCTCCTAAAGTCCACTGTCATCTCCACAGTCCTGAGCATGTTCATGTCATAGCTGTTCTGACTACACCAGAACACCAGCCGCTCAACCTCCCGCTGATATGCAGACTCGTGGCCAGTCTGGATGAGTCCGATTACCATAGTGCCATCTGCAAACGTCATTAGTTTAACAGCTGGGTCCTTGGAGGTGCAGTCGTAAAGAGGAGCACTGGGGAGAGGACACATCCCTGGGGGCACCAGTGCTTACTGTCTGTATACCAGAAGTGACTTCCCCCAGCTTCACCTGATCCACTGAGGGGATACAGTGAGTCGGCAGAGTTTGGAGCGGAGGATTTCTGGAATGATGGTGTTGACCGTTGCGCTGAACTCCACAAACAGGATCCTTGCATGTGTCACTGGGCAGTCAAGTTGTTGTAAGATGGAGTGCAGTCCCATGTTGACTGCATCATCCACTGACTGGTTTTCCCAGGAGGCAAACTGCAGGGGGGGGGGGTCTAGCAGGTGTCCTGTGACGTACTTCAGGTGGGCCAACAGCAGTTGTTCGAAAGTCTTCATGACTTCAGGCATCAGAGCAACATGCCAGTAGTCATTCAGTCCTGTGATGGAGGGTTTCTGAAGCAGGAGAGGACTTCACACAGTTCCAGGACTCTGTTGAAGACCCGCGTGAAGATTGGGGTCAGTTGTCAGCACTGGCTTTAAGACAGGATGGGGGAGATACCGTCTAGATCTGGTGCTTTCCTGGTCTTCTGTCTCTGGAAAAGTCGACTCACGTCTTCGACATGTATCTTGAGTGCAGCCTGAGTATCGTGGGGGAGGGGGATAGGAGCGTTGCCAGAGGTAGGTAGGTAAGTAAGTAAGTAAGTAAGTAAAATTTTATTTATAAAGCACTTTTAAAAACATAGTTACAACGTGCTTTACACTCCATACACAAAATAAGAATAAATGCATGAAATAAAATGAATGAATATAAAACATGGCACAGGGAGTAACAGACCAAGCTAAAACGAACCAAAACAGAAGTCAGGGACGGGGATCTATAAAAAGGCTTGCCCGAGAAGATGGGTTGTGAGAAGCCGCTCAAAACAGTCCAAAGATTCAGCAAATCTAATAGATTGGGGGAGATTATTCCAGAGGCTTGGGGCTACAACTGCAAAGACGCAGTCACCTTTTGTTTTGCAACTGGAGTCAGGAAGTGGAATGAGCAATGAGGTGTAATGGGCGCTGTTGTCCTTGGGTTGGAGTGGGTGGGGTGTGTGAATTTGTCTCTCTCAAACTTGCAATAGAAGACATCCAGGTCGTCACCCAGGTCTTTGTTTGCCTCAGCATGGAGGGGTGGTCTTCTATAGTTTGTGATGTCTTGCAGGCCCCTCCACACTGACACAGGCTCGTTGGTTGAAGACCTGTTTTTTAGCTTTTCAGTGTAGCTTCTTTTAGACAGTCTGATCTCCTTTGTCAGTGAATTTCTGGCCTGCTTGTACAGGACTCTATCCCCACTGCTGTAGGCATCCTGCTTAGCCTGCTGAAGTTGCCTTAGTTTGGTTGGGATTCAACCATGGCTTGTTGATTTATGTGCAGAAGGTCTTGGTAGGCACCCACGTCGTCACAAAAGCTGATGTAAGATGTAAAACGTCACAGTGTCTGTTAGTTTGTCCAGGTTGCCAGTCGCAGCTTCAAATACACCCCAATCGGTGCAGTCAAAACAGTCCTGCAGTTCCAGCTTTGCTTCGCTGGTCCATTTGTTCACTGTTTTAGCCACAGGTTTTGCAGGTTTTAGTTTCTGCCTGTAGGTCGGAATAAGATGAACCAAGCAGTGATCAGAGTGCCCCAAAGCTGCATGGGGACAGAGCGATATGTGAAATAGTGTAGCAATGGTCCAGTGTGTTATTTTCCCTGGTGGGACAATTAATATTATAGCAACCGGGGGGAGGTGATCGCTCTGTGGCTCCGTGCTGGGGGAGCACCTGCAAACACCAACAAACAACGAACACCAACAACAAACACCGGCTCGCCACACTGGTGTCAGAAGCTGGATTGTTCCCTCAAGTGAAGGAGTTCGAGTATCTCGGGGTCTTGTTCACGAGTGAGGTTAGGATGGAGTGGGAGATTGACAGGCGGATGGGTGCATCATCATCAGTAATGTGGACGTTGTATCGGACTGTTGTGGTGAAGAGGAAGCTGAGCTGGAAGGCAAAGCTCTTAATTTACCAGTCAGTCTTCGTTCCAGCCCTCACCTATGGTCATGAGCTTGGGGTAGTGACCGAAAGGGGACGATCGTGGATACAAGCGGCTGAAATGAGTTTCCTCCGTAGGGTGTCTGGGCTCTGCCTTAGAGATAGAGTGAGGAGCTCAGAGTAAAACCACTGCTCCTTCGCATCGAAAGGAGCCAGTTGAGGTGGTCCGGGCATCTGGATGCCTCCTGGGCGCCTTCCTTTGGAGATTTACCGGGCATGGCCAACTGGGAGGAGACCCCAGGGTAGACCCAGAACTCGCTGGAGGGACTACATGTACAGGTGAAGGCCAGGATAATTGATGATGATAGAGAGATGTGTGAGGGACACATAGGGACAGGGGAAATAGAGGCAGCAATAGCAGGGTTAAGTAGGAACATGAGTCCAGGGAGAGTGACACAACCTTCATTCTTGAAGAAACGGCAAAGGTTCTCCACACAAAGAACGAACCAGTTCAGCTAAAGCTCTCCACAATGGCTTCAAGAAACACAGTTGTGTCCTGCCAGAAACTGAATGGTTTACAAGTGAGAGGATTCTACTCAGACAAGATAATTCCTCTACCAGTGACCTACTCAAGAGAATTCATCCCTGCAAACAGAGATCATATTCCCACACCAGAGAGAGCAAAGGTATGGCCCCATCTTAAACACATGGCAGATGAGATCGCTCCTCAACAAAGCTGTGACGTTGGCTTGCTAATCGGCTACAACTGTCCTCAAGCTCTCGTCCCAAGACAATTGGTGCCTGGTGAAGAAAATCAGCCCTTTGCTTAGAGAACAGACTTGGGCTGGAGTGTAGTCAGCTATGGCAACCCATGTCTCGACTATGGAGACGCGATTGGAGTAAGTAACCAAGTCATCGTGAAGCAAGTGATGCCAGATCTTCAGTCCTTGTCAAACCTCACAGGCGAAGTGCACTATGTTTGTAGAACACAGATCAAGGAAGTAGTCTTACCTGCAGACGTCCTCAAGGTGCTGGAATCTGACTTCATCGAAAGAGCTTCAAAGGACCGACACATCTCTCAAGAAGATCTCCACTTCCTGTCAACGATGCAAAAAGGCATAAGGGTAAAGGACGATGGTAATTATGAAATGCCACTGCCATTCAAGAAAGAAAGACCCAACTTACCAGATAATAAGGTATGCGCCAGCCATCGTCTCAGATGCCTCGAAAGGAAGTTGAGAAGAAACGAGCAATACCACAAAGACTACAAGACCTTCATGAATGAGACCATACGCCACTGAGAGGCAGAAACGGTCTCAGACCAGGACATCAAAGCTTCAGGATGGTAATTCCCACACCATGGAGTGTATCATCCACAAAAGCCTGGAAAGATCGTCTTTGACTGCTCAGCAACATTTCAAGGGACACCTTTGAAAGAATGTGATGTGTGTGGTGTGGGAGAGGAAACATGTGGATGTGAAGAAAGAATGTGATGTGTGTGGTGTGGTAGTGGAAACGTGGATGTGAAGAAAGAATGTGATGTGTGAGGTATGGGAGAGGAAACGTGGATGTGAAGAAAAAATGTGATGTGTGTGGTGTGGGAGTAGAAACATGAGGATGTGAAGAAAGAATGTGATGTGTGTGGTGTGGGAGTGTGTATTGTGGGAGTGGAAATGTGTATGTGAAGAAAGAATGTGATGTGTGTGGTGTGAGAGTGGAAACATGTGGATGTGAAGAAAGAATGTGATGTGTGTGGTGTGGGAGTGGAAACGTGGATGTGAAGAAAGCATGTGATGTGTGTGATGTGGGAGAGGAAACATGTGGATGTGAAGAAAGAATGTGATGTGTGTGGTGTGGGAGAGGAAACATGTGGATGTGAAGAAAAAATGTGATGTGTGTGGTGTGGGAGTAGAAACATGAGGATGTGAAGAAAGAATGTGATGTGTGTGGTGTGGGAGTGTGTATTGTGGGAGTGGAAATGTGTATGTGAAGAAAGAATGTGATGTGTGTGGTGTGAGAGTGGAAACATGTGGATGTGAAGAAAGAATGTGATGTGTGTGGTGTGGGAGTGGAAACGTGGATGTGAAGAAAGCATGTGATGTGTGTGATGTGGGAGAGGAAACATGTGGATGTGAAGAAAGAATGTGATGTGTGTGGTGTGGGAGAGGAAACATGTGGATGTGAAGAAAAAATGTGATGCGTGTGGTGTGGGAGTAGAAACATGAGGATGTGAAGAAAGAATGTGATGTGTGTGGTGTGGGAGTGTGTGTTGTGGGAGTGGAAATGTGTATGTGAAGAAAGCATGTGATGTGTGTGGTGTGGGAGAGGAAACATGTGGATGTGAAGAAAGAATGTGATGTGTGTGATGTGGGAGAGGAAACATGTGGATGTGAAGAAAGAATGTGATGTGTGTGGTGTGGTAGTGGAAACGTGGATGTGAAGAAAGAATGTGATGTGTGAGGTATGGGAGAGGAAACGTGGATGTGAAGAAAAAATGTGATGTGTGTGGTGTGGGAGTAGAAACATGAGGATGTGAAGAAAGAATGTGATGTGTGTGGTGTGGGAGTGTGTATTGTGGGAGTGGAAATGTGTATGTGAAGAAAGAATGTGATGTGTGTGGTGTGAGAGTGGAAACATGTGGATGTGAAGAAAGAATGTGATGTGTGTGGTGTGGGAGTGGAAACGTGGATGTGAAGAAAGCATGTGATGTGTGTGGTGTGGTAGTGGAAACATGTGGATGTGAAGAAAAAATGTGATGTGTGTGGTGTGGGAGAGGAAACATGTGGATGTGAAGAAAAAAAGTGATGTGTGTGGTGTGGGAGTAGAAACATGAGGATGTGAAGAAAGAATGTGATGTGTGTGGTGTGGGAGTGTGTGTTGTGGGAGTGGAAATGTGTATGTGAAGAAAGCATGTGATGTGTGTGGTGTGGGAGAGGAAACATGTGGATGTGAAGAAAGAATGTGATGTGTGTGATGTGGGAGAGGAAACATGTGGATGTGAAGAAAGAATGTGATGTGTGTGGTGTGGGAGTGTGTATGGTGGGAGTGGAAATGTGTATGTGAAGAAAGCATGTGATGTGTGTGGTGTGAGAGTGGAAACATGTGGATGTGAAGAAAGAATGTGATGTGTGTGGTGTGGGAGTGGAAACGTGGATGTGAAGAAAGCCTGTGATGTGTGTGATGTGGGAGAGGAAACATGTGGCTGTGAAGAAAGCATGTGATGTGTGTGGTGTGAGAGTGGAAACATGTGGATGTGAAGAAAGAATGTGATGTGTGTGGTGTGAGAGTGGAAACATGTGGATGTGAAGAAAAAATGTGATGTGTGTGGTGTGGGAGAGGAAACGTGGCTGTGAAGAAAGAATGTGATGTCTGTGGTGTGGGAGTGGAAACATGTGGATGTGAAGAAAAAATGTGATGTGTGTGGTGTGGGAGTAGAAACATGAGGATGTGAAGAAAGAATGTGATGTGTGTGGTGTGGGAGAAGAAACATGTGGCTGTGAAGAAAGAATGTGATGTCTGTGGTGTGGGAGTGGAAACATGTGGCTGTGAAGAAAGAATGTGATGTGTGTGGTGTGGGAGTGGAAACGTGGATGTGAAGAAAGCATGTGATGTGTGTGGTGTGGTAGTGGAAACATGTGGATGTGAAGAAAGAATGTGATGTGTGTGGTGTGGGAGAGGAAACATGTGGATGTGAAGAAAAAATGTGATGCGTGTGGTGTGGGAGTAGAAACATGAGGATGTGAAGAAAGAATGTGATGTGTGTGGTGTGGGAGTGTGTGTTGTGGGAGTGGAAATGTGTATGTGAAGAAAGCATGTGATGTGTGTGGTGTGGGAGAGGAAACATGTGGATGTGAAGAAAGAATGTGATGTGTGTGATGTGGGAGAGGAAACATGTGGATGTGAAGAAAGAATGTGATGTGTGTGGTGTGGTAGTGGAAACGTGGATGTGAAGAAAGAATGTGATGTGTGAGGTATGGGAGAGGAAACGTGGATGTGAAGAAAAAATGTGATGTGTGTGGTGTGGGAGTAGAAACATGAGGATGTGAAGAAAGAATGTGATGTGTGTGGTGTGGGAGTGTGTATTGTGGGAGTGGAAATGTGTATGTGAAGAAAGCATGTGATGTGTGTGGTGTGAGAGTGGAAACATGTGGATGTGAAGAAAGAATGTGATGTGTGTGGTGTGGGAGTGGAAACGTGGATGTGAAGAAAGCCTGTGATGTGTGTGATGTGGGAGAGGAAACATGTGGATGTGAAGAAAGAATGTGATGTGTGTGGTGTGGGAGAGGAAACATGTGGATGTGAAGAAAAAATGTGATGTGTGTGGTGTGGGAGTAGAAACATGAGGATGTGAAGAAAGAATGTGATGTGTGTGGTGTGGGAGTGTGTGTTGTGGGAGTGGAAATGTGTATGTGAAGAAAGCCTGTGATGTGTGTGGTGTGGGAGAGGAAACATGTGGATGTGAAGAAAGCATGTGATGTGTGTGGTGTGGGAGTGGAAACATGTGGATGTGAAGAAAAAATGTGATGTGTGTGGTGTGGGAGTAGAAACATGAGGATGTGAAGAAAGAATGTGATATGTGTGGTGTGGGAGAGGAAACATGTGGCTGTGAAGAAAGCATGTGATGTGTGTGGTGTGAGAGTGGAAACATGTGGATGTGAAGAAAAAATGTGATGTGTGTGGTGTGGGAGAGGAAACATGTGGCTGTGAAGAAAGAATGTGATGTCTGTGGTGTGGGAGTGGAAACATGTGGATGTGAAGAAAAAATGTGATGTGTGTGGTGTGAGAGTGGAAACATGTGGATGTGAAGAAAGAATGTGATGTGTGTGGTGTGGGAGAAGAAACATGTGGCTGTGAAGAAAGAATGTGATGTCTGTGGTGTGGGAGTGGAAACATGTGGCTGTGAAGAAAGAATGTGATGTGTGTGGTGTGTGAGAGGAAACATGTGGATGTGAAGAAAGAATGTGATGTGTGTGGTGTGGGAGAGGAAACATGTGGATGTGAAGAAAGAATGTGATGTCTGTGGTGTGGGAGTGGAAACATGTGGCTGTGAAGAAAGAATGTGATGTGTGTGGTGTGGGAGTGGAAACATGTGGATGTGAAGAAAGAATGTGATGTGTGTGGTGTGGGAGAGGAAACATGTGGATGTGAAGAAAGAATGTGATGTGTGTGGTGTAGCAGTGGAAACATGTGGATGTGAAGAAAGAATATGATGTGTGTGGTGTGGGAGTGGAAACGTGGATGTGAAGAAAGCATGTGATGTGTGTGGTGTGGAACTAGAAACATGGGGATGTGAAGAAAGAATGTGACGTGTGTGGTGTGGGAGTGTGTGGTGTGGGCGAGGAAACATGTGGATGTGAAGAAAGAATGTGATGTGTGTGGTGTGGCAGTAGAAACGTGTGGATGTGAAGAAAGCATGTGATGTGTCTGGTGTGGGAGTGTGTGGTGTGGGCGAGGAAACGTGGATGTGAAGAAAGAATGTGATGTGTGTGGTGTGGGATTGGAAACGTGGATGTGAAGAAAGAATGTGATGTGTGTGGTGTGGGAGTGTGTGGTGTGGGAGAGCAAACATGTGGAAATGAAGAAAGAATGTGATGTGTGTGGTGTGGGAGTGTGTGGTGTGGGAGAGCAAACATGTGGAAATGAAGAAAGAATGTGATGTGTGTGGTGTGGGAGTGGAAACATGTATACATGAGTTTGTTGAATGTTGTGAACTGGAGGACACATGTTGAAAAGGAGGGAATTATAAGTAGGTGTTGGAGAGGTGGTGTGTTGACAGAATTAATAAGTAGATTTTGGAGATGATGTTTTTTGACAGTATTAATAAGTAGATTTTGGAGATGATGTTTTTTGACAGTATTAATAAGTAAATGTAGGAGAGGTGGTGTGTTGACAGAATTAATAAGTAGATGTAGGATGACCCGCTCCCCTCCCCTCTTCTTCAGTCCATAGTACCTGAACTCCTTCCCTATCTAACCCACCTCATCAACACCTCCCTCCAGGCAGGATGCTTTCCATCTGCCTTCAAGACTGCTAGAGTCACCCCCCTTCTCAAGAAACTATCACTTAACCCCTCTGATGTCAAAAACTACAGACCAGTTTCCCTTCTACCATTTCTATCCAAAACTTTCAAACGTACTGTCTTTAACCAACTTTCTTTGTACCTCCACCAGAACAACCTCCTGGACCCCAACCAGTCTGGGTTCAGGGTGGGTCACTCGACAGAGATGGCCCTCCTTGCAGTGACAGAATCGCTGCACTCTGCGAGAGCAAACTCTCTCTCCTCTGTCCTGATACTCCTGGACCTGTCAGCTGCGTTCGAAAAAGTGAACCACCAGATCCTCCTCTCTACCCTCGAGGGGCTGAGTGTCACAGGCTCTGCACTCTTAATGTTTGCATCCTACATGACGGGTCGCTCCTATCAGGTGACATGGAGGGGATCTGTGTCGGAGCCTCGCAGACTGACTACAGGCGTTCCACAGGGTTCGGTTCTTGGTCCTTTCCTTTTCTCCCTGTACACGACATCCCTGGGTTCTGTTATTCGCTCGCATGACTTCTCTTACCATTGTTATGCCGATGACACCCAGCTGATCTCGTCCTTTCCTCCCTCTGACACACAAGTAGAGACTCGCATTGCTGCGTGCTTGACTGGCATCCTGGAGTGGATGGCGACACATCACCTGAAGCTCAATCTGGATAAGACACAGCTGATGTTCCTCCCGGGGAAAGGTTGCCCGCACCGAGACCTGGCCATCACCATTGACAACACAGTGGTGACACCAAATCGGACTGTGAGGAATCTGGGTGTGATCCTGGACGACCAACTGTCGTTTGCTGAAAACATTGCATCGGCTGCTCGCTCCTGCAGATTTCTCCTCTATAACATCAGGAGGATTCGGCCATTCCCCACCGACGAGATGGCACAGGTGCTCATCCAGGCTCTGGTCATCTCCCGGCTGAACTACGGCAACTCCCTCCTTGCTGGCACCCCGGCGTCGGCCATCAGACCTGTGGAGCTTGTTCAGAAAGTTGCAGCTCGTCTGGTGTTCAACCGCCCTAAGTTCTGCCACACAGCTCCCCTTCTCATGTCCCTACACTGGCTCCCAGTAGCTGCTCACATCCAGTTTAAGACTCTGGTGCTAGCCTACAGGGCAGTGAAAGGAACCGCTCCTTCCTATCTCCAGGCCATGGTCAAGCCCTACACCCCCGCCCGACCACTCCGCTCTGCTGCCTCGGGACGCCTGGTTGCCCCGTTGCTCAGAGGCCCCTGCTGCCGATCGACCCGGTCACGGCTCTGTTCTGTCCTGGCCCCACAGTGGTGGACTGAACTCCCCACTGATGTCAGGACAGCCGAGTCGCTGCCCATCTTTCAGCGCAGGTTGAAACCTCACCTCTATAAGAGCTACTACCCTGTTACTTGTTCTTAGCACTTATTGTATTCACTCATTTAAAAAACAAAAATCTCTTTCTTGTACTTTTACTGTAGCACTGGTTTTGCTCTTAGATGCTTGTTTAGATGCACTTATGACCTCTGATGACTAGTAGTTCTCCTGATTTCCTACGTTAAATGATGCACTTATTGTAAGTCGCTTTGGATAAAAGCGTTGGCTAAACGACTGTAATGTAATGTAGATGTAGGAGAGGTGGTGTGTTGACAGAATTAATAAGTAGATGTAGTAGAGGTTTTTTGTTGCCAGACTTAATAAGCAGATGTAGGAGAGTTGGTGTGTTGACAGAATTAATAAGTAGATGCTGGAGAGGTGGTGTGTTGACAGAAATGAGGATCAGCCACAGTGGATCATCCGTTTCCATGTCTTCCTGTCCTCTGCATCTTCCTCTGTCACACCAGCCACCTGCATGTCCTCCCTCACCACATCCATAAACCTCCTCTTTGGCCTTCCTCTTCTCCTCTTCCCTGGCAGCGCCATATTCAGCATCCTTCTCCCAGTATACCCAGCATCTCTCCTCCACACATGTCCAAACCATCCCAGTCTTGCCTCTCTTGTGTAACGGATGTGGATAGGGCATAGAAGGAGGCAACTCTCAGCGACTGTTTTTCAGCATTTATTGGCTCTGCAGAAGAAAATCACAGCACATTTTGGTATCTCTTCTGCGCCTCTGCGCCTCATCAAAGCAATACGCGCTGCCAGATTTCATTCGCACATTATCGCAACAAACTTTTAACTCCTTCCTCTTCAAAACTTAAATTGAAATATGAAAAATATACAAAAGGGAAACAGTGCCCCCCGGTGGACAAAGTAAAAGGTGCACGGGGGTTTGGGTTACTAAACAGAGAGGTCTCTCCTCTGCACCTCTGCTCCTCATCAAAGCACAGTGAGGAGAAGGCGGAAGCTACGGAAGCACAGGAGGTACAGATGGAGTGACGTCAGTAGCATCATTTCCGCAGGGAATATTAATAACCGTAAATTAAAACAATAACTCAATAAGATAAACTCACAAATATTTAAATGAATTTTTAAGCATAAATAAATTTAAAAATACTAATTGGAAACAAAGAAATTAATTAATAGCCGTTTTTTTAAACTCAGTTACACTCGCTTTGTCTCCAAACCGTCCAACCTGAGCTGTCCCTCTACTATACTCGTTCCTAATCCTGTCCTTCTTCATCACTCCCAATGAAAATCTTATCATCTTCATCTCTGCCACCCCCAGCCTTCTCATCAGTACCACTGTCTCCAAACCATACAACATAGCTGGGCTCACTACCATCCTGTACACCTTCCCTTTAACTCTTGCTGGTACCCTTCTGTCACACATCACTCCTGACACCCTTCTCCACCCGCTCCACCCTGCCTGCACCCTCTTCTCCACCCACTCCACCCTGCCTGCACCCTCTCCTCCACCTCTCTCCTGCACTCCCCGTTACTTTGGGCAGTGTATTTGTATCGCCCAGTGTCACAAATGACACAGTTGCCTCAGGGGGCCGAAGCCTACAGAGGTCAGAGCCTCACTATTTCCCGTCTTCTCTGCCTGTGTTTTAATGTTCAGTTCTTATCCTCGTTGATTGGGTAGAGTCCGCTGGGTGTGTGAAATGTTTTTCTTCTCTCGATTGGTTTAATATGTGTGTGTTGTATTTTGAATGTTTTGTCTATAAAAAAAAAACGCCAAAAAAACAAAAACCCACGAACGCCAACAGTCCCATAATCCCTTGCGCTTGCCCAGCACGTAGCCGCGGGCAGTATTTTTGCAGCGTAATCAGAGTCTTTAGTCAAATTAATATATAACGTCTATTACAGATGGGGTCAGTGAGAGAAGTAAAGCACCATTTAGTTGCGTGTGTTGGTGGAGACAAGGTTTCTGGGAGCAGAATCTTGTTTATTTATCGAAGTACAAGTCCTTCGGGCTGTGCGCCACACGCCAGCCCGGCAGAGGCGGTAGTAAACCATAGAGTTGGATGTCAGCGGAGTGAGGCGCCGTCGCTGCCTAAAATCTGCAGAGGAAGAAGAAGACGAAGACGACAAACACGAAGAAGAAGAAGAAGCCCATAACGATGATCAAATGACAACAGTGCACAACACAGGGCCTACCTTAACTCTTACATTGGCTATAGATGGGTGAGTTTAATTATGTGTAGTTACCGTAGTGCTGTCATAACTAGGACTTTCCAGTTTCGTCACGTTTATTCAATTTCTAACGTGCTAGTTCGCAGTGTGGTTGCTCAGCGCAGCTTTAGCTGTGGGCTAACGCGTCTCGCTAAGCTAGGTAAGCTAAAGCTAGCTTGGGACCGGTAAGGGGAAATGTAAAAATGTGGACTTTCGATTATTTGTTTTTTATTTTTTTGCAAGGGTCAGTGTTTAAACTAGTCAGTGTCCTTCATGTGCCGTAGTGCTACTTAAATACACAACTGTACTTTGCCGGTGTCATCGGTTTTTTTAAACAATATATCTGCAAGGATGCATGTTTAAGGCTTCTTCGCATCATTAACACAGTTCATAGAGTAAACGTTGTGTACTTTGTTTCTACTTTTATCGAAGTGACATCCAGTTGTAGCGCTAACACGTATTTCTTTTTGTTATTTTGGTCCAGATGTGTCCATGAGCGCCACCTGCCCAGGGCGGTACTGTGGTAGGATAATTGTCAACGGATCAGTGGAAGGAGATTGTGGTGTGAGTAGAAAACAGTAGATTTTTTATGTGTGCATCTATTCGTACCCTTTTGTTACTCTTAGATGGGGTCACATAAGCTTACCGTAGGCAGCTATGAGGAATAAATCAAAAATATTTTTTTTAACCTGTCTTCAGTCAGCGATAGCATTCTCAACGGTGCATTCTTTTAGGTCCTTTATCATCACCTAATCTTCTGGCTTCAGGTCGTGCAGCTGACCCTCTGTTGTCTGAGCTCACCTGCATGTGAATAGAACTCAGCATTTTGTTTAGTGGAACAACAGTAATAAAGATCACATCCTCCATGAGGTCTGAGCTGAGGACCTGCCTTTGCGGGGGAAGGGCTATTCCAGTGTTCATGGGTCTGCCTGTGAGGATTTCAAAAGGCGACAGACCTGTTGCAGCCCTCCCTCTTGCTCTCATGGCCATCAGCACTAATGGCAGTGCTTTTATCCATGTGGGTCCTGTCTCATCACAGCATTTGAACAGTTTATTTCTAATCGTCCCATTTTCTCTCTCAACTGCTCCACCGCTCTGTGGATGATAGGCACAATGTTGCCTCAGGTTCATTCATTCATTCATTCATCATCCAAGCTGCTTATCCCAACCGGGGTCACGGGATGCTGGAGCCTATCCCAGCAGTCATTGGTGGGCAGATGGGGAGACTACCCTGTACAGGCCGCCAAGTCTATCACAGGGCCGCTGCCTCAGGTTAATACCCAAAAATGTTAAGTTGTAGCACTCTATAGAACTATTTACAAAACGAGTCCCTCCCACAGTCCAGTGACATGCAGGTCAGGTGAATCGGCCATACTAAATTGTTCCTAGGTGTGAATGTGCGTGTGTGTTGGCCCTGTGATGGCCTGGCGGCCTGTCCAGGGTGTCTCCCCGCCTGCCGCCCAACGAGTGCTGGGATAGGCTCCAGCATCCCTGCAACCCTGAGAGCAGGATAAGCGGTTTGGATGGATGGAGTCCCATTATCACTGCTGATTTTCCGTGGTATTCCCTGTCTGGGAATAATTGTTCTTACTAGCACCTTTGCTACTGTGGAGGCATCTGCTTCCCCTGTAGGCAAAACGTCAAGCCATTTAGAAAGCATATCAACAATCACAAGACAATATTTCTCTCCCTCACTTGGTGTTTGATCACCTGCAGATGGATTTCATTGACCTAACGGTTGGTCCAGGTGGCTCGAGGCTTGTGTGATTTGCCTGGTTGTGGCATTATTTTTCAAACAAATTAAACAGTTTGAACCACAACTTTGGTAATAATTGTGAAGCCTTGTAAACCAGTGTTTGTTTACATGGTCCTTCCCATGTGCCAGTTTTACATAAAAAGGAAACAAACACTTGGGCAGGCAAGGACGTCTGTCCTCAGACTGCCATACATTATTTACATATGTGTACGCTTAGCCTCCTTTTCCCCCCTTTCTTCTTTCTGTCTCTCTATTTTATCAACACAGACATCATAAAACCTCCTTCTGTGTCTACAGTCTGTGTGAATGGTCTGTCTGGGTCAGTCCTAAACTAGCCGTGGTGGTCACAGTCTGTTCTAGTTGAGTGAGAGCTGCATCAAGCAGCCTCTGTCTACATCACATTGTCTGTTGGTTTTAGTTCATGGCCATGCGTAATAGATAATAGTGGAGCCTCCAGGGATGCACAGTCACAGATCCACTGTCAACAGTGGCCTGTCACCCCTAAAAATGACATTAATTGCCTCCTAGTGAGAGGTTTTCAGATTTTGAGGATGGCTTCGACTCATTTTGGTTCACCTTTTTTATTTTTTTTAGCGATCTTGTGACCTAGAAAGGTGACTCCTCGACAAATTGCAATTTACTCAGACTGGCCTTATGGCCCTGCTCTGCCGATGTTTTAGCAATGCAATGGTACCAATCTCATAAGCATGTTTTGTTGATGAATAGATCATCAAATCATCAACATACTGTATCAGCGCGCTCCCTACTGGATGATCCAAACCCTCCAGACTTGCATGCAAATCCTGAGAGTCGACTCTACATAACCTTGTGGCATCCTGGCCCACATATATGTTTCACCCTGAAACATGAAAGCAAACCAATACTGAGAGTCTGGGTGCACACGGACACTGCTGCATTTACTGTTCGTAAATCTGGCTTGACTCAGCACTGCGCTGGCTGATTCTGCCCCCTTATCTTAATTGACCTTTCGCAAAGTCCCGCCCCCCTTAGTTACTGTTGCTATGCCCATCAAGCATTTCAGAACTATCCAGGAAAACACCAAAACATGAAGGAAGAAATCAGCGCATTGTGTGGGTAAAAGTAACAGTAATAATACGTTAGCTGTATTAGCTATCAATAATAGCTAGTAGCAAGCTTAGCGTGGAGCAGACAGGTATTTGTGTTGATTTTGGATGGATTAAGCTGGCCATGGGGTCTGCTATACTGCCAACTCTATTGCCCACATTGCGCTTCTTGTGTTCTGGGTTTCGGGAAGGGAAAGAAAATTACACCCCTCCAAACTTTTCAGATATCTAGTATCCGATTTGCAGATCCCATAGGCACACCGTTTCAGCATTTTGCTGTGTGTTTGAAAGCTTGACAGACCGTTGCTAAGGTAGGATTGGATAAGCACCGTTCTGGGGCGGTACTTTGCGAAAGGTCAGTTGGGAAGAGAGGCGTCCGCACTGTTGATTGAGCACATGGGATAATGACTCCTGCTGCCAGCAAACTGTTAAACACTGGTGTGATACCTATTACTGCCTCTGGTTTGAGCAGATATTGTGCCTGACATGGACCGTATGTGCTCTTGGGTGTCACATGGAGGGGTTCAGCCCCTTTAACTAACCCCACATCATAATTATCTGTAGCTCATAAAATTCGTGGCATCTTGCAACTCTAGTGAGTGAATGGTTAACTGGGGGACATTTCCCCACCCCCTCAAGTTGAATTTACTGCTCTGTGCTAAGTGCACAGTCCGTTTTCCATAAAGGTGCTCTGAAATGGGCATCTGTATGCTTACATTCGGGGTGAGTATTGCACTCTTTCTGCCCTAGCCTCCCACATGCAGTCTTGTGAACACTGAGTGATCCCCGGCCCTAAATCCTCCCCCTGGATGTCACATGTTTTGGCTAGATACATGTTGTGTTGAGTTATACTCCCAGTGGAGCTGGGCCACGGCGGCGTTCGACACAACTGTCAATGCAAACATTATCATCATCCCACTACATCCCATCAGTAGTCAGTAGACCACTTTCTTTCCCTTGCCTGAACCAAACGTTCTCAAACTCATCAACTCCTTCACCTACATTGGCTGTAACATGCAAATTGAATTCCTTCATGGACATGTGCTGTGGTGACCCGTGAGTGTGTGCTACATATCAGAGGTTATTGATCTTGGCCCCGACGGCGGTAGATCCCATTGATATATGCACAGTGGCTTGCCGCGCCCTAATTGTACACACCGACCTGGGATGTTAGATACTCTAGTGCAGGAGTGGGCAGTCTTATCCAGAAAGGGGGGTGTGGCTGCAGGTTTTTGTTCCAACCAAGCAGTTACACACCTGTGTCTCCTAAAGAAGCTCCTCAGCAAAGACCCCACTGGTTGATTAGTGGGATCAGGTGTGTAACTGCTTGGTTGGAACAAAAACCTGCACCCACACCAGCCCTTTCTGGATAAGGCTGCTACTCCTGCTCTAGTGACTTCATTCCTGTCTCTGTACAATATAATATCAAGCCCAACGCACACATCAAATATCTGGCTAACAGTTTTACAGGGTAACATTTGGAAAAGAGGAGAGTGCTTTTTTCCCCTTTTCTTTTTCCTCTCCCCCTGTCACCATTTTACGTGACAACTGGCAGTGATGTGGTGTATACTTCTCTTACTGCGATGCCTGGTGCTCCTACAGTGTTAATATAGCTGCCACTCAACTTTTTGTGTTTTTGGATTTTCTCCCCTTCTTTCTCCCCAATTGTACTTTGTCAATTACCCCACTCTTCCGAGCCATCCCGTTCTCTGCTCCACCCCCGTGCTGATCTGGGGAGGGCTACAGACTACCACATGCCTCCTCTGATACTTGTGGAGTCATCAGCCACTTCTTTTCACCCGACAGTGAGGAGTTTCGCCAGGGTGACGTACCGCATGGGAGGATCACGCCATCCTCCCCAATTCCCCCTCCCCCCGAACAGGTGCCCCAACCGACCAGAGGAGGCGCTAGTGCAGTGACCAGGACACATAACCACATCTGGCTTCCCACCCCCAGACACGACCAGTTGTGCCTGTAGGGATGCCCGACCAAGCCGGAGGTAACACGGGGATTCGAACCAGCGATCCCTGTGTTGGTAGGCAATGGAATAGACTGTGATGCCACCCACCACTCAATTTTGGGGGAATTTGAAATTTTTTGAAAAATTTTTTTTTTTATTACTGAAACTTTAACTCCGGAGTCAATGTAATGTATTTTTTCTGCCACTTTGAAAATAATTTTGAATAAAACGTCAAATCTCATTTCAAATAAAATGTCAAATCTACTCATTTTTGTCATGTTGAATGCATCTTTGTGTGTGTGTGTGTGTGTGATGTCAGGGGTGCATTTACCAGGATCCGGAAGCTTCCCCTTCCCCACCGCCAGTCACGCTTCATCTTCGGTGTACACACTGTGTGTGTGTGTGTGTGTGTGTGTGTGTGTGTGTGTGTGTGTGTGTGTGTGTGTGTGTGTGTGTGTGTGTGTGTGTGTGTGTGTGTGTGTGTGTGTGTGTGTGTGTGTGTCTCCAGTGAGTCCCAGTCTCTTTCTTGCTTCGGTCTTCTTGAGGGCCTGCATTGCGGGGTTCTCTACTCGGAGCTCGGCCTCTGCTTCGAGGGGGACCGACACACCTTCTGCTTCTCCGTCTGCCTCTTTTGGGGCTCTGTTGAGTCTGGAACTGTGCCAGCTGTGCCATTTGAAGCTTGTCAGTCAGCCGAGCTTTGGCTTGTTGTGCTGTTGTGTCTGAGAGTTTCATATTCTTTTCAACATGGATGATATGCTCTTGAACGGAAACCAAACCAAACATCCTCTGTCCCAGCCCACACAGTGTTTGCATATTTGATGGCTGAGTTCATCCTCAATGCCGTTCAGGAAACAGGTCTTAAAAAGCTGTTCATACGGGGAGTCATTTTATTCATCCGGTGGTGTTAGACCGCTGTTTTCTCTGAAAACGTTAGTCGTCTGTCTGAAAGGTTAGCCACAGTCTCTCCAGGATGCTGTTTGCTGTCCTCTATTGCCCCCCAGCTGATGGTGGCTGGGAAACTGTCTCTCATTCTGCCACATAGTTCCTCTACATGGCGCCAATAATCGGCATTGTCTGCCCAGTTATAATGGTCAGTTTCATCCCGGTTGTACCTGCCTGGTGTGGGGCAGGGCGGTCACGGGGCTCCATGTGATGGGCTCTGCTGCTGCAGCCAGCTGTTCTCGGGCCTCTTGATATAGACGGGCAGGCTGCTGTCTTGCTGCTGGTCTGTAGGTCTCTG
Source organism: Lampris incognitus (assembly GCF_029633865.1). NCBI lineage: Eukaryota > Metazoa > Chordata > Actinopteri > Lampriformes > Lampridae > Lampris > Lampris incognitus. The sequence goes on from NC_079226.1 coordinate 43,643,780, forward strand.
ATGAGCGGCTGAGAAGGGGAGGAGATCCAGGTCCTTCTGTGAAAGCCGAGGACAGGGATTATTTGTGCCCCCCTCCCTCTTTTATCTCTTCCCACTATTATTTTGCCTATTTCTTTTCTCCTTCTGCTCCTTCCACATTCTCATCAACTCTTTTCAATCTTTCGACCTTTTGCTTTTTCTTCACTTTCATATTTTCCAATCTTATCCTGCCGTTTTTGCAGCTGTTTTTTTTTTCATTTTCTTCAGCTGTTTTACAGTAAAACTACCAGTTTCAGTTTCGTTTCCCACATTGAAAGCTGTTTACATGAGTCATCACCGTGTCTTTCACACATAATTTTCACACATCCTGTCAGACAAGACTTGTCAGTCAAAAGTTTGCTTTGTTTCTTCCCCATTCTGCTATCCTGCCTGGAAATTTCCTGTCATGACCATTCAACTGACATTATTCATTATTTCCTTTGCCAATGGGTCGTCACCCCTAAGTGAATGTCATTACCTTCAGATGTCTTTCCATGGTCTTCAATACGGTATCCTCATTTAAATAAAAAGCTGTATCACACAATTCCTTTTCCTTGATGCATTATGTCACCACCCACAACCCCAACCACTATTAATCAGAGCGCCTGGCTAAAGTTAGCTAGCTAGTAGCGAGCAGCTCGTGCTGAGTAGCCAGTCAGTGATAGTAACAGCATGAGAAGACCGAAAACATGTCTTCTCACATTTTCGGTGGGTGTCGGACTCCGCCAAGGTTGTCCCTTGTCTCCCATTCTGTTTATGATATTCATGGACAGGATCTCAAGGTGCAGCCAAGGTGAGGAGTGTGTCCGTTTTGGGAACCTCAGAATTCATCTCTGCTCTCTACAGATGATGTGGTTTTGTTGGCTTCATCAGAATGCAACCTCCAGCTCGCACTGGGGCGGTTTGCAGAGTTAGCAATGGTTCTCGACCTGAAAATGGTGGATTGCTCCCTCCGGGTTGGAGATGAGTTGTTGGCTCAAGTAAAGGAGTTGAAATATCCCGAGATCTTGTTCACGAGTGAGGGTAGGATGGAGCAGGAGATTGACAGGAGGATTGGTGCAGCATCAGCAGTAATGTGGACGTTGTACCGGACCGTTGTGGTGAAGAGGGAGCTGAGCCAGAAGGCAAAGCTCTCAATTTACCAGTCAATCTTTGTTCCAACCCTCACCTATGGTCATGAGGTTTTGGTAGTCACTGAAAGGGTGAGATGGCGGATACAAGCGGCTGAAATGAGTTTCCTCTGTAGGGTGTCTGGGCTCAGCCTTAGAGATAGGGTGAGGAAGTTGGACATGCGGAGGGAGCTCCGAGTAGAGCCGCTGCTCCTTCGAATTGAAAGGAGCCAGTTGAGGTGTTTGGTTCGGGCATCTGATTAGGATGCCTCCTGGGGGCCTTCCTTTGGGGGTTTTCCGGGTACGTCCAACTGGGAGGAGACCCAGAACTCGCTGGAGGAACTATATGTCCAATCTGGCCTGGGAACGCCTTGGGATCCCCCAGGAGGAGCTGGAGTGCCCTACTTAGCTTGCTGCCACTGCGACCCGACCCCGGAGAAGTGGCTGATGATGAGAGTGAGAGCATGAGAAGACGTGCTCCATTGTAGAAAGTGCTCTGTTCAGTTTGTCATTTACTAAGCAATAGTTGAAAATAAATAAATAAATAAATAATTATATATAAAATGTCTTTTGTCACGGGGAAGATCTGTTCATCTCAAACACATTCTCTATTGTGCCTGGGATGATGAGATGCTGTTAGTCTTGAGCCCTGATGAGGATGTCTGTTGGGGACTCTGTGAAGTTATGATGAAATGCCCTGTGATTGTGCTGCAAACCAATTTCCCCACGGGGACAAATAAAGTATCTATCTATCTGTCAGTCTGTCTGTCTGTCCGTCTGTATACCGTGTCTGTGTGTAAGAGCACAGAGACAGGCATTGAGGGAGAGATGATGAGAAAAGGAGGGAGAAAGTTGCGGCTTTGCAATTGTGACATTTCCACAAATTCCTTGAAAACCATATTTGCCGCTATGTAGTGCCGATGGTGGACCCTATGATGCTGGACCTTATCAATGCTCCAGGCTAATTTAGAACCGGTTCCCATTTAGAACCTGTTTTCGGGGAGCATCCCTATTGAGAATAAAGTTAATCAATGAATTTTGTTGATAACGTTAATTATTAACTTTCATAGAAGGTAACAATGTTGCTATTATTTCCATTTCTATGGCAAGCTAAATGCAGCATAAATAATCAACTCCGGCAGCGATCAATTAATTGTGAAGGCCAGTATCGAAATTGGAATTGGTCAGGATTTTGATATTTGTTTTAACAATTGATCGTGGCCAGGCATGGTTATTTATGTTGCATGTAGCTTGCCATAGAAATGAAAGTAATAGTTGAAACACATCAGATTAACTTTGAAATTGGCTGTAAAGGTGGCAGTTCAGTGCAGAACTCTGACTGGACTATGCCTAGAGACACCCAGCCCTATTTCAATTCTAAAAGGGTCTCTCACAAACTAAAGTGTTGAGTAGCATTTTCCACATAATATGATCTACTTAATACTGTTACTGGTGTCTGCTACTCCTAATGTGCTCTTACTTAGATACCAGTATCATCTGTGCCTACTGTTTTGCCCTTCTATTATCTGCGCTTACATCATATGTGCCCTTCTATTACCTGCACTTAGGTCATATGTGCCCTTCTATTGCCTGCATTTAGGTCATATGCACTTGTGACATTGATTTCTGTCATACTGATATTGCCACCTATCTCACTGCATTGCGTCTTGATTTTCTTATCACTCCCTCTTGATGATTTACAGCAAATGCACTTGATATATGGCACACGCCCCTTGCTTTTATGTGATTACTATGCCTATTACACAACATTAGAATTTAGATAACATTAGAATTTTTCTGCTAATTGCTTACTTTTTTAAGTTGCTTTGGCAAAAGTTTCTGTTAAATGAGTAAACTTAATTAGTTCACTTTTATTCTCTGTTCTGTCGTCACAGGTGTGTCCTCATGGTGAGCGGACCAACTCCGACAAAGTATGTGAGCGGTGCACAGAATCTCCAGAGCTGTATGACTGGCTCTATCTGGGATTCATGGCCATGCTACCACTGGTGTTACACTGGTTCTTCATAGAGTGGTATACTGGAAAAAAGAGGTATTAGCACATAGAAACAATGACGGACACACACACACATTTCATTTACATTCCTACGTTACATTATCATCTTTTATTCAAGTCAAGTCAATTTTATTTGTATAGCTGATTATCACAAATTACAAATTTACCTCAGTGGGCTTTACAGCAACACAACATCCTGTTCTTAGACCCTTGTATTTCTATCATTTAAATCTGTCATTTGTATGTTTGCACATTAGCGATATCCCCCAGCAGCAAGAAGTAATCGAAACAAGTTCAAACTTGAAAATGAATATATTATTTTATGAATCTATGAGAGTAGACTGTAAAACAGTATTAACTGATATTGCTTAAAATTTCACCCAGGTTGCCCACAGATTATTTTCCTTGCTGCTAGTTAGTGAAAACTGCAGTCCCTAAGATCTGACATTGTTTTTCATCCATTTAAATGTGATGATGATGTGGTGATTCTTTTGGAGACTTGGTGAATATTGAGCGTCCAACAGCATATTGGACACTCAGTGAATTCACAGTATAGTATAACAAAGCAAGTTCTAAGTAAGGTAATAGAGACTCAATTGTCTGTTAAGTCCTCAATTGGACTCAATTATCTGACGCCAGCAGGCAGGTTATTCCATAGGAACAGGGCCCGATAGGAAAAGGCCCTGCCACCAGCTGGCTTCTTTTTAACTGTGGGTACACACATGAGTCCTGTATTTTGAGAGCGAAGAGCTCAAGATGCAGTATATGATTTAAGGAGGTCTGACAAGTAAGATGGGGCAAGCCCATTTAGGATTTTTACATGTCAGCAGAAGCACCCTTGGCTAACGGGTCAGGCCCTTTAATTGACTGGCTAGCGCAGTCACCCATGGTGCGGGCATCCCGGGTTCACTTCCCGGCTGCCCCTGAATTTGCTACATTGGTGTCAGAAGTGGGATGGTGAGACCATGAGGCCATCAGAAGCATTTTTTCCCCCAGAGGTGTGAGGGAGTTGGTATGCTGAAGCGCGGAGACGCGCCTCCCGAAGGGGGGGGGGGTAGTGTAATGACTATGGATGACTACACTCGCTAGCTCTTGGCTAACAGGTCAGACCCTTTAGTTAACTGGTTAGCGCAGTCGCCTGTGGTACGGGTGACCTGGGTTCACTTACTGGCTGCCCCTGAATTCGCTACATCTGGAATAAATGTTTTTAGAAGATGGCCATAGACAATGACCGTCAGTGTTGGTGGCTTTTTCACTAAATGCTTCCTCTTTTGCTGTGTTCTTTTCTGTTTTCTTGTCCTTTCTTGTCCTCTCTTCCCCAACCCTCTGCCTGTCAGCTCTAGTGCTCTCCTCCAACACATCACAGCAATGTTGGAGTGCACCGTGTCAGCTGTGGTCACCCTACTAGTCAGTGAGCCAGTGGGCATGCTCAGTATCCGCTCATGCCATGTTAAGAATTTGTCTGATTGGTACACCATGCTATACAATCCCAGTCCAGACTATGTCACCACTTTACACTGCACACAAGAGGCTGTCTACCCACTGTAAGTATCTACACTCATGACACCCCCAGTTACCTACAATTCCATAATCGATAATAATGAATTCCATAATAATTCCATAATGAAGTCAAAATGGTTTGTTTTGTTCTTATCACCACTTAAAGACCCTGTTAAAAGACTGATGGGGTTTTAACCTGGTTCCCCTCTCTTGCCTGTGCTTTTCATCTCCCATAGAGCCTCGCAATCCACCAAGTAGAAAGCAGAATTTACAGCCCTGTCTTAAGGCTGGTTGGGTCATTTATGTGTTTTTTTTTTAACAAGGTTTATTGTCAATTTTCAAAACTCACCCATAACTACAACCCCAACCCACTGCCCATCCACCCTCCCCACACACCAATACAACATCCCCCACCACATCCCCACCCTGTCTGGAAATAACATAAATTAAACAATAACAAAAATTACCAAAGTAAACAAGTAAGAAGCATAAATTAAACGAGCAAAAGAAAAGGGGGAAAAATAACTAAAAAAATAAGTAACTGAGCAAAAGGGAAAGGAGAATAGAAGAGAAAGGGTTGAGAATTAGACTGCAATCACATCAACCCCTGTCACCCAACTGAGCATTTAACTCCTCCACAAAGTCTAAAAAGGGCTACCATGTGGAGTGGAATGTGATATAGATCCTCTCATGGTATATCTGATCTGATCTTTTCTGATTTCAATGACTGCATAACTTCTGCAATCCAACATGTGAAAGTAGGAGGGGAAGCCTCCTATTTATTTGAACAGTATCGGTCTCCTAGCTCATGGAGTGGTGTAGGCCAACAGATTTGCCTGAGTAGCATTTAAATGTGCACCAGCTGGAACGACCCCAAGATGGCACTCAGAGGTGGAGGTTCAAGTGGGAAATGTAAAACAGCGACCAAGGCCTCAAAGATGGAATACCAGAACTGAGTTAGTTTTGGGCAGGACCAGAACATATATAAGAGACTGGCAGTGGCTTCTTTGCGCTTGTCACATGTTAGGTCTAAATCTGGGTTAATTTTAGCCAATTTTTCTTTGCACCAATGAAGGCGGTGCACTACTTTGAACTGGATTACACCATGTCTTGTGCATATAGAGGAGGAGTGTATCCTCTTAATTACTAGATCCCAAGTTTACTTAGGAATAGACATTTCCATATGCCTCTCCCATTGATTTTTTTTTTTTGGTGGTTCAAGTGTTACTTTGCCAAATATATTAATTGCATAATAAAATTTACTGACATACCCCTTTTCAGCAGGATTAATTTCAAGATTGTGGTCAAGTTGGGTCTTTGGAGGCAGAACTGGGCAATGATTAAATTTAGGTCGAGTAAAATCATGAATCTGCAAATATCTGAAAGTGACTTTGAAGTACGTTAAACTACTCAGACCTCCGATTGAAAGATGCAAAAGCGTCATCAATAAATAGGTCCTCCAAAGTGAGTATTTCATTGAGTCTCCAAAGCTCAGAGGAATAGAGGAGACAAAAAACTGATTTTTTGTTTGTTTGTAATATGGCTACCAATAGGGAGATCTTTAAATTTGAAAGCCTGTCTAAATTGTTTCCAAATCTTAATAGACATATAACTGGGTTGTTAGTAAATGTGGATATAGGGTGAGCCCGAGGGAGAGCTAAGCAGAGAAGCAAGTGCAAAGATACATGAGAGACAGATGACATCCCAAAGGCTAACCAACATGGAATTTCCATTGTCTGTGAACTTAGACTGTCAAAAGGACAAGGCCCCTACATTACAGGACCAGTAATATTGCTATAAAATTGGTAAGGCCATTCCACCAACTTCATGGGGTTTCTGAAGAATCACTTTGCATATCTGAGGCAATTTTCCATTCCAAATAAATGATGAAATAAATTTATCTAGCGAAGAGACGAATGCCTTTTTAATATAAACTGGTATAGATGGAAAGAGGTATAAAAATCTGGCTAAGCGATTAATTTTAAATGCATTAATGTGACCTGTGAGAGATAGAAGGAGCCCAGACCAGCATTCCAGATCAAGTTTAGTACAGCCTAGCAAAGTTAGAAAGTTACATTTAAAAAGATCATTATATCTCCATAGTAGGGGTGTAATGGTATATGTATTCGTCCTGCGAATTTACGGTATGGACGTCATGGTTCGGTACATACAGCCATACGACAAATACGTCTGAGAGACAGTCACACTGACATAGTCTAATGGCGAGAGAATAGCTCATAGACTGTAAAAAATAGCCGTTCTGATCCCCATTCCAATCCATAAGGTGGCGATAAAGCACTTAAACGCTGTTTGTCAACCGTCATTAAGGAACAAGAACAGCAGAAGGCATGCCAAAACATTAAGCGGACGCTTTCACGTGGACTATGGCAGCGAGTGCAAATGAGAAACAGGAGCTAGAAGACCCGCCTGCTACTTTCAAATTAGCTGTGTGGGAAAATGTTGGGTTCGTAGTGGACTACAGCAGCGATGGAGAGCAAGTGGTTGATCAGACAAAGACTGTGTGTCGGCGTTGTTCAGCAGTTGTACGGTATGTCAGTGGAAACACATCGAACATGCTAATGCATATAAAACGACATCACCCTGTCACCGGAGCTAGGCATAAAAAAACCGGACAACAACAACTACTTATCCCCGCTGCTTTTAAGCAGCCTCTAGATACCAAACCTCAGTACCTCCCTACTAGCAAGGATGTTTTGTTTTCCTGTCTTTTTGGGAGGGTTGGGCTTAAGCTTTGAATGTTTAAATATAGTTTAAGTGGAACAAATTGAAACACTGTACAAGTTTTTTTTTTTTTTACTCTATTTATTTTGTACTTTTACATAAGAGATGCTTTCAGTTTTGTAGCTGATTGTGACCAATTGCTTTTTTTTATCAGCCTACATAGAAATATGACCTATGCAAGAGTGTGTGTTTGTTTGCAGGTCAAAATAAATTAAAAGAAATGCATTTGGGATTTTTGTTGCTTTTTTCCTGTTGTACCAAACTTGTACTGAACCGTGACCCCAAAACCGAGGTACGTACCGAACCGTGGCTTCTATGTACCGTTACACCCCTACTCCATATTACAATATTGCCAAGATAAGTACATTTGTTAGGTGAAATCTTGCATGGAAAAGAGCCAAGTGGACATTTATCTGCCACGGAGTTAATTGTGATTAGTTCACTTTTATGTAAGTTGAGTTTATACCCAGAAAATAATTGAAAATCCTTCAATTATGTCAAGATTTTAGGGATGCAGATTAAGGGGTCAGATACAAAAGTCAACAGGTCATCAGCAAAAAGTGAATCTGTATGTTCCTGGTCTCTGTGAATATCATGGAAGTAGTGCTTGTTGCCCAGTGCTATGGCCAGAGGTTCTATTCAATCAATCAATCAATCAATCAATTTGCATTTTATATAGTGCTTTTCTAGCTGCAACAGCCACTCAAATTTCTGGTCAGATCTGAATTTCAGACACCTGTTACAAGCCGTTTTCTGTACAATCGCTACCTATTTCGTATGCGTAAGGCCACCGAAATGTGATTTACAATGATTAACTTATTCACACGTATTACAAACAGATTTGACATGGGCCGTTTGAGACTATTGACATTAAGCAGACCAGTTGCTATCGCAAAGAGCAGGGGCTTAAAGGGCATCCCTATCTATTTCCTCTGCGTAACTGGAAAAAGGAATAGGTTTTATCATTGTACGTATTGAGGCCTTAGGGGACGAGTACAATAATCTGACCCAGGATATAAAATTATCACCGCAACCAAATTTTCGCAAAGTAAAAAAAAGAAAGAAGATAGTCCCACTCCACCCGATCGAAAGCCTTTTCCGCATGAAATGATACCATCTCCTCTGGGGTCTGAGAAGGCTTTGAATGTTAAAAAGATGACAAAGATTAAAAAAAGTGCCTGCTTTTGACAAATCCTCTCAGTATCTTCACATCAGTATTAAGTAGCGAGATAGGTCGGTAAGATGCACAATCAAGGGGGTTCTTACCCTTCTTGAGTAATATAAAAATTGAGGCCTCACATAACAATGGAGGGAGAGAGTGAGCACTGAATTATTCGCCAAACATTTCGGCCAATAGTGGGGAAAGAAGCTTAGAAAATGTCTTATAAAATTTAGTTGGGAAACCATCTGGCTCCAGACACTCGCCACTCTGCATGGTTCTAATTGCTTGTATTTCAGTTTCAGAGATGGGTTCCTCAAGTCTATCTTTAACATTCACATCAATGGAGGGGATCTCAACTTTTTAGAAAAAAAAAGTCCATTAACGACTGAGCTTCAGGGGGGTCAGAAGCATAAAGTTTTCAATAAAAAGTAAAGCTGCAAGCGGCGTTGGGAGGAGTCTGATGGCGTATGTCACTGTGTTCTCTTCTCTCTCTCCCTAGGTATACCATCGTGTTGATCTATTATGCATTTTGCCTGGTACTAATGATGCTGATGCGCCCCCTTTTGGTGAAGAAGATAGCTTGTGGCCTTGGGAAGTCGGATCGCTTCAAGAGTATTTACGCAGCTCTGTACTTCTTCCCCATCCTCACTGTGTTACAGGCTGTTGGGGGAGGACTGTTATGTGAGTACTGTGAGAGGTGGAAGTAACTACTACAGTCGCACCAGCAGTGGCTCGGCCACTTCAGCAGTAGCTGTGCACAGAGAATGCCCTCGATGTTGTTAACGTACCCAGAAGAAGTTGGTTTAAATCCAGTCAGTGGACATTAGTCTTCAGTTTGACGGTGTTTCATCATCCATCCGGATGGCTTCTTCGGTAATTCACGCCGGGTGTAGAAACCTCATTATTTAACCATGTGTTGTGCTACGCCTCGTTTTGAAAGCGGATGTGAGTGGGGACAGACGTTCAGAGCATGCAGTCTTCTGGCACGCTGTGAATATGACCCGGGCCGCCTCCCTGGTCCAGAGAGGTGACTCAGGCTGTGACTGCTCCTTCTCCCCTTCCACCTAACTTTTCCAGGACTGGGTGAGGGTGGCGCATAAGGGGAACCGCTGAGGCGGTGATGTTAGGCAGCATTATAGGCAATGGACGAATGATGCCGTATCTCTCACACACACACACACACACACACACACACACACACACACTTTAACATATATAGCCTCTTTGACTCCTCTTTCAAACCATGTGTACTCCCTCCTTGTCTAGAATGAGTACATGTACATGCTGGTCCTCAAAACAGTGGTTCTTTTCTTGAAAATGAATGTAAACCACTGAATCCTGTCTGCAGTGGTTCAATCTCGTAACACTCGCTCTATAAGCGTGTGTTATGTAGTGGTTGCTTGGTCTCACTTGTGTGTATGTACAAGTCAGTATACTCCTCACCACACTTTACCACGTGAACCACATGGCAGTGTTTATATTTTGATAAGAAGTCCTTGAGATGAACTAGGTGTTGTCTCAAGGCGTTACCAGGCTTAAAAAACACAAGGATGTTATGTTTGGGGCGTCCGGGTAGCGTAGTGGTCTATTACATTGCCTACCAACACAGGGATCGCCGGTTCGAATTCCCGTGTTACCTTCAGCTTGATTGGGCACCCCTACAAACACAATTGGCCGTGTCTGCGGGTGGGAAGGCGGATGTGGGTATGTGTGCTGGTCGCTGCACTAGCACCTCCTTTGTTCAGTTGGGGTGCCTGTTCAGGGGAGAGGGGGAACTGGGGGCAGTAATGTGATCCTCCCATGTGCTATGTCCCCCTGGTGAAACTCCTCACTGTCAGGTGAAAAGAAGCGGCCGGTGACTCCACATGTATGGGAAGAGACATGTGGTGGTCTACAGCCCTCCCTGGATCAGCAGAGGGACGGCTCAGAAGAGTGGGGTAATTGGCCGGGTACAATTGGTGAGAAAAAACCGTTCAGAGACCCGTCCCGTGCCACATATGGGATGACAACACAGTTGTGTCTGGGTTTGGTGTGCTGTTTGTTTACTGGTCTGTTTTTTTTTTCTTTTCTGTGGCGTTCACAGTGGCCAAAAGAAGGTGTGCTCTAACAGCTGTCCCCACTCACGTCTTTTTTCAAAAAGGTGTGGCCCTACCATGGGGATCAATAGTGAGGTTTCTCCACCTTGCGTCAGAACTGAAGAAGCCGTCGAGTTGAATGGTGAAACATCTTCAAACTGAAAACCAACATCCAGTGAAAAGATTGAAAGCTCCCCTGGATCGTCTACTAACTGGGTGACTGAAATGTGTCTCCGTAGACATGCTGCTAATGGTTTGTATTTGTTAAATTGCTCACGATGAAACTTTGGTCTTTACTCCAAGAAAATGATGCCAATTAAATAGGATCAAAACTAAAACGACAACAAAGTTTTCTTTTTTTAAATGTATTTATTTCTGATTTTCCCCCTTTTCTCCCAATTTAGTGGCTAATCGATCCCTATTTTAGTTCAAACACCCACCCTCGTACTGCATGCGTTCGCCAACTGCATCTCTCTGGTCGGCAGTCTTGAAGGAGACGCCTCGTCGCTTTTGTGACAAGGCGAATCCAGGCCGAACCACTGCTTTTCCCCACACACACAGAGACGCATTCATGTGACGAACACAAGCCGACTCCGCCCCTCCCCCCCGAAGACAGCGTTGCCAATTATTGCTGCTTCATTGACTCCGGCCATAGTCGGATCTGACGAGACCGAGGCGCGAACCCTGGTCCCCAGTGGGCAACTGCAGCGACTCAAAGCCATTGCTTAGACAGCTACACCACCGCGAGGAACTCATAACAATAACTAAGAGACCTCAGTTAGACCAATAACTGAGGTCTCCTAACTTGGTGAGGAGATCAGAGCAGGCCATTGCCTTTCTGAGAGAGGCGGAGGGCCCTGTTTGAGATGATGAACCTACATTCTGAATGGGAAGTTACTCAGACTTCTCAGACTTGTTCCCTGACCTTTAGGGTGCTCTGTTACTGATGTAAAGAGATGGTATAAACCAGTGGTTGTCAAACTTTTTCTGTCATGCCCCTCTTGGAGGTAGAAACATTTTCATGCCCCCCCCCCGCCCCAACAACATATTGACAAAATGGACCAAGTTTAACTTTATTTAAATAACATCAAGCTCATGAACACTCCTTTCACTTTTCTTTCAGTAATTACTGTTGTGCAAATAACAAACACAAGTTCTACTTCAACTTTATAAAACCTCTTTTTGGGACATTTGTCACTAGATTGCTCCATCAGTCTGTGTGCTTTTTCAAAAACAGAGAAAAATGAAATAAAATTTAAAAATCACTTCGCTAGAACAATAACAATGAAGTTCAATCCGTCCAAAAAAAAGAACAAATGCAGATATTTGGGGGAAAGGATGAGCAAGTCAATTTGTGAGATATCAGTATTTCCTTGATCAAGTCGCCCGCCCACATCTCAAGCTTTCGAGTGAACGCACTGATCTTGTCCGCCAGGTGAGGAAGGTGCTTGTCTCGGCCTTGAAGCTGAAGATTTAATTCATTCAGCTTTCAAATATATCGCTGAGATAGGACAGGTTCATCAGAAATTGTTCTTCACTAAACTTGTTTGCAACTTCATGCATACACTCCTCCTCCAGAAACACCCGCATTTCCTCTCTGAGCTGAAAGACTCCCGACAACACTTCACCTCGCGAGAGCCACCTAGCGTCGCTGTGAAACACCACAGCTGAATGTTCAGCTCCCATCTCCCCACAAAGTGCAGAGAACAGCCGCGCTCTCAGGGGTCTTGTTTTGATGACGCTGACCACGTAACAACATGGGTCAAAACCTGGTTTAGGTCCGGGCTAATCAGTCTTGATGCTAGCGCTGCTCTGTGTATGACACAGTGCGTCCATTGTGCGTTTGGCGAGACCCTCTTGATTAGTGGCTGCAGTCCCTTCGTTTTCCCTGCCGTGGTCTGTGCACCATTCGTGCAAACGCCCGCACAGTTCTCCCATTTCAGCCCAGGTTCTGTCAGGTACCAGTCCAGAAGCCTGAACAGCTCATCAGCCGTCCTGTACTTGGGACGTACCTGCAGAACAGCAAGTCCTCACACAGTGGCTCTGACGTGACAAAGCCAACAAGAGCAATAAACAAGCAGTCTTTACTGCTGTCAGTAGCCTCGTCCACTAGCAAGGTGAAACGTTTGTCTTTCAGTTTTTTTTTGGGGGGGGGGCATTTAACAATCACATCATTCATGGGCTGCTAATACGATTGACTGGCAGTATTCTAATGGTAATGGCGTCTCAACCAGAGGCTATCTTGATTTTGGCATGGGCGGCTTTATGTAAAATCTTGGTTGAAGTTTTTTTTTTATTTCATTCTTGTTTTTGTTGTTAAAGTACTTACAGTACAATAGTGTTAAATAAAATAAAATAATAGTTAATTAACATAATATAATATACATACTTATATATAATATATAATTTATATATAATAATTAATTATATATAAATTATATATAATTATATAAAATCTTTAATTTATGTATAATATATAATTATATATAATAACAAAGATAATTATATATAATATAAAATATAAAATAAAATTATAATAGTTAAAGAAAATTGTGTTAAAGTTAGTGTTAAAGAAAAGTGCTACACAAATAGTTATTATTTATTATCATTATTCTGATTAGTTCACTGACAGAATATTAATGGATTACAATTTAAGCAGATGATTTAATCGTTTGAGTCATTCATCAAGTAAAAGCTAACATGTTTGTTTGCAGTTTCATTAATGCTACAATTTGCTTGCCTTCCTCTGGTTTATATCATTATGAAATTAATACTTGCTGTTTTTTTTGGCTGTTGGTCAAAGTAAACAGTTTTAACAGTTTGGAACAGTTGCATCACATTGGATTCTGGGAACTTTAGACGGGCATTCAGTGTTTTTGATTTTAACAGACTGATTGATTAATCTAAAGAAAATAATTGATTTTTAATTGATTATGAAAATGATCATTATTTGCAATCCTAATTCTGGTTGCACTGATTGTCTTGCAGACTATGCGTTCCCCTACATCATACTCGTACTGTCCCTGGTAACCCTGGCTGTGTACATGTCTGCCTCTGAAATACAGGTAAGATATTCACTTCTGTGTGTAGTGTGTACATGTCTGTGCCTCAGCAGAGCTAGAGCTGCTAGATGCAGCAACAAATAAACACGGATGTATAACTGAAACGGCGTGACAGCCCGCTCAGCTCTTTGTACACTTTGTGCTACAAAAATACTTCAAAGTGTATGTGTTGGAGCCGAGTGGAGTACTAGCACAACTTACAGTGTCTGTGTCCAAGTGTGATGTTTGACTAGTGCTGACCATTCCACTATAGGATAAAAACCCTCCATCAAATGTACCACTTTTCACCAGTCCATCCCTGCTGCCCCGGTGTTCTGCTCCTCATGTTTTCACCCTCAAAGAAAAAAGCGATTTTATAATCTTCTTTCCTTGCTGCTAAGCTTCCCTTGGAAAGGAGCTTTCCTTGCGCCTTTCCTTCTTCCTTGTTTGCGGTGGTGATGGACAGGTTGACGGACGAGATCAAGCAGGAGTCTCCATGGACTATGGTGTTTGCGGATGACATTGTGATCTGTAGCAAGAGTAGGGTGCAGGTGGAGGAGAGCCTGGAGAGGTGGAGGTGTTCACTGGAGAGAAGAGGAATGAAAGTCAGTAGGAGCAAGACAGAATACCTATGCGTGAATGAGAGGGAGGACAGTGGAATGGTGAGGATGCAAGGAGTGGAGGTGATGAAGGTGTATGAGTTTAAATACTTGGGGTTAACTATTCAAAGTAACGGGGAGTGCGGAAGAGAGGTGAAGAAGAGAGTGCAGGCAGGGTGGAGTGGGTGGAGAAGAGTGTCAGGAGTGATTTGTGACAGCTATGTTATATGGTTTGGAGACAGTGGCACTGATGAAAAGACAGGAGGTGAAGCTGGAGGTGGCAGAGGTGAAGATGATAAGATTTTCATTGGGAGTGTGAAGAAGGACAGGATTAGAGACAAGTATATTAGAGGGACAGCTCAAGTTGGACGGTTTGAAGACAAAGCAAGAGAGGCAAGATGGAGATGGCTTGGACATGTGTGGAGGAGAGATGCTGGGTATACTGGGAGAAGGATGCTGAATATGGAGCTGCCAGGGAAGAGGAGAAGAGGAAGGCCAAAGAGGAGGTTTATGGATGTGGTGAGGGAGGACATGCAGGTGGCTGGTGTGACAGAAGAAGAGGCAGAGGACAGGAAGAGATGAAAACGGATGATCCACTGTGGCGCCCCCTAATGGGAGCAGCTGAAAGTAGTAGTAGTAGTAGTTTCCTTGCTGCTGAATAGCTAATTTCTAACCTCTGGCAGGCACCTTAATATAGTAGACTGTCACCTGATGTGTTGTCCCTTGTTGTAACCTTTGGTATAACAAAGGTTACAACAATGTTATCTAGTTTACAAGAGGGGCGTCCCGGTGGCGTTGCCTACCAACACGGGGCTCACCGGTTCGAATCCTCGTGTTACCTCCAGCTTGGTCGGGCGTCCCTGCAGACACAATTGGCCGTGTCTGCAGGTGGGAAGCCAAATGTGGGTATGTGTCCTGGTCGCTGCATTGGCGCCTCCTCTGGTTGGTCGGGGTGCCTGTTTGGGGGGAGGGGGAATAGCGTGATCTTCCTACACACTACATCCCCCTGGTGAAACTCCTCACTGTCAGGTGAAAAGAAGCGGCTGGTGACTCCACATGTGTCAGAACAGACATGTGGTAGTCTGCAGCCCTCCCCGTATCAGCAGGGCGGGTGGAGCAGCAACCGGGATGGCTTGGAAGAGTGGGGTAATTGGCCGGATATAATTGGGGAGAAAAAAGGGGGGGGGTCTAAAATAAAATCTAGTTTACAAGAAAATACTGATGATATAGGTGTAACGATACCAAATGATAGCATCATTATACCTTCAGCTAATCCTGTTAGCTCTTGCTAGAACTTACCATGTGTACCTAAAAGAATGTACAGACACATAAAAGTATGAGACATACGGTGTCCTCATCTTACCACTGACTTGTTTTGGGGGGATGGCTGTAGATTAGATACTCGGTTGCCAATGAGCAAGTGCTACTCACTAGCACCCTCTCTTGCTTCTAGAACAACCTGAATTCTCTGCAGCATTGATTCAGCAATGTGCTGGAAAACATGTTTTGGGGATTTTGCTCCATGCTGACTTGATAGCATGGTGCAGGCCTACTTTCACTCATCGGTTAACGCTGCTCCTCTTCTGCTGCGATAGGCTTTTTGCATTATCCTACTGTTACATTATCCTATTGTTAGGTTATCCTACTGTTACGTTATCCTACTGTTAGGTTATCCTACTGTTACGTTATCCTACTGTTATGTTATCCTACTGTTATGTTACCATACTGTTAGGTTATCCTACTGTTAGGTTATCCTACTGTTACATTACCATACTGTTACATTATCCTACTGTTAGGTTATCCTACTGTTACATTATCCTACTGTTATGTTATCCTACTGTTACGTTATCCTAATGTTATGTTATCCTAATGTTACGTTATCCTACTGTTCGGTTATCCTACTGTTACATTATCCTACTGTTAGGTTATCCTACTGTTAGGTTATCCTAATGTTACGTTATCCTAATGTTACGTTATCCTACTGTTACGTTATCCTACTGTTACGTTATCCTACTGTTATGTTATCCTACTGTTAGGTTATCCTACTGTTACATTATCCTACTGTTAGGTTATCCTACTGTTACATTATCCTACTGTTAGGTTATCCTACTGTTACGTTATCCTAATGTTACGTTATCCTAATGTTACGTTATCCTACTGTTAGGTTATCATACCGTTATGTTATTCTACTGTTACGTTATCCTACTGTTGCGTTATTCTACTGTTAGTTATCCTAATGTTACGTTATCCTAATGTTACGTTATCCTACTGTTAGGTTATCCTACTGTTAGGTTATCCTACCGTTACGTTATCCTACTGTTACGTTATCCTACTGTTGCGTTATTCTACTGTTAGTTATCCTAATGTTACGTTATCCTAATGTTACGTTATCCTACTGTTAGGTTATCCTACTGTTAGGTTATCCTACCGTTACGTTATTCTACTGTTACGTTATCCTACTGTTGCGTTATTCTACTGTTAGTTATCCTAATGTTACGTGATCCTAATGTTACGTTATCCTACTGTTAGGTTATCCTACTGTTGCGTTATTTTACTGTTACGTTATCCTACTGTTGCGTTATTCTACTATTAGGTTATCCTACTGTTCGGGCAGTCTCATTAACAGCGTTGTTGTAACAGAAACGTGGGTGTTTTGTATCTGTGTTTGACTCGTGCTGGGTTCAGGTTGTAAAAGGTTATAGATTCTTAGGCTAACAGCTGACGCAATGTGGAACTGGAGTTGGCCCCGCCCACTGCTCCTAGTGTATAGGAACTGGAGTTGGCCCCGCCTTCTGCTCCTAGATAGGAACTGGAGTTGGCCCCGCCCACTGCTCCTAGTGTATAGGAACTGGAGTTGGCCTTGCCTACTGCTCCTAGTGTATAGGAACTGGAGTTGGCCCTGCCCGCTGCTCCTAGTGTATAGGAACTGGAGTTGGCCTCGCCCACTGCTCCTAGTGTATAGGAACTGGAGTTGGCCCCGCCCACTGCTCCTAGTGTATAGGAACTGGAGTTGGCCCTGCCCAATGCCCTTAGTGTATATGAGCTGGAGTTGGCCCCGCCTTCTGCTCCTAGTGTATAGGAACTGGAGTTGGCCCCGCCTTCTGCTCCCAGATAGGAACTGCAGTTGGCCCCGCCCACTGCTCCTAGTGTATAGGAACTGGAGTTGGCCTTGCCTACTGCTCCTAGTGTATAGGAACTGGAGTTGGCCCCGCCCGCTGCTCCTAGTGTATAGGAACTGGAGTTGGCCTCGCCCACTGCTCCTAGTGTATAGGAACTGGAGTTGGCCCCGTCCGCTGCTCCTAGTGTATAGGAACTGGAGTTGGCCCCGCCCACTGCTCCTAGTGTATAGGAACTGGAGTTGGCCTCGCCCACTGCTCCTAGTGTATAGGAACTGGAGTTGGCCCTGCCCACTGCGTCTAGTGTATAGGAACTGGAGTTGGCCCTGCCCTCTGCTTCTAGTGTATAGGAAGGGTTAAACATGTAGGACAGATTTCATGAGTACTTAGAAATGACTAAATATAAATCTTATAGATATAAATCTCAAATCTTGAATCTGTCGGCACTAGCATGCTGTTTCTGTGCTTCTGCGTCACAGCCCTTTCTCCGGCATTGTCTCGGGTTCGGCACCTATTACAATCGGCATTATGAAGGTCTATAATTTATCCATGATAAGAAAAAATTATCACAAGCTGTTATGTCACAAAAAGTGCATGGCTAGACCTCATTCAACCCAACCCCTCGTGATTACACACATGCATAAAACACACTAAACCATACGGAAAATGTATTTATTTGTCCCCCCCCCATCTTTTTCTCCCCACCTGTACTTGTAAGTAACAAGTAACAATAAAACAACAATAAAAAAAATCTGGATTTTTTTCAGTGAAAATCGGTAAAAACCGAAAACGCTGAGCTTTGCCAATGGAGCATAGTCCATCTGGCTGTACTGTGAGCTTCATGTTTCTTAAAGGGGATATACTATATCATGATGTATGAAGGCATAAGCAGTTGCCCGACTAAAACCCCAGTGAGAATATTCAGTAAATATGCAAATCTCTCAACACTGGAGCAGTCAGCGAAGTTTCCGTCAGTATGACTCTAAATGATGCCCAACTACTACTACTACTACTACTACTACTCCTACTACTACTACTACTACTACTAGTACTCTTATAACCAAAATAACTGCTTATTTTTGTCCCCTTGAACTGGGTGGATGAAGTTATTGAGTTGTATGTATATATTTAAGTTATAAGTATCCATGGTAATCAGTACAAACTCCCATAATCTTTCTCTCTCTTTACCCTTTTCTTCCTTCTCTTCTTCCTTCTCACATTTTTCATTCCTCTCCAGTCTTTCAAGAGCCTTGTGGAAAAGAAGAAGCGTCTCGTTGTTCTATTCAGCCACTGGTTGCTCCACGCTTATGGTATCATCTCTGTCTCGCGACTGGACAAGCTGGACCAGGACCTGCCACTACTAGCTCTGGTGCCCGGGCCCACGCTGTTCTACCTCGCAACAGCTAAGTTCTCAGAGCCCAGCCGCATTCTGACTGAAGGGGGCAGCGGGCACTGACCTGGAGCTTTTAACAGACAGCACATTTCACACATTGCTGCCACCAGAAGATAACCAGGCCTCTCCTGAAAACATAAATACTCCACAATATACGCTTTACCAGTAAAATACTCTACAATATACGCTTTACCAGTAAAATACTCTGCAATACACGTTTTACCAGTAAAATACTCCACAATGTACGCTTTACCAGTAAAAGGTCTGTATTCAGTATTTGGACAAATCCAAAAGCTACCACCTTGTTTTGTGATCTTAACTGCTGCGTCCTCTTTGAAGGCTATTCGGACCTGTGAGCCACCTGACTTGTGAGCCACCGCTCTGCTTCCTGTGTATTTTAGGTCAGCATTTAAGATGTGAGTAGAACTTGTTTGTGTCCAGAAGTGAACGTGATCAAGCACGCCGTTTCACATGAAGTTACAGTGAAGTTGTTGTGGGGGACCAGCAGACAAACGTAAAGAGGGCTAGCTCGTTCATGACATTCATACAAGCTGAGTCATGTGACGCAGTGACCGCAGCGCCGTAACTAGAACTGCTCGCATGCCGAGGACTGATGAACCTGTTTTAACTGCTCAGACTTCCAAACATCTGTATGAGTTCCCCTAAATCCTCCCTGTTTTGACAACAGTTTATTTTTATTTTTTATACACCGCATAACTAGTAATGCGTTTTGGACATTTGTATTTTATCCGAATAGCGTGTACTTATATAATTACATTTATTAAATGGGAATACTCATTTAAGTACACTTTGTGGTTTTTCCTGATTTACCTATTTGTATCTTTTTGTACTTGAAATGAAAAAAAAAAGACAAGTTGCAAAAGAATAATAACCTCATGTGATACATTTTTGGCTATAGTGCTCTGTAAATGGAAAACTGTATCGTATCAGGGGATAAATAGCACATCTGAGTTTGTTTCAGATTGTTCGTTAAGAACTTAACGTGTACAAGAATGTTCTGGTGGATGACAGTATGTACTGCTCATTAGGCGTTGCCTGAATTAAAATGTCTCTAACATGCAGCTTGTAGGGGAAATGTATAGGGCAGGAACCGTTCACCTTGTAACACCAGTGACCCTTTTTCTGTCTTTCTTTTAATTAATTTATTTATTTTTTTGGACGTGCACCAACAATTTTTCATTGATAACCACATATTGCTAGCTGTTTGCATATTCATTACTGGAGCTTGTGCTTGGGGCTGAGGTACTGAGTAGGATAGGCTTTTTTGTTTTAATGATCCTTGATGTACATACTTTATTTGTTCAAGTGTAAATATCCAGTGGCGTCCCAAGTGTTTTTGACATCAGTTGCTCTCGTCAGAATATGCATTGGTTGTTATCAGTGAGCATTTACTGCTTTGCATCCACTGTCTGCACTGAAAATAAACACATAAAAATGGAGTTGTCTACTTTTTCAGGTGTTTAATTTATACCTGAATGTTAACACCTGTTAACGATTTGAATAATGTCTAAAAATCAAAAAGACAAAAGTTGCTGACGGTCCTCTTATGTCCTCAAAAGGTCCTCCTAACACCGCCACAACACTCCGACAGACAGTGCCAATGTTCTCCAGTGCAGAAATCTGGGTGGTTGGGGAATCTGGAGTCATTACGGTTAATTTAATTACTACCATTCAACAACCTCTGTTGATATTTACCAGCGATATTGTGCCTCGGGATTACAGAAAAATGACATACAACATAGCACAACATCATATGCAACACACAGTAAAACACACCTAACATCTGATTATCTAACTGACTAAAAAGTTTTGGTATTTCATGGGAGTAATGTCCCATACTTCCCATCATTCCTGTGCCAAGTCCTCAAAGATCCCCTGCCTCAATGACTTCAGACCAGTTGCCCTAACATCTGTAGCTATGAGCGCATCATTCTGTCACACTTGAAATCTTGCACCTCCCCGATGATGGACCCATATCGATTTGCCTGTCAAGCCAACTGGTCTGTTGAGGATACAGTTAGCATAGCCCTGCACCATGCCCTGCCACACCTGGAATCACCAAACACCTACGCACGCATCCTGTCCATAGACTTTAGTTCTGCCTTCAGCTCCATCAACCCACTCAAACTCTTTACCATACAGATATGAACATTGACCCAGCCATATGCCATTGGATTCGGAGCTTCCTGTGGAACAGGCCACAGAGGGTGAAGGTTAATAACCTAACCTCACAACGTCTTACCCTCAGTACAGGTGCTCCTCAGGGCTCTGTTCTCTCCCCCTCGCTCTTCTCACTTTACACCACCCACTTTACATCCACGGATAGCTTGTGAAAATAATAAAATACACAGACGACACAACCACTGTAGGCCTCATCTCCAACAATGATGAAACCCATTACTTTACTGTGGTAGACCAAGCTGTCACTTGGTGGGCAAACAACAATCTTCTGCTTAATACAGCCAAAACCCAAGAACTCATTATGGACTTCCGATGCATCCTAAAACACCCATACAAATGAACGGAGACCCCATCACCACCACCGACTCTTTTAAATTCCTTGGAACATCCATCACTAATAACAGCAATCAGCAACAACCTGAAGTGGAAAACTAACACTGAACACATCATTGCAAAAGCTCAACAACGACTTTACTCTCTTAGGCAGCTTAGAAAATACCGGATCAAACATCAACTGCTCGTTCTGTTTTACTCAGCCATTGTCGAGTCCATCATAACCTCTTCTATTACAGTATTACAGTATTATAGTATTATGATATTACAGTATTACAGTATTACAGGGTGGTACGGTAGCACAGACAGCCAAACACGAAAAAACTGCAGCGGATTGTCAACAAGGCATCCAAAGTCATAGGCAACCCACTTCCCTCAGTTGAATCTCTACATACTAACCAGACTAAAGCGAGCAAAGAAGATCATCTGTGACCCCTCACATCCTGCTCATCACCTCTCCCAGCTCCTTCCCTCAGGGAGGCGCTACAGCTCACTGTCCACCAAGACTAAACGCTCCACAAACAGTGCTTTTCTCTCTCTCTAGCTATCAGGGCTCTGAATTCCCCCCTATAGTCCCCTCCTGACACACCACTGGCATGCACACTACCATTCCCTCAGTTGCTAGGTGCGTAATGTGTTGGTTTCTGATACTGTGTAGCTGTATTGTCCGTGATAATGTGTGGAGTGTCTGTTGTTGTCCATGTATGTGTTGTGCTGCAGAGTGTGTGTACCAAAAACAAAGGTGTCATGTGGCTAATAAACGATCTGACGATCTGTCCATCTATCTATCTATTTATCTATTTATCTATTTATCTATCTATCTATCTATCTCTCTCTCTCTCTCTCTCTCTCTCTCTCTCTCTCTCTCTCTCTCTCTCTCTCTCTCTCTCTCTCTCTATCTATCTGCCTTGGTTTAGCTTTGAATAGGGCCATCTCAGCGATTCAACCTAAAATCCGTGACTTTCCTCTTTTTTCACTGACTTCCGTTGTCTTCCTTCGTCTCGTGTATATTATTAGCATAGCCACGTGGCGTCTCGACGCGTGCTCAGTAGCGCAGGTGTAGAACCGCCAGAAAAGGTGGATCAGTTCGTCTGGACGTCCGGTCTGGGGGGGGAGACGCGCTCCGTCACGTCCCTCGGTCGGGTCTCAGCTGCTTGCAAGTGTCCCCGACGTGTAGAAGCCGCGCAGCTGCACAATGACTGACAGCAGTGATCCAGCACGAGTTTCATATGCAAACGATGTGACCATTAATTAAGGCCAACTCATACTTCCCGTGTCGCGAGGGTCCGCTTGACGTAGATGTCGTCATCCGCCCATGTCAGCATTTGGGAGCGCGCGGACTGTGCGCATAGCACGCGCGTCAGGAGGCACGAGCCAGCGGAGTCTCAACGCCGGTCCCAAGCCCGGATAAGCGGGGGGGGGGGGCTGCGTCAGGAAGGTCACCCGGCGTGAAGTCTTTGCCAAATAAAATATGCGCATCATAAATCAGATTTCCGGGCCCGGGATACCAGCGGCCGCCACCGGTGCTGGCCGATACTCAGGGATCCACAGGCTCAATGGAATGGGCTGAACCGGACATGGTCTGCCGTACTTTCTGTTGGGGTTAACTTGGACACTAAGGTCCAATAACTGAAGGGTCTGCTCTGCCGGAAACGCCGCGAGCAAATCTTGTGGCCATTGTAGTGTATGCAGCCTTCATGTTAAGACAGAAAAATGGGGGAAATGATTTTTGTTTCTCCAAATCCTCAGTGGGTTGGGCAGGCTGTCAATAAATGCATCCCAGGTACACAGAACACATGTGGGGACAATATGAAAAAATGACTCTGAAAATACATTTCTTCATGATTTGGGACCAATTTAATGCAAACAAATGGTGTTTTTTCACTTTTTTTAATAATGTCATCTTTACTTCATTGGCAATCCACTATGGCCCCGAGTTATGACGTCAGCCCATATGCCATTCTTTTCACCTAACAGTATACTCACTCCACAGGAAACATTATAAAAACCCAACCCAAATCATTGGTTCTGTGATGATTTTACTGCTAGTTGGCGATCAGCAGGCTCAGAACCTCAACAGAATTTTGGGCTACTCTCCAAATCCCGAAACACATCCTGGATGTTTAACGTGGTTGTTAATGTCCACATTATGAAACTTCATGGCCAAGGCATCAGGGCAACAAGTTCGCCCAATGGAAATGTGCAACACAAGAAATATAAAACAGCAACATGGTTTTTATTACTTTATTGCGTCAGATGACAACTAATTACAAAAAAATGAAATTAATCTTCAACTGAACAAAATAATTTAACATAACTTGATTAACAAGGTGCAGCAGGTCCCTGTGAGGTGGGGTTGTTAGGAGGGTGTCACACTGCAGATACTGCTCTGGGGACAGACCTCCACCCTCACCACCTGAGGAGACAGCAAACAAGACAGGCAGGGTGACTTATACACCCTTTGCAGACGCGTCACAATTATCACGTGACGAGGGAGACTGCGCCATGACGGACGGCAGGAAGCGATAGACCGGACGGACGGCAGGAAGTGATAGACCGGACGGACGGCAGGAAGTGATAGACCGGGAAATTCAAAAGCGAACAACAAAAACAAACAAAATATGGCGACGGATGAGTAGCTATTATAGTTTAAATGTAAGTGATGGCTACCGATAGTCAGAGTCATGTTGTGGAGTTGTGCTGTGAAGTGAGTCACCTTGTAGGACGGCACAAAGAGCGATATGTGGAGAAGCTAGCGATAGCAGGGTTAGCTAGCGATAGCAGGGTTAGCTAGCGATAGCAGGGTTAGCTAGCGACCCGTACCTTCTTCCTACCGATGTGTTCACGGATCCAGCAAAACCGTCCAGTCGGCCCGAGTTCAGTCCACATGGTCTGTACCACTCTGTTACCAACGGAGTGTCCCCCCCCCCCCACACACAGGTGCTGACCTAAAAGCACACAAAAGTCTGGATGCTGACCAGTTCTTTGTAGCTGGTGGGGTTACCGAACCGCGGTGCTACGCTCACAGCAGGGGGATGTACCTCATAATGGCGAAGGTAAGACATAGCTAGCTAGCCAGCTGTGTATGTTTTTAACCTGTTTCCCCTAGGATGCCATCAAACCTCAAATCGACTGTAACCAAAAGCAGCTCATACTTTCCTCGCCATTTCATAGCAGGCTACACAGTCTCGCCATCTAGCAGCATTTGGCTCATTCCATAGAAAGTGTTAAGTTTGAGTCCACAACATTCAAAGGGGACAAGGAGGCATAATAAAACTGTCAGTAATGTTTTCAGTGTCTGAAGCCACTGATTCAAGTGTACTGGTTAGCATGAAGCAAAATACAATTAAATAATAAATATACAATTTGTATATTTTTAGCTGTTTTTGTTCAATTATAATCATTTTCTCATGTCCACTCTGACCATTTCTCACATTCATGTAAGGTAACACTTAAAAAATATCACATAAATCTCAGACCTTTATTGTTCTTATGAGCAAAAATACTTCCCTCTTCATATGACATGTTTTAATTAAATTAAAAATGCCTAATTTTTGTTAATATATATATATATATATATATCAGTTCAGGTTCAGGCCTTGCCTGTTGGCACACTGCACGGCACAGCAGGAAATCACCACCGTACCATAAAAGTAAAATAAAAACTAGCTTCAAATAATGAAATGTCGAACTATAGCTAACGTGCCTGCTTGAATTTGACGTCCAAGTCTTCTGCCGTCCGTCATGGCGTTCATATTCCCCGCGAGTGGGATGTGACGTCACATGCAAAGGGTCAATACAGCAGCGCAACACAAGATGCACCCCCCCCCTCTCTCTCACACACACACACACAAGGCCTACTTATGTTATGCGTCACTGTCTTCAAGCGCAAGTTCAATCCTTGAACATCTGTTGGGGTCCCCGGTGCAGAGACATGCAATGCCACACTTCACATTGGCTCTTGCACAGGAGCATCCTCGGGCACACATGCTTTTCTTGCAGCGACAGTATTTGCTGTGTTTGAATTCAGAAGGTTTTGCCTCCTTCAGCATCATGGTTGCCACCAATTTGCCATTGACAAGCTGTCTCCCAAAATCACTGGCAGCCGGGTAGGTTGGCTGAACCATGTGTGCCCGCTTACACACAGCCAACTGATGCAGGGCTCGGCGAAGGTGTAACAAACAGGAAGGCATCTTCAGTTGGTGGAAGGCAACGCATGTCTCCTTTGATGCTCGCAAAGAGATGGGCTCACAGTGCATCCAGAGTACCACCAAAGTCACTCCTGTCATAGAGTGACTCCATGTATCGCCTTGCTGCTGTTATGACCTCTTCCTGAACATCCAGGCTTTCCTCAGGGTCACCGTACCTGCACAGCGGCAGAAGGTCTGTCAGGTGTTTAATGGCAGTTGTGTAAGTCCGCCTTTTTCCTCTTCTGTACAGATAGCTCACCGTGTCACATCCGGTAAGTACTATGTAGGTGCTGAGGAGAAGGGATGTAAGATCTGCAGCTGCAACATCATACTTCCCTGCCAGAGCTTTCGTGATGGCATGAACAGGTAGGAAGATATCCATCGTCTTCACCCACTGCTCCTGCAGGCCATCCATGTGTGTGATGTAGTACATGCACATCATGATCATATCTGTGTCAGTTGCAACCACTACAGCCCATTTGTGGTGCAGAATTTTTACTGAGTATGCAATGTGAGCAAACATCCTGGTATCTGCCTCCTCGTGTTTCTCACAGGAAAGTTCTGGAAGCTCAACCTGACAATCCGCTGACAACAGGACAGTGCGACCAGGATCACGGAAGATTCCACCAAGAATAAGTGTGCATCCTGCAGGAAGTGACTTGTTCTGAGCTGCCCATGCTTCTCCCATGTAGTTCACCAGATTAGCTTTATTCAGTGGATTGTGAATGAAGCCTTTCCATTCAGGTATAGGGAGAGTATCATGTTGCTTGTACTCCTTCATTTTGCTAGGGCAGGTCTTCATCCTCTTCTCTCGTTCCTCACCTTTCAGACTTTCAGCAGGGGAGACATCATATTGATCACCAACAAAGTGGATGCAGTCACACTTGTCTGGGATGATTCCAAGGAGCTGCCGCAGGTACTTTCCTTGCAGTTCATGGAAGGTGCTGCTCCCAAGATGTTGGTAACGTTGAATGAATGCCATGGCATCTACTACCATTACAGCAGGCTTGTCGGATGGCGGTAGTCTGTCCACTTCCCCCCATGAGCTGCCAAGGACTGTCTTGATTGCAGCCAGGTAGTCTGCCTTGTTTCCTTTACGCATAGCATAACCTTGGTCAAGAGACGGATCTGGCTCAAACAGGGAGGCTGGGCAACTTGTCCATTCATGACCAAAGACTTCCACCTTCCTGTCTTCATCTAAGTCCTGCACAAAGTACAGGTTCCGCACAACTGCACTCTCTTCCCCGTAGACCTTGGCTTTGAATGCCAAGGAGAGTGACGTTTTTGGCTTTACTGCAAAGGTGGCACATTTTATTTGGGCTACTTTCTCACTGTCTGTTTTTCTTGCTGCAGCCAGTGCCTCCAGTCCTTTTTCATGAGCGCTCGCCAAGTCTGCAGATGCAGCTTTGTGGCCTGTTGAGATGTTCATCAGCTCCTGTTCTTCACATGTGAATGGATTGATCATCTGGTTGTTGATGACATCTGTTATTTTCCTTACACTTTCTGCCTCCTTTGCACCTTGGCTGTTAAAAGTCCTCATGGTGTTTGGTGTCATCTATATCCAGGTGTGCCATAGCCTTTGTCTGCTCTGACACGGCTGTCAGAACTGGAAGAGCTTTCAAGTATTTCTCCATGGCCGCTGGCTGCTGACTGGTGCCAGTGAAGAGTTTTGTCTTGGCATCATGGTTGTAGGTTTTCTCAAGTGCCATGTCTGTCCAGACACCATTGAACCATCCTTCTGTTTGACGTACAGTGAACTTCCCATCCTTGAATTCCCTATGGATGTTTGGAGCCAGTGTAGGCAGGCTTCTCATTGCGTCTAGGTAGTGGGGCAGGCAGGATACATACTTGTTGTGGCCAGCAGCTACAAGGTATGGTAACATCTTTTCTACTTCAGCCAGGTGTTCCTCCCACAGACCTGCACACTCAGCATGGATGAACCGTTTCAGAATCATCACCATATCAATTTACATTAGCCATAGCTTTGTGGTAGGTGAGGTACATGCTTCATCAAACTCAGCCATCAAACATGACAGCTTTTTCAGTTGGTCAGTTGCATCAGCACACGCAGAAGATGCCTTCTCTACATCCTCTTCTGACAGGGCATCTAGGAGTAGCTGGACATTGTTGTCAAGCACACACATGTACTCCAGGTCCTTCTCTTCAATGACCAATCATCTGGCAAATGCTTCCCATTGTAGGGCAAACATGGCTGCATACACCATAGTGTGGGCATGCAGCATTGCATAGTAGTCTTTCCCACGGATGATGTGGTTTGCTTCATCAGCTTCGACCATGATGTCTTCGATTCCAGTGGACTGCATCAAATGCCCAATGGCTCCAAGGAAATTCTGAGCAATGTGGAAGCCACCCATGCGCAAGATAAGTTTGGCACACTTCTCTTGGTTCTTCTTTTGCAGACTCAGAACCGCCTCATAGATTGCTTGGTCACATGTGATGATGGCATACTCTTGGCCATGTTTTCTCGACACATCCATGCAGTACTGAACTGACTGTTCAACCACATCAGGTGAAAGAAATCCAGATGTTTGACACTACTAGCTAACTAGCTGTTGACAAATCCACTCTCTATATACCGTACAGTACTATATATATAAAAACAAACTATGCATAATAAATAGTTTGTTTACAGCTTACAGAACATTTGTATTTTTCAGTACTGTGATATCCAATATAGCTACATTTCATTTTTGTGGTGCCATTCATGCCACAAGCTAACTAGCTACAATTTTTCTAAACCTGAACGTAACAACTGGCCATGTAGCTAATTGCTAACGGTAGCTAACGTTTAGGGCAGCCTATAGTTATCCTTACTAGCCTGCTATCTGTCTGAGATGAAAAACACTTCAGCTAATGACCATTACAATATCCATAATTACCGTTCCCTCCCCCAAATAACTCGGGGCCATAGTGGATTGCCAGTGAAGTAAAGATGAAAATATTGAAAAAAAGTGAAAAAACACCAAGTTTTTTTTGCATTAAATTGGTCCCAAATCATGAAGAAATGTATTTTAAGAGTTATTTTTTCATATTGTCCCCACATGTGTTCTGTGTACCTGGAATGCATTTATTGACAGCCTACCCAACCCACTGAGGATTTGGAGAAAAAAACCATTTTTCCCATTTTTCTGTCAAAACATGAAGGTTGCATACACCTCAATGGCCACAAGTTTTGTTCGCGGTGTTTCCGGCAGGGCAGACCCTTCAGTTATTGGACCTTAGTGTCCAAGTTAACAGAAAAAAACCCCAACAGAAAGTACGGCAGACCATGTCCGGTTCAGCCCATTTTATTGAGCTTTTGCGCCTGTGGATCCCTGAGTATCGGCCAGCAGGGTGCCGGTGGAAACTATGCTACTGCTGGGCGGAGGAGAAGGAGAGGGGGGAGGCATGTCCAGAGGCAGCTAGAGAGGAGGAAGGGTAGGAGTGTGGAGGTGAGAGTTGGAACTTTAATTGTTGGCACTATGACTGGTAAAGGGAGAGAGCTGTCTGATATGATGGAAAGAAGAAAGGTAGTGTAACCGGTTATTTTCTTGCCTGGTGCGGGATTCGATACGAGGTGTACGGCACCACAAGGCGACGTCACTAACCGCTCGGCTAAAGGGTCAGACCCGTTAGCTAGGGGGCTAACGTGTCTTATGAGTAGTTCACATTAGTAACTTAGAACTTTAGTTTGTATATAGAAAATAATGCACATGAAACACATTTACATTAATATGAAAAATAATAAACGGGGACCAAAAGAAAATTGTCCTAAGTGGGATCAGTGTCCTTGTTTGAGATCTCTCCACCTGTTCAATCGATTTCCAAGCCAATGTCTAGTCAAAGTCAATCTTGTTGAGTTCAGATCACTGTGGGTCTGATCTATCAAAAGTCCGGTAAGTTAACAGTGCACTCTTTATACGTGTGTTCGAGTTGCTACCAGTTATGTGACTGGCACGATCCTACCACAGAGCAGATAGTTCATCCACCGTGTCAGGGGCGATGTAGAAATAGGGGTGTCATTTCTGAACCTAAAGGTACATTTGTGAGAAAAGTACCCTGGAAGGTACAAAAATGGTCTTTAAGGCGACAGTGGTGGATCTAGAGATTTTTTCCTGGGGTGGCAAAGGGGTGGCAAGACTGTGTCCCAGAGGTGGCAAGACTGTGTCCCAGAGGTGGCAGCTGCCACCCCTTGCCACCCTGTAGATCCGCCCCTGTAACGCGATAACTGTGTATATCTTTTAAAGGTACAAAGTAACTGCTGAAATCAAAGGGTACATAATTGTACCTTTAACAAGCTTTAGGTACAGTCAAGTGATGCAGCAAATCAGTAATGACAAAATCTTGACTTAAATTGTGTGTTGGGTTTATTGAAATAAAATGGCTACAGCGACATTTCCATTCAATTCTTGGTCTGTGTAGCCTAGCCCGGGGATAAGTTTATGAGCTTCATTGCTAACTTAGCTGGGTGTGCATTTCAGGGATTTCAGCTAGTTTTTACGTTGTATTGTGATTATGCAAATGATAATTAATTTAAAAAAATAATAATATTGTAGGTTCATAATATGGTTGTTCTATTCAAATGCCAAGATCAACTTCATGTCATTACTCTAAACAACCAACAGGGGCCATAGTTCCTGCGGATTCACCACCCATCGTTTTCCTGGGCCTGAGCATTATACATTAGAAGAGGTCTTACGATACATGTAGTATGTACCTGTGACAGTGAAAGTGTCGGTTCATTATCCTGCATTGTCGAGTTTATCCACAGATGAACTAATTGAAAAAATAATTCAAGCTGGAATACAGATCAATGAAGAAGAAGCAAGGAAATGCAGGGGTAGGTAAAAGCCTTTATGTTCCTGTTCCTGTTCATGCTGTTAACTAAAATTAGCTAGCTAACTTTAAGATGCCTGTCAGTGATCCTTAATAAGGCCTAAGGCTAACTGTTACTGTAACTTAACTTTAGCTAGCTACAGCAAGCACATGTTGCTTACAGTACAGCTAAGCTAAGCTATTACGGACTGGTCTTTTAATCAAGTGTTTTAATCAAGTTATACTTGTCAGTATAACAGAGTGAAATGCTTCAAGTGGCGGGTAACTGAGCTCAAATCTGTGTTTTGGGATACCCATACCCCAGGAAAACATATAAGTAACCACCCAGCCAATTCTGTATGATTAAAAATGTTGCGATGTATATAAAACAAAGCTTCAAAAACGTGTAAAAGTCTGCAGCATCCACTGGTTTCAGACTCCGGGGGCGTGGCACCGAGAGGTATACGGTGACGTCACCAAGGAAGCCGCCAAAAAATCAAGAAAGGAAACGGGAAAAATACCCCAAAACGGTCTAACTCCGCAAATCAGTTCTATACATGGTTCAACACATTTTAACATGTCAACAGCAATACATCTCCCACATTTATAAAGTATTTTGAAGCAAATCTGTCAATCTGGTTACCCCGCTCTTTCAATCTGCCATCCGCATCACTCTCCGTTATA
Organism: Lampris incognitus; assembly: GCF_029633865.1. Lineage (NCBI taxonomy): Eukaryota > Metazoa > Chordata > Actinopteri > Lampriformes > Lampridae > Lampris > Lampris incognitus. The sequence goes on from NC_079226.1 coordinate 43,674,773, forward strand.
CTGTGCTTTAGTTTTGACGACGAGTTTCAGTTTCATTGTAGATCTAGTTTGTCATTCTATGTATTCTTTCATGGGGAATTGTTTTGTGCGTTGGCGCCATTTTCTAGAATCGGTTGGCGCTCTTCGGCGGCGTATCGAGCGCCTGCGGATATGGGTAGCACGACCCGTACGTCCCCACAGCTGGTCTGGCCTTGACCGTCGCACGTCGGTGTGGCCTGCGGTAGATCCGTTTGTCGGCGTTTTTAATGAAGGTTAAAAGTTGATGTAGGTCGTTAACAACACAGCGTTCGGGTCTGTGTAGAGCTCGTCCATGTGAGTGCTGTATGCTCTGCAGTCTGGCGGGAACCTGAACGTTAAAGGACCCTGACTGTCTCCACTGCCTGCTCCGCAAGTCCGTCGTTGCTGGCTAAGTTCGTCACGTCGGTAAGTTTGAAATGGCATTTTGGCAATGTAAAGCCAGTACGTATTGTAACGTGCATGGATAAGAAGACACGCTGGCCGCTGGCTGGCGGGTCTGACCCTTTAGTCGAGCGGTTAGCGATGCCTCCTGCGGTGCGGGCGATACGGGTTCGCTTCCCGGCCGCGGCAGTTCCTGTGGTTGCGTTGTCCCCCGAATTCGCTACATTGGTGTCAGAAGTGGGATGGGGCGACCGTAAGGCCATCGGAAGCGCATGCGCCCTGAGGCGTGAAGGAGCTGATATGCTTAAGCGCGGGGACGCGTTTCCCGAAGGAGGGGGGTAGTGTAACGTGCATGGATAAGTAGCCACGCTGGCCGCTGGCTCGCGGGTCTGACCCTTTAGTTGAGCGGTTAGCGATGTCTCCCGCGGTGCGGGCCATAAAGGTTCGCTTCCCGGCCGCGGCAGTTCCTGTGGTTGCGTTATCCCCCGAATTCGCTACAGTATATTTAGGCTTTTTGTAACACGAAATTGCCGTGAAACGACCATAAGTTGTTAATTAGCTTACTAACGTGGTGTGTATTAGCTTTGCTTGGGGGTCTCGAAGTGTACATCCAGTTCAGTGGATGTTTTTGAGCCAAACCAACTGAGTGTGAGTGTGCAGACGTGTCTGTAACTGTCCGTATGTGAGCATTACCTGTCGCTGCCCTTTTGCCAAAGCAAATGTGTGCTGGGGAGAAGTCAGCGTCTGTTGAGGCCCATGTGAAAGTGCTGCAACGTGAGTATCGGAAGACTCATCCAGACATCTCAACTGCTGAAGACCTCATGGCGCGAACCTTCTCCTGGAGACGTCATGGAATCACAGAAGGGGTGCCCGGGGAGGACGTGTTCAACAAGTACCCCTTCTTAAGGATGCTGGAGTAAGTGTTGTGAAAACACTTCATGTCGTAATACATTAATTTGACAATGGGTGCGCTGTACTGTCCTCTAGTGTCTGCTTGTAGTTCCGGTTTGACCTTTCTGAATAAACACATGAAAAAGCAACAGGTTATGGGCCCAGAGCGTCGCTAAAAGGCGGTTTTACACGGAGTTTTGTGAGAGATAAACGGTGTTGTGGAATTCACAATGGAAGATAAGCTGTTTATTGGCAAGCTGAGCGGACCAGAGAACTGGGCAACGTGGAAATTTCAGATGGAACACTTGCTGAAAGCGAAATGACTAGGGAGCATGCTAATGGTCATCAGGGCTGGGCTTAAGTTTGGTGGCCTCCCACGTGCCCGTTGTCAGTTTGTGTTGTTACGTCCCCGCAGTAGCGGCCACTCTCCTCTCACGGTCCTTTTCTCTACGAACTCATCCCAGCCCTTGGTTCATGTTTTTCCCTTGCAAGGTTTCCCCGTGGAAGTATCCTGCCGTGTTCCCGTTTGGATTACCCGCGAGTTTTTTTCCCCCTTGGACTTTCCGTTTTTTCCTTGTCGCTCATTGCCTTCCTATGTTTGAATAAAGTACGCCAGTTTTCGGCTAACCCCATCTCTGTCTGGTGTCGTGCGCTTGGGGTCTTCCACAAACACTAACAGTACAAACTGACCATGACGACTCCAGCCGACACGGAGAGCGTACCGGCCAGCCCGCTTCGAGCGGCTCTCATCGAACAGATCCGCCTGACTAACTCCCACACCCAGCAGCTAGAGGCGGCCTCCGCCGCGGTGAGAGATCTTCAGACTTGGGTCCCGCCCCTCCAGGCTTGTGTGGGTAACCTAACGAGGCAGCAGGCGGCGTTGGCGAGCCAACAAGCAGAGATCCTGCGGCAGTTGCAAACCATCACGGCGGCTCTCACCATCCAGCCGCCGGGCCAGCCTGCCCCTGGAGTCATGGGTAACCCGCCCCCTGGGCCCGCGGCCCCGGTTAACCTTGTGGGGCTCAACCCGGGTCCCCGGGAGCCCTGCCTCTCCAGCCCACGACCGTTTGATGGCGACTTTGAGACCTGTGCCACGTTCATCATGCAGTGTGAGCTGGTCTTCCTGCCACAACCCAGCATGTTCACGTCTGATGCTGCCCAGGTCGCTTACGTGACCAACCTGCTCACAGGCCGAGCAGCTCAGTGGGCCACTGCTTCCTGGTCCATGAAGGCCAGTTTCTGCCTCACCTACAAGGCCTTTGAGGCAGAACTACAGAAGGTTTTCCACCATCCAGTCAGTGGCCAGGACCTTGGTGCTCGGTTGAGCAGTATCCAGCAGGGCAGTGGCAGTGTCACAGATTACTTGGTGGAGTTCAGGCTGGCCGCAGTTGAGAGCGGCTGGAACAACCGGTCACTTCGGGTCACCTTCCGGAGAGGTCTCAGCGAGGCTGTCAAGGACCAGCTAGCCACCCGGGAGGAGCCCACCTCCCTCGAGGACCTGATCGAGCTCACCATCCGCATCGACGGACGCCTCCGGGAGAGGAGGCGCGAGCGAGCCCTGCGTGGATCCCCCTCCATTCCCCAGTCGTCCAGCACTCCTAACAGGATCCCTACTCCCGATCGCCCCACTTTCCCTGTGGCCGTTTCTCCCCCCGCGCCCCAGACCATGACGGGGGAGGAATCTATGCAGCTGGGGCGCACGCGCCTTAGTCTGGCCGAACGGGAGGCCCGATTCAAGGCGGGTCAATGCCTCTACTGTGGCCAGAAGGGACATCTGATCAGCGGCTGCCCCACTCGGCCAAAAGACTAGGCTCACTGGGGCCCCGGGAGATCCTAGTGAGCCGACTTTCCTGTTCCCGCCGTCCTGCCCCACAGAACCATCTAGTTAGCATTACCCTGGCCTGGGCTGACCAGCGGCTCACGGTGGGATGCACTCCTCGACTCGGGGGCTGATGAGTGTTTCCTGGACTCGGAGTTTGCGGCCCAGGCTAACGTCCCGCTAGAGACACTGGAGAAGCCCATGGAGGCCTTCGCGCTGGACGAGCGCTGCCTGGCCAGCGTCACCCAACGCACCCACCCTGTCTCTCTCACCATAGCAGGTAACCATGTGGAGAGACTTCGGTTCTACATCATCCAGTCCCCGTTAGTCCCTGTGATCCTAGGGCGCCCCTGGTTCGTGCAGCATGAGCCACACATCGCCTGGGCCTCCGGTACCATCATGGAGTGGAGCTCCTCCTGTCATGCCCAATGTCTCCAGGCTGCTCCCGCCCCATCCCCCCGACGTGCCCCTAGTACCCCGCCTCCCGACCTCTCCTCTGTTCCCCCTGAGTACCATGAGTTAGGTGAGGTTTTCAGCAAGACCTGGGCCCAATCTCTTCCTCCTCATCGGCCTTATGACTGTGCTATCGACCTCCACTCTGTGGCACCCCTTCCCAGCAGTCGTCTGTACAGTCTGACCATCCCCGAGAAAGCTGTGATGGACGAGTACATCTCCGAGTCCTTGGCAGCGGGGCTCATTCGGCCCTCGTCCTCCCAGGTGGCAGCTGGATTCTTTTTCGTGAAGAAGAAGGACGGGGGCCTCCGACCCTGCATTGACTATCGCCAACTCAATGAGATAACCGTCAAGAACAAGTACCTCCTTCCTCTCATGAGTTCCACCCTTGAGCCCCTCACCCAGGCTACAGTCTTCACTAAGCTGGACCTCCGGTGTGCCTATCATCTGGTCCGGATCCGGAAGGGGGACGAGTCGAAGACAGCCTTTAAGACGCCCCGGGGTCATTATGAGTACCTGGTCATGCCGTTCGGCCTCACCAACGTCCCGGCGGTATTCCAGGCTCTCATGAATGACATTCTCCGCGACATGCTCGACGAGTTTGTGGTGGTGTACCTCGATGACATCCTCATCTTCTCCAGGACCCTCGAGGAACATGTCCAGCATGTCCGCCGGGTACTCGAACGTCTCCTTCGGAACCGGCTCTTCGTCAAGGCAGAGAAGTGCCGGTTCCATTCCCCTTCCGTTGACTACCTGGGCTTCGTCGTTGAGAGGGGACAGACCCGGGCCGACCCCCGCAAGATCCAGGCTGTGGTGGACTGGCCCGATCCCACATCACGGAAGGAATTACAGAGCTTCCTCGGGTTTGCGAACTTCTATCGGAGGTTCATCCGGAACTACAGCTGCGTGGCAGAACCTCTCACCAGGCTGACCTCCCCCTCCCAGCCGTTCATCTGGTCCCCGGCTGCCCGCTCTGCGTTCCAGTCCCTCAAGGAGAGATTTACCAGCGCCCCGTTCCTGCTCCACCCCGACCCGAAGAGGCAGTTCATCGTAGAGGTGGACGCTTCGGACACCGGGTTGGGGGCTGTCCTCTCCCAGCGGTCAGCGTCTGACCAGAAGGTACACCCATGCGCCTTCTTCTCTCGCCGGTTCCTCCCCGCCGAGGAGAACTACAATGTCGGGAACCGGGAGCTGCTGGCAGTGGTGGCTGCTCTGGAGGAGTGGCGCCATTGGCTGTAGGGGGCGGAACAGCCGTTCACCATCTGGACGGATCATAAGAACTTGACGTTCATCCGGGCAACCAAGCGCCTCAATGGTCGGCAGGCACGGTGGGCCAGCTTCCTCAGTCGGTTTGACTTCATGCTGACTTATCGCCCCGGGTCCCACAACACGAAGGCAGACTCCCTGTCCTGACAACACCCGAGGAGGGAGCCAGCTACAGAGGAGCCGACTCCCATCCTTCCTGAGGCCAGGGTGGTTGGCGTGGTTACCTGGGGCATCGAGACCGTGGTCAGGCAGGCGTTGCGCTCCCATCGCGCCCCGAGCCGTGTCCCTCCACGCCGCCTATTCGTCCCGGATGCAGTCCGGCCCCGGGTTCTCCAGTGGGGCCATGCCAGTCAGTTTGCTTGCCATCCGGGTGTCCACCGCACCTTCACCTTTCTGGCTCGGCGTTTCTGGTGGCCCACCATGAGGAACGACGTCAGGGACTTCGTAGGGGCCTGCTGCGTCTGTGCTCGCAGCAAGGCCTCTCACCAGGCACCCGCGGGTCTGCTGCAGCCCCTCACAACTCCAAGCCGGCCCTGGTCCCATGTGGCGTTGGATTTTGTCTCCGGACTGCCGCCCTCCCAGGGTAACACTGTGATCCTGACAGTGGTGGACCGCTTCAGTAAGGGAGTGCACCTGGTGGCCCTCCCCAGACTCCCATCGGCTTCTGAGACGGCGGACCTCCTGACGAGCCACGTGTTCCGTCTCCACGGCCTTCCCCTGGACGTCGTCTCAGACCGAGGGCCCCAGTTCGTCTCCCAGGTATGGCGGGCCTTTTGTAAGGGGTTGGGTGCCTCTGTTAGTCTCTCCTCTGGCTATCACCCACAGACTAACGGACAGACAGAGAGGATGAACCAGAGCGTGGAGTCTGCCCTCCGGTGCGTGGCCGCCAAGAAGCCCAGCTCCTGGAGCCGGTTCCTCCCCTTGGTCGAGTATGCCATCAACTCCCTGGTCAGCTCTGCCACCGGCCTCTCACCTTTTGAGGTGTCCCTGGGCTACCAACCGCCTCTCTTTGCTGCGCAGGAGTCGGAAGTGGCGGTTCCCTCCGTGCAGGCCCATCTGAACCGGTGTCGTCGCGTCTGGGAGGTGACCAGAGCCGCTCTGCTCCGGGCAGCTGAGCGCGCCAGTCGGGGAGCCAACCGACGCCGGTCACCAGCACCTACGTACCAACCAGGCCAAAGGGTGTGGCTGTCCTCGAAGGATCTCCCGCTTCAGTCCACCGCGAAGAAGCGGAACCCCCGGTTTGTCGGCCCCTTTGAGATCAGGAAGGTTCTCAGCCCCGCGGCGGTGAGTCTTAAGCTTCCGGCTTCCTTGAAGACCCATCCCGTGTTTCATGTGTCTCGGGTTAAGCCTGTTTCCCACAGTCCTCTGATGCTTCCGGCCCCGGCTCCGCCTCCCCCTGAGATCGTGGATGGGCACCCCCAGTGGAAGGTCCGCCGGCTGCTGGACGTCCGGCGCCGAGGACGGGGGTTCCAGTATTTGGTGGACTGGGAGGGCTACGGTCCGGAGGAACGTAGCTGGGTCTCCCGCCAGCTCATCCTGGAACCTGGGCTGCTCACTGAGTTCCATCATTCCCATCCCGACAAGCCGGTCAAGTCGCCTGGTGGCTCCCGTGGAGGGGGGGGTACTGTTATGGCTCGCCCACCCCGCGCCGTGGCCCGCCCACCCCACGCCGGCAGCCAATCGGTTCGTCAGGGCCGGGCTTAGTCATCAGGGCTGGGCTTAAGTTTGGTGGCCTCCCACGTGCCCGTTGTCAGTTCGTGTTGTAACCTCCCCGCAGTAGCGGCGACTCTCCTCTCACGGTCCTTTTCTCTACGAACTCATCCCAGCCCTTGGTTCATGTTTTTCCCTTGCAAGGTTTCCCCGTGGAAGTATCCTGCCTTGTTCCCGTTTGGATTACCCGCGAGTTTTTTTCCCCCTTGGACTTTCAGTTTTTTCCTTGTCGCTCATTGCCTTCCCATGTTTGAATAAAGTACGCCAGTTTTCGGCTAACCCCATCTCTGTCTGGTGTCGTGCGCTTGGGGTCTTCCACAAACCCTAACAGAGATGTTACAAATGTGGGAAAGAAGGACATATAAAGCGCGACTGTCCAAGTGGGAAAAAGAAAAAGAAAACCCACAAGGCCAAAAGCATGATGTGTGAAGATGCAGAAGATTTGTCTGAAAGTGCCTTTGTCGCTAAAGAGGCACACAACAGGTCGAATGGTTGATTGATTCAGGAGCCTCAAAGCACATGACATGTGATAAAGAAATTCTTCAAGACTACCAGCAATTCTTGAAAGCACAGTCTGTGAAACTCGGTGACGGCAGGGTGGTTGACGCCCTAGGACTTGGTAATGGCAAAATGAGAATGACTTTCAAACTAAGTGATGTAAAAAATGTCACAATGTATGACATGCTGTATGTTCCAAAGCTATCTGGGAATCTATTCTCAGTGGGAGCTGCTGCCAAAAAAGGAAATACGGTGCAGTTTAAGAAGTCTTGCTGCTACATACGTGGGAAAGATGGAACTATTCAAGGAATGGGAACACAACGATCTGACGGACTGTATCAGCTGGACGTCGAAGGAAGTTCGTCTGTCTGTCATGGTGCATCAAGTGCATCAGTACCAGCCAGCCTGTGGCACCAGCGCCTGGGTCACACCACCAAGCTGAAGGAACTAAACGATCTGGTGAACGGAGTGGACTTCTCTGCAGAGAAAGAGGTTCCTTTATGTGAAGTATGTGTGGAAGGCAAGCTGTCTAGAAAGCCATACAAGCCAGTTGGAGAAATCCGTTCCAAACGCAACTTGCAGCTGATCCATAGTGACGTCTGTGGTCCCATGCAGACTGAATCTATAGGTGGAGCAAAATATTTTGTGACTTTTATCGATGATTACTCTAGATGCTGCAAGGTATACTTTCTGAAACAGAAGAATGAAGTCCTTAGCAAATTCAAGGCATTTGAGAAAACATTCTCCAATGAGTGTGGGCAGAATGTCACGAGACTGAGAACAGACAATGGTGGTGAGTACACATCAAAGGAGTTTCAAGAATATTTGAAGGCTCAAGGTATCCACCATGATATGACTATACCTCACTCACCACAGCAAAATGGTGTTGCAGAAAGAAAAAATAGGACATTAATTGAAGCAGCTAGAAGTATGCTGTTTCATGCTAAGTTGCCAAAGATGTACTGGGCAGAGGCTGTAGCAACCGCAGCTTACATACAGAACAGGCTGCCCACATCTGTCCTGAAGCAAGAGACCCCCTACGAGAGATGGTGTGGCAAAAAGACGGACATGAGTCACATGAGAGTGTTTGGCTGTGTTGCTTATGCACATATCCCAGGCATAGAGAGAAGAAAACTGGACGAGAAGGCTGTGAAGCTTCGTTTCATGGGTTATGCTTTGGCATTGTTTTCATTGTTTGCTGTGAAGAGAATGCCTTTGGCATTGTTTGCATAACACATGGAAGGCATTGTTTGCATAACAGGTGTCGCCTGTTTGATGAAGTGAAAAGGAGGATTCTAATGCATCGTGATGTCATCTTTAATGAATCAGACTTCGACTGGAAACAGGAAGTGAAAGTGACCTGCTCAGAGAACGAGGTAATCATGAACATCAAAATGAGAGTGGAACACTAGATGACGAGGTCACTGTTGATGAAGCTGCTAGAGAAGGTGGCAGAATCAGAAGAGCTCCAAGGAGATATGGATATGATAAGTTTGCTGATATAGTGACTGTTGATCATGCAAGTGTGTGTTGTGTCATAGAGCCAAGCACATTGAAAGAAGCAATGATGAGTACTAATGCAAAGGAATGGCAGGAGGCGGCTGACTTGGAATATGAGTCACTGCTGGAAAATGAGACGTGGGACTTAAGGGATTTACCAAGGGATAGAAATGCCATAGGATCAAGATGGGTGTTCAAAGTCAGGCATCATAGTGATGGATGAGTGGAGAGATACAAGTGCAGACTCGTCGCCAAGGGCTACTCACGGTTGTATGGTGCTGACTATGATGAAACTTTTTCACCCGTGGTACGATTCAGCTCATTTCATACATTACTGTCCTTTGTCATCCAAAACAATCTACATGTGCACCAGATGGACGTAGTAACTGCATTCCTTAATGGACACCTGGAAGAAGAACTCTGGAGCAACCAGAGGGATACACCAAATCAGGGCAGGAACAGCTGGTGTGTAAACTGAAGAAATCAATATATGGACTGAAGCAGTCTCCTCGTTGCTGCAGCAAGGCTTTCACTGAGTTCATGATGGAAATTGGATTCAAACAAAGCACATCAGACCCCTGTGTGTTTGTGAGATCAAGACAAGAGCTTGAGATACTCGCTGTTTATGTGGATGATCTGATTACGGAGTCGATTGCAAGCATGAATGAGTTGAAAATGGCTCTCAAGAAGCGCTACAAGATGAAGGACATGGGTGAGCTGTCCTATATCCTGGGCATCTCTGTTGTCCAAGACAAAGAAAAGAACTGTGTCTTACTTCATCAGAAGTATTACATTGAAGCCATTCTTCAGAAATATGGGATGGATAATGCAAATTCTGTTGCAACTCCTGCTGATGCCAACGTCAAATTGAAAAAAAGTGATGGTGTCAGTAAGCCTGTGAACCAAAGTACCTATCAGTCCATGGTAGGAAGTCTGCTGTATGCTGCGATGGCCACACGACCAGACATAGCTCAAGCAGTGAGTGCTGTGTCAAAGTTCAACGCAAATCCAGATGCTGCACATCTGACTGCTGTGGAGAGAATACTTCGATACTTGAAAGGTACAGTGAACCTTGCTCTCAAGTACGAGCGGTCAGAGTCTGGAACTTTGATCGGCTTGTCAGATGCTGACTGGGCCGGTGATCAGGATGAACGCCGCTCAACAACCGGCAACATATTCTTACTGAGTGGAGGAGCAGTGAGCTGGCTCAGCAAGAAACAGACAACAGTTGCACTTTCAACAGCGGAAGCCGAGTACGTTGCACTCAGTCAAGCTGCTCAAGAGGGTACCTGGCTGAGACGATTACTGAATGATCTCGGAATGAATGCTACGCCCACAGTGATCCTGGAGGACAACCAAGGAGCCATTGCAATTGCGAAGAATCCAGTGGATCACTCAACACATAGACATTCGCTACCACTACATCCGTGAATGTGTGCAGAATGGGCAAATAGAACTGCAATATTGCCCAACAAATGCCATGAAGGCAGATATCTTGACCAAGCCACTGACTCAACAGAAGTTTGAATATCTTAGGAGAGAGATTGGGCTTTTCCCTATGTAATTCTGTTTACTGTAATAGGCACTGTTTTTCTGTTGAAAATGGTAAGAAAGCTGTAAGCAAGGTAAAAGGTGTAAGAAAAGGAATCTTGCAAGTTTTTTTTTCAGTTTAAAGATTTATTATCTTGACATTATTTGTGAAAGAGAGCACGGCTCTTAGTAATATAATTTAGTGTGAAGTGCCTTAATGCCATTGTAAAATTTAGTGGGAGTGTTGTAATACAGTAATTTGACAATGGGTGTCGCTAATGCGCTGTACTGTCCTCTAGTGTCTGCTTGTAGTTCCGGTTTGTGTCTGCTTGTAGTTCCGGTTTGACCTTTCTAAATAAACACGTGAAAAAGCAATACTTCAGTGTTATGGGGCGTGTGAATTTTGATAATACATTTGATAATTTTTGATATGAACAACGATTACTTTCAATGATGTATAGTCTTCATGTGTATATTTTACAGTTTTTTTGACGATGTTGACAGAATCCCTTCATTCAACAAGCAGCTTCTGCCATCGCTTCAGGGAGGGCTTTGCTGGTGTTTTGCCAAATGTGCTGAAACTTGTGTAATCCCTTATTACCTGGTGTTATAATGCACACTGTGTGGTGATACACAATTGAGGGCAGATTCACCAGGGGCTGCTGCTCCTTTAAGGCAGACGTTCAGAGTGCTGACGTAGGCACTGCTTAGAGTTTCCGGGTGGAGCCATGTTTGCAGCTTCCTGGCAGTTAGCTGGTTGCCACGAGAAATTGTGCTGTATCGGTGTGGTTTTGTGTGGCGAGTAAACGGAATTTGATCTCTCCGTCTCCTCACTCCTGCACTCCCACAACAGGATTGTGACGTTACTTTATTAGAATGTAAGAAAAGTACTTTTATTTTGAAGTTTATTTACTCCCTCTAGCCTTCCTCACGCGACTTTACTTCAGGAAATAGTTTGCTGCCTGGTAGTCATGGTAACAGTACAGTCCAGCTTTCCATGCGGAGTTTCATATGTTTGCCCAGCTCCTGTGTTTATTGCTTCTACGTTTGTGCCTTGGAGAGCATCGTCTGTAAGTTCAGTTGCGACATTATTTAAGTGATTGATGATGTCCGTCATAAGAACTTCGTTGTATTCATGTTAATACGAAACTAGCTATGTGTAACGTTAGCTTCTCCCATTTTCTGTTGGCTAGTTAGCCAGCCAGGCTTTCGATTGCTAGTTAGCTGTGTCAGCTCCGTGGTAGAAATGTCACGTTATTCTGTCTGCCCGTATTCCGCCTATATTATAGCATGCTGAGCTATGTTATATTGTAGCGAATTCGGGGGGACAGCGCAACCACAGGAACTGCCGCGGCCGGGACGCGAACCCGTATCGCCCGCACCGCAGGAGACATCGCTAACCGCTAGACTAAAGGGCCAGACCCGCGAGCCAGCGGCCAGCATGTTTTCTTATCCATGCACGTTACACAATGTACATTATTTACAATTAGTCCATAAATCATGTGTGATTTCGTAATTCCTAGGTTATGTGCAGCTATTTACATGCAGTTATGTAGCCTACAATTATTATTTACATGCAGTCATGTGCAGTTATTTACATGTGTTATGTAGTTAAGTCATAGACATGTGATAACATTTTATAATTTATGCAATGTTTATTGAAACATGCTTTCTCTGTATTGCCCCCCCTATACAGTTTTACAAAAAAGGTTTGAATTCTCAAAGTTCTTCTGTAAAGTTCCTCAACTTGGACCCGGGACTCTGTATTTCTTTGGGATTCTTAATGTTGGCTATCTGTCGGCCTGTTTATACATGGACACAAACACGTAGGACAGAATAAGGATATAAAAGTCACACTCTTTTACCTGGTGTTATAATGCACACAGGAGTCACACTCTTATGTATATATTGTAGCGAATTCGGGGGGCAGCCGCGGGAACAGCCGGGACGCGAACCCGTGTCTCCCGCTCCACAAGCGACAACGTTAACCAGTTGACTAAAAGGTCCGACCCGTTAGTCAAGGACTAACGTGTCTAATTATCCATGCACGTTACTATATATATATATATATATATATATATATATATATATATATATATATATATATATATATATATATATATATATATAAACACAGGATTCTAGGTTCTCAGCGGTCGATGGTGAAACGGCTGAAATTCCTGTCTACCCCTGAATGTCACTAGGCCAGTGTTATTATTAAAATAGGTAACTATTACATGTGACTGACAAGTATAACAAGAAAAACTTGAATGGGAATATAACACATTAAGTAGCGTGGTGTCTCCATTGCGGAAATACTACACTGTGGCAGGATGAGGAAAAACACAGGAGACGAAGGCGAGTTTGAACTTGGCCGCCACACAGCCCCCCCCCCCCCCCCGAACACCCAGAAGGGACTCCTGGATAGAAATTTAGTGTCTCACTGGAGGCTTAAGCAGCCTGCCATAACGGCTGCGCCGTCCCTCAGCCGAAACAGGAGGTGAAACACAGTCCAAAGCCGGCTGAGAAGCAGAATGCTGAACCCGTGAAGACACTGCCGGGGTCCTGGAAGAAGGACGACCCGACGGGGAACCTGGGCCGGAAACACAACTTCGCCTGCCACCCTGTGCGCCGGTTTAAGCCTATCAAGCGTGACACGCTCCCTACGCCCAACCATATCTAGCACAAAACCCTTAGGACCCGTCTCAAGAACCCGAAATGGGCCATCGTATGGTGGTTGGAGGGGTGAGCGGTGAGCATCATGCCGTACAAAAACAAAACGAGCCGACATGAGCTCCGCAGGCACGAACGACCGCGGAAAACAGTGGTGAACGGGGCCTGGAACCCGAGTGCTGTCGGACAAAAAAGGATAAACGGCCGGACGGGGTCGAGGAGCAGAACTCCCAGGCAAAAATTCCCCAGGGACGCGGAGCGGCTGACCGAGCACCAGCTCAGCGGGCGAAGCGTCGAGGTCCTCCTTAGGAGCCGAACGCAACCCGAGCATAACCCAAGGTAAACGATCCACCCAGTTACCATCCGAGAGCGCAGCGCGCAGCGCTGCCTTGAGCGACCGGTGAAAACGTTCACACAAGCCGTTAGCCTGAGGGTGGTACGTGGTAGTGCGGTGTACCCAAGGATCGCGCAAGTGCCGACCAGAGCTCTGACACGAACTGGGGGCCCCTGTCTGAGGTGATATCTGACGGAGTGCCGAAACGGGCGACCCAGGAGGAAAGAAAAGCGCGTGCAACATCCGAGGATGTTGTGGAGGATAGAGGGACAGCCTCTGGCCACCTGGTGGTCCGATCTACCATTGTGAGCAGGTGCGTAAAACCCTGTGAAGAGGGCCCACCAGGTCCACATGCGCGTGGTCGAAACGTCTGGCCGGGATCGGAAACTGTTCGAGGGGCGACTTAGTGTGCTGGTGGACCTTAGCGCGCTGGCACGCCACACAAGCAGCCGCCAGCCCCACGACGTCCTTGCGGAGGCCAGGCCAGACGAACTTGGAACCGACCAACTTCACCGACGCCCGAACTGCGAGAGGGAGTGAATCGATTCGAAAACTCGACGGCGCCAGGCCACTGGAACAACGGGGCGGGGACGGCCGGTGGAGACATCGAAGAGGAGGGCAGGACTGCCTTCCTGCATCACATCATCCTCTAGCTAGAGGCCGGTATGCGTTGACCTAAGGGCAAGGACGTCCGGGTCGCTGGGCTGGTCGGCAGCCATAGCGGAGAAATCCACACCGAGGTGCACAGGACACACAAGCACACGCGACAGACAATCAGCACCAGGGTTGGACTTCCCGGCCACATGCGGAATGTCCATGTGAACTTGGAGATGGCCGCCAGGTGGCGCGGTTGACGAGCAGACCACGGCCCAGTCACCTTGGACATGGCGAAAGTCAGCGGTTTATGATCCACATAAGCCGTGAAGGAGCGACCCTCCAGCAGGAAGCGGAAATGACGGGTTGCAAGGTGCAGTGCCAGCAACTACCGGTCAAAAACGCTGTACTTGCGCTCGCTATCTCGCAGTTTGCGGCTAAAAAATGCGAGTGGCTGCCACGCATTCGCCACGCGCTGTTCAACCACAGCCCCCACGGCTATGTCAGACGCATCGGTTGTTAAAGCTATGGACGCCGTGGGTGTGGGATGGGCGAGGACGGCAGCGTTAGCCAGGGCGCACTTAGCTCCCTCCGTCAAAGGCCTGGACCCGTTCGGGAGTCCAGTCGACAGGGTCGTTAGCCTTCTTAAGCCGCAAGGCTTCGTAAAGTGGCTGAAGGAGGTGGACAGCGCGAGGGAGGAAACGGTTATACAAATTCACCATTCCCAAGAATTCCTGCAATGCCTTAACAGAGACCGGGCGGGGAAATTCCGCCACCGCTTGCACCTTAGAAGGCAACGGGACCGCACCTTGCGGCGAAATGCGGTGACCCAAGAAGTCAATCACCGGCAGTCCAAACTGACACTATCAGGCCGTGTTCGCCCAGACGAGGGAAAACCTGTTTCAGGTGCGCCAGGTGCTCTTCAGCTGACGGACTGGCCCCTAATATGTCGTCGAGATAAATGGACACGAAAGCAAGGTCACGCAACACCGAGTCCATCAGCCTCTGAAAGGTTTGCGCTGCCCCCTTCAAGCCAAAAGGCATGCGCATGAACTCAAAAAGCCCAAACGGGGTGATCACTGCGGTCTTGGGCACGTCCTCTGCGCGCACGGGAACCTGATGATAGCCGCGCACCAGGTCCACCTTAGAGAAAATAGTGGTACCTGCCAGGCGCATGGAAAAGTCCTGTATGTGTTCAGGCGGCGAAGGTCGCCGCAAGGCCGCCACGACCCATCCGCCTTGGGCACCATGTGAAGCGGCGAGGCCTACGGGCTGTTGGAACGCCTCACTATACCCAGACGCTCCATGATGGCGAACTCCTCCTTAGCTGGAGCCCATTTTACCGCGTCGAGGCGCCGCGCGCGCGCAAAAACTGGCGGTCCCAGAGTGGGAATGAAATGTTCTACCCCGTCCGTGTTCAGTAACCGCGGAGGAAAAGGCAGGCGTAGTCACCGATGGAAAATCCTCCAGCAAGCGCTGAAAAACATCCCCTAATGCTAAAAAGTTAGCGTGTGTTAACGGCCCGGCTCCCCCTGTCTCGCACGGAACAGTGGCGAAAGACACAGAATCAATTAAACGGCGGTTTTCAACATCAACCAGCAGACCATTAGCACACAGAAAATCCGCGCCGATAATAGGAACAGTAATGGCGGCCACTACAAAGTCCCACTCACAATGGCGCCAGTGGAAACAAACAGTCACCAACCTTGTGCCAAACGTCGCAATGGACGAACCGTTAGCTGCACCTAACTGTGGGCCGCCGCCTTCGGCCGACCTGTCTGTCTTAGCAGGAGGGAGTAGGCTCTTTTGCGAGCCTGAGTCCACCAGAAACCGACTTCCTGACATCGTGTCCTTAATGAAGAGCAGCTCACTACGTCCGCCAGCGCCTACAGCTGCTACTGAGCGCTGCCCTGGAGTTTCCCGCCGCCTCAAACGTGCACGGAGGGACGCAGCGCCTCGCCTTGCCGCCGAACCGCCGGTGGAAGAAACAGAGGCCGCTCCCGCGCCGTCTCCGGGCAGTTACTCCAGCCACCAGCGCCGGGTCCGCATCCTCCGACGTCGGCTGCAGAGGCTCCGATGCCACACTCTGCACAGAGAACCGTCTGGTAGCCAGCAGGACCCGATCGGCCTCCTCAGCCAAACCTCGGCAGTCACCATCGGCCAGACACGGGGAGTTAGCCAAAGCCGCGCGCACAGGAGACGGGAGCTGGCGCAGGAAAACGTGCGGGAAAAGGAACCCACCTTCGTCCGAGCCTAGCAGCGACAGCATATTGTCCATGAGATCCACAGCCGTCCCGTCGCCCAAACCGGATAGGGAAAGGATTCTATCTGCCCTCTCTGCGGCAGATAGGCTGTACCTCCAGAGCAGAAGATGTTTGAGGGCGACGTATTTATCGTGTTGCGGAGGGGCGCGCAACAGCTGCATGGCCCGGCGTGTGGACTGCTGGTCCAGCGCAGCGACGACCAGATAGTATCTGGAGTCGTCCGCGGAGATTCCACGCAGGTGGAACAGCGCCTCGACATGCTGGAACCACGAGGCCGGGTCGCTCTGCCAGAACTCTGGGAGTTTCACAGCCGCGGCGAGAACGGCCGGCTGTGAGAGTTGGGGCGGCGTGGCCGAAGTGGATTCACACTCTTCTTCTGCTCCAAACATGTTCAATTCGGGGTCACCAATGTGGCAGGAATGAGGAAAAACACATGAGACCAAGGCGAGTTTGATGTTTATTCCTCAACTCCAAAACCAAACAAACAGGAACAACGACTCCAAAGAGGATAAATTCTGAGTCTTATCACCAGCCAGTCAGACTAGCTTGGTCTAGTCAGAAGGGTCTGTGAATGTTGTCATTCATCCAGGTCATGGTTATCCAAAGGATAACGAAGCTATTAATCAAATCAACCCAATCAATTGCAAATCAGGAATCAGGAAAATGGCGATGACTGTAAGAGAGTCCAGCATGGTTAAAGTAGACAGACTAGGCGTGTGATGAGGCGTTCATAGCAGCCTTTGGTATGTGTTTTGTTTTCAACGTTGCATACCCACCGCACCGGAAAAACACGCTAACCTTCCTGCAGAGGCGGGTGTTGCGGAAGAAGGAGACAAGCCCCTGCCAGGAACTTTACTCAGGGTGACTAACTAACCTTCTATGCTAGATCATCACGCCTCAACTTCACCAGTACTCTGGTGAAGTTAATCCAGCATGTTGGCCTTGTTCATGCTCATGAACCAAATCTTAGTATCACACGTGGTGTAGCTGATTGTCAGTCATCTTTTTCCCCAATCCCATTCTTTTAGAAAACATGTACAGGAAGCACAGACGCTTTGTATTTAGGCCTTCTGATAATAACAATGGCTGTGCCAGGGAAGACTCCACGCAGCAACACAACCTGGATCAGCCAAATTCTGAGACAGAGCCAAGCACTTCCAAACAACTGAGCCAAGTTTAGATAAACTGTTGGAGGATTTCAGAGATAATCTGTTTGGATTCATTCTTAAATGCAGAAAAATACATTTATTGAAATGCACCGAAAAAGGATTGAATTATATGTAAAATTGTGGGGGGGGGGGTTTGTTAAAAGATGGAAACTAATTGATATTTCAATACATGTTGGTGAATAATTGTTAAAGTTTTTGTCTTTGAATTTTTAAGGGTACTTTTTTCCACGTACAAATACAAAATAGCCTGTTGTTCCAGCTGTACCTCATTAGGTACTAATTGTGTACCTTTCAAATGGTTACTTTTTGTGCCAGGACATAAAGGTAAATTTTTGTCACTAGGGGTACTGAAATGTTCTTTTAGAGGTACAGACAAGAAGGTACAAAGATGTACCAATATGCAAGGTACAATGCCCATAGCAGTTAGGGTACAGCTGGAGGGACAAAGCGTCTGTACCCTTTTAGGTGCAGTCGTGTACTTTGATTTCTTAGTATGTGGGAATCAAGCTGGGTGGCTCGCCATCTACTGGAATTTCTGGATCGTCCTCACGGATCTTCTCACTCAATAAAAGACCTGACCGAGGCATGTGGCGTGTCACTAATAATTATGATGAACGGCACTCCTGTCGATCTCGGGGCTTCTGCGGGGAAACCATTTGACTGTTATCTGATATCTGCTCGACCTCAATACCCGTTCTGACTTAGTTTCTACTGTTGCTCAACTTTTTCTCAAGTTCAAGGTTGCAAACGAGGCAACTAGTTATAGCTCAACATGGCGACTCATCTCAAAGGAATTCTCCTTCTGCGTCACGAAAACGCTTTTGCTCATAAAGTGCACTGCAAACTGCCGGTTATAACTTCTCCATAAACTTGGGAATGGGGGAAAAAGAAAAGTAACAGAAATAAAATCATTAACTCAGAATTTAAGTTAATAGTTTACTTGTTTCTAACCTTATTCATTCCCAGATAGCAAAATTGCTGTGGCCCGAACCTGTCCCACACCCAACACTTCATCCAGCCCACATACCATGTGGAATGATGGCACCTGGCCAGTCCGCTCCTGTTTGCCAGATGTGGGCCAGAACCACGCCATATCAATGCCACATGTGCCACGTATTTGCCAGAGGTGTGTTAAGGTTTGTAGAACGAACCCAATAGCGACAACACAAGACAAAGTAAAGCACCAACCTGGCAGGACTCGTAGAGGAGAGCCGGCCGGGCCTGGACAGAAGGGGGAGGCGCTTCAGGCGGAACTTGAGAATAGCTTCTTAAAAATGGGAAAACGTAAACTGCCCCCTTAATCCGAAAAGGAAAAAACGTAAACTGCTCCTTTAAAGTCCGAAAGGGAAAAAACGTAAACTGCTCCTTTAAAGTCCGAAGGGGAAAAAAACACAAACTGCTCCTTTAAAGTCCGAAAGGGAAAAAAACACAAACTGCTCCTTTAAAGTCCGAAAGGGAAAAAACACAAACTGCTCCTTTAAAGTCCGAAAGGGGAAAAAACACAAACTGCTCCTTTAAGGTAGAAGTCCAACCGAGTAATAAGATCCACAGTGAGAGAGGAGAAATTAGAATATCAAAAACTTGATCTCAACTAGAAAATCACGATGGGAAAATCCAATGGGGAAAACACAAAGAGAGTTCTTCTCCGAACAAGCTCTCAAGGAGAACTGACACAAGGGAATAATCAAACAAGCAAAAACACGGAGAATACTACAATCTGTACTCCACCGGGAGACACAGAAATGTCACAAAACTCGAGACGAAGAATTTACTCACGGGACTGTTCAGGACGAACTCGCGACGAGTTCTGGAAAGCAAACAAACTTATACTAGAGTGGTTAACGAGTAGGTAGGCTGCAGGTGTTCCAGACGCGCCCTTCCCCCGCTCTCATTGCTGGTTGCCAGGTTGGTCAACAGACCGAGCCCTAACAGTACCCCCCCCCTCTACGGGAGCCACCAGGCGACCTGCCAGGCTTGTCAGGGTGACGGCGATAGAACTCAGCGAGCAGACCAGGGTCCATGATGAGCTGGCGGGATACCCAGCTTCGTTCCTCCACCCCATAGCCCTCCCAGTCAACCAAATACTGGAACCCCGGTCCCCTGCGTCGGACGTCCATCAGCCGACGGACCTTCCACTGTGGATGCCCATCCACAATCTCAGGGGGAGGCGGAGCTGGGGCCGGAGGCATAAGGGGGCTCTCGGAGACGGGCTTTACTCGGGACACATGAAAAACCGGATGGATCTTCATGGAGGCCGGGAGCTTAAGACGCACAACTGCAGGACTGGGTACTTCCTGGATCTCGAAGGGTCCAACGAACTGGGGATTCAGCTTCTTGGCAGAGGACTGAAGGGGGAGATCCTTGGTGGACAGCCAGACTCTCTGTCCGGATTGGTAAGCTGGTGCTGTGGATCGGCGACGGTTAGCTCCTCGTCTGGCACGTTCCGTAGCACGGAGCAGCGCAGCCCTGGTGATCTCCCAGACACGACGACAGCGGTCCAGATGAGTCTGCACGGAGGGAACCTCCACTTCGGACTCCTGTGCAGAGAAGACGGGCGGCTGGTAACCCAGGGATGCCTCAAAGGGCGAGAGGCCGGTGGCGGAGCTGACCAGGGAGTTGACCGCATACTCGACCCAGGGGAGAAACTGACTCCAGGAGGTTGGCTTCTTGGCAGCGACGCAACGGAGAGCAGATTCCACACTCTGGTTCATCCTCTCAGTCTGTCCGTTAGTCTGCGGATGATATCCCGACGAAAGGCTGACCGAGGCGCCCAACCCCTTGCAGAAAGCACGCCACACACGGGAAACAAACTGGGGCCCTCTGTCTGACACAATGTCCTTGGGAAGTCCATGCAAACGGAAGACGTGGCTCATCAGGAGGTCAGCGGTTTCTGAAGCAGAAGGAAGCTTAGGCAAAGCCACCAGGTGAACACCCTTGCTGAAGCGATCCACCACCGTCAGGATCACTGTGTTGCCCTGAGACGGAGGAAGTCCAGAGACAAAATCCAACGCCACATGGGACCAGGGCCGACTGGGAATAGGAAGGGGCTGCAGCAGACCAGCCGGTGCCTGGTGAGAGGCCTTGCTGCGGGCACAGATGGTGCAGGCCATGACGAACTCCTTGACGTCCCTCCTCATAGTGGGCCACCAGAACCGTCGAGCTATGAAAGTGAAAGTGCGGTGGACTCCAGGGTGGCAAGCGAGCTGACTGGTGTGGCCCCATTTGAGGACCCGAGACCTCACTGAGTCCGGAACAAACAGTCGGCGAGGCGGCACGTTGCTCGGGGCTGGACTGGAGCGCAAGGCGCGCTTGACCACCGTTTCAAGGCCCCAGGTCACCACGCCAACGACCTTGGTCTCAGGGAGGACGGGACTTGGCTCCACCGTTACAGGTTCCTTAAGGTGTTGACGAGACAGAGCATCTGCCTTGGTGTTGCGGGAGCCAGGACGATAAGTCAGTGTGAAGTCGAACCGACTGAGGAAACTGGCCCACCGTGCCTGCCGACCATTGAGACGTTTGGTTGCCCGGATGAACGTCAGGTTCTTATGATCAGTCCAGATGGTAAATGGATGCTCTGCCCCCTCCAGCCAATGGCGCCATTCCTCAAGTGCAGCCACTACAGCGAGAAGCTCCCGATTACCAACATCGTAGTTCTCCTCGGCGGGAAGGAACCGGCGGGAGAAGAACGCGCAAGGATGAACCTTCTGGTCGGTCTCTGATCGTTGGGAGAGCACAGCCCCCAATCCGGTGTCCGAAGCGTCCACCTCAACTATGAACTGCCTCTTGGGATCGGGATGGAGTAGGACGGGGGCACTGGTGAACCTCTCCTTGAGCGACAGAAATGCAGAGCGAGCAGCTGGGGACCAGACGAACGGCTGAGAGGGGGAGGTTAGACGGGTGAGGGGTTCTGCTACAGAGCTGTAGTTTCGGACGAACCTCCTGTAAAAGTTCGCGAACCCGAGAAAGCTCTGCAGTTCCTTACGTGACTTAGGATCCGGCCATTCCACCACCGCTTTGATCTTGCGAGGATCAGCTCGAGTCTTGCCTCCCTCCACGATAAAACCTAAGTAGTCCACTGACTCAGAATGGAACAGGCATTTCTCAGCCTTGACGAACAGCCGGTTACGAAGGAGGCGTTCGAGAACCTGCCGCACGTGCTGGACATGCTCCTCGAGGGACCTGGAGAAGATGAGGATGTCATCAAGGTAGACGACAACGAATTGGTCGAGCATGTCGCGAAGGATGTCATTCATGAGTGCCTGGAACACCGCCGGGGCGTTGGTGAGGCCGAACGGCATTACCAGGTACTCATAATGACCACGGGGAGTCTTAAAGGCTGTCTTCCACTCGTCCCCTTTCCGGATCCGAACGCGTTCCGGAGATCCAGCTTAGTGAAGACAGTCGCCTGGGTCAGGGGTTCGAGGGTGGAGCTCATCAGAGGCAGGGGGTATTTATTCTTGATGGTGATGTCGTTGAGTTGGCGATAATCAATGCAGGGTCGGAGACCACCATCCTTCTTCTTAACGAAAAAGAAACCAGCTGCCACCTGGGAGGATGAGGGTCGGATGAGCCCTGCCGCCAACGATTCTGAAATGTAATCGTCCATAGCAGCCTTCTCGGGAATGGAAAGGCTGTAAAGACGACTGCTAGGGAGAGAGGCCCCAGGACGGAGGTTGATAGCACAATCATATGGCCGATGCGGAGGGAGAGACTGAGCCCGCGTCTTGCTGAAGACCTCCCCGAGATCATGATACTCGGGAGGAACAGAGGAAAGATCGGGAGGAGGGGCAATCGGAACAGTCTGGACTGCTGGACCAGGTGCGGCCTGAAGACACCGGGCGTGACAGGAGGAGCTCCACTCCAAAATGTTACCAGACGACCAAGCAATGTGTGGCTCATGCTGAGCCAACCAGGGACGCCCCAAGATCACAGGAACTAAGGGAGACTGGATGACGAAGAACTGAAGGCTCTCCACATGGTTTCCAGCAATAGTGAGAGACACGGGACAGGACTGTCGGGTAACACTGGCCAGGCGGCGCTCATCCAGAGCAAAGGCCTCTATTGGCCTCTCCAATTCCTCACATGGAATGTTAGCTTGAGCAGCAAACGTAGAGTCCAAGAAACACCCATCAGCTCCCGAATCGATGAGTGCGCCTACAGTGAGCCGCTGGTCTGCCCAAGCCAGGGTAACGCTCACAAGATGGTTAGCCGGAGCAGGATGGCGGGAACAGGAAAGACGGCTCACTAGGATCTCCCGGGGTCCCAGTGAGCCTAATCTTTTGGCCGCGTAGGACACTCGCTGATCCGGTGTCCCTTAAGACCGCAGTAAAGACAGAGACCTGCCTTGAACCGGGCCTCACGTTCAGCGGGAGTCAGTCGTGTACGCCCAAGCTGCATAGGTTCCTCCTCTGTCACTGTCTGGGAGGAGGAGAGGCTTGCCACAGGGGAAGTGGAGTGCGACGAAGAAGAGCCCCCTTCGGAAGCTCTGGATGGCTGAGAGGTAGAAACGGTTCCCCGTAGACCTCGCTCGCGCCCTCTCTCGCGGAGACGTCCATCGATGCGGATGGCAAGGCTGATAAGGTCGTCGAGAGAGGTAGGATCCTCCCGGGTGGCTAGCTGATCCTTGACGGCATCGCTGAGGCCCCTACGGAAGGTTACCCGAAGTGACTGGTCGTTCCAGCCACTCTCAGCCGCAGCCAGCCTGAACTCGACTGAGTAGTCAGTGACACTGCCACTGCCCTGCTGGATCCTGCTCAATCGGACACCCGGATCCTGACCGTACACTGGATGATGGAATACCTTCCGAAGCTCAGCCACAAAGTCATCGTAGGAAGAGCAGAAACTGGCCCCCATGGACCAGGAAGCAGTGGCCCACTGAGCAGCGCGGCCAGTCAGCAGGTTAGTCACGTAAGCAACTCTTGCAGCATCTGTGGTGAACCCCCTGGAATGGTGGGCGAAGACAAGCTCACACTGCATGATGAACGTGGCACAGGTCTCAAAGTTGCCATCAAAAGGCTTGGGATTGGAGATACTGGACTCCCGGAAATCCGAAACATAAACGGTAGGATTGTCTAAGGCAACGGCTGCGGGCACTGCTGGAGGAGGGGCGGCCGGAACTGGTGGGACAGCTGGCTGGATGGTGATAGCCGCTGTGAGAGTTTGCAACTGCTTAAGAACCTCCTCTTGTTGGCTCGCGAGCGCCGCTTGCTGGGCCGAAAGAGAATCCACCGAAGCCTGGAGGGGTTGCACCTGAGCCCGGAGGCCCTGCATGGCAACAGCGGCCTCTTGTAGTTGCTGGCCGTGGGAGGCTGTAAGCTGAATCTGCTTATAGAGAGCAGCCTGGACAGGATTGGCGTCTAGGTTGTCTGGGTTCATAGTGAGGGCGAGTTCGTACTGTTAAGGTTTGTAGAACGAACCCAATAGCGACAACACAAGACAAAGTAAAGCACCAACCTGGCAGGACTCGTAGAGGAGAGCCGGCCGGGCCTGGACAGAAAGGGGAGGCGCTTCAGGCGGAACTTGAGAATAACTTCTTAAAAATGGGAAAACGTAAACTGCCCCCTTAATCCGAAAAGGAAAAAACGTAAACTGCTCCTTTAAAGTCCGAAAGGGAAAAAAACACAAACTGCTCCTTTAAAGTCCGAAGGGGGAAAAAACACAAACTGCTCCTTTAAAGTCCGAAAGGGAAAAAAACACAAACTGCTCCTTTAAGGTAGAAGTCCAACCGAGTAATAAGATCCACAGTGAGAGAGGAGAAATTAGAATATCAAAAACTTGATCTCAACTAGAAAATCACGATGGGAAAATCCAATGGGGAAAACACAAAGAGAGTTCTTCTCCGAACAAGCTCTCAAGGAGAACTGACACAAGGGAATAATCAAACAAGCAAAAACACGGAGAATGCTACAATCTGTACTCCACCGGGAGACACAGAAATGTCACAAAACTCGAGACGAAGAATTTACTCACGGGACTGTTCAGGACGAACTCGCGACGAGTTCTGGAAAGCAAACAAACTTATACTAGAGTGGTTAACGAGTAGGTAGGCTGCAGGTGTTTCAGACGCGCCCTTCCCCCGCTCTCATTGCTGGTTGCCAGGTTGGTCAACAGACCGAGCCCTAACAAGGAGGCCCATATTTGTTTTGTGATATTTGGGCCACGTTCACCATTTACCACACGGGCCACTTCAGGGTCACATCCAGATTACATGTTGCCGAGAGCACCGCATCTTTGCCAGAAAAGGCCCACATTTGATTTGGCACATTTGGGCCATATTTACTGTTATACATGTGGGCCACTTCAGGATCACATCCATTTTGTCAGGGCCAGAAGAAGACCATCACTGCTGCATCATTGCCTGAAGTGGCCCACATCCAGATGCTATCTGGGCTTCTATTTTATCCCATTTGTTCAGCTTGGTTACACCACAAGTGGGAAGAGGGTGTTGAGAAGGTGGAAGGAGTACTTTGAGGGGCTGATGAATGAAGAAAATGAGACAGAGAGAAGGTTGGATGATGTGGGGATAGTGGATCAGGAAGTGCAGTGGATTAGCAAGGAGGAAGTGAGGGCAGCTATGAAGAGGATGAAGAGTGGAAAGGCAGTTGGTCCTGATGACATACCTGTGGAGGTATGGAGGTGTTTAGGAGAGATGGCAGTGGGGTTTTTAACTAGATTGTTTAACACAATCCTGGAAAGTGAGAGGATGCCTGAGGAGTGGAGAAGAAGCATACTGGTACCGATTTTAAAGAACAAGGGCGATGTGCAGAACTGTAACAACTACAGAGGTATAAAGTTGATCAGCCACAGCATGAAGATTTGGGAAAGAGTAATAGAAGCTAGGTTAAGAGGAGAGGTGACGATCAGCGAGCAGCAGTATGGTTTCATGCCAGGAAAGAGCACCACAGATGTGGTGTTTGCTTGATAACCATAAGCTCAGGTTGGACGGTTTGGAGACAGCAAGAGAGGCAAGATGAGATGGTCTGGACATGTGTGGAGGAGAGATGCTGGGTATATTGGGAGAAGGATGCTGGATATGGAGCTGCCAGGGAAGAGGAGAAGAGGAAGGCTAAAGAGGAGGTTTATGGACGTGGTGAGGGAGGACATGCAGGTGGCTGGTGTGACAGGAAGAGATGGAAACGGATGATCCGCTGTGCCGACCCCCAACGGGAGCAGCCAACAGTAGTAGTAGTAGGAGTCTCAAAGAACTCCCAGTTAAAACTAGTGCAGCCAGACTAACAACCAGTACATTTGTGTGGATAACAAGAAAGGATTTAAGAATCATTTTCTCAATATGTAGGAAAAAGTGCTTAAATTTAGCAAATACTTGTGCCACCATCTTGAAATAAGGCTATATGTTTAGGAAATATATCTTAATATATACATCTTAGTATATTAATATAGCTCAGCATGGTAGTTTACACTAAAAACAAATATGTTTGTTTGTTTAGTTACAAAGAAAAGATTCAAGAATTCTTTTCTCAATATGTAGGAAAATGTGCTTCAATTTAGCATCCAATGTTATAGCAGTCATCATGAAATAAGGCTATATACCCTG
Source organism: Lampris incognitus (assembly GCF_029633865.1). Classification (NCBI taxonomy): domain Eukaryota; kingdom Metazoa; phylum Chordata; class Actinopteri; order Lampriformes; family Lampridae; genus Lampris; species Lampris incognitus. Next base: position 43,700,427 of record NC_079226.1, read on the forward strand.
GAATTTACAGAGAACATATAATATTGTGCTTAAATAAGTACTCGTGAGCAAGATAAATGGGCTACTAGCACTAGAAATGAGATGGGCTTACTTACAGAGAGAATGAATCTCCCCTCGTTTCTCTTCTTTATGGAGAGGCAGCATACAGACCGAACAAAGGATGCAAAGACAACAACAAAGGCAGTTTGTGGTCAAGGTGAAAATGAAAATGTCAGAGCCATGGCACGATATCAAACACAACAGTGTTTTAAACCTTTTTATAATGCACAACAAACGACCCGCTTATTTATTAAAGCTAATAAAAGCTGCTGGAGATAGAGAGCTGTTAGCAGCTCCCTGGCATGACTGAGGTGCAGCATAGGTCCGGTGCAGGCATGCCTGACTTTATACACACCGACAACAAAGACTGAGTCTGTGAACGATACCCCGATACTGTGGGTCGGGTTCAAAGGTCAAAGGAGATGTCAAAAATGTGTGTGTAAGTCAGATGAAATGAACAATCGGACCACTGAGTATATGCCATGTGTAATGTAACATGATGTGTACCATGATGTGTAACATGATGTGTACCACGGTGCGTACCATGGTGTGTACCATGAGGTGTACTATGATGTGTAGCATGATGTGTACCATGATGTGTAACATGATGTGTACCATGGTGTGTAACATCTGTAACATGATATATAACATGATGTGTAGCATGATGTGTACCATGATGTGCACCATGGTGTGTAACATGTACCATGATGTGTACCATGATGTGTACTATGGTGTGTAACATGTGTAACATGATATATAACATGATGTGTAGCACGATGTGTAACATGGTGTGTAACATTTGTACCATGATGTCATCACCTTAATCTCATGGCCTAAGTCATATTTTCAAATTTTTCAAAAAACAGAACAAAACTGAAACAAATATAGAATATATGATATTTCTTAATCATTCCACACAAAAAGATTATGACCATATATGATTATTGACATACAAATAACGCTGTCTGTCAATCATATATTCTATATTTGTTTCAGTACCATGGTTGGCGCTGAGGAGCGCCGTTTACCCCCCAAAACTCTCCCCAACTTCTACCACTGCACCATAGAGAGCATCCTGACCATCTGCATCTCAGTGTGGTACAGCAACTGCACCTCAGTAGACCAGAAAGCTCTGCAGCGGGTCGTCAAGGCGGCCCAGCATATCACCGGTACCCAACTCCCAGCCATAAAAGACATTTATCACAAACGCTGCCTTCGAAGGGGTCTGAGCATCAGCAGAGATCCCACCCACCCCAACCATGGACTGGTCTCCCCCCTGCCGTGCTCTGGGAGGCGCTACAGGAGCCTCAGAGCCCGCTGAATGTCTGTAGATATTTTTAATATTTTGTACTCCAGCTCTTTCTTAACGTATTTTCAGCTTTTGGTCTTCATGTGTGTATATCTTATACTGTGTTTGCTGTGTTTGTCTGTGTCTGTCTTGCACTGTTTGGTGAAGCCACAGCCCTCATTTCATTTTTAATATGTGCCTCCTGCACATTGTTTTTAATGACAATAACATTGAATTGAATTGAATTGAATTGAATGATGTGCAACATGTGTACCATGATATATAACATGGTGTGTACCATGATGTGTACATGATATATAACATGATGTGTACCATGATGTGTAACATGTGTACCATGATGTGTAACATGATGTGTACATGATATATAACATGACGTGTAACATGATGTGTACCATGGTGTGTAACACCATGTGTACCATGTGATGTGTAACACGATGTGTAACATGATATACAACATGATGTGTACCATGATATATGATGTGTACCATAATGTGTAACATGATTTGTACCAAAATGTGTACCATGATATGTAACATGATGTGTACCATGAAGTGTACTGTGATGTGTAACAGGATGTGTAACATGATATGTACCAGTGTGTGTACCATGGTGTGTAATGTGATGTGTACCATGATATATAACATGATTTGTACCAAAATGTGTACCATGATATGTACCATGATGTGTACCATGAAGTGTACTGTGATGTGTAACAGGATGTGTAACATGATATATAACATTATCTGTACCATGATATATAACATGCTGTGTAACGTGTAACACAATATATAACATGATGTGTAACGCGTGTAACATGATATATAACATAAAGTGTAACAGGACGTATAACATGATAAATAACACGATGCGTAACATGATGTGTAACAGGATGTGTAACACGTTATATAAGATGATGTGTAACGCGTGTAACATGATAAATAACACGATGTGTAACATGATGTGTAACATGATATATAACGTGATGTGTAACAGGACGTATAACATGACGTGTAACATGATTTCTAACAGGATGTGTAACATGATATATAACATGATTTGTAACAGGATGTGTAACATGATATATAACATGACTTGTAACAGGATGTGTAACATGATATATACCGTGATGTGTAACAGGACGTATAACATGACGTGTAACATGATGCGTAACATGATGTGTAACATGATATATAACCTGATGTGTAACAGGATGTGTAACATGATGCGTAACATGATGTGTAACAGATATATAACATGATCTGTATGTAACAGACATATAACAGGTTGTGTAACAGGATGTGTAACAGACATATAACAGGATGTATAACAGGATGTGTAACAGATATATTGTGTGTATATTGTGTGTGCATATTGACATGTCTTCCTATACCTTAAATCTGACAGCCTTGTCTAAAGGCTAACTAACTGTGGTCCTTTGACCCGACTGAAACGCCAGCCTGGTTGAGTCTAACTCCACCACAGCTGAAACGTTAATGTTGTGTTTGTGTCATTTCTTGTCGGTACTTCTAAATTCTTACTCAGTTGCATGCAAACACGAGCATTGTTGCGCTACCTTTACCTTTGTGTACTTTGTGTAATTTGTCGATACGATAATCCCTCATAAACTGGTACACAAACTCAGCAACCTAGGATTAACCACTTCACTGTGTTCATGGATTGTGGACTTTCTCACTCACAGACCACAAAATGTCAGGATAGGTAACCACACATCGCCAACCCTCATCCTGAACACAGGTGTGCCGCAGGGCTGTGTGCTCAGTCCAGCCCTCTTCACCCTCTTCACCCTCGATTGTACCCCCATTTACTCCTCCAACACTACAGGGAAGTTTGCCGAAGACTCCACTATAGTGGGACTCAACAACACTATAGTGGGACTCAACAACACTATAGTGGGACTCAACAACACTATAGTGGGACTCAACAACACTATAGTGGGACTCAACAACACTATAGTGGGACTCAACAACACTATAGTGGGACTCAACAACACTATAGTGGGACTCATAACCAACAACGAGGAGACACACTGCAGAGAGGAGGTCCAGCATCTGGCTGGGTGGGGTCCAGACAATAACCTGGTCTTGAACACCAGTAAAACAAAGGAGATCACTGTGGATTTTAGGACAGCCAGGAAGACCCCCCCCCCCACACACACACACACTGTACATAGACAGTGAAGAGGTGCATATTGTGGATAACATCAAATTCCTGGGAATCCACATAACCAAAGAACTCACATGGTCACTCAACACCTCCCACCTGGTGAAGAAAGCACAACAGAGGCTCTTCTTCCTCAGGAAACTTAAACAAGCTGGTCTCCCCTCTCAGCTGCTGGTCAACTTTTACAGAAGCACAACAGAAAGCATCCTCCGTCAGTGTGTCACAGTGTGGTGGGCCAGCTGCACAGCAGAGAGCAGGAAGGACTTGGCCCGGGTGGTAAAGACAGCACAGAGGATTGTGGGAGCTGTGCTCCCGGACCTGGATGCTGTGTATGCTGGCGGCCTACAGAGGAAAGCCAGCAACATCAGCAAAGACACAACACACCCAGGTCACTGTCTGTCTGTTCCCTTGCTATCAGGGAAAAGTACCACAACATCAAAACCCAGACTAACAGGCCGCGGAACAGCTTCTTCCCCAGAGCTGTAGCCTCCCCCCCCACCCCCCCCCCCCCACACACACACACATCTGCCTATAGGTGCTGAGGACTAACTGGTACTAAACCCACTGCAATATGGACAACTACGTGCAATAATCTGAACTTTAAAAGCCGCTGCTATCTTTTATTGTCTCATCATTTGAACTCCCCCAAAATCAGTTCCTACCTGTAAATAGGTTCCACCCTAGCGGTTTTAGATGCATACCTTTTGTTACCCGGGGGCGCTGTTCTGGTGTGAACAGAACAGCGCCCCCTCTTGTGTTCACACAGAATGCAACTGCATGCAGTTGCCCTAGACAGTGGGCACGTTAGGCAGCCAGGCTTTAGTGGCAGTCTGGATATGGATGCTGCCGCGCCTGTAGTGAAGCCTAAATCCTCCACTCCCGCTGCAACTAATAGTGACACCCTAGAGAAATTACCTGACCTGCCAGGAGAGCTAGGGACCCAGATTAAGGACTCTACTGTTAATCGCATATTGGCCAATCAGACACCTATCCCCACAAGCGGTCCCTCACCCTCCACATTTGACATGTCTCAACTGAATGTTGTAGTGAAGACAGATGCAAAGCAACCAGCAATGTAAAGAGGAGACGGCACAGTCAAGTACACAGTCCATGAGTGGATAGATGTGATGGAAGTGTATCTACACAAAAAGAGCTGCCCTACTACAGAACAGTTAGATAAAGTCCTCAGTCACCTCCTGGGTCGGGCGACGAACGTCGTCAAGGTAGGGCTGAGGAGTCGTTCTGACAAGGCCACACATCCCGAAGTAATATACAACATACTCAGAAGATACTTTAGCGACTGCCCCATGTCCAGCTTACCGATGGCAGACTTCTATACCACACGGCCAGAGGCAGATGAGAGCCCAGAGGATTACTGGGTCCGATTTAACACAGCAGCTGAGCCTGCTGACCGGCACGTGCGAAAGAGTGGAGGGGAGATAGAGAATATGTCTGCAGAAATTGCTATGATGTTCATCAGGAACTGCTCCAACCCTGACCTCTCCAGTGTGTTCAGGTGTAAGCCCATTGGCAAATGGTCAGCCAGGGAAGTCCAAGAGGCCATCGATGAGCACCAGATGGAACATCGAAAAAGGGAGAAGTCCACTAAGGCAGGGAGATTTAAGATGGTGGCAGCAGCTGCGGCTACTTGCACTCTTGTGGCAGTTGACTATGATGAGGGCCGGTGTTCAAGAACCTCCCACACAGACGAAGGGGAATGCAGTCACTGCTTCAGAAGCGGGGGCATTAGAGCGAGTACTGAGCATGCTTCACCGACCCAACAGCCCACCCAGTGGACACGCCCCACTTCCTGCCGTGTGTGTGGTGAGAAAACACGTATCACACATGAACGCTGCATGAAGGAGAAGAGGTGCTTTAGATGTCTGGAGCCTGGCCACCGGAAGAGGGGCTGCACGAGAGCCATGCCACATCAAGCCCAGCCAGAGAACCACATGATCAACCAGGGAAATTGAGTCGCTCACACTCCAGAGGGCAAAGTGTGAGTGCATCATGTCAGACCCTCAAAGCAGAAGAAGACTTAAGGTCTGTATGAAGAAAGCTGCAAATCTGCTCGGAGTGGCAGTATCATAATTCACCAGAAGATACACAGGCTCGAGAAGACGGACAACCTTTTCTACACTGACGTGCTGGTGAACAACCAAATTATACTGCAGGGCCTACTTGATAATGGTTCAATGGCTTGTATGATGAGTGAAGATGCTGAAGACGAGCTAAAAAAAAACAGGATTGCTTCCAGAGAGCACTCACTCCAGCGTGGATATTGTGCTGGTGGGCTGTGGTGGTGTGCATTCATTCATCAGTTGACATTTAGTATCTATGGACATGAAGTAAGCGTGCCCACACTTGTCGTAGCAGGTCAACATGACCAGATGATATTAGGCACCAATGTAATCAAACACCTGCTATGAAAATTCAAGTAAGACTCCAGCTACTGGCGTCTGATGAGCAGAGCTTACTCCTCTGATGGGTCGAGCATTGAGCAGTTCTTAAGCATGCTCTCGGGCATAACAAGATGGAAGGGTGATGAGATTGCGGACATCATTGGGACTGTGAAGCTCACTAGTGCTGGAACACTGATGCCCAGGCATGAGCACATAGTGTGGGGCAAGCTTCCTGGCAATGCTCCTGTCCCAGTGGGAAGTGCCATACTAGTGGAGCCATCAAAATCTCAGTCACACAGGAAACACATGATGGTAGGAAGAACCGTGGCTACGATGACTGGTGACAGGTGGGTGCCTGTAAAGGTTGTGAATCCAAGTGACAAGCCTGTAACACTGAGGAGGGAAATGTTTTGCCATGTGTGACACTAAAAGACTTCGAGCTCAAGGTAGACCATGAAAGGCACAAGGCCAAAGCATACAGAAGAACGCTGATCATGTCCATGACACCCCTGTAGCTCCTACCCTTCAGGACAAACTCAACAGTCTCAAGTTGGGTGAAATTGACATCAACTCTTGTGACGTGTCACCCTACTGGAATGGCCAGCTGTTGGAGCTCATACAGAGCTATGAAGACGTGTTTTCCAAGTACAAGTTGGACGGTGGCCAAGCCAAGGACTTTGTCCACAGGATCCATCTATCATACCGGCGTGTCCCACCAGGCCAGTACCATTATCTGGTGGATTATCGATGGCTCAATGCGTGCACAAAGACGCTCATCCAGTACCCCACCAAGAGAACTGTTTGGCCGCTTTAGGGGGAAACGCCATATTCAGCTCCATGGACTTGACGTCGGGGTTTTATAACATCCCCATGCACGAGCAGGACAAGAAGTTTACTGCCTCTACTACACCAGTAGGCCTCCATGAGTTCAACAGACTACCACAAGGCCTGTGTAACAGCCTGGCAAACTTTATACGCCTTATGATGAATATCTTTGGAGACCAAAGCTTCTTGACCCTGTTGTGCTACCTCGACGATACGCTAGTCTTTGCCCCAAACGAAGAAGAAGCAATCAAAAGACTTGCGGTGGTTTTCGGTCGGCTGAGGGAACATGGATTGAAGTTGGCTCAGAAGAAGTGTCACTTCCTTCGGCGCAGCATCAAGTTCGTGGGTCACTTTCTCAGTTAAGTGAGTAACTCATTAGTTGCAAGAGGTGGATGTATGGGAGTACTCTGCACAGTCTTGAGGCATTTTGGTGAATTTCAGGGGGGGGGGTGTAGCCAAGTCAAATTTCTTATTTTATTCTATTTCTTTATTTTCCCTGAAATCTTTTTTTAATTGCCGTGAACTTCCCCAAAATTAGTTCCTACCCGTAAACAGGTTCCATCCTAGCGGGTCTGAATGCATACCTTTCGTTCCCCAGGGGGCGCCGTGCTGGTGACGCCTCTGAGTCTGGCTTCAGCGAGCACGGGTGCTTGGCGCTGGCGAGTCGTTTTCTAACGCTCTCTCCATTATCTTTTCATTTGTTTAGAGTTGTGTTTTGGTGATACACAGTATTGTGAGGTGCTAACAAACTTACTGGTCTATCCTCCGTTGTATAAACGATTTGTGGTTTTGATCATGTGTGTTTGGCTAATTTAATTAGCCGTGTGCTAGCTTCAACGGGGCTTTGTACACCTGGTCTCGTGGGTTAATAGGCAGCATGCAAGGGTTGGGTTTTAATGGCGCCTCATACGTGATGCGATGTTTAGCAGTGTCTCATGTGAACCTTTGTGTTACTAGTATTATTATTATTATTATTTTGTAGTATGGAGGGCTACAGAAGACAAGCTGTGTGACTGACGCTCGTGTTGTTTTCTTTTTCTTGTGAAGAAAATTAAACCCAAGAGATGTCCAAATCCGGCGTGTGTGTCACTCGGCTACACAACTCAGAGACAGAACACACTTATTAGTCAGTTACACTACCTCACTTATTTTTACTACCTCACTCGGTTGTACTGAATGTTGTCTGTCCTTGTTTTTATCTTGTTTTTAATCATTTACCTGGTCTGGTACTGCAGGTCTGAGGGTCACCAAACGAAACGTCGCTGTATGTATACAATGACGGAGTGTCTTTAATGAGTTGTCTCACCTGATCTTGTCCACAGCTTCCTGGGCCATAAACATATTTGCATTCTAACAATGAAAAAGTCTCTAGTGGAAAACAAACCAAACCGAGCCAAAGCTGATCAGCTGGCGAGAGCTCGCTGCAGGGCGTGCTACTCTGGTAGGTGTTCCTGCTTTTCACTGTCCTGCACTGAAATGCACAAACTATTTATAGCTGAAGGGAAAACGTGTTGGAGTTGGGGCAGCGGGGGACCAAAGTGTACAACAACTCAACAGCTCTGCTGCTCCGGCTTGGCACCGCTGAAGACCACCGACGGTTGAACGGATCTGGAGTTTGAAGCTGTCCTGGTCAGGTGCAGTCAGCACCGGTGAGATGTGGAAAGTCTGGTCACTTTTGAGGCCGAGGCAACAGAGACCCTCTCGTCAGAATCGGTGACACCGGAAAGGCCTCGCCCAGACGTTTCCTGCGTGTCGTAATACCACATTGCAGAACAGCATTCGTTAAGGGAGAGCCATCACACACTGAGACAGGCTGCAGCGAGACCTTATCTGTGAGCTGCCCGGGATAAGAGCCGATGACCTCGATCCCAGCGACCGTGTTTGAGCAACATGTGGGATTGTTAATATGTCTGACACTACACCTGGCCCACTGCCACAACTGGATTATTAGATGTGTTCAAATAGGCTGCATGTAATCACCTTGAGGCATGTTGCCGCTCAGTAATGTGAGGCCTGCGAGGCCCGGTGTCACCATGTACAGTGTCCTGGTGGTCAGTACTGAAGCCTGCGAGGCCCGGTATCACCATGTACAGTGTCCTGGTGGTCAGTACTGAAGCCTGCGAGGCCCGGTGTCACCATGTACAGTGTCCTGGTGGTCAGTACTGAAGCCTGCGAGGCCCGGTGTCACCATGTACAGTGTTCTGGTGGTCAGTACTGAAGCCTGCGAGGCCCGGTGTCATCATGTACAGTGTCCTGGTGGTCAGTACTGAAGCCTGCGAGGCCCGGTATCACCATGTACAGTGTCCTGGTGGTCAGTACTGAAGCCTGCAAGGCCCGGTATCACCATGTACAGTGTCCTGGTGGTCAGTACTGAAGCCTGCGAGGCCCGGTATCACCATGTACAGTGTCCTGGTGGTCAGTACTGAAGCCTGCGAGGCCCGGTGTCACCATGTACAGTGTCCTGGTGGTCAGTACTGAAGCCTGCGAGGCCCGGTGTCACCATGTACAGTGTCCTGGTGGTCAGTACTGAAGCCTGCGAGGCCCGGTATCACCATGTACAGTGTCCTGGTGGTCAGTACTGAAGCCTGCGAGGCCCGGTATCACCATATACAGTGTCCTGGTGGTCAGTAATGTGAGGCCTGCGAGGCCCGGTATCACCATGTACAGTGTCCTGGTGGTCAGTACTGAAGCCTGCGAGGCCCGGTATCACCATGTACAGTGTCCTGGTGGTCAGTAATGTGAGGCCTGCGAGGCCCGGTGTCACCATGTACAGTGTCCTGGTGGTCAGTACTGAAGCCTGCGAGGCCCGGTGTCACCATGTACAGTGTCCTGGTGGTCAGTACTGAAGCCTGCGAGGCCCGGTGTCACCATGTACAGTGTCCTGGTGGTCAGTACTGAAGCCTGCGAGGCCCGGTGTCACCATGTACAGTGTCCTGGTGGTCAGTACTGAAGCCTGCGAGGCCCGGTATCACCATGTACAGTGTCCTGGTGGTCAGTACTGACACCTGCGAGGCCCGGTATCACCATGTACAGTGTCCTGGTGGTCAGTACTGAAGCCTGCGAGGCCCGGTATCACCATGTACAGTGTCCTGGTGGTCAGTACTGAAGCCTGCGAGGCCCGGTGTCACCATGTACAGTGTCCTGGTGGTCAGTACTGACGCCTGCGAGGCCCGGTATCACCATGTACAGTGTCCTGGTGGTCAGTACTGAAGCCTGCGAGGCCCGGTATCACCATGTACAGTGTCCTGGTGGTCAGTACTGAAGCCTGCGAGGCCCGGTGTCACCATGTACAGTGTCCTGGTGGTCAGTACTGAAGCCTGCGAGGCCCGGTGTCACCATGTACAGTGTCCTGGTGGTCAGTACTGAAGCCTGCGAGGCCCGGTATCACCATATACAGTGTCCTGGTGGTCAGTACTGAAGCCTGCGAGGCCCGGTATCACCATGTACAGTGTCCTGGTGGTCAGTACTGACGCCTGCGAGGCCCGGTATCACCATGTACAGTGTCCTGGTGGTCAGTACTGACGCCTGCGAGGCCCGGTATCACCATGTACAGTGTCCTGGTGGTCAGTACTGAAGCCTGCGAGGCCCGGTATCACCATGTACAGTGTCCTGGTGGTCAGTACTGAAGCCTGCGAGGCCCGGTGTCACCATGTACAGTGTCCTGGTGGTCAGTACTGAAGCCTGCGAGGCCCGGTGTCACCATGTACAGTGTCCTGGTGGTCAGTACTGAAGCCTGCGAGGCCCGGTATCACCATATACAGTGTCCTGGTGGTCAGTACTGAAGCCTGCGAGGCCCGGTATCACCATGTACAGTGTCCTGGTGGTCAGTACTGAAGCCTGCGAGGCCCGGTATCACCATATACAGTGTCCTGGTGGTCAGTACTGAAGCCTGCGAGGCCCGGTATCACCATATACAGTGTCCTGGTGGTCAGTAATGTGAGGCCTGTGAGGCCCGGTATCACCATGTACAGTGTCCTGGTGGTCAGTACTGAAGCCTGCGAGGCCCGGTATCACCATGTACAGTGTCCTGGTGGTCAGTACTGAAGCCTGCGAGGCCCGGTATCACCATGTACAGTGTCCTGGTGGTCAGTACTGAAGCCTGCGAGGCCCGGTATCACCATGTACAGTGTCCTGGTGGTCAGTACTGAAGCCTGCGAGGCCCGGTATCACCATGTACAGTGTCCTGGTGGTCAGTACTGAAGCCTGCGAGGCCCGGTATCACCATGTACAGTGTCCTGGTGGTCAGTACTGAAGCCTGCGAGGCCCGGTGTCACCATGTACAGTGTCCTGGTGGTCAGTACTGAAGCCTGCGAGGCCCGGTATCACCATGTACAGTGTCCTGGTGGTCAGTAATGTGAGGCCTGCGAGGCCCGGTGTCATCATGTACAGTGTCCTGGTGGTCAGTACTGAAGCCTGCGAGGCCCGGTATCACCATATACAGTGTCCTGGTGGTCAGTACTGAAGCCTGCAAGGCCCGGTGTCATGGTCAGTACTGAAGCCTGCGAGGCCCGGTATCACCATGTACAGTGTTCTGGTGGTCAGTACTGAAGCCTGCGAGGCCCGGTATCACCATGTACAGTGTTCTGGTGGTCAGTACTGAAGCCTGCGAGGCCCGGTGTCATGGTCAGTACTGAAGCCTGCGAGGCCCGGTGTCACCATATACAGTGTCCTGGTGGTCAGTACTGAAGCCTGCGAGGCCCGGTGCCCTGGTGGTCAGTACTGAAGCCTGCGAGGCCTGGTATCACCATGTACAATGTCCTGGTGGTCAGTACTGAAGCCTGCGAGGCCCGGTGTCACCATGTACAGTGTTCTGGTGGTCAGTACTGAAGCCTGTGAGGCCCGGTGTCATGGTCAGTACTGAAGCCTGCGAGGCCCAGTATCACCATGTACAGTGTCCCGGTGGTCAGTACTGAAGCCTGCGAGGCCCGGTGTCACCATGTACAGTGTCCTGGTGGTCAGTACTGAAGCCTGCGAGGCCCGGTATCACCATGTACAGTGTCCTGGTGGTCAGTACTGACGCCTGCGAGGCCCGGTATCACCATGTACAGTGTCCTGGTGGTCAGTACTGAAGCCTGCGAGGCCCGGTATCACCATGTACAGTGTCCTGGTGGTCAGTACTGAAGCCTGCGAGGCCCGGTATCACCATGTACAGTGTCCTGGTGGTCAGTACTGAAGCCTGCGAGGCCCGGTATCACCATGTACAGTGTCCTGGTGGTCAGTACTGAAGCCTGCGAGGCCCGGTATCACCATGTACAGTGTCCTGGTGGTCAGTACTGACGCCTGCGAGGCCCGGTATCACCATGTACAGTGTCCTGGTGGTCAGTACTGAAGCCTGCGAGGCCCGGTATCACCATGTACAGTGTCCTGGTGGTCAGTACAGCGCTCCAGTGTATTTCCTGTTGCCCTGCTTTTATAGTTTCTCATCTGGTCCTGTGCCTGGTTTGGTGTTCTGTCTTTAACGTTTGGAAGTTATATGGGATTACAGATTGTTCCCATTCCAGTTAGCTTTTATCAGTGGAACTCGGGTGGGCACTAAATCAGGTGGTATCTTTCAATTTGATCTCAAAATTTGCTGACTAGTTCTTTCTCAGATGTGAAAACAAAACCGGCTTGCATGGCTGTTGGACCCGTGGGACCAGGTGGGATATCTGCTCCCAGCGCCACTGCCTGCACGTGTGCAGCCAACATCTTTCCCAGCCATGGCAGGGAGCTGCAGCCATGACCGGGCCGAGCCAAGGTGTCACCCGGGGCATCCGCCGCTGCTTGCCGCTCCTATACGTTCTAAATCAGATGCATATCTGAAAGAATACGACTTTCTCCACACATGCTGAGGAGAAAGTGCACAACTTGGAGACCAACATGGAGCCGGCCGTGTGGCAAAAAGTCCCATTGAAACCTCCGTGTGGTTCGTCAGCGTCCTGGAATGTGCCAAAGCATCAGTATTTCCGCACTATTGCTCGACGGCCTCCACTTAATGCTAATCATACTTTTTTACCCCTCTCCTGTGCTGCAAGGCCAGAAAGGCCCCTACTGGAGGCAGATACTCTTATTTAAGAGTTGTACGTACCTCACTGACGTCTCTCTGAGAAATGAAGACGTTTTGGACAGCGTATATGCAAGTTATACTGACACGCTGGACACCAAGCCTGGGTTGGGTTGAAAGAAATTGAATTCACAAAAAGCTGATAAATGAAATGTTACAGGGTTTGTGGCACATGTTCTGGGCAACACTAGTATAATAACTACACACTGTGAAGCGGCGTTAGTTAAGTATTAGCAACCGCTGAGTTCATCCTGTGTAAAGCAAGACCTGCACCAATGTGAGTGTATCAATAGATGTTTTATAAATACTTATTAATACTGCAAATCATGAGTCATTCATGCACAAAGCTGCATCTCAATAGTGTGCCAATCACGTGCCTACACTTTCTGAAGGATCATAAGATCCTTTAGACTTTCACGAGCCTCAAGGTCCTGCTGGCCTTTCAGTCTCATGTGTAAATGCTTTGTAAGGCCTAGATACTCCTCAATGCTTACCTAACACCTAGTAACTACCCGAATTAATCCGGAACTGCAGTATTAATAAGTATTTATAAAACATTAATAACACACTAACCATTGGCACATGTCTTGCTTTAAAAATACTTTACAAATGCTTTACAAATACTTTACAAATGCGTTACAAATACTTTACAAATGCTTTAAAAATACTTTACAAATCCGTTACAAATACTTTACAAACGCTTTACAAATGTGTTACAAATACTTTACAAATGCTTTAAAAATACTTTGCAAATGCGTTACAAATACTTTACAAATGCTTTACAAATGCTTTAAAAATACTTTACAAATCCGTTACAAATACTTTACAAACGCTTTACAAATGTGTTACAAATACTTTACAAATGCTTTAAAAATACTTTGCAAATGCGTTACAAATACTTTACAAATGCGTTACAAATACTTTACAAATGCTTTAAAAATGCGTTACAAATACTTTACAAATGCGTTAGAAATACTTTATAAATGCTTTAAAAATGCGTTACAAATACTTTACAAATGCGTTAGAAATACTTTACAAATGCGTTAGAAATACTTTACAAATGATGAATTCAGTAGTTAGTAATAGTGAACCAGTGCTTCGTTTGTGTCGTTATAAAGTGTTACCATGTTTTGGTGTGTGCTGTGTTTTTAATCACAAACAGTGGTTGTAAGTTAACTTCCAGTACAGGGGAGGGAGGTCTGACCCCAGACTGAACGTTGTGCAAGAAGTCCCGGTTCAGACGAGTCCTGCTGCAAAGCCTCTTATACAACATTCCCTCAGTGGACGGCTGAGACCGGGTGGTACTACCGCAGCCTGGATAGCACCAGTTCAAGCTGACTTCACCTCCCCTCGGACGGATGTACCTCCGGCGACCGGCTGAGCCGGCCGGTCGCCGGAGGAGGTGCTGGTTGCGAGGAGGCCACGCATGTGAGCCGCCCATGAGGCGCAACGCCGACCCGAACCCCCACTTCTCACGCGAGACCCCTTATCCGGACGCACGCCATTAACTCGCGGCGTCGGCGTCGCCGCACCGAGTCGGCGCGGCTTCCGTAGGCGGGGCCACCGTGTTTCAGGGCGGGGCTTGCGGTGTCCCTTCGTGGCCACGCGGACGGTAAATCCGGCAGCGGGGGCGTCTGCCCAATCAGAAAGGAGGCGGATGAGTGTGCGACGCCGTGATTGGCTCGGAAGTTTGCCCCGGCCCCGTTCCCGGTATAAATAATAACAACTAAGGGTCCGGGACGTTCATGTCGAGACGCTCCTGCTCGTCCGCTCCCGCCGCGTCCGCATTCGCACGACGACGTTAGTCGCGCTTGAGGAAGTGGAGTTCGGGACTGCGCCGCCGCCGCCGCCGCCGCCGCCGCTGTGGAGAGTCGAGGCCAGCAGACAGACGTTGCATCATGTCGGTCGACAGCGTGTTCCGGACCCGGTCCCTCGGCGTGGCCGCCGTGGGGCTCCCCGATCAGTACGCGGACGGCAAGGCGGCCAAGGTGTGGCAGCTGTACATCGGGGACACGCAGGGCAGGACGGAGGAGTACCGGAGCTGGGTGGTGTCCCTGCTGAGGCAGCAGGGCGTGCGCGACGTGCTGGACGTGGCCTGCGGAACAGGGTAATGCCGCGCGGCAGCTGTCCGTCACACTAACTGACACGTCAGGCGGCCCCGCGCCGGGGTATCGGTTACCCCCCGCAGCGGGCTTTATTTCGGGTTGTGGTTTTGAACCAAAGAACACCGCCGGTTTCACCCACATTAGCTCCCCCCGCAGTTGCTCGAGTTTCCATTTATTTCGCCTTAGTCCAAATGGGGGGATTGCAGCGGTGTCTCTCGGCACGTGCAGGGGCAAATTTGGGTGGCTGAGAATGTTTTGCAGCGCGTGTTCACGCGGAGCTCCCTCACACGTCCCGTAGTCACGGGTGGAGGGAAAGTTGTGGCTTAGCACGAGGCCGCTTATCAGTAACGCTGCTCTGCTGGCACCGCCAGCACCACCGGCTACAGCACCCAAACTCAACATCAGTCTAACACCAACCCCACCCCCACCCCATGCGGCCTGCGCTCTTCCTAACCTTCTGCTGCCCCAAACTTCATCCACACGAGGTCCGGCTACCCCTCAGTGCAGGAGGAAGATGGTGTGGTGGATGGGTCGTGTTTAGATGGCGCCTCTCTAGCTGCAACAGCCACTCAAACGGCTTCGCCGCGATCACTGAACGCCTGACAGTCACACCCACGCACACTGGCGGCGCGTCACGCTGTCAGCCACGCACACTGGCGGCGCGTCAGCCACGCACACTGGCGGCGTATCAGCCACGCACACTGGCGGCGCGTCACGCTGTCAGCCACGCACACTGGCGGCGCGTCAGGCTGTCAGCCACGCACACTGGCGGCGCGTCACGCTGTCAGCCACGCACACTGGCGGCGTCAGGCTGTCAGCCACGCACACTGGCGGCGTGTCAGCCACGCACACTGGCGGCGCGTCACGCTGTCAGCCACGCACACTGGCGGCGCGTCAGGCTGTCAGCCACGCACACTGGCGGCGTGTCACGCTGTCAGCCACGCACACTGGCGGCGCGTCAGGCTGTCAGCCACGCACACTGGCGGCGTGTCACGCTGTCAGCCACGCACACTGGCGGCGCGTCAGCCACGCACACTGGCGGCGTATCAGCCACGCACCCTGGCGGCGCGTCAGGCTGTCAGCCACGCACACTGGCGGCGCGTCACGCTGTCAGCCACGCACACTGGCGGCGTGTCAGGCTGTCAGCCACGCACACTGGCGGCGCGTCAGCCACGCAAGGCACCAACCAGCTCATCAGGAGCAGTCGGGCGTTAAGCGTCTTGCTCAAGTACACATAGACATTTTTGCAAGGGGGAGCCGAGGATTGAAATGGCAACCCTCCCGTTACCGGACGACCCACTGCACCGCGTGAGCCACTGTCGCCCCCTTTGAGAAGCACGCTTCTGATCTCGTCCTTGTTGAGGTTTTGGAGTGTATAGCTACCTTGTGTATTTGGATGCTGGATTGATGTGACCTCGGCTCTTTGTGAACGTGTGTTACTCTGAGATTTGGTCACATAAGCTAACCATAGCTGGTCGTCAGGAGTATACCACGACCCAGATAGCACACACATTTGGGCCTAATCTGGGGCACTTTTGGTACGTAGGGCTCAGTTACGGCACTGACAACTGTTTTGTGGGCCAGATGTGGCCCAAATGTCATAAGCCGGGCCTGACTTGGGTTACGGCAAGTGTTATGTGGGCCAGACATGGCCCAAACGTAATGAACCGGGCTTGACTTGGGTTACAGCACATACTGGCCCAAATTTAATGTGGGCTGTGGCTGAGTTGAGGCAGCCACACTCACCCTGAGTCAACGCCGTCATTCAAGGCCAAATGTGGGCTGTAAGATAACTGCAGGTGTGGGCCATATTTGGGCCAAAGACTCTTTGCTATCTGGGAAGGCTGCTTTTTGCAAGTTTTAAATCCGCTGCTGCATCTTTGAAGGTATGCACATGATCCCCGAGGATCTCCGTAGTCCCGCCGGTGGAGTAAAATGTTAAGCCGGGGTGAAACAAGTGTTTGAATGCAGTATTTTGACAGCCTGTGCGGTGTGCAAGTGCAGCCAAGAGCGCCATCTTTGACCTCAAAATCACCAGCGCAGGCCAAGGTCACACATGTGGCTAACATCAGAATGCACAATATTGCCACGCATTCCACATGCTTAACAAAGATGAGACGAGAGACGCCGTTGTCAAATACCACCTTGTGCCTGTTCGTAGGGGAATTACAAAATATGACACCCAGTAACTTCTAACTAGCGGCTGGTCTCAGCAGTGAATAGGTGTAGAGACAGAAACAGTGTTGTGTGAAACTGACTTCTGTCAGCTGTTAACAGTCACTACATTAAAGGTGTAGTCTGTAATTTGTAATATTAAAAATGGCCTGTTTGATACCTTTCCCTGCTGGCATCATTGCAGCAGCAGCCATTCAGTGTATTAGCATGTGTGACCCGTCCTTTATTTGCTGTTTTTCACACCCAGGATGTGTTGAGTCTGCCGCAGAAGTAAAGGAGGAAGAAGGAACTTGCGTTTTGAGTGCAGAAGGGCAAGTGATAGGCGCGAAAATACAAAGCTCAACATAATCCAACTTTTAGCGAGGCTTAATAAGGCTGTAAATGTTTGATATGGCTCGACGTGTTGCTCAGTATTACCATGTCCTCTGACATTGTCGATCAGACTTCATCCTCCAAAATTGGCTAACTACAACTGGATGATCTTTGCAATGCACTTGTACTGCTATACCGCGCAGTCAAGCAAACCTTGCCAGCGTTGCCAAAATGTGGGACCATGGAATATTGTGACCCACATGTGAACATTTTCTGTGCGTTCAGGATCACGTTCGTTTCAGATGGAACTGTGGTGGTCCCCCAAATGTTGCCAAATCCACCAACGGTGAAGAAATTAAGGATTACCGATTTAAGGTTGATTATGATTAATACCAAGCATCAGTAAAGTGTGTCAGTGTATTTGCTGCCATTTCAACAAAGCAAATATTGGCCATTATATGGCTGTATTACACTGATGAGCCAAAACATTATGACACCTGCCTAATATGCCGTTGGTCCTCCATGTGCAGCCAAAACAATGCCGAACCGCAGAGGCATGGACTCTATGAGACCCCCGAAGGTGTCCTGTGGAATCTGGCACCAAAACATTAACAGCAGATCCTTCAAGTCCTGTAAGTTGTGAGGTGGAGCCACCGTGGATCAGACTTGTCGGTCCACCTCATCTCAAAGATGCTCAGTTGGACTGAGATCTGGAGAATTCAGGGCAACATCTTGAACACTTCATCATGTTCCTCAAACCATTCCCGAACAATGTGTGCAGTATGGCAGGGTGCATTATCCTGCTGAAAGAGGCCACTACCATCAGGGAATGCTGTTGCCATGAAGGGGCGTACCTGGTCTGCAGTGATGTTTAGGTGGCATGTGTCAAATTGATGTCCACATGAACGGCCGGACCCAGGGTTTCCCAGCAGAGCATTGCCCAGAGCATCACACTCCCTCCACCGGCTTGTCGTCTTCCCACGGTGAATCCAGGTGCCTTCACTCCCCCGGGTAAACGGTGTACACATACACTGCCATCCACGTGATCTAAAAGAGATCAGGACTCATCAGACCAGGTGACCTTCTTCCACTGCTCCAAGGTTGAGTTCCGACACTCGCCGGCCCACTGTAGGCATTTTCCATGGTACACAGGGGTCATCATGGGCACTCTGACCGGTCTGTGGCTACACAGTCCCATAGGCAGCAGGGTGCGATACACTGTGTTGTGACACATTCCTGCCGTGACATCATTAAAATGTTCTGTGACTTGTGCCACCGTAGACCTTCTGTCGGTTCGGACCAGACAGGACAGCCTTTGTTGCCCTCGCGCATCAACGATCCTTGAGCGCCCGACAGACACCCTGTTGCTGGTTTGTGGTTTGTCCCTCCTCGGACCACTGTCAGGAGGTACTCAACGTTGCTGACCGGGAACACCCCACAAGCCTTGCCGTTTCAGACATGCTCTGACCCGCTCGTCTGGCCATCACAGGGTGGCCCTTCTCAAAGTCTCTCGGGACTTTACTGCTGTTCAAGTCCCCTGCATCCAACACGGTGACTAGCAAACCGATTGCTCACTCACCATCTAGTCTACCCCGGCCTTGGCATGTGCCCTTGTTTGTAGATGACCAGCGTTATTCCGTTCAGCTGTGGGCGGTCATAATGTTGTGGCTCATCAGGTATGTCGCTAACTAGTATGCAAAACGTACCACTATCAGAGAAATATGAAGACTGCTAAATGCTACCGATTCCCACCACTCTCAGAAATCTAGGCAAGGCTAACCAAATAATGCTGTCTAGCTTCAACACCACTACACTACCTGGCCGATCACTTGCTGTGCTACGGGAAAATCAGAAATTACACAACAAAACTAATATGGTATGGCGGTAACGGAAATGTACACTAACAAATATTTCAAAATAGATACGTCCTAGCTAGATTAGTGTATACTGCTGTGCCTCACTCGGCACGGTAAAGGTCTTCTGACAGTTCTGCACACTGCTAGAAAGTTACCTATTGGTGAAAACACTAACCAGGGGAAAAGGGACTGCTAATTATTCTCAGCTGAAGAATTAATTAACCCACTGAAGTGTAATGAGCCAGGATGTAACCAACTGCAAATAACCAATCTAACAGCAAAATAACCCATGGAAAGGAGTGCTAGTTAGCTATATATACATGTCATGAGGATGATGATGATGATTATATATATTATATATGTTTTATAAATGAAAACATGGGGGGGAGGGAAGTAAGTTCTCTGATTCTTTACTCGCTGCCATGCAACGTAGCGTGAAATAACAACAGAAGCGTCCCTGTCTAATAGCACGTGCAGCGTGTTCCTGCAACAGAACGTATACTAGTCCCTTATTCCCCTGTAGGCTGTACACTACCCTCCTCCCTCTCATTTAACTAGCGCATCAACCTTTTATTTATTTTGTTTTTATGGGGCCCTGTACTTTAAAAGAAGCCCCCAGACGAAGTAGTTTACCCTTAACATACAATTACCTACTTACTAATAAGACCCATGTAGAACTCAGGTCTATGGGGAGGTCTTCTCTGCCTCTCTATTAGATATTGGAAATAAAATAATAATCCAGTGAGTCAAGGGAATTCTGTATGAGACACAGTACAAGCCTGTTTCATGCCATACGCATCATCAGCTGCTTTAGCTTTATTGACTCACTGGATTATTTTGCTCCTTATTTGTTGAGCACTTTCCCTACTTTTGAGTGTTTCTTTTAACAACGCTATATATATATATGTGTGTGTGTGTGTGTGTGTGTGTGGATGTAGATATAGATGTATAGATATAAAACTTCTCTGCCTCTGTGGGTGATATATATATATATATATACACACACACACACACACACACACACACACACATATATATATATATATGTATTATCCTTACCTAAATCTGACAGTGCAGAAAAAGGCAACAGTACACACTCCCATATGAATATTGAAACATACCTCAGTGACTTGACACCCACATGTGTAGCGATTTGTCCTCATGTACAACCGCTGCAGGCTTTGACTGCTGTTAACCAGTGAGTGACTTAACTTCCTGCTTTCAGCTGTCTCCAGAAATTCCTGCCTTACTTAGAAATGCTTAAGTACTTTTGCCATTAAAGCCCCAAGCATGCACTCTAATGCTGCACTGTAATGCTGCATTCTAATGCTGCACTCTAATGCTGCACTCTAATGTTGCACTCTAATGCTGCACTCTAATGCTGCAGTCTAGTTTTCCATCTGTGCTGCTCTGCCTTCACTTCTGGTTCAGAATACCCGAACACCTTCCCTGTTCATACCTTTTGTCTTTATACCTTGTGTTTTCCCGTGTTTCCACCACCGTGTTGCCCGTATCACCGTGATCTTAAGAGAACCCGCAGTGCAGCATGGCTCGATCAGAGCAGCAGGCCCAGTCTCAGACTTGCACCGACTAATACTTGTGGGACTGCCAGTTGTTTGATCAAATTCCTGTCCACTCTTGGCTGCCCTAAAATATGCTCCCCCCCAAAATTCTATAATCCTAATCCTTTGTCATTCGCCGCTACCAATGCTATTGGGCATCTGGGTGGTGTAGCGGTCTATTCCGTTGCCTACCAACACATGGCTCGCCAGTTTGAATCCCCACGTTACCTCCGGCTTGGTCGGGCATCCCTACAGACACCTGTCTGCAGGTGGGAAGCCGGATGTGGGTGTGTGTCCTACTCACTGTACTAGCGCCTCTTCTGGTCAAACAGGCTGCCTGTTTGGCGGGGGAGGGGGAACTGGGGGGGAATAGCGTGATCCTCCCACGTGCTGCGTCCCCCTGGTGAAACTCCTCACTGTCAGGTGAAAAGAAGCGGCTGGCGACTCCACATGTATGGGAGGAGGCATGTGGTAGTCTGCAGCCCTCCCTGGATCAGCAGAGGGGGTGGAGCAGCAACCAGGACGGCTCGGAAGAGAGGGGCAATTGGCCAAATACAATTGGGGAGAAAAAGGGGGGCAAAAATTACATTTAAAAAAAACCAATGCTACTGTGACGGTTCCTGTCAAGTATTAAATTCTTTTCCAGCAGCCTGCTCTCGACTAATGCTACAGCTAACACCCGGGCTTGCCAACGTGTGCATCTGCTATGGGCAAGACTCATAGAATGCCCTGGCAGAAACTGCCGAGGTCTAACTGGGCCTGTACACAGAATCTGCTGAGGTCTAACTGGGCCTGTACACAGAATCTGCTGAGGTCTAACTGGGCTTGTACGCTGAGGTGTAACTGGGCCTGTACACAGAATCTGCTGAGGTGTAACTGGGCCTGTACACAGAATCTGCCGAGGTGTAACTGGGCCTGTACACAGAATCTGCCGAGGTCTAACTGGGCCTGTACACAGAATCTGCCGAGGTGTAACTGGGCCTGTACACAGAATCTGCCGAGGTCTAACTGGGCCTGTACACAGAATCGGCTGAGGTGTAACTGGGCCTGTAAACAGAATCTGCTGAGGTCTAACTGGGCCTGTACACAGAGTCTGCTGATATGTAACTGGGCCTGTGCACAGAATCTGCTGAGGTCTAACTGGGCCTGTACACAGAATCTGCTGAGGTGTAACTGGGCCTGTACACAGAATCTGCTGAGGTGTAACTGGGCCTGTACACAGGAGTCACCCAGGGTCCTCATCTTCCCAGTATGTATGTTTTGAGGAAATGGTAAAACATCAAGGGTTGCGTCCCACAATGATCCAACATAGTTTGCATCCATTTCCTGCAGTTCTACAAAACTAAGTATTTCCCTCTCTACACTTTACAATTCTTCCACTAACCCCCCCCCCTTTTTTTTTTTTGACACCGACACTTCTTCTGTCAGTATCTTTGCTCCACGGCCACATTTGTATTGCTTGAAAGAGCTTCTCATCCCTGTAACAGCTGTAAAGTGTGTCTTGTATGCACTCCTGAAGCTCCCTGTAGGCTAAGATATCTAGCCTAAAATGTGACTCTGCCTGAGCGCTGACCCTGTCTGTTAAACCGCTTCTCCCAAGGTGCATTTCTTCCCTATTCATATAGTCACGGCCACTGACCTCACCGCCATGTCTGTACGATTGGGTTGGAGTGACACTTGGGTAGGTTGGTTGGTGCACCCGCCTGCTGCTGCACATTTAGTGTTTCTTCAGGCAGGTGGTAGGTGTCCACAGAGCCCCTTGTAATAAACACCGCACTACTAACACGACCGCATCTCTGGTGAGTGAGCCAACCAGCCTCGCTGCTTTCCCTGTTCCTGGTATTCCTGCTGGTGTTCCTGGTATTCCTGCTGGTGTTCCTGGTATTCCTGCTGGTGTTCCTGGTATTCCTGGTATTACTGCTGGTATTCCTGCTGGTATTCCTGGTATTACTGCTGGTGTTCCTGGTGTTACTGCTGGTATTCCTGGCATTACTGCTGGTGTTCCTGGTATTACTGCTGGTCTTCCTGGTATTCCTGCTGGTATTCCTGGTATTACTGCTGGTATTGCTGGTATTCCTGCTGGTATTCCTGGTATTACTGCTGATGTTCCTGGTATTACTGCTGGTGTTCCTGGTATTACTGCTGGTATTCCTGGCATTACTGCTGGTGTTCCTGGTATTACTGCTGGTATTCCTGGTATTCCTGCTGGTATTCCTGGTATTCATGCTGGTGTTCCTGGTATTCCTGCTGGTATTCCTGGTATTACTGCTGGTGTTCCTGGAATTACTGCTGGTGTTCCTGGAATTACTGCTGGTATTACTGCTGGTGGGAGAGGCACCAGTACACCATAACAAGTAGCATGCCAGTGAGTACCAGCCCAGTTCCAAACTAAAACTTAAACATGAAATCAATAATTTTGATTCTTTTCCAACAAGTCTACTACAACTATTACTACTAGTAGTAGTATCATTACATATAGTAGAGTATTATTACATATAGTATGGTAGTAGTAGTATTATTGTTTTGATACTTAATAATTAATTAATACTTAACAATTTCGTAGTAGTTCTATTTTCCAACAAGTCTACTACAACAGTTACTAGTAGTAGTAGTATTATTACATATAGTACAGTATTATTACATATATTAAAGTAGTAGTAGCAGTAGTAGGATTTTGATAATAATTAATTAGTAATGAATACTTGATAATTTAGTGGTAGTATTATGTTCCAGCAAGTCTAATGTTGGAACATAATACTACTTTGTTTGGTTTTTGAGCCCTTTGCAGCAGCTCTTTTACAGAACGCTGCACGTAAACCCTCCCAGACGGAGCAGTAAGAGGAGTGAAACCACAGGAGGTCAATCAGTTCATCTGGACACAACGATTACTGAGAGAAACTTTCTCTTCAGTCTCACCTGACCGCAGGTATCTCCACCCTTATGAACAATGTCCCCCTCTTACAATGCTGTGATCGCAACTATTCCCCAGCCCTCTGTGAATAGTACACATGGCCACGATAAGTCCAGTTAACGGTCGCGGTAATTTGCATTTGAAACTGGTCGTTGGTTTGGGTCGTTATGCCACTGTATTGTTTATAAGGGTGGGACACCTGCGGTCAGATGAGGTCACTTAGGGCCCTGAGCGTCTGTGACCCACACCGTCGGCACCAGTCGGACCCCTGTCGGACCCCTGTCAGCAGCTTTTCAGCCAATTCAGCATGTTGAATCGGCTGAGCCCGTCGGTGAAAGAGATCCCTCTGATTGGCTGTTCAGTGTAGTGAATCAGTGCAGAACATACATGCTAGTTGGCTGTTGGCTGTAGTCTTGGCGATGTGTTCAAGTGTTACTTTTTGGCCCAGATGGCAGGCGACATGAGGCGATGCAACGGTCGGCCTTTGTTACGGGTTTGGTGTGTCTGGGACCGTAGATGATGATGAAACATATCTGTCAATACACGTTGTGTCCAGATGAACTGATTCAGCTCTGTGGTTTCCTTACCTGGACTATTGGGCATGCATCAAGATGGTTCCAATCACAGCATTGTAGGACAGTGACAGATGTACTCTTAGCCCCCACCTCCCGGTTCAGGGATGGTCGTTTCCTCTTCACATAGTTGCCCTCTTTGACTCCTCGTTCAAACCAGCGTTCCTCCCGATCAAGGATGTGCACATCCTCATCCTGGAAAGAGTGGCCACTGGCCTGTAGATGGTTTCAAACTGCCTGTAGATGTTCACTGGCCTGTAGGTGGTGTAGATGGCCTGTAGATGGTTCCTCTCAATACAAGTTGTGCCCAGATGAACTGATTCAGCCTTCTGTGATTTCCCTACCTGGATCACTGAGCATGCGTCAAGACAAGGGGGGTGAAAACACAGAGTTGCAGGAGACTTACTCCACCAACTTCATGTTTCCACTATAATCAGTAGTGTTGAAATGTTATGAAAAACATCCCATTCTAAAATGTTATTTAAAAGCTTTGAAGCAGCAGTTACAAATGGCCTTTGTTACATCACTTTTTGCAATGTTATGCTCAGACAAAGCTCATGCAACCTGTAAAAGTGGTATTCTCTTCTTGTATTTATAATGAGTAATGATACAGGAGGAACACCGGTTAAGATAGGGCCATCCATCATCCAAGCTGCTTATCCCAATTGGGGTCACAGGGATGCTGGAGCCTATCCCAGCAATCACAGGGCGGCAGGCGAGGAGACACCCTGGACAGGCCACCAGTCCATCACAGGGCCAAGACAGGGCCACTGTGTGCTAAATATGCATTTATTACTCAAAAAACCTGACCCAAATCAATGGGTATCCCGTCCATAGGCATAGAGGATGCTGGATGAAGTAGTTAGCATGCTGTTCCCTAGTTGGCGGCATGGTGGCGCAGTGGTTAGCGCAGTCGCCTCACAACAAGAAGGTCCTGGGTTCGAGCCCCAGGGTAGTCCAACCCTTGGGGGTCGTCCCGGGTCGTCCTCTCTGTGGGGTTTGCATGATCTGCGCGTGTCTGCGTGGGTTTCCTCCGGGGGCCCCGGTTTCCTCCCACAGTCCAAAGACTTGTAGGTCAGGTGAATCAGCCGTACTACATTGTCCCTAGGTGTGAATGTGTTTGCGTGTGATGGCCTGGCGGCCTGTCCAGGGTGTCTCCCCACCTGCTGCCCAATGACTGCTGGGATAGGCTCCAGCATCCTGCGACCCTGAGAGCAGGATAAGAGGTTTGGATAATGGGTGGATGGATGGATGGATGTTCCTTAGTTCCGTTTGCCTCAGTTGTTAGCGTGCTTATTTTTTTCCTCACCCACATCAAGACTATAACCTGACGTGGGCAGATCATTGTGTTTTCCCAATTCAGCCCAGCGTTCAGCTGAACTCACTACAATATGTATAATAATAATAATAATAATAATAATAATAATAAGGGACACTCATGCTGATGTCCAACATTCAGTAATAAATGTAGACAATACACGTAACACTGAACACTACTACTACTACTACTACTACTACTACTACTTTCAGGCTGCTGCCGTTAGGGGGCGCCACAGCGGATCATCCGTTTCCATCTCTTCCTGTCCTCTGCATCTTCCTCCGTGACACCAGCCACCTGCATGTCCTCCCTCACCACATACATACACCTCCTCTTTGGCCTCCCTCTTCTCCTCTTCCCTGGCAGCTCCATATTCAGCATCCTTCTCCCAGTATACCCAGTATCTCTCCTCCACACATGTCCAAACCATCTCAATCTTGTCTCTCTTGCTTTGTCTCCAAACCGTCCAACCTGAGCTGTCCCTCTAATATACTCATTCCTAATCCTGTCCTTCTTCATCAATCCCAATGAAAATCTTATCATCTTCATCTCTGCCACCTCCAGCTCCACCTCCTGTCTTTTCATCAGTGCCACTGTCTCCAAACCATATAACATAGCTGGTCTCACTACCATCTTGTAAACCTTCCCTTTAACTCTTGCTGGTACCATTCTGTCACACATCACTCCTGATACTCTTCTCCACCCACTCCACCCTGCCTGCACTCTCTTCTCCACCTCTCTCCTACACTCCCCAATACTTTGGACAGTTGACCCCAAGTATTTAAACCTCATAACACTGAACAATTTGTTAGAAACCATTTTCACTTCAGTGGACAAAAAATAAAATAAAGAAACAGGATGTTTGGGATACTCAACATAAAAAGTGGTAGCATTTAGCGGTAATGTTTGACTAAATTATTTAGCATTACAAGCTGGACCCAGCAGGCCTCACACTGGGAGGTACTAGTTTGGCTTGAACGTTCATGTGCCTGTCAACCGAAGTGACTGCTGCCAAAAATCCCTTTTTACAATACAAGTTCACCGAATCTTTGGTGATTCTGAACTAAACCATAACGGACCAGTGAAATGTCACGCAGCATCTGAACAAGTGTAAAAAGAACTTAAGAGCTCTGGTCCCCGGTAAACACATGGCATCTCATCATGGAAACTTCTCTTTGTTCCAAACTGTTTTGTACAGACGGGTAATAATCATTTCCGGTCCAATACAAAAGTACTTTACTTTGCTGTCCCTTTTGGTTGATTCTGCAATCGTTCACATTTTAGAAGCGAAGTGGTGAAACCTGAAGCCACTGGCCACTAGGAGTCAGTGGTAGAACAAGGAGGTAGTGAGGAGTGGCCCTACTATTTTAGTTCTCTGAAAGCAACTGTCATAAGATCCAGTGACACCTTATGCAAGACCCTAAGAAGATCTGTCTCTCTCTCTCTGTCTCTCTCTCTCTGTCTGTCTCTGTCTCTCTCTCTCACACTCTCTCTCTCCATCTGTCTGTCTCTTTCTCTCTCTCTCTTCTTGTCTGTCTGTCTGTCTCTCTCTCTGTCTCTCAGTTCAATTCAACGATACTTTATTGGCATGACTGCATTAATTACAATGTTGCCAAAACAAAGAGGTCAACAGAGAAACAAAACAAAACAAAAACAAAACAAAACAAAAACAAAGGAAAAAGGACATTTAGAA
The DNA here is from genome assembly GCF_029633865.1 of Lampris incognitus. NCBI lineage: Eukaryota > Metazoa > Chordata > Actinopteri > Lampriformes > Lampridae > Lampris > Lampris incognitus. The sequence goes on from NC_079226.1 coordinate 43,727,730, forward strand.
TCTGATTTTCAAATGTCTCCTGGTATTTTCTCTTGTGTTCTGGAATTTCTCACAATTTAGCAGGAAGTGCATATCTGTCTCGACCTCACCGTACAGTCACCACATATTCTTTACTCTTTTGGTAGCCAAGATTTTTGTGTGTCTGCCCTTTTCAGTGCTAGACTATGGTCAGTGAGCCTGTACTTGGTAAGGATGTGTCTCTGCTGACTGTCTCTGACAGTGGACAGTCAGCCAGTTTGTCTTCTCTTTTTAGGGCCCGGTAACATTCTCATTTGTGTTGTCATTTGGTTTCTGTGTCCCAGTGTTCCACATATGAGTTGTTGCATTGTGTGATGGTGTGGTTTACTCTAGTCTGTGGTTGGTTAGCAGTGCTGGTCTGAAACTCATCTGTGTCAGTGGTTACGGGGTCAGTTAGTTTCACAACCAGCTGACTGAGGGGACTCTTTCTTAGCTCTGTGGACTGCTTTAAACTGCAGTGTGTGGTGGGGACTTGATTTAAGGTGCATCCAGGATGTAAGTGATCTGTTTGGATATTTATTATCAATGGGAAACGGCCTAATTCTGCCCTGCATGCATCTGTTGGTGTTTTCCTTTGTACATTTAGCAATCTTCAACAGAATTCTGCTTGCAGGGCTTCTATTGGATGTTTGTCCCATCTAGTGTAGTCTTGCTGGCTGAGTGGACCCCATACTTCACTTTCATATACTGCAATGGGCAGGATGACACTGTCAAAGATTTTGGACCAGATTTTAATTGGGTTGTCTGTTTTATAGAATTTTCTTTTTGTTGCATAGAAAGCTCTTCGGGCTTTCACATTAAGTGCATGCACTGCCAGACCAAAGCCTCCCGAGGCACTGACCCTCAGTCCCAGGTCATCATAATTTAATGTGTGCTCTAGGGCGGTGTTACCTAGAGTAAATAAGTGTCTACTTTCCTGACACCTGGGCATCTTCTGAAAGATCATAATGTTTGTCTTTTTTAAGTTTACTGCCAGGGCCCAGTTCTGACAGTATTCCTCTAGCAGATCCAGATGCTGCTGTAGACCCTGTTCTGTGGGTGACAGCAGCACCAGTTCATCTGCATAGAGCAAAAATTTAACTTCTGTGTTGCTTAGGGTGAGGCCAGGGGCTGCAGATTGTTCCAGTAACACCGCTAACTCATTGATGTAGATATTGAACAGAGTTGGACTCAAACTGCAGCCCTGTCTCACCCCTCGCCCTTGAGTGAAGTAGTCTGTTCTTTTGCCACCAGGTTTACTCCGCACTTATTTTCCAAATATATAGATTTGATTATGTCAAATACTTCACCCCCTACGCCACTTTGGATGATTTTATGATATAAGCCATCGTGCCAGATAGAATCAAATGCTTTCTTAAAATCAATGAAGTATGCAAATAGGTTTCCTTTATTTTTTGGTGAACATGTTGATTAATTAGGGTGTGTAGGGTGTAGATGTGATCTGTAGTGCCGTGATTTGGTAGAAAGCCAATCTGACTCTTGCTCAAGACACTGCTCGGTAAGGACGGCCAGTATTCGGGCTTTAATAATACAGCAGAAGACCTTCCCCAGGTTACTGCTCACACAGATGCCTCGGTAGTTATTGGGGTCACATTTATTTCCACACCTGTATATTGGGGGTATAAGCCCCCTATTCCAGGTGTCAGGAAAGCAGCCAGCTTGTAGAACCAGGTCCATCCTGATGCTGTCAGGGCCACAGGCTTTTTTTAGTTTGAGACTTTGGAGTTTGTCTGTTAGTTCTTCTAGTGACATTCGGTAGTCAGTTGGGTTCTGATTGTTTTTATAGTTGAGGCCAGTATTTCCAGCTTTTCTTTTAGTATATGGTTTTGTTCAGATGAGATGCCTTCTGGCAGTATTTCTCTGTATAGAAAAGAAATACTCTCTCTGTCTCTGTATCTGTCTCTCTCTGTCTCTCGCTGTCCTCTCGCTCTCTCTGTCTCTCGCTGTCCTCTCTCTGTCTCTGTCTCTCTCTGTCTCTGTCTCTCGCTCTCTCTGTCTCTCGCTGTCCTCTCGCTCTCTCTGTCTCTCTCTGTCTCTGTCTCTCACTCTCTCTGTCTCTCGCTGTCCTCTCTCTGTCTCTGTCTCTCTCTGTCTCTGTCTCTCGCTCTCTCTGTCTCTGTCTCTCGCTGTCCTCTCGCTCTCTCTGTCTCTCTCTGTCTCTGTCTCTCGCTCTCTCTGTCTCTGTCTCTCTCTGTCTCTCGCTGTCCTCTCGCTGTCCTCTGTCTCTGTCTCTCGCTCTCTCTGTCTCTGTCTCTCTCTGTCTCTCTCTGTCTCTGTCTCTCGCTCTCTCTGTCTCTCGCTGTCCTCTCTCTGTCTCTGTCTCTCGCTCTCTCTGTCTGTCTCTGTCTCTCGCTCTCTCTGTCTCCCTCTCTCTCCCTCTCTATGGGTCTCTCTCTTGCTCTCTCTCTCTCTCTGAAAATATTGAGCTCCAGTTCATGGTAAGGGAGAAGGGTTTCACTCATTTAATTTTTTTCCCTTTTCAGTGTTTCTAGTCCGAAGTAGAAGATTTGGTACAGATTTACAGCTCAGTAAAGAGCAAGTTCAGTTCATCCGAGGTGTGAGGCACAACCAATAAAAGATTAAGGAAGCAAGCAGTCGAATAAAGGCTAATTACATATGTTTAAAACCCAGGTCTTACTTTCATAGTCTTTGCCATCATGCTTATAAGTTATGATATCATTTTGCTTCATTGTGCAGATTTAGGACAGGGAACACTGCTGGACACAGCTTTACAATGCTGTCTTATGGGGCAACTGAACATGAGCCGTACACCAGTGCCAACAACAACAACAACAACAATAACGACAATGACACCAACAACAACACCAACAACGACAACAACAGTGACAATGACAACGACGACAACTACAACTGTTGCCTCAGTTAGACTGTATATATGATTTCCCATTATCTTTTTTTATTTCATTTTTTTATTTTTCCTCCCCAATTAATTATACTTGGCCAATTACCCCACTCTTCCGAGTCATCCCGGTTGCTGCTCCACCCCCTCTGCCGATCCGGGGAGGGTTGCAGACTACCACATGCCTCCTCCGATAGACGTGGAGTCGCCAGCCGCTTCTTTTCACCTGACAGTGAGGAGTTTCACCAGGGAGACGTAGTGTGTGGGACGCTACCCCCCCCCAATCCCCCCCACACGAACAGGTGCACTGACCAACCAGAGGAGACGTTAGTGCAGCGACCAGGACACATACCCACATCCAGCTTCCCACCCACAGACACAGCCAATTGTGTCTGTAGGGACGCCCAACCAAGCCGGAGGTAACACTCGGATTCGAACCGGTGATCTCCGTGTTGGTAGGCAATAGAATAGACCACTATGCTACCCGGACACCCGATTTCCCATTATCTTTGGCTTCTAAATTGCACTAGCCAGGTAGATTATCATTGAGTAGTACTGCCTATAAGCTGGTCATTTGTGCATGAGCCAGGAAGTAGCTCAGCAGTTCGATCAAGCATTCATAATATTGGACATTTCAGGTAATAGCTTCAAACTGGCCCGTTCATCTTCTCTTTCACCTCCAAACGTGGTTTAGATAATTGCTTTAGACTGGACTTGTTGAACCATGTCCTACACTTGTGTTCCACTGCCCATAAGCTGTCACGGTAGAGCTGTGTCTAGCACCGAGCCTGTGCTGAAGATCTCTAACATGAGGCCGGTAAAACAGTGTCATAACCAACATGCACAATACCAAAAACTATGAAAATGAAATGTAGATTGTCAAAAAAGTGTTATTATCCTTCAAGTCATGCTGGTTTACCATGCTGCATACATGACCCGCTGAGCTCCGTATCTCACGCCTGATAAACCTGAATTGTTTTGTAGAGTTGACTCCATTATGTTGGTTGAGGAGGGATTCAAGATGGTGAGTGTGGATGCCAGTGACAAAATGCTCAAGTATGCGCTGAAGGCAAGGTGGGAGAAGAGAAAAGAACCAGCCTTCGACCAATGGGGTATGGGTTTTTCATTTGTTTCACTTGAAATGCCATTCATGAATGTCTCAATACACTTGAGTTGTACATATTGTTTTTTCCCCTCCATTGAATCGTATGTAAAGTTATTCAGCTGCATGCCAGGTCACTTCTCTTAAAGTTGTCCTTTTGAGACGTGAGTAAGAGAAAACAGTGTTGGATTTACAGAAAGATCATAACCACCCAAAATTGTTCTCATACATGTGCCTCGAATGTTGAATGGTACTCGCTTGTATGTAAATGGATACGGCATTGAACCTTCATACAGCATAGCTAACACCTCCAAAAACACGACTGTTGATTTTGAGTGTTCCATGCAATAAATAAACACATAAACAAACAAATAACTGATCAGGTGCCGCCTATACATCCAGACTTACTGCTGAAAAAAGAATCTGAAATGAAAGATAAAAAGGTTTGGAAATGTATATTGGAGTCAAACAGAAGTATTGATGCGTGTGTGCGTGTGTGTGTGTGTGTGTGTGTGTGTGTGTGTGTGTGTGTGTGTGTGTGTGTGTGTGTGTGTAAAATCTCTCGCCCCGTTTCAGGTGGTGTGTTTCTTCCTCATGCTCGGGTCCTCTACCAGAGGCCTGGGAGTTTGAGGGTTCTGTGCAGTGTCTTAGCTGCTCCACACTCTTCAGGATAGAGACCTCAGATGTTGTTCCTGGGATCTGCTGGAGCCACTTTCCCAGTTTGGGGTCACAGCCCATAGTGGTCCTGTTACCACTGGGGCTACTGTGGATTTCACCTTCCACGTCCGATCTAGTTCTTCCCTCAGCCCTTGGTATTTCTCTAGCTTCTCATGCTCTTTCTTCCTGCTGTTGCCGTTGCTTGGGATTGCTACATCGATCACTACTGCTGTCTTCTGTTCCTTGTCGACCACCACAATGTCTGGTTGGTTAGCCAGCACCCGCTTGTCAGTCTGGAACTTGGAAGTCCTGCAGGATCTTGGCTCTGCCATTCTCAACCACCTTTGGTGGTGTCTCCCATTTGGACTTGGGTACTTCCAGTCTGTATTCTGTACAGATGTTCCTGTACACTATCCCAGCCACTTGTTATGCCTTTCAGTGTACGCTTTCCTAGCTAGCATTTTATATCCTGCTACTAAGTGCTGGACTGTCTCAGGGGCATCTTTGCACTGCCTCCATCTTGGGTCTTGTCTGGTGTGGTAGACCCCTGCCTCAGTCTGGTCCTGAGTGCCTGTTCCTGTGCAGAGTCTCTGTGCTGGTCTTCAGTCCAGCCTTTTCTAGCCACTGGTAGGATTTCTCGACATCAGCCACATCTTCCATCCAATGGTACATCCCATGGAGGGGCTTAGTTTTCCATGACACCTCCTCTTTTTCTTCCTCCTCAGTCTCTGCTGCCTGAGGTACTCACTCAGCTGCTTGTCCTGGGGGGCTATCCTTCTGATATACTCATGGATTTTCCTTGTTTGATCCTGGATAGAGGCTCTGACAATCATTAACCCTTGGCCCCCATCTTTTTACTTATCGTGCTGGACTTCAGGTGAAACCTTTGTGCATTGTGAGGAGTGTCCATGTCCTGATACGTATCTGTGGCCTTTACCGCCTCCTTTGGCCAGCTTATTATTCCTGCTGGGTGTCTGATGACTGGTAGGGCATATGTGTTGATGGCTTGGATCTTATTCTTCCCATTCCCATCACATAAATCTGCTACCTACTGAATCTGTTGCTGACTATGATGCTGAATTAAGGAAACCAGCACAAGATTGTCGTTATGGAGAGAAACTTGGCTCAGATGTTACAAGACAGGCTGGTACGTGGAATAAATGATGACCGAATCCAGAGAAGATTACTGTCTGAGACTAATCTCACATTTGATAGTGCCCTGTCTCAAGCGCAAGCCATGGAGTCAGCAAACAAAAATGTGCAGGACTTACAGACAAGCGGGAGCTATGTCATGTAATGCAGTGAGGAGGAGTGGGCCAGAGAGCACTGGACAGAAGAGAGAGAGAGCCATACAAGTGAATGGTAATCACGACTGTTACCGCTGCAAAGGGAACATGCACCTACTGGCTGTCATTTCAAAAAGGGAAAATGTCATGCATGTGGAATGACTCAAGGTGAGTCAGTCTCACAGACTAGTCGGGACATGATCCATCTGATGAGGAACAAGCCTTTTCATTATACAGTGTCCGAGGTGAAGATGATGATGAGAAGGAGCCACCCTATAAAGTGTGCATGGGTATAAATGGGGAACCAGTGACATCTGAGGTTGATACTGGATGCTATTTCTCCATGCTAAATGAAAGTACTTCCAAAGAAGAGTAAAAAAGGCTCCTAAATTTAAAAAAAAACACCTTGATTTGACAACAGATACAAGAGAAACAATACCTGTGCTGGGGAAGACTTATGTGAAAGTGAAATACCACCAGCAGGAAAAGACACTGCCCATCATAGTAGTTAAAGGCTGAGGTCCAAACTTATTGGGAAGGCGGTGGTTGAAGCATGTTAAACTAGACTGGACAGAAATAATGCATATCACAGACCACCCACAGTCACTGACCCTGCAGCATGTGCTCTCAAAGCATGAGGGAGTATTTAAAAAGGAGCTGGGAACCTTAAAGCGTTTTAAAGCAACTATCCATGTCCCTGCTGATGCTACTCCCTGCTTCTATAGGCCAAGATCCGTTCCCTGTGCTATGAGGCCTAAAGTTGAGGCTGAGATTGACAGGTTGATAAAAGAGGACATTATCATGCCAGTTAAATACTGTGACGGGGCAGCTCCTGTCATGCCCTTGATCGAACCTGATGATGACTGTAGACTATTGTGGTGATTATAAGTTAAGCAGAGTCTCCACCCAGGAACAATACCCCATACCCAAAGTCGAGGATTTGATGGCTGTGTTAGCTGGAGGCCAACAGTTCACCATCTTGACATGAGCCATGCATGTCAGCAAATACAAATGGATGAACAGTCTAAGAAGTATCTTAGTGTGAACACATGCAGAGGAATGTTCACATACAACAGGCTTCCCTTTGGAGTATCCTCAGCCCCTGCAGTCTTCCAGATAACCATGGAGGGGGTTCCCCAGGAGATACTGGTTATCTGAATTATCTGGACGATATCCTGGTTACCGGGACAACCAGAAAGGTGCACCTCAGGATCTGGATGAGGTGTTGATCAGGTTGGAAGATGCTGATCTCAGACTAAAGAGAAGCAAATGCACATTGCTTGCTGGTGAGGTTCAGTACCTAGGACATAAAGTGGATGCTAAGGGAGTGCACACTGTGGAAGCCAAGGTAAAAGCTGTTGTTGATGCTTCAGCCCAACTAATGTGACAGAACTTAAGGCTTACATGGGCTTGTTGAATTATTACAATTGCTTCTTTCCCAACCTCGCCACATTGCGGGCCCCTTTACATTCATTTCCTGTTGAAGAAGGGTGTAGTCTGGAGATTGAGTGACTGTCAAGACAAAGCCTTCAGGAAGTCCAAAGACTTATTGAAGTCAGCAGGTGTTTTGGTGTACTACTCTGGAGATAAGGCTCTAATATTATCCTGCAATGCCTCACCATATGGCGTAAGAGCTGTACCATCCCACAAAATGGAAGATCTCAAACTTTGTCACCTGCAGAAAAGAAGTATTCACAACTTGACAAGGAACGTTTGGCTGTGATATCCGGAATAAAGAGGTTCCAAAAATATATCTATGGCAGGAACCTTACTATAGTAACTGATCACAAGCCCTTGATCTCGTTTAATGAGACTAAACCTGTACCTCAGATGGTCTCACCACGTGTATGGCATTGGGCTGTATGGCTCAGAGCTTATGAGTATAACATTGCATACAGGCGTGGAAAGCAGCATGCCAATGCAGATGCCCTCAGTAGGCTCCCCTTGCCCGAGTCCCTCCCTGCAGAAGGGGAGGATGATCAAGTTCGGATGCTGGATTTGATGGATGATACACCAGCGACTACAGAACAAGTGAAACATTGGACATCAAGAGATATGACGCTGTCACATGTGCATGAGTATTTACTATAATTATGGCCTTCTACAGTAGAGCCTCAGTTTATGTCTTACTTTACCCGACGCCTAGGACTAAGTGTTTGTGAAGGATGTGTTCTGTGGGATACTCAAGTAGTTTTTCCCCAAAAAGGATGAAAAATTATGCTAAAGTTGGTGCATCAGGCCCATCCAGGAACACCTAGGATGAAGGGACTAGCAAGGTCATATCTTCGGTGGCCACAGATGGATCAGGATGTAGAGAGGGAAGTAAACCAGTGTGATGCCTGTCAACAAAACAGCAAGTCTCCTCCTACAGCATGATTGCATCCCTGGGAATGGCCAGAGAAGCCATGGACTCAACTTCATTTGGATTATGCAGGTCCATTCTTAGGCAAGATGTTCCTTGTGTTGGCTGAGTCCCATTCTAAATGGATGGAGGTTTAACCAGTAAGTACAGCAACCAGTCATGGAACCATTGAAAAACTCAGAGTTTCAGTGTCCATGGTCTACCCCAGATGCTGGTGAGTGATAATGCTACTTGCTTTACAAGTGCTGAGTTTGCTGATTTCATGAGTAAAAATGGAATCAGACATGTGGCTTCTGCCCCTTTTCATCCTGCGTCCAATGGATTGGCTAAACAAGTGGTTCAGACCTTCAAAGAGGGAATGAAGAAGATGCAAGGAGGAAGGGAGAGCTTGGAAACAAGTGTCCAGATACCTGTTTAGTTACAGAATCACCCCTCACTCTACCACAGGCTTGTCCCCAGCAGAGATGCTGATGTCCCGGAGGCCTAGGTCCACATTTGACCTGTTGCTCCCAGACTTGAAATCCAAGATCAGAAAGAAATAGTGGACACAGAAAGTGAGTCATGACACATAGTAAGGTCAGAAGTTTTGTACCTGGTGATCAAGTTTTTACTAAAAACTATGGCTACGGTCCCAAATGGATGCCTGCAACCATTGAAAGCTGCACAGGTCCATTGTCCTACACTGTTCTTATTGGGAATGGACAGATTCTGAGGAGACACATTGATCAGATCAGGAGGTGTGAGCTCAGTGAGATTTCTGAAATAGATCTCAGTACACCGAAGGATGTGGGTTTAGCATCCCCTGTGGAACCAGAACAAGTGCTGTCCCCTGAGGCCAGTGTCTCTTGACTCTCCAACAAGCCCTGTGGATTACTCAGTGTCCAACCTAAGCTGAAGAGTGAGTTCCCACCTGTATTACAGGAAACACCACCGTTGAGGCGCTCTACCAGAGAGAGACACTCACCTGATTACTATGGGCCCTAACCTTTGGGGTCAAAATGATGAGTACTATTAAAAAACAATAAAATTAAAAAAAATTAAGTGTTGGCTGCAGAACTGAGTTAGGGGGGGGTTGTGTTCTATTCTGAGACTTTATCGCATTACTAACCTAGAGGGAGCTCTAGGCTCCAGGTGTTTTACCTGTACAGGTAGTCCATATAAAGAGGAGGAAGATGGGTGCGTCTGTTCTCTCTCGTTTTGTTTGTTGAAGCTGCTAAAGACAAGTAAAGCTAAAGAAAAGCAACTCCTGGAGTCCTGAATCCTCCCTTAGGTTTGCTTTGGATACACTAACATCTCTCTGTACTGCTGTGATCTTGGCTTCCAGCCTTACATGGAGGCTACTGTTAGTGACCTGCTTTCTTCATCTTGTACCCAAGCATCTCCAGGATTATGGGTGTAGTGGTATATATAAACTTGTTGGTCTCTGTTAAGGTGGCAGTCGAGATATTGCGTTAAGGCTATGTTCACATCCACAAGAACCTGGAACTGATGGAATGCTGCTATGTGTGTGTGTGTGTGTGTGTGTGTGTGTGTGTGTGTGTGTGTGTGTGTGTGTGTGTGTGTGTGTGTGTGTGTGTGTGTGTGTGTGCTTTGATATACATCAATCATTGAGAGTGTGAGTGTGTGTGTGTCGGTCAACTACTTCCGATGACCATAGATGTGGTTGACCAATGAGGTTGTTGTGGGTATTCATGTGCAGTGTCTGCTCCACTCTTACATTTTCATCTTACAAATTAACAAATCTACAAAGAGAAACTTGGTGAATGCTACAAGATTTCATTAAAAAAATGTACACAGGGTGTCTGGGTGGCGTAGTGGTCTATTCCATTGCCCACCAACACAGGACTCGCCGGTTTGAATCCCCGTGTTACCTCCGGCTTGGTCAGGCGTCCCAGCAGACACAATTGGCCATGTCTGTGGGCGAGTGGGAAGCCGGATGTGGGTATGTGTCCTGGTCGCTGCACTAGCGCCTCCTCTGGTCAGTCTGGGTGCCTGTTCAGGGGGGAGGGGAACTGGGGGGAATAGTGTGATCCTCCCATGCGCTACGTCCCCCCTGGCGAAACTCCTCACTGTCAGGTGAAAAGAAGTGGCTGGCGACTCCACCCCCCCCTTTCTTCTCCCCAATTGTATCCAATCTAGCCAGTCACCCCACTCTTCCAAGCCGTCCCGGTCACTGCTCCACCCCCTCTGCTGATGCGGGGAGGGCTGCAGACTACCACACGCCACCTCCGATACATGTGAAGTTGTCATTTGCTTCTGTTCATCCGACAGTGAGGACACAGCCAATTGTGTCTGTGGGGACACCCGACCAAGCCAGAGGTAACAGGGATTCGAACTGGGATCCCCATGTTGGTAGGCAATGAAATAGACCACCACGCTACCCGAACTGGCCACACCATAGAGTCAGAGGAAGCATGTGGTAATCTGCAGCCCTCCCAAGCTCGGCAGAGGGGCTGGAGCAACAACTAGGATGGCTCGGAAGAGTGGGGTAATTTGCCAGGTTCAATCTGGGAGAAAAAGGGGGAAAAATCCACACACAAAAAAATAAATACAAATCTTTTGCACAATTTTTGAAGAACGTATCTGTGTGTGAGCAGTTGTTGCAGGAGGCTATTTTTTTCTTAGAAGAAATAGCAATCATGGAGTGTCTTCTCAAAGTGACAATCTCATCCTTCCCTCTCCTTGCCCGTGTCATGAATCATTTTTTCTTTTTGTGCTCAGTGATTGAGGAGGCCAACTGGCTGACGTTATCCGAAGACATTCAGAAACCGGGAGATGGTTTTGATGCTGTCATCTGCCTTGGCAACTCATTTGCCCACCTACCAGACTTTAAAGGTGAGAGAGAGAGAGCGATGGGGACGTGTCATTTCTAAACTGAGGGTATTTAATTTACATGCTCATGCTGTTTTGAATTTGGTAGGCGGATGAAATGCTGTTTCTTGGGTCATAGAATTAACTCTGACGTTGGCATCTTGTCAAGACCTACATTTAACCCCTTTAAGAGCTGAAGTTGTGCTAACAGGAGCATGGAGTCAAGGAGTTATGCTTGCTCCTTCAGATGCCACATCTACTCCAACAGCCACACCATGACACAGTCTTTTTATGCCCTGGGTTGAATCCTGCTAGAGCGTTATCTCATGTGTGTACCCCTGTCAACTTTCCTGCTGTCTGAATATTTAAAGAATGCGGAAGGGTTGTACACTGCCCCCTCTCTTTTTAGAAATATTAAACAACAGTAGCCACAGACATCTGAGAATGTTCACTAAAACTCATCTTAACAATAGAAAGGCCAAATACCCTGCAACTTGTTGTGCGAAACTTGAAACTTAAATGTCCCCGACAATGTTTAATACAGTTTTATCCTTCCCTGACTTTTCTTAAATATTTGTCCTTTGACCCATGATCCTTGACCTCTGTCTTTGAAGATCTAAGAAATGCCCTTTATAGTGTATACACGGCATTTTTACCATTAAAAGATAACCCCCCTCCCGGGGCGTCCTGGTGCCTCACCTGGTAGAGTGGCACATAAGGCTGAGTCCTTACTGCAGCGGCCTGGGTTCTAATCCGGCCCGGGCCCTTTGCTGCACGTCATCCCCTCTCTCCCCTGCCTTTCCTGTCTCTCTCTACTATCGCTATCAAATAAAGGTGGAACAAATAAAGGTGGAAAATGCCAAATAAAAAAAAAGATACCCCCCCATTTTGTTTAACAACACACAGGTATTTAGCACAGGTACCCCAGTCTGAAAGCACCCCTTTCCTCCTTCAGTAAGCCGGTCCAAACCTGAAATGGATACTGCGGCTTGTTGATCAAATGAACACCATCTGAACCCCTGACTATTTAAAATCACTTGACGAGAAAGAATTACCACATACCTTTATCAGTGGTGTGAGAAGAATTACTTTCGTGACTGAGAAGGTAATTGTGGAGGTTGTACCCATATGTCCCAAATATATCCTGCTGGTTTACTTTCGTGTTTCAACTTGTTGAAAAAAGTTAAGTAAGTGGATTAATATGAGGCAAAAGACATGTGTGATCCAGTTGCAGACTCCAAGTCTAATTCTACACGACTGAAGGAGTAGCTTTCATTGTAAACCTTACCTAGCTGTTTTGTGCATGTGACCTGCTCGTAAAAAGTGGTCTTATTAAAAACCGATGAATGTGAGCGGGATTCCCAACGTTCCATGGGGTCAACTGACTTATTTGTAGATTGCATTTCTTAACTTTTGGTCATTCAGTTGAATTTTTTTTTTCAAATTTTGCACATTTACCTTTGCACTTTGCCAATGTGTGTATGAAATATAATACACACTAAGGTATACTATTTCCTATGTGCTTTTTAGATATAAACAAATTGACATCGATTTGGTGAACTGAAAAATGTAGAAAAAAAGCTAATCCAAAAATCTTCCAAGAATGTTGCAGCATCCTCTTCGTTCGACTATTCTGGAATGGTCACAGCCTAAAGAACATTTTGATTGTTGTTAAGTCCTGTGTGCTTGACACTTCTGGTGATTGTGTGTTGTTGCCAGGGGACCAGAGTGACCAGAGGCTGGCCCTTCAGAACATTGCCAGTATGGTCAGACCAGGGGGGATTCTTATCATTGACCACCGCAACTATGACTATATCCTGGAGACTGGCCGGGCACCCCAAGGCAAGAACATCTACTACAAGGTACTAACCCCAAAGAAGTAAGAGCCATGTGTTAAGGATACCACAGGGGGATGTGTGACAGTGAAGGAGTTCAAGTATCTTGGGGTCTTGTTCATGAGTGAGGGAGATTGACAGGAGGATTGGTGCAGCATCAGCAGTAATGCGGACGTTGTACCGGACCGTTGTGCTGAAGAAGGAGCTGAGCTGGAAGGCAAAGCTCTCAATTTACCAGTCAGTCTTCATTCCAACCCTCACCTATGGTCATGAGCTTTGGGTAGTGACTTAGTAGTGCTACAGGGTACACGATCGTAAGCCTTCTCCAAGTCCACAAAACACATGTAGACTGGCTGGTCAAACTCCCATGCCTCCCTCAGCACTTCTGCAAGGGTAAAGAGTAGGTCTGTTGTTCCATGGCCAGGAAGGAGTCCGCATTATTCCTCTTGGATCCGAGGTTCAACAATCGGTCAGAGCCTCCTTTCCAGCACCCTGGAGGAGACTTTCCCAGGGAGGCTGAGCAGTGTGATGGCCTGATAAGTGAAGCACACCATTCCAAACGAAAGATAATTCACAATACAGCTCCTGCAGCTAATGCTGTTCAGCACGTTTAAGATTATATGTGATGCAGCCCACATCGTCAGCAACGTGGACGCCAACTGGCCTGGGTCTGTGCATGACTCAGAATCAGAATCATTTATTGGCAAGCAGTTCAAGAACATACAAGGAACTTGACTTAGTATGAGTTGGTATGATGACTCGTGAATATTTTTTTAAATTTAATTTAATTTTTTATTTTAATTTTTTAAAAAGCTGTTTCAGGTCTGCGGCTTCATTAGGTTATACAGTAACGCCCACCACTGGGTTTATAATGAACTGCAATAAACTTGAGCTTATGTACTTTGATTACCTGCTATGAAACATGACCCTCTTCCATTTTATAATGCCTAGCCGTACTTCTGTGGTTACTTTGGTGAAAGTAACACAAGAGTAGTGTAGTCAATACCATATTACTCTACACAGATGTTAATATTGTAAAGTACCCTATTGATTTCAAATGAAAGTAACTAGTAATATGTAATTCATGACATTTTGAAAGTAACTTGGCCAATACTTACTATGAAATTGTAGGAGCTTGTGCAAACAAAATGCAAACTGCAACACCGTGCTTTTTAACTTAGCTGATCCACTTTACTTGTTGTGGCAGTAGCATTTCGATAACAGGCATTGTCCGATTACCTCATCAACTTATGCATCAACTTTACTCTTTAAAGGATCAGCCTTAACGAATACAACAATAACAGAATGTGATTCATATTAACCACACACATCCCCCCCCCCCTCAGAATTCATAAAAACTGGCATTGTTAGTTTGGCTGGAGCCCGGCTGACTCTCCTGGCCTGAGTTCTGAGCAGCCTGGCAGGCGCTGGAGGGAGCACTCACTCCTCGCACAGGGCCTCTGGTGACCCCAGTGGAATGATTACTGGGACAGCCTCGACGCGGGGGCACAGCCAGCTTGATGGCTGAACCAGATCCAAGCGAGCAGGTTTGAGCCGATCCACAGAGGTGTGGTCGGGCTTGCCCCCAACGTCGACTACAAGTCTTATCACCCATTTCCAAGACTTTAAAAGGTCTGTTGTGGGGTGGTTTGAGGGGGCTCCGGAGAGCATCATGCTGGATGAAAGCAAACTCTGCTGTGCATAGGCCGGTCAGAACTTGGAACCGGGGTAGGCCATGCAGGGAAGTAGGCACGGTGTGAACGCTCCCGCATTGTTCAGGTGAACAGACTATTATATATTATATGTTATTATATATTATTATAGATTAGGACTGTGCAATATGACAAAAATCTCATATCCCAATATAGTTCATGTCATATCCTGATAATGATACATATCACAATATAGTACATTTTCTGTAAATTCAATTAATAAATAGTTTCTGGTCCATGCCCCCCCCCCCAGCATGTGCACACACTGCATGTGTGTGTGGAGGGGCAGCCTCACCCTCACTGAACACAGAGAGCAGAGTAGCACGACTACACCTGATCTGACACCTGGCTACACCAAGCGCCATGCAGGTAGCTGACAGTGATGAACCCCCTGTAGCTCAGCAGGATAAGGGTTGCAATGTGGCCGAGCAATGGGACCCACCAGTTGATGTTGGCAGCAGAAAATTGTGAAAATGTTGCGAGAAGAGTCAGGAGCATTTGCACGAGACGATGATATGGGGTGTATAACCAGCTAGGAAATGTCTATCACACTCAATGACAATACCACAATTCAGAACTTGTACGCCTCCATCCCAAAACCCCCTTATAAGGAAGTAAAGAAGTACATTGAGGATCTTCTGGCAAAAGGGTGGATGGTGAAATCTAAATCCACTTACTCAGCGCCTGTCATCTGTGTACGCAAGAAAGACGGGACACTCAGGCCCTGTATCGATTACCACTTCCTGAACCAGCACACAGTTCCTGATTGCCACCCCTTGCCGAGAAGCCAAGCCCTCACAGACACCCTGGGTGGGTACAGTTGGTTCTCCCTTCTAGACCAAGGGAAGGCATACCACCAGGGGTCATCGAAGAGGGGTCACACCACCTTGGGGTCTTTACGAGTGGGTGCGTGTACCTTTTGGAATAAGGAATGCACCTGCTGCGTTTCAACACTATAGGAGAAATGCTCTCCCCCATACGAGATGAGTGTTGTATCCCATATTTGGATGACATACTGTGCTATGTCCAGACATTCAAGGACCACGTTGAATGACTGAGAAAGGTCCTAAGAGCCCTACAGAGCCATGGGGTCAAACTCAGGCCTACAAAATGCCACCTGTTCAAACATGAAGTCAGATATGTTGGTCGTTTGGTTTCAGCCAAGCATGTGCACGTTGACCCGTAGGACCTGGAGGCAGTGTACGCCTTGAGTGAGGAAAAACCTGCGGCAGTCAGAGAAGTGTGGAAGATCGTTGGCTTTTTGAGCTAACCGCTCATATATCCAAGATTTCTCCAGAATGGCCAACCCATCTATGAGCTCCTGCAAACAAAGAGGAACCAAGAACAGTCTCAGGGGAGGTGTGAGGGACAGAAAGGAAAGGGCACACAGTCACCATCCAGGACTCCAGTCCAATGGACTGAGACACATCAAGAGACACTGTGTAAGCTGATTGACATGCTGGTGAACCCCCCTGTTCATGCCTATCCAGACTTTGAGCTGCCATTTGTGCTCCACATGGATGCCTCTGATAGAGGACTTGGGGCAGTCCTTTATCAGAGCCAGAATGATGAACTCTTGAGTGATCTGATACGGCTCAAGAACTCTTACAACGGCTGAAAGAAGCTACAGGCTCCACTCAGGAAAACCTGAGTTTCTCGCCCTAAAGTGGGCCATTCGGGTTACGTGCTCTACGCCCCACATTTTACCATCTACACAGACAATAATCCTTTGACGTATGTCATGAGTATGGCTAAGTTGAATGCTGTTGTCTTTAGGTGGGTAACTGTCAGAGTTTAGATTTGACATATGGTACCAACCTGGCAAAGTAAATGTCGATGCAGATACTCTGTCAAGATGCCCACTCAACATCAGCAAATTTGTGACAGAGTGTACAGAGGAGCTGCCGAGGGAAGCTGTCACTGCTATATGGGAAGGTTGTAGGGCAGGAAAGGGTGGCGACATCGCCTGGGTTGCAGCCCTGGCTCTGTCACAAGGTGACCAGGCTGAACCAAGCAGCAGAGAACATGTGCAACCCATTGACCTCGCTGAACTGCAGAAAGCCCAGAGGACAGATCCTCCAGTGATAGGTGCGATTCTCAAAATGAAATACTAGCCAAACACTCACAGATGACATGAAATATAATATGAGGGGCACTGTCAGGAAAATGATGTATGAATGGAGTAGATTCCACCTTGAGGATGGGGTCCTGTACCATAGGACAGCAGAGAGGCATCAGCTAGTCTTACCTGCCAGCTTTAGGCTGCTGGTCCTCAAGCACTTACTTGATGACATGGGCGATGTCGGAACTGGAAGGGTCCTCAACTTGGCAAGGCAAAGGTTCTATTGGCCGTACATGAGGTGAGAGATCGAAGCCTATGTTACCAGGCAGTGCCCGTGCATAAAACAAAAGAAGCCAGTGACACATAAGAGCCCCAATGTCCAGCTTTAGCACAAGCTCACCACTGGAGCTTGTTTCCATTGACTATACACATCTAGAGCATAGTAGAGGAGGATATCAATATATCCTAGTTGTCATAGACCACTTTGCTAGGTACTTGCAGGCCTATCCAACCCGCAATAAGTCTGGGAGAACAGTGGCTGAGAAGATTTTCAGTGGCTATATTGCCAGGTTCAGCTACCCCTCAAAGCTGCACCATGATCAAGGGCATGCGTTTAAAAATGAACTCTTTCGAACCCTACAACAAATGAGCTGGGTGGGACACTCGCGAACAACCCCTTACCACCCCCAGGGTAACCCGGCTGAACAGTTAAACTGAACTGTGTTGCCAATGCTGCACACCCTAGGTGAAAAGGAAAAGGAAAGGTGGAAGTAGTACCTCTCTCAGATTGTACATGTGTACAATTGTACACGCCACGAAGCAACTGGGTACTCGCATTTCTTCCTGCTTTTCGGCCGACACCCTCATTTGCCCATAGACCCGTTGCTCAGACTGACCACAGACGAGGAACTCCAGACAGCAAGGAGTTATGCTGAGAAATGGGCAGAGCGGGTGACTGAGGCATACTGCATAGCTTCAGAAAACAGCGAAAAGTCAAGTGCACATGGCAAAAAGTATTATGACAAACATGCAAAAGGAGTAGTGCTGCAACCTGGAGATCGGATACTGGTATGAAACCTAAGCGAAAGAGGTGGATCTGGGAAGTTAAGGTCCTATTGGGAGACTGCTGGTTATGTTGTGAAAGAACAAATCAGTGACAGTCCAGTTTACAAGGTGGTCTCAGAGAGGGATGGGAACAAGTCACGAGTCCTGCATCGCAGCCAGCTGCATCTCATCAGTGACCTACCTGTTGATCTACCTGTAACAAAAGACAAAGCTAAGACATCACCAGAGAAGAGGAAAAGGGGAAAAAAACTGGTGAAAGAGAGACAGAACCGCAATAGAACAGTGAAACAAGTTCGGGTGAGGATGAAAATTCCACCTACTGTGAACTAAGATATAACCTAAGAACTTGGAACAGAAAGAATGTCACTCCTACCAGTGAAACTACCTGTGTTCCCTGGAGGGATTCAGCTCCTGCTGAAACAACCAGCTATGCACAGTCTGTAAAGAAAGAGGACCAATGCACATGGAGAGGACGCCTGTAAAACTGACAGGAGTACATAGCGAAAATGAAGAAGAGCAGTATGGTGAACAACCAAACAGTGAAACTAATAGTAACAGAGAAGAAGAGGCAAATGTGAGGGGTGCAGAGCCAGGGGTCATTCGCACACCTCTCACAGGGAGTGGAAGTGAAACTGTGCAGCCTGTTTCAGAGGAGACCTATGCTGGGCCTGGCCTGGCGCCTAGTACTGATGAGCAGACTCTCAGAAGGTCCACTAGAGATAGGTGGCCAGCAGCACTGTTCACTTACAATACGTTAGGCCAACCCTCACTCCAGGTACATCCATCAGTCAGTAGTGCTGAGGTTTATGAAGCACCACCCATGACACTTTGGGGCATGCAACCATACCCCCTGACACCTTACTCTATTCCAACACCATATCACATTCCAGCGTCTTATCTGCCACCCCATACACCTTGCCAGTGTTTCCCAACATGCCAATTTACATGTGTTAAGAGGTTAAGAAAGGGCAAGAATAGCACTTTTGCATTTTGGGTTATTTTGGGTAAGGTTGACTAAAGGAGTTGAAAGGTAAAATGTCAGGTGCCATTTTATTTTTTGCTGAGGAGTGTGACACTTAAAAATGTATGGCCACAATTGTTAAGTTGGAATTGTTATTGTATGTATTTCCTTGGCTTAAAAGGCCAGATTTAAATGTGTCTTTTCTATGGACTTAAAAGTTTGATTTGGTAAAGTGTAGTTCTCCAGCTCCGCCACAAGAGGAAGTATCCCAAAAATGAGCGCTAGTTGTATGTAGGCTGCGCAGGGATTCCGTTCATCAGAGAACAGCCTGCTGAACGAACACAGCTAACGTCTCCTGGCTCTGCTTTTCCTGCGTAAAATAGGCCAGTAATGTGCGTTAACTTATCACAGCTTATCCCTAAGGACTTTTAAAGCCTTGCAGATGTTTGTTTGGAGAAATGGCGTGTGGGGTTGGGTTAGAGGCTTTTAGTATTTTTCTACACGGTGACACAAAATGGCGGCCTTACTGTCGGTATTTTCCTTTGTTAGCAGCACTGTAGTTCCATGACATCTGTGCCTTACTACAACTGCTTAACCAAGGAGTTGGTATCAAATATAGTGAAGTAAATACTGTAAGTGGCTTCATGGTCAGTGTAAAGTTACGTAAATGTTACAGTTGCTCATTCAGGTAAAGGCACGATGTTAATGGTGTAAAATGGTTGAATGTGATATTTTTCTAATGTTAAGTGATAAAAGGATGTTTATATAATGAATGTATCTACTTGTAGAGTCGAAGGAACGGGGAAGACCGTTGGTTCACACTTTAGCCGTGTAGGCAACTTTCTATAATCAACGGTAAATCAGAGAGACCACAAAACCACAGCTCGACTGAGCGGAGGCGGCAAGAAGACCCAGAAAACTGGCTGGACAACCATAACTTAACCCTGCGTTAACCTGCCAGACAGGGCAACCCTGACTTAACCCTTAGTTCCTGGGGGGAATTCTATCCCCAATACGTGTCCACCACATACTCATATATTTTCGTAATGTGTGTGTGTGTGGTGTTAGTGTGTGTGTGTGTGTGGTGTTAGTTAGTGTAGATAGCGGGACTGAAAACTAAAGCACTTATGATCCTAATTCTTTTTGGAGGTGGTAGGTATTGTCTCAGAGAGTAAGGGAAACATCACAGGAAATTAAAATTATGCATAATTATGCATAAATATGCAAAATGTGCATATTTCTAAAAATGGCTAAAAACCACTTTTCTCTGCATTTCAGATGATTCTGAGCATCTTTGATTTTTTCACCTATATAAAAAAAATTTCTGGGACTTAGAAATGTTTTGGCATTATGCAAAATATATGCATTTTTGCAAAAATGCACTTATGATCCTAATTTGTTTTGGAGTTGGTAGGTATTGTTCCAGAGAGGACCAGAAAAATAGCAGAAAATTAAAATAATTACAATTATGCAAAATATGCATTTTCTAAAAATGGCTAAAAACCACTTTTCTCGGCATTTCAGATGATTCTGAGCATTTGGGGGGAGGGAGTTGGCGTGGGGGGGGTTTAGGGGCAGGGGGAAGGCGGTTAGCTGGCAGGATGAAGAGGAGGGAGGTTTAGACGGGTGGAGAACCAAACCGCTACACTGTAGCGGGGTTCTTCTAGTTTTGTTTATATTTTGTAGAATTGTTCATGTCTGCAGTAAAACAGAAAAAACAAAACACGCTTAAGAACAGTGTTGAAGTTACACGTATATTTTGAAAACTGGTTAAAGCAGCAGTAGAAGAATAAGAGAGTTTTAGTACATAAAGATTTTAAAGCATTATTTGGTAACTTAATCATTACTGGTAAAAGTAATAGCAAACTGGTGTGTAGGAGTTATGTGTTGCCAGCAGTAACAACTCATCATTTGTTGTACTGTGAGAGGGTGAATTGAGGCATTTGTCATGTGAAGATTATTGTGAACAAGAAATCTATGCTTTGCGTTTAAGAGAGAAGAAAGATAAATTCTGTTAATAAAGCTGGAGAACAGCCTGCTGAACGAACACAACTAACGTCTCCTATCTCTGCTTTTCCTGTATAAAACAGGACGCGTCTTCTTTGTTGTTCAGAAGCCTGGTTGCTTGGTGGAAAAAGCTGTTCTGGAGCCTACTGGTCCGGGCTTTGAGGCTGCGGTACTGCTTGCCTGATGGTAGCAGCTGGAACAGTCCATAGTTGGGGTGGCTGGGGTCTTTGGTAATCCAACGGGCTTTGCCGACACAGCATCCATTGTATAGGTCCTGAATGGAGGGAAGCTCGCGTCCATTGATGTCCTGGGCCTCTGCAGCATTTTGCGGTTGTGGGCAGTACAGTTCCCATGCAAGGCGGTGATGCATCCAGTCAGGATGCTCTCGGTTGTGCCTCTGTAGAGGGCCCGAGAATCCTGGGCCCCATGCTGAACTTCAGTCGCCTGAGGTGAAAGAGGCGTTGCTGTGCCTTTTTCATCCCAGGTGAGGTCCTCGGTAATGTGGACACCGAGGAACTTGAAGTTCTTGACCCTCCCTACAGTAGTCCTGTTGATGTTGATGGGGTCCATCCTGCCCCCTCTCTTCCTGTAGTCCACAATTAACTCCTTGGTTTTGTCGACACTGAGAGAGAGGTTATTCTCCTGGCACCACTTTGTTAGCTTGCTGATCTCTCTCTCCTGTATGCTGTCTCATCATCGTCGGTGATCAGGCGCCTCACCGTCATGTCATCAGCAAACTTTATCACTGTACACCCATGACTATGTGTGGCCACACAGTCATGGGTGTAGTGAGTAGAGGAGCGGACTCAGAATGTAGCCCTAGGGAGCTCCTGTGTTGAGGGACAGAGGTGTTGGAGTCCATCCTCACCACCTGGCGTTGGCTCGACAGGAAGTTCAGGATCCAGCCTTACAGGCTGGGGTTGACTCCTAAGTTCCTGAGCTTGGTGTAGTCTGGAGGGGACTATGGTGTTGACTGCTGAGCTGTAGTCTACAAACAGCATTCTCACATAGGAGTTCCTTTTCTCCAGGTGGTTGAGGGCGGTATGGAGTGTAGTGGCTATTGCATCCTCACTGGATCGATTTTGTGGGTAGGCAAATTGATGGGGGTCAAGGGTGGGTGGTAACATGCTATAGATTTGTACCATAACAAACTTCTCAAAGCAAGAAAGGGAGGAAAGGGAGCATTACTATGTTTACTTACATACTACTCATGTACTATGTGTATCTTCGCGGTTTTCACCTCCATATTGCGTAACTTCTATATTTTTGTGTTTTGTTGCAGAGTGACCTGACTCAGGATATCTCCACTTCAGTTCTGTGGGTCAATAACAAACCTCACATGATTACACTGGACTACACCATCCAGGTGCCACAGACCAATGTTCAGAATCCTCCTGAAGTCAGGTATACAGCATACACTTTTCAGCACTTGCCATGCAGTAGCTGTTATAACTGTCGGTCTCTAAAGTGTAAGACAAAAGGAATTGCCAGCTTTTAAAAATTATTTTTGGGCTTCAAAACTACACTTGAAAATGTGTTAGTCGCCTACAGAAAATGATGTCAATGCAGGGATTTCCATGCTTTTTATTTCAAGGGATTTTGTGTCATTAATGAGTTACACTACATGGCCAAAAGTATGTGGACACCCCTTGTCATTAGTGGGCTCAGCTATTTCACCCACACCCTTTGTGAACAGCAGCGTACAATCGAGCGTACAGCCACACAATCTCCATAGACAAACAATGGCAGTGGAATGGGTTGTATTGAAGAGCTCAGTGACTTTCAGTGTGGCATTATCGTAGGATTCCACCTTTCCAACAAGTAGGTTTGTCAAATTGATGCCCTGCTAGAGCTGCTCTGGTCAACTTTAAGTGCTGTTATTGTGAAGTGGAAATGCTTAGGACTCAGCTCAGCCACAAAGCGGTAGGCCACACGAGCTCCTAGAATGGGACCGCCGACTGCATAAGCACATAATGGGTAAAAATAATCTACCCTCAGCTGTATTACTCACTACCGAGTTCCAGACTTCCCCTGGAAGCAATGTGAGTGCAAGAACTGTTCAGCGGCAGCTTCATGAAATGTGTTTCTGTGGCCGAGCAACTGTGCAGAAACCTAAAATCACCGTGCGCGATGCCAAGTGTCGGCTGGAGTGGAGTAAAGCACACCATCAGTGGACTCTGGAGCAGTGGAAATGCACTCTCTGGAGTGATGAATTGTGCTTCACTATCTGGCAGTCTGATGGACAACACTGGGTTTAGCGGATGAGGAGTATTGGTCTGGGGCTGTTTTCGTGGTTAGTTAGGCCCGTTAGTTCCACTGAAGGGAAGTCTTAAATGCTACAACATACAATGACGTTCTAGAGAATTGTGTGCGTCCAACGTTGTGGCAAAAGTTTTGGGAAGGCCCCCCCCCTTTTTTTCAATTTTTTTCCCCTCCCTTTTTCTCCCCAATTGTATCCGGACAATTACCCCACTCTTCCAAGCCGTCCCGGTCTCTGCTCCACCCCCTCTGCTGATCCAGGGAGGGCCGCAGACTACCACATGCCTCCTCCGATACATGTGGCGTCACCAGCCGCTTCCTTTCACCTGACAGTGAGGAGTTTCACCAGGGGGATGTAGCATGTGGGAGGATCACGCTATTCCCCCCCAGTTCCCCCTCCCCCCCGTACAGGCGCCCTGACTGACCAGAGGAGGCGCTAGTGCAGCGACCTGGACACATATCCACATCTGGCTTCCCACCCTCAGACATGGCCAATCGTGTCTGTAGGGATGCCCGACCAAGCTGGAGGTAACGCAGGGATTCGAACTGGCGATCCCTGTGTTGGTAGGCAACGAAATAGACCGCTACGCTACCCGGATGCCCAGGGATGGCCCTTTCCTGTTTCAGCATGACAGTGCACTTGTGCACAAAGCGAGGTCCATAAAGACATGCTTAGCTGAGTTTGGTGAGGAAAAGTTGACTGGCCTCCTGCACAGAGCCCTGACCTCAACCCCATCCAGCACCTTTGGGATGAATTGGAACGCCGACTGCGAGCCGGGCCTTCTCACCCAATATCAGTACCCGACGCCGACATCCCCAGTGCTCTTATGGCTGAAGGAAATCCATGAATGAAAAAAGTCCACTAGATTATGGAACATGGATACTGCATCCATGTTCCATAATCTAGTGGAAAGCTTTCCCAGAGGACTGGAGGTTATTATAGCAGCAAAAGGGGGACCAGCTTCATATAAAGCCCATGGTTTTGGAATGAGGTGTTCAGCAAGCACAGATGGTTGTGATGTTGGGGTGTCCATTTACTTTCGAGTGTGTTATAAATAGCCGGCCCAGCTCCTTTAAAGAACCACCGAGGCTGTCATTTTGACGATTTTGGATTTTCAAAGTTTAATCGCTTTGCGAAAAAAAAGTTAGAGACCTGCCGCTCCCCGAATGCTGCTAAAATTGCATACATATTTGTATTAAAACGAGTTTAAATCAATTGCACAAAAAAAGAAAAAAGTTATGATAAGATCTACCTAAAACGACCACGAGTGGTCAAAATGACCATCTCATAATTTGTGCGTGATGGTACGCGTCATGTCAGTATTTATGACGTGTGTTGGTGGCGTCATTTCCTTCGTGAAGTTCATTGCTCTGTGCTAGAAACACACTAGCGCCCTCCAGTGGAGAGAAAGAGTCTCAACTTGACTTGTGATTATGTCCAACATGTCTGGTTACAGACGCCGCTACAGACGCACCATGACTACCGCCGAGCCGCTGCAGTATTTACAGCCGTTGGACAGCGGCCATTTTAAATTGTTTAAAAATAGTATTAAAATTGTTAAAATGTTAATGTTGGTGTCAGTTAGTTTCATAACAGACATGCTAACATCTGTAATGCATTAATGTATCAACTGGGTATTTATCTTGACACAAGAGTTGAAAAGCCGGGGGTCATTTTGACCGCCCACGGTCGTTTTAGGCAGGCGCGAAATCCCGGTGGTTCTAGTGTTGAGTCATGGTAATAGCTGAACTGTAGTACACTATTTGACACATAGTGTAGTACTAGGGCTACAGATACTATCTGTAGCCCTAGTACTACACTAGTACTGCTGCACTAGTACTTACTGAGTTGAGAGTGGGTTACTTATTCGTTTGTGTGTGCGTTTGTGTTCCCCAGTAAGTTCCGTCTGTCCTACTACCCTCACCGTCTGGAAAGCTTCAAAGCTCTTCTGCAGGACGCCTTCCAGGGCAAGATGGAGCACAGCGTCTATGGAGACTTCAAGACTTACACCCCCGGCCAGAGTCAAGCTCCGTGTTATTTTATCCACGTCTGCAAGAAGAAGGCTTAAGATGCACACTGTTTTTCTAAGAAATGCGTTCTCTCCACTGCGTCCCTGTTTCTTTTCCTACAGTTCCGGGTAACGCCACATCTGAACACGTTTTCAAAACACTTGTCGTGGTCTTTGTTGTGAAAATACAAATCATTTCAAGTTTTACTCAATTCTCATGTTCGTTAGGGATCCTAAAATAACTTGTTTAGCCTGAACATCACAATTTGGAATAGCAATTAAATTGTTTCCTGCAGGAATAACTTGAAAAAAAATGTATCCAATGCTGATTTGTGTTATTATTTAATGATCCAAAGATATTTTAATGTCTAATTAAATGGGTGAGGGGATTTTTCTGAAGTAAAAGGAAAAACCTTAAGTTTGTCAAAAGCTCCAGAGCAGTCAGCGGTCTCCAGAATAATGAAGCCGGTGGGTGGACTCAGATCGTACGCTTTGAGTGTTTTCCAGAGGGCCGGTTCCACTACGCTTTGATAACAAATCGGGAATGTCTTCGGCATCCAGACCGCATAACTGATTCCAGTGCTGGGATATTAAATGTCAGAGGACTGTTTCCCAAGCAAGACTGTATGAGGTATTGAAATTGTGTACTTTTCGTGTTCACGTAACACAAATAATTGTCACCCATTTGAGATCACAAGGTTACCAGTGTGGTAGAAACTGGGGCTACCTTTATATTGTCTCTAAACAAAAGTAAACAGTAAAACAGTTGCTCTGTAACAGAAACCTTTTTTCTGAGCCTTTAAAAAGCTTTGAAAATGTTTACATTGTTTATTTTTATTGGAGTTATTTTACCTGAAATACATGAGATTTAATTAAGTACTTGTCATTTCATTTTGTCTCTCGTTGTAGAGTGAGCAAGGGAAGAGTCTTAAGTTAGCATGTGTTTGGAGTCAGTGGCATGCTCAGTCCTCTCTGTAGTTAAGTAACATGTTTTTTTAGTTAAGTCATATATTTTTTTAATATTTTTGTTGGGTGCTCTTTGGTCCAAGGTTAGTAGTTTCAGATGAGAAAAAGAGAACAAATCTCTCTGACCAAGGCACTCCGTGTAATTAAAATGTCTATTGGAACTTGGACATATCCAAAAAGGACCTAAAAATGCCCACGCGTAGCGGCTCGGGCCTTCTTCAGGGCACCTTAAGTTAGCATCAGAAACATTCATGTGTCGTGTCATTCCATGCAGCTGCGCACATGAAATGAAACGGCACATCATTTCCCCGGCCCACACCGGTGCAACACAAACACTCGCAACTGCCGGCCTGCACAGGCTAGCGGTGAGCTTAGCCTGCCCCGCTTCCGCGTCCTGCCAGACCGCCCGAGGAGTTCCAGGCAGGGCCGTGGTCCCTGGGCCCACAGGACGCAGCAGACCAGGCTCACCCAGCCGATCCAACACCAGCTGTCCCAGCCAGACAACCTCGACACACTTCCCCGCTCTCCACACGACAACACTGAAAACACAGTCAAGGTTAGGCGAGGTCTGCGTGGGCCAGCAGTTAGCTTAGCCTGCCCCGCTTCCGTGTCCTGTCAGACTGCCCTCGGTGTTTCTTCTCTGGGCGCAGCTCCAGGCGGGGACATGGTCCCTGGGCCCACAGGACGCAGCATACCAAGGTGTCCCAGCTGATCCAGCGCCACCTCTCCCAGCCATCAAACAAAGACAAAAATGTAGATGTAGACATGGACAAAGACACTACATAGTTGTATCCCAATTGTATCCGGCCAATTACCCCAGTCTTCCGAATTGTCCCGGTCGCTGCCGCCCCCCCCCCCTTCCGAGCCGGGGTGGGCTGCAGACTACCACACGCCTCCTCCAATACATGTGGAGTCGCCAGCCACTTCTTTTCACCTGACAGTGAGGAGTTTCGCCAGGGGGACGTAGTGCGTGGGGGGATCACACTATTCCCCCCCAGTTCCACCTCCCCCCTGAACAGGTGCCCCAACCGACCAGAGGAGGCGCTAGTGCAGCGACCAGGACACATGCCCGTATTTGGCTTCCCACCCGCAGACATGGCCAACTGTGTTTGTAGGGATGCCCGACCAAGCCGGAGGCAACACAGGGATTCGTTCCAGCGATCCCTGTGTTGGTAGGCAACGGAATAGACCGCCACGCCACCCGGACGCCATTACTTAGAATTTTAACGGTTCCCACTTCCCATATACCCTGCGTGAATGCATGTCCCCAACAGAGTGGGGTGAGGTTCTAATATGATATATAACACATGCTAATATGTAATCATGATTCAGTATCGAGCTGTCTGGCTTTCAACAGGAGGAATCCCTAACGTTATTGTGGCCTTCAAATGATGTAGTTGTGTGGTCTATCGGTGGTCTATAAGTGGAGTAGAGAGGATTTCAGATACAATGTGGAATTAGAAATGCAGAAATCAACTCAAGAGGTGTAATGCTTACTACTCCATGTTCAACTCGTGGTGTGTGAATGGTGTTCTGCTTATGGCCACTGTGTCGTCCTCCTGTGAGTTTCCACTTAAGAGCTCAAAGGTGAAGCTTGGCCTGAAAGCCACGTAGCAAACCGCGTTATAACGCAGCATAGAAGTCTCCCCTGTCAACAGGAGCCCTAGGATGCTTGCTCGCCAGTCTCTGGGAAGATACAGCGGTGTCATTCTCAGGCCGGGAGACGAACCCAGAAATACTGCGAGTAATTAAAGCCAACTTGTTACAGGTTGTGATCGAACATCATGTCTTGCAGTGAAGTGTAGTGTGTTGTAGTGTGTAGTGTGTTGTAGTGTGTGTGTTGGGAACAACCAAAGTTCTCGGGGGCAAACAGTTAGACTAGTGCGAGGCATGTTGGACCTATAACACTACAGGTTACCTGTCTCCCGCTCCTCTAGCAGCAGCTACCCTCTTTAAGGGTGGGCGTTTTTGCTCTTTTTGTTTATGTGGTGGATCACTTCATGGAGACATTTCATGACTTTTTCAGTAAAAGTAAAACTGCTGACCCTCCATTTCATGAAGGGTACATGTTAAACATGTGAAAAAACAAGGTCAGGTTTTGTTCTATCCCTGATAGCAGAGTAGGACCAGGATTACACGTGAATAATCCTTAGAAAAACATCCCTTTTTGCCATTTCCGCCTATAATAAAATCTTATATAAAAGGCTTCTGATTTACTATAGAACCAAGTGTTGGCATCCTGGTTACTCTGGGATGTAGAGACACCACCTGTAGACCTTCTGAGCAAGTTCTATGTAAAAACAAGCATCAGGCAGAAAATGACAAAGGATTAACTTGGAACTCCCTCTTTTAGGGTAGGCGGGGTTTGTTTTGCACTCTTTTCCCTATGTGGTGAATCACTTCATGGAGACATTTCATGATGTTTGCAGTAAAAGTAAGACTGCTGACCATCCATTTCATGAAGGGGACACCTTAAAGTTATGAAAAAACAAGGTCAGCATTTGCTGTACCCCGGGTAGGGGTACCTCCAAATTGTGGGGGTTTTGTTCCTCCACTGAACGTTAACCAGTCGACTAAAGGCTCCGACCCGTCAGTCAAGGACCAACGTGTCTACGTATCCATGCACGTTACACTACCCCCCCCCTTCGGCATATCGACGCCCTCACGCCTCTGGGCGCACGCGCTTCCGATGACCTCACGGTGTCACCACCCCACTTCTGACAACAATGTAGCGAAGTCGGGGGGCAACCACAGGAACTGCCGCGGCCGAGACGCGAACCCGTATCGCCCGCACCGCAGAAGACGTCGCTAACCGCTCGACTGAAGGGTCAGACCCGCCAGCCAGCGGGCAGCGTGTCTACTTATCCATGCACGTTACAATACAATGGGAAAGGGAAATGGACCAATCACAACTTTTCTCCCGGCGGTATCTGGGCGAATCAGCGGCTCCCCCGTGCCAGGACCTTCGGCAGCTGTAACCAAATGCCCGTACAATTCAAGTCAACGTGGGCATGAATTTGATATTGACATTTGTCTTAGCCAAACACATTTTGTTGAGTTGTGGGCGGGACAATATCCCGACATTCACGAATAAGCGACCAGCGAAGGTGGTCAGTGGGTCAGCAAGGGGAGAAAGAGGCGACAGAACGACGAGGACGGATTTGGAGAGCAGCGAAATGGCGGGAGTTAGTGAAGAAGAAGAAGACCGTGTGGTTGAATTAATAGAAACTCCATTTTCTAGTTTGCCTTTTCAGGGAAAACTAGAAATAATCCAATAAAGGTCGACCAACCACCGCCTTACCAGGACGGGTGCAAGCTACCAAAAGCTACCAGAGGCATCAAGCTAGCGGCTACAGTCGCTATCGGTGGCTAACGGGCAGCCTGCGCACCAACATGCTGTACTGCTGGGACTGCTTGCTTTTCAATCCCGACAGGGGGCGCTGGTCCAGCACGGGATTTAATCACTTGAGTTGCTTAACTGAAGCAGCTCTGAAACACCAGTCCAGCCCTGGACGCCCGGGTGCCACTGTTTCTCTGAACACATTCGGAGACACACGTACTGACCTGCAGTTGAGGGAGCAACAGCGGAGAGACCGCTGCACACAACCAGAAGGTGAGCATGCGCAGAAATATGGCACTGTAGAGGAGCTCAATCAGGAGTCGTGACAACTTCCTCTTTCGGCTACACAACGTGCACCATTTATTCCCTCACCATAACAACAACAACAAAAACCCGCGCAGCGGAAGTGTGTCACTGTAAACAGGAGCCGAGAAAACAGCAGCTGTAAACCAACGTTCCTACCAGCTCAATAAGGGGAACTACTATGTACCCCTATAACCACTACACCACCACACCAACTGTTCCAGTTTGTCGCACCAGCATGTGAGCGGGAAAAGTTTTTTTTATCCCCTGAACATCCATTAACTGTGTAGTCGCACCGGTGCTACCTTAGGAGAAAAATAATCACTCGCATCTTGAAAAGAAATGGTTGCAAAATGTCTGGAGTCAGCCTTGATCCTCATCCTCACTGAAAATTCAACTCTCTTTTCAGTGAGGATCAAATGGTTTCAGAGCAAATGAATTCAGTTTCATCATATTAAATTCAGTTTCAAGATGGTTGGCATTCAGTTCCAAACTGATCAATTCAGTTTCAAATTATGCTATTCAGATTCAGTTTTTCAGTTCAAGTTAAACGATACAAATCAAATTATGCTATTCAGATTCAGTTTTTAACGTAATTATTCAAGTTGAGCAATTCACATTCAAATATAAATGATTCAAATTCAGTTCCTAGTGACACATATCTCCTCCCATAGGTGAAACAGAACAGGGAGATTTTGAAAACGGCTCATCCACACAGTGGTGTTTTTGGGGAAGCAGGAACTACCGTTCTGAGGACATGACGAGAGCAGAACATCTGTGAACAAGGGGGATTATTTGGAGTTGTTGGACTACTTAGCTGAATATGGCAGTGAGCTGAGAGGCCACCTGGCAACATCTAAGGTGTTTGCTAGTACGTCAAGCAAAATCCAGAATGACCTGATCAGTGCCACTGCCAAGGTGTTATGGGATGCAATGAAAGATGAGGTGAGGAACCCACCATTTGTAGCGGTCATGGTTGATGAGACAACCGACGTGGTTACTCAGCACAGATGTCACTTGTGTGACGTGACGTCACTGACAGTGGAGTGAAGGAGAGATGTTTAGGATTCGAGGATGTCACTGCGGACAAGCGGGCGGAGGCTGTTGCAGCTCGCATTATTGCCTTTCTTAACGAGGTCGGATGCACTTCAACAGTAGTTGCTCAGGGTTATGATGGAGCTGCGGTGATGGCCTCTGGTTTACATGGAGTTCAGGCCAGGGTAAAGGAAGCAATCCCACAGGCATTGTTCATTCACTGCGATGCGCACACACGGAATTTGGTCATGTCTCAAGGTTTGGAAAGATCAGGGAATGTAAAATCTTTTTTACCCATCTCAGTGATCTGGCTGCATTTTTCTCAAGATCACCCAAACGCACAAAATTACTGGATGACATATGCCAACGCCGACCGCCCATAGTTGCCTCAGCATGGTGGACATATTCATCTCACTTGGTCAACACAGTGTACGAGAGGAGAGAAGAGCTACGAGAGGTGTTTGACCACATTGTAGATCATTACGAGGACTTTTATGCTGACAGCGTTTGCTGTGCAGATGGGTATGTCAACCATAATGTCCAGCTTCGAGTTCCGTTTCCTTCTGGCTACCTTCAACTCCGTCTTTGTACACTCGGATGTACTGTTTGACATCCTGCAGACTAAAGTGATGGACATGCAGTTTTGTCTGAAGAAGATTAGCGACTTTTGTGACACCATTGAGAGGAAGTAGGTGAGCTTTCATGCCATCTATGAGGAAACAGTTGGTGAGACTGGAGTACCCAGAAGGCGGCAGGCTGGAGTGCCGTATGACATGCTCACTCATTACCAACAACAACACCGTGGGATGATGGACAACCTGGACACACAGGTCCAAAGACCATGAGAGACTCTTATTTCTTTCACTAACTGGACCCACAGCAGTTTACTGCTTATAGGCCGAGCTTCCCCAACACGGCTCTCTGCAGTCTGGAGGAACGTTATAGATGCCTCTTCGACATATTACGTCTGAAGACTGAGCTATGTCTGACTTTGAAGGATGGAGCCCTTCTGATCTCCTCCACTTTCTCCAGCAAAAGGGACTGATTGAAAGTATGCCCCAACTCCACCTTCTCACTTGCCTGGTTTTAACCATCCCTGTGTCCCCATCTTCCGGGGAGAGAACATTCTCAGCACTGAAAAGGATAAAAACGTACACAAGAAACAGCACTGGACAGGCTCGCCTGTCAGCCTTGGCTTTAATCCCAGTTGAGAAAGAACTTCTTATGGAGTTGAAGTCGAAGGACCAACTGTACGACCCAGAAATTGCACACTTTGTTAAAAAGGATCACAGGATGGACTTTGTTTTCAAGTGATCTTCATTTGGTGAGTACGCAGCTTTTTCAATAATCGGCTGGTTTTCTCCATTTTTATTCTATCTCGAAATTATGGAACTTTTGCTGACGTCTGCTGTTCTAATGAGGCATCTGTAAATTATTTTTTAGTGTGTTTGTAAACTATTGACCAGAGGGGTATACTAGAATCTGGATTATACGGTTTTCCAGAATCACCTTTGTGCGTTGTGAAGCCAGTTAGGACAAAGAAACCTTTAATATGCTGAACTTCCATTTGACAGGGCTGGCTATTACTTTTATTGCTATGTTTGATTTTTTTTAAAAATTTTCTTGCCACATGTGGTCCTACTGAAGGCCCAGGGGTCCAGGGCCACGTTTCACCACTGAAGCCTTCCATTGTCAGGCTAATTTGTAAAAGTCTTCTCCGTTATTGTCACAAACATTGAAACTCAATTCTATGATTATTTACTTGTTTTTCCCTCATCCCTCTGTTTTGGATTGTGTCTTGCACAAGCTTTGTTATACAAAACCCTGGTTAAAATCACTGTCTTTGTTGTGGTGTATTGGAGTCATTCAGAATAAGTTTTCAACATTTGGTTCCAAACAAGATTTCTGATTGGACAGACGACATGCCATGAGTAGCTTCAATATTAAAGGGAGTTATGAATATTACATTGCTTAGGAACACCAGCTAATTTTTGTTGGTGGCTGATGACATAATTCACCCCTTCACATAAATCATGTGGTCTTCATTCCCTATGTATTATACCATTAAAGATCGACAGGGGACATACTGAGAGAAAGAAACCGACTACAGAGATGACTCAAAAGTACCCATGTGCGAATGGTATGCACATGGCTGTAGGTGTCTCTGCATCATGAATAATTAAGTAACAACATGATATTTTATTTTTCGCATGCTGTAGAATAGAGTAGGGGCGTGTAATCCGGCGTGGCTGCATGCTTGCTCGAACCAAACAATTACACACGTGTCTGCTAATGAAGGTCGTGAAAAAAGGCCATTTCCATTTCTCAATAAATTTACTTGTCTGTAGGGGTAGAGATAGGGTTTCTCAGTACCACGCAGGGTACTCTGAGTATGAAGTGGCCTTCTTGAGCAGTATGTGCTTAACTTGGGAGTACAAACTTGACAAATCACAGCACATAGAAAACTCAGTGTAGTTCTAGGTGAGAGGGTCTATTCCATTCCTAACCTTAAATCTAACCGTAACCGTATCCTAATCCTAACTTTAACCTAATCCTAATCTAATCCTAACCTTAACCCTAACCTAATCCTAATTTTACCCCTAACACTAACCTAATCCTAACCTTAACCCTAACCTAATCCTAACCCTAACCCTAACCTGATCCTAACCCTAACCTAATCCTAACCTTAACCTTAGCCCTAATCTAATCCTAATTATAACCTAATCCTAATTTTAACCCTAACCTAATCCTAACCATAACCCTAACCTAATCCTAACCATAACCATAACCTTAACCCTAACCTAATCCTAACCCTAAATTTAACCCTAACGTAATCCCAGCCCTAACCTAATCCTGACTTTAACCCTAACCTAATCCTAACTCTAAACCCAAGTCCAAACCTCAAAATAGCCCTTAGAGGATATGAGGACTGGCCAAAATGACCTCACTTTGCAAAAATTTCCTAACTCTTATTGATAACAACTCAAATTGGTCCTCACAAGTACAGCTGAACAAGAACACACACACACACACACACACACACACACACACACACACACACACACACACACACTATGCTGAGAATCAGATTTGATGTGTTCAAAACGTCAACACCACCAGTTTTTTTTAAATCATTACATATCACATATTATATTTAAACCATTGTATATCACATATTATATTTAAACCATTATATATCACATAGTCTCTTCAGCACAAATCGTTGTCAAAAGATTTTACAAATCAAATTACAAATGACAGTTCAACATGTAGTACAGAGAAAAGGTACAATCACTGGCATATGAGCACAAAGACACATCTGCTGAGTGAAACTCTGTAAGGCAACAAATGCCACTGGTGACGGAGGCAGTTTATTTGAAATATACAATTATATTTTTTTTAAAACTGCCTATATACAAATATATAGTTCCACGAGCTATAAAATAGTTCACGGGAACACATTTGATGAACATTTTGAAAAATGCACTGGTTCCAAGAGAAAGTGATGATCGGAGTTATCATATGTCTCTGTGTCTTCTGGTATTCATTAAGATAATAATTAATAAATGAATTAAATGCTTGTGAGCACATGTTCAGCTGTGCTGTGCAGGATGTGCTTGTTGCATTATTGGAAAACCGTATCGTCGTGTGCTGCAGACAGTGTGAAGAGCAGTGGGTCTGCAGATGTTGGTTTAACTTGAAACCTTGCATGAATCTTGTGCGGTTGTCATACATTACTCACAATGCTTAAAGAAGACGATTTCAAACAGTCTAATGACTTGTTAAGGTTATAGATTAAAAGCTGCTATGAACTGGTCATTTATTAAAGAGTAACCTTTGTTCATATAGAGCGCTATGACAGCAGGCGTGGGACTGTGGGGTCAAATCCCAGAATCATTAAAGAAACATTGGAGGTTGAGGGGAACCTACAGTAACTGCTCGACTACTACCGTCATTGTTCTCTTCAGCGACCCCTGCATGACCCCTCTATTCTCATAATATTCACGACACTCAGCCCGAGTTCTCAACACAGCGCGCAGCTAACAGCGGAGATGACGTCGTGTCAGGAGGTGTCGGGGAGGGGCACCTCCGTAGCTGCATGGTTGGAGCGCATCTCACCTGGTCGCAACAGCTGGGCTTCGAATCCATCCGGGCACCTTTGTTGCACGTCATCCCCTCTCCCTCCGTCATTTCCTGTCTGCCTCTTTACTGTACTGTTACGGTGTTACAATGTTACAATTTCAAGCGACGTACATCTGAGAGTTAATACAACACAAGCAAGGATATAGTCAGGAAACAACAATGCAAGTAAGTGCTAAAAAAAGACTAGGTTCAAGTCCGATAGGCCATAGGTGTCAACAGGCAGTGCACAAAGCCAGTGCATAGAAGCAATTTTTTTTTGTATTTTTATTAATACCATCAGGTGTGGAGGTGTTCGTGAAAAAGCTGGGTCTTTCTTAAAGATGGAGAGGGAGTGTCTATTAAAGGTAAAATACCACAACATAACCTATAGAAAAAGTGTCTTTGTAATGTGCAGCCTTGCATGATCCTTTGGTTCTCTGTGTAGAGCATAAAGAATGTAGTCTGTTTCGGGTCCCGTGATAAAACATGTAACTATATCAATAATGTGTTACTTGTTAAGCCAATAAAACATCCAAACTTCTATTTTCTTTGTCTTTTTGCTAAGCATTGACTGACTTCTGAGCGAATTAAATGTCACTCAACATTTAACAAACTGCATTTCAATGAATTTCTCGCAATTGGGAGTTTACTGGAACATTTACTGTTGAGAAGTTTACATAACTCCAGGGCATTATTTGAAGGTAAGTAACAGATGAGTTTCATGACAATAATGTAAGGCAGGGTGTACATACTAGAGGAGAACTGCGATACATATCAAGGCATTGTGGTTTTCATTTTGCTGTTATAAAGCCTATCAGCTGATAAGTTGATCTGAAATTGGGTCCTCACATTTTTTATTTCTTTTGATATGGGATAGGGAAAAGGAAGTGTTTGTATTGTATATGTTCTACTCTTAGTGGTTTAATTCTTATTCCTCATGGTTCTTAATAGGTACAAAAAAAGACATCCTGTGATGTAGTGCACAGCTGCTTCAGAGGTTTTTCACAACATTCCACGAACACGTGACTACAGACAGAAGTACAAGCAATGGAATGAATCAGAGAAGTGTTCCCAAATCGTACTGCAGTTTTAAAGTTTGATTCCTTATTAATCTGTGGTGATGCAATACCTCCACTACTGATAGAAAAATAGACAGGAAAACATTTCAATAAATTATTCACTGTAGAGAGTGCCTTGCAAAAGTATTCAACCCCCTTGACAGTCATCAGTGATGTCTGGATTATAAAAGACACTCACACATCTGTTCCTGAACAACATAATTGTTTTGAAGCCATAAGCTCTAACACATGTTCCCACAGCCAAAACAAGTTATGTTTCACTGACTTTTTGTAAATAAATTAAAAACTAAAATATAGTGCTTACATAAGTATTCAGACCCCACATATCAGTACTTTGTAGAGTACCCTTTTGCTGCAACAACGGCCATGAATCTCTTGGGGTAAGTATGTACAAGCTCTGCACAGTCTTCTGGAGTAATTGTTGCCCATTCGTCTTGGCAGAACTTGGACAGGTCTTGCAGGTTGGTGGGATGGTGTCTCTGGACTGCGATTTTTAGTCTGTGCCACAGATTTGCAATGGGGTTGAGGTCCGGACTTTGACTTGGCCACTCCAAAACGTTCACCTTTTTGTTGCTGAGCCATGCCATTGTTGCTTTAGCCTTGTGCTTAGAATCATTGTCCTGCTGGAAGGTGAACCTTCTCCCAAGCTTCAGTTTTATGGTAGACTGCAACAGGTCTTCTTCCAATATCTCCCTGTATTTAGCTCCATCCATTCCTCCCTCAGTGTGAACAAGGTTCCCAGTGCCTGCAGATGAAAAGCAACCCCGTACCATTATGCTGCTTCACTGTAGGGAGGGTGTTTTTTAGGGCATGAGCAGTGTTAGGTTTGCACCACACACAACGCTTTGAGTTTAGGCCAAAGAGCTCAACTTTCATCACATCTGACCACAAAATCTTTACCCACATCCTAACTGGGTCTCTCTCATGCTCCAATTGTGCTTTTATATGCATACTTTTGAGCAACGGCTTCTTTCTCGCCACCCTCCCATACAAGCCAGATTTATGGAGAGCCATGATATAGTTGACTCATGCACATTTACTCCAGTTTCAGCCACTGGCCTCTGGAGCTCCTTCAGAGTGACTGCAGGATCATGTGGGGCTTTGCTCACCAGCCCACGTCTTGCTCGGACACTTAACTCTGAGGGACGGCCTGTCCTACAAAGCATCTGGGTGGTGTGATACAGCTTCCACTTCCTGACAATGGATCCAACAGTGTTCCTGGGACGTCCAAACACTTGGATATTGTTTTGTGTCCCTTTCCCACCTTCTGCGCTTTAATCACTTTGTCTCTTACTTCAGTATTCTGCTGCTTTGTCTTCATGTTCTGATGGAGTCCATGCCCGGCTAATGAACTTTACACAGAGCGCTTTTATACCCATAAACCAGACCAGTACTTAGGAATAATTTGTCATTTGTGTAAACTTGGAGCTTTCAGAGCACAAGGGGTTGAATACTTACGCAAGCACTGTATTTTAGTTTTTAAGTTATTAATAAAAAGACAGTGAAACATAACCTATGTTGGCCTTTGGAACATCTGTTAGAGCTTATGGGTTCACAACAATACTATTGTTCAGGAACAGATGTGTGAGTATCTTTTATAATCCAGACATTGCTGATGACTGTCAAGGGGGTTGGACACTTTTGCAAGGCGCTGTAGTTAACGAACAAGAAGTGTATTTGTTTGAAACTATTCAAACAAGTTTGTCACACCAAGCAAAAAAAAATACATTATCTACCGCTGTAACCCCCAGTCCTCTTTGAGACTTAAGCTCATAAGGTATGCACGCACGCACAAACTTCCACTTAGTAAGTGCTGCACAAAGATAGCTTCACCACCAAAACAGGCACAGTAGATAACACATTTCTTGCTGTCCATATAAGAAATAAAGAGCTTATGACTGAAGTTAAGACTACAACTTCCAACAGCTAGGTGGCTCAACCAGTCGATGCCTCCATAGACTAACGCTAACTGAAAAAGGTCTGGGTATGACCTTTCATTATCATCCACCCTTTCACATAAAGAATAAATTACCAAGGGGTGCCCCGGTGGCTCGCCTGGTAGGGTAGTACCACATAAGGCTGAGTCCTTACTGCAGCGGCCTGGGTTTGAATCCGGCCAAGGCCCTTTGCTGCATGTCATTCCCTGCCTTTCCTGTCTCTTTCTCGACTATCGCTGTCAAATAAAAGGCGGAAAATGCCAGAAAAAAAAAGATCCCAGAAGGGTACAATTTTGTGCAACAAGACATACTCAGGTTTGACCAGCATGTGGCTCTGCTGAACAGTTTTTAAACCATAATGTCAAGATCTTTTTACTAAGGTTGAGTGGTGCTGTACTGGATGTGCTTCCTGTAATGTGTTTGCAGGTGTATGTGCTCCGAGGTTGTCTATATCCATTGAACATTGCTTTGCTCTGGTATCAATCCTACTTCAAGTAATTTAACATCGGATAAATTCAGTAAAGTGAGATATTCTGTGAGGGCTACTACAAACGTTATCGCACCAGAGCAAGTTAAAGGGTGGAGAAGAAAAGTTGAAGCGTGTTCCCTTTTTGTTTCTTGGTTTAAATGCTTTGATACGTTACCAAGCTTGATTTTTCTTCTGAGGTCTACACACAAAGCTGTCTTTTGTGTAGTGGACAACAATGACGATCACACTGACTCTAGCTAGCTCACCTTTTAACACCTTAATCTGTCGAGACTCTTTAAATATATGAAAAAATGAAAAGCTTCTTGTCAGGGATCCCTTATTAACCATTACATTTCCAGTCATTCATATTTGTGTATCTGCCATCCTCAGCTGTCAGAAATGTCTGAAGTCTTGCCTACTTCTGTCGAATTGAGACTGAAGCAGTGGTGAGATGTTTTGATCTTGGCAGTGTCAACTGAATGGAATTCATGAAATTAAACCCATATTTAGCAAATTAATAATTTTCTGAGCTCTCAATACCTTACAATTGCTCTTAGAAAATCATTTCATGTGCCTCCATGTCCTGAGATGCCCTGAATGCCTAAGGGCAACAGACAAATTTGCACTAGACTCAATTGGATTATGGAAGGAGTGCTTTTCCGGCTTTAGTGGAGCAATTTGGGTGAATTTACTATTTGCGTCTGGGTTGGACTTTGATTTATGACCCTATCCCAGCTGCCTTTCATGACCTTCATTGTCCCGGATCTACTAGGACTCCAACAAACTGTGCCAGCGGCAGACCTGCTGTGCTTTGGACTCTTTCATCTGGGTCCAGTGGGTCAGCTCCTCCTCTCCAGAGCTGTTAAGGCCAAGTGAAATCCAGCCAATCATCTCTTTGCGCTTAATGCTGCGTTTGTTGTAAACAGAGAGGATCAACGTGACATCTGACAGTTGGAAAAGAGACACGTGGAAAACAAATGTCTCTTTGTAGATTGGGTTGGATTGACCACGACAGATGGATGTTTTACACTTGGACATCTCCTGGCCCATGGAATTAAGTAAGGTCATCTTAACGTAGGTATCTACAGAGAAAACAAGAGAGGGAAACCAACAGAGAAACATCTCATTTCCAAAGCCATGGTAAAAAAGTACACAATATCTACTTCTGTTTCTAGCCATTAAGAAAAGCCAGGCAATGGTCTCAAGAAGTGTGTCAGTAATGCAGAATCCTCTTTTATTTACTGTCTTTTTTGAGCAATACAATTACTTTGGGGATCAAAGACGTTCATCTGGATACAGCGTTTACTGACAGACACGTTTCATCACTCATCTAAGTGACTGAGAGGGCAATTAATATGTGATGTTTTCTCACTTTTAATCGTTGACCATGTGTGACCTATGCCATGTTTAACTTTATTTGACATTGCTTAGATAGATGCTGCTTAAAGCTCATGTGCAACAGAGCAAAGGTAGTCTCATTAAGCGTCTTCTCCAGGTGAACAAATAAAGGCCTAGTGTTGACTGTTGGTTGATAGCAGAGGAACGTATGAGAGACTGTGTAGTGTAGCAGGTCTGTACACAGTAATAGGAGAAACGGCCTTGGTGGGATGAGAGCTGGAAGACATGAGATAAGGAGGGGAAGAACAGACAGCTGCCCTATAAGACAGACTGTACTGGGGCGTCTGGTTGGTGTGGTGGTCTATTCCGTTGCCTACCAACACGGGGATCATGGGTTCGAATCCCTGTGTTACCTCCGGCTTGGTCGGGCATCCCTACGGGCACAATTGGCCGTGTCTGCAGGTGGGAAACCGGATGTGGGTAAATGTCCTGGGTGCTGCACTAGTGCCTCCTCTGGTCGATCAGTCGGTCGGTCGGGGTGCCTGTTTGGGGGGAGAGGGGGAACTGGGGGGGAGGTAGTGTGATCCTTCCCCGTGCTACGTTCCCTTGGCGAACAATTCTCGCCATTTTCCTTTGACCTCTCTGATCCACAAGCTGTTTTTGCCCATAGAATTGCCCATCACTGGAAATTTAACCACCACCCAGGATGGCAGCCATTTGGGTGATGCTAGAACTGGCTCGCCTAGTACCAACTATCGTGTTCAACGTTGCTAAGGACACTCGTTTCGCCCATTCTAACGCTCAGTTGAACACAAACTAGTTTGACTCACAGGAAGTAGGCTATAGGTGTAAGCCTGCCATTGGGTGCAGGGGTGGGAGCCTATTCAGGGGGGAGGGGGAACTGGGGAGAATAGCGTGATCCTTCCACGCGCTACGTCCCCCTGGTGAAACTCCTGACCGTCAGGCGAAAAGACACAGCTGGCAACGCCATGTGTTGGAAGAGCCATTTGGTGGTCTGTGGCCCTCCCCGGATTCGGCGCGGGAGGCGGGGTGGAGTGGCGACCAGGACGGCCCGGAAGAGTGGGGTAATTAGCCGGATCCAGTTGGGGAGAAAAAGGGGGGGGGGACTGTACTGTACTGATCAGTGCACATTCAAGAATCTGGGCTTTTGCGTCATGTTCATGAACATATTAAAGTGTGACGATACTGCAAGAGATTTTTGTCTCGCTCCTCATCCAATGTCAGAGTTGAATTAAATAACTGCCACGACAGCGACCTCTTCAGTCTCAACTGGCTGCAGGTGTCCCCACCCTTACAAACAATCCAGTGGCGTAACGACCGAAAACAACGATCGGTTTCCTATGCAAATCACCATGACCATTAACTGGACGTGCCCCGGTGCCGTGCTCTGTTCACAGAGGACTGGAGCAGGTTTGTAATCACAGCGCTGTCAGGTGGACATCACTTCGGGCCCTGGCACTCCAGGCCGACCCAATGTCGGGCCGTGGGT
Organism: Lampris incognitus; assembly: GCF_029633865.1. Lineage (NCBI taxonomy): Eukaryota > Metazoa > Chordata > Actinopteri > Lampriformes > Lampridae > Lampris > Lampris incognitus. The sequence continues at coordinate 43,768,835 of NC_079226.1, forward strand.
GAGCGTCTGTGACCCTAGTTCTTGCAGTGTGTCCTGCACCGTCGGCACTAGTTGGACCCCTGGCGGCAGCTTTCGGCTGATTCAGCATGTTGAATGGGCGGAGCCCGCCGGTGAGAAAGAGCACTCTGATTTGGCTGTTCAGTGCAGAACGTACATGCTAGTTGGCCGTCGGTTCAAGTGCTACTTTTGGCCCAGACGGCAGGCGGCCTTGGTCGCCGCTAGTGGGTTTGGTGAGTCTGGGCCCTTAGATGAGTGATGAAAGGTTTCCCTCTCTCTCAGTAAACGTTGTGTCCAGATGAAGTCAAGTCAACTTGCTGTGATTTTTCAGCCGGATTACTGAGCATGCATCAGGACAGTTACTTCGGTGGGTTCCTCACCAGCAACACGCTACATGTCCCACAAAGTGTGCGAGACTGAGCAAGATGTACATTTAATTCCTGTCAAGACCACACAACACAGTTCCCCTGGCAAAACTGCAAATACAATAATCATTTTAGGGGGACGATTAGTAAGTAATGAATTTATCATAAACCGGCAGACAGTGCAAAAACGGCTAGTTGTGGTTGTGTAGCAGTAACCCATGTCCATATTAGGCAGAGGTAAGAGTCTAAAGTCAGTGCACAACTGTGTTTACTTGAACGTTAGGGATAAAGGCCTGTAAGAACAAGAAACGTGACGTAGTGCTCGTCTACTTACCTCAGGAGCCTGACTAACACTAACCCATCCCTGTCCTCTGCAGCCTGTCCCACGGCCGGGTCTCTCGGTGTGCAGGAACAAGCCTGTCTACTTTTACACAATATTTTGCGATACACAGAAGTATTGGGGGGCGGCGTAGCTGAGCCGAGTGTTCATAAAGGGTCGCATGGCCTCGTTATTTTCCAGGATTGAGGGCCGTTTATTTTACGGACCCAGACAAACTGCAGAATTTGGGGTAAAACAACACGGCAAATAGTAAATTCATGACAGATGTTTACCCTTCCACCATGTCTTCACACCTACTGAGAGGACGGAAGGCACGAGGTGAAGGTCTTACACAGTATAATCCTGATTTTCCTAAAGTTTAATACGCAAAGGGTAAGAACGTATGTCTACTTCCTCTCACTGTTGCTGCAAAAATACAGAGGCATTTCCTTGGGCCTGTAATATACTATGTTCAAACTGCACATGTGGAAATACTATTGCAGTCGATCAACAAACAATAATTGCGAGCATCCGGGTGGCGTAGCGGTGTACTCCGTTGCCTACCAACACGGGGATCACCGGTTCGAATCCCCGTGTTACCTCCGCCTTGGTCGGGCGTCCCTGCAAACACAATTGGCCGTGTCTGCGGGTGGGAAGCCGGATGTGGGTATGTGTCACTGACCTAAAAAAGAAAGACTGGATCGTGCAGCCCATAATTCCGTGCCCCCACTTTATGAAGGCCAATTGAACTTGATCGGCGCCATCTTAGGTAGACCAAGAAACGATCAAACTGCATCAGAATTGCGGAGCATACCAGTGCTCTAACCGCACAGGGTCGAAAAAAAGTGGCAATTCAGATAATATAACATGTCACAAGTAAGCACCCTTTTTTATTGGACTCTTGCATTCAAGATGCCATAGCAACTGCTGATTTAAGAGGCCTTGATTTGTCAAAAAAAATCCCCGAGCCGGCTCCTCACATGTTCGACACTGCTGTCCAGTGGCGCCCTCAAGGGGTGGCCACGGCCACCCTGATACTATCCCTGGCCCCCCCGCTGGCCCCCCCAGCCACGAGTCGCATATGCAGAATATGCTTCTACCTGATATTTTCATTGTTCATTTTTGGACATATCCAACATAACAATGAATCGTCTAACACGTTACAATATATACAGACACATAACACATGAAAACAGAATTGGTGTGGAACTCAGAATGTTAACTGTACCAGTATTAGTCTATGCACATCAGATATTTAGTAACATTAACTGTAAAAATAAATAAATAAGGAAGCAACGTATTTCATAATGATTCCTTAACTCTCATATTGAGAGTTTTCAACCAGCCATTTCAGTATACTACAGCAGCATAACAGAATTCCTGCAATTCAGCCATGGCTTTTGGTTTTGGTGTGCCACCCCAAGATTTTCAGTGGCCCCATTTGGGCACCCCTATGAAACATTTCTGGGGGCACCACTGCTGCTGTCAGGGATAATCATGTTTTTAATCTTATAACAGTAATCTTGTAATTATTGCAAGATACGACTGCATCATCTTGGCAAAGGATGCACTGCAGAGCTAGCTGGCAAGAAGCTGCAGAAACAGCTGACACAACTTCTAGATGTAAATGTCAGATCATGATGCAGAACATGACAATATGAGACTCTGCTGTTTACACACAACAGACTCCTTGGAGAGTGTAATAGTCTTGCTTGCACATATAGGTGATCATAAAGTAGCCTAGTTACTAGGCTACTTACAGTATACTAGGGCCTAGCATACTGTCATTTTCTTAGATAGCGAGCTAGCATGTTGCAGCGATGGCGAGCCACGGCCTGATGAGGCCAGGACGCACCGCTCCCTCCCTCGCGAGCGGCACGCTCTGTGTCCTTCTGTCACGCGCTCGTCTGAGGAGCCAGCTCGGGGACAACATATTGACAAATCAAGGCATCTTAAAACAGCAGTTGCTATGGCATCTTAAATGCAAGACTCCAATAAAAAAGGGTACTTACTTGTGACATGTTAGATTATCTGAACTGCCACGTTGTTTCAACCCTGTGCGGTTGGAGCGCTGGTATGCTCCGCAACTCAACATTTTAGCTGGCAACTCTAATGCGACTTGATGGCTTCTTGGTCTACCTAAGATGGCCGCCAAGTGGCCCATGCCGGCTTCACTTCATATCGCGAGTTGCTCGATCCAGTCTTTTTTTTGAGATCAGTGGTGTGTGTCCTGGTCGCTGCACTAGCGCCTCCTCTGGTCGGTCGGGGCGCCTCTTCAGGGAGGAGGGGGAACTGGGGGGGGTAGCATGATCCTCCCATGCGCTACGTCCCCATGGGGAAACTCCTCACTGTCAGGTGAAAAGAAGCGGCTGGTGACTCCACATGTATGGGAGGAGGCATGTGGTAGTCTACAGCCCTCCCCGGATCAGCAGGGGGGGTGGAGCAGAGTGGGGTAATTGGCCAAGTACAATTGGGGAGAAAAAGACGGGGGGGGGGGGACCCGCAGACCCAGGCAATTGTGTCTGTAGGGACACCTGAGCAAGCTGGAGGTAACACAGGGATTCGAACCACCGACCCCCGTGTCGGTAGGCAACGGAATAGAGGGCTACGCTACCTGGACGCTCCGAGTGTGGGAAACCTTTGTACACAGCACAGCCTCAGCTGATCAGTCCTGAGACTGGAGCACAAGAACGAAACTGCTCAGGCTGGCAGTGTTTAGTTGAACGCTGGTTGATTTCCAGTGCCTTGCTCACCACCTGAGTCACATGTAGCCCTGCTCTTGCTCACACAAAAGGTACACGCCACAGGTCTGATGTCCTCTCCAGCGGTGGGGCATGAGGCACTGCAGAACTGGGCCGGAGGCCGTCGGTAGTGCCGAAGCACTGCACACAAGTCTGGTATCTGGATTTTGCGTTTGACTGATCTGATGAGTGGAACACTCGAGTCTTGTTTCTAGACCGGATTTAAATGTCAGTGCTCAGTCTGGGTTTCCTGTAGGCATGGCTGACAAATACAGCGTTACACTCAGAGTTACACTCAGCGTTACACTCAGCTCACAGACACACGCTTCCTTCCTCTTGACAACATGAACGCACATGGTTGGAAATATCCAACACGCAATCAAAGTTGAGAATGTGCAAAAAGTCCAGCTTTTGAATGCACACTTTCAACAATGACACGACTGTGGGGAAAAAAAACATTCACAATTTCTACACAATACAGATATCAACACAGCGGCACGAGGCGTGGCGTTACAGCAACAAGACAGACAAAGGACCGCATGCAAACAGAGGTGGAAGAAAGACGAAACCAAACACAGAGTACGTGGTCGTCACGGCAGCCAGCCGACAAGCCGCTTCATGGATGAGGGTGCCAGGAGCCAACCCATCAAATTAAAGGTCAAGTGGGCGTCCTTTTTCTCTACAAAATGAGAATTATTTTTTCTTTAAATTATCCATGTCTTTAATTTAGACCACCAACACTTCAAGCTGAAGTAAAGCTTTTTGTTTTTACTTCCTTTAGTTAAATGGTCAGTAAACCACAGGTACGGCTGAGGAAGTGGAAAAAACAGCAGCAGGCAAAACTGGGAATTTGGCCGAATAAGTTGTTGAAATTAAACGAAGTTAAACGTGACACGGCTTTTCTGTTCAGCGAGTACGCTACGTAGTTGTGAGCTTCTGACACATGGAGTCATTAGGGTGGAGAGGCATCACAGATGTCGGCCGGTGGCAGATGTTCCCTCACGGGCAACATGACGCACCACCTCCATGAAGATGCGTTGCCAAACTCTGCGTGTGCACCAGAGATACAGAGACAGTGCTGGACTGGAAACTGAGAGGACGTCAACGTCTCAGCCTGTAGAAGACTTACCTCTGATAATATACACCTGGCCACCTATCAAATGCTTTAGGCAACAGAACAAGCCGTCTGACCGCAGGGCAGGATCGGGGAGCAGTGAGGGAAATAACGCAGCAACATGTCAGTGGATGAGGGCTGAGAAGGTCAGAGAACAAGAGAAACAGGCTCAAAAGGCTCACAGCGGCGGCCAACGTTATGCAAGGGGCTGGTTTTCTTTTGTTTTGTTTTTTAAATTTGCTGGATCTCTAGAAATGAATGGAGAGGTGACGATGAAATGAGCTACACAAGTGCATCAACAAAGAGGGCACTTGAGCAAATAGTGCAGCAAATAGTGCAGCAAATAGTGCAGCAAATAGTGCAGCAAATAGTGCAGCAAATAGTGCAGCAGAGAGAAACCAAACTACTTGCTGGTGCCTGGAGTCACAAGCTGGGCATTGTTACTCTGACGCCCCTTTCCACCACATGGTAGCGGCTCCACGCCACTCCACTTTTCCGTTTTCCATTACGGGAAAGTACCGGCGTTTTGGTAACGCACCACTTTTCTGGTACCACCTTTGTTGAGGCTCCAAAAACACTGGAGCGGGCACCAAAATCAATGCAGGCCAGCTACACTGAGGGAGGGAGGACTGTTACGGTGATGGAAAACCACACTCTGCGAGGCGAGGCGAGTCGTGTCGAGTCGAGTCGAGTCGAGTCGGTACCATGCAGTGGAAAAGGGGCATTACAAGATAGCTATGGTTCAGTCATGTTTCAGCAGGCACTATGTGGGCAGAAGAATATAATCTTATATGTATCTGTGAATGTTCTCATTCATCCAGGTCAAGGTTATCCAAAGTAGTTGAATCAAGTGAAACTGGATATATATACCATATATACCGATATATATATATATATATATATATATATATATATATATATATATATATATATATATACACTACCGTTCAAAAGTTTGGGATCACCCAAACAATTTTGTGTTTTCCATGAAAAGTCACACTTATTCACCACCATATGTTGTGAAATGAATAGAAAATAGAGTCAAGACATTGACAAGGTTAGAAATAATGATTTGTATTTGAAATAAGATTTTTTTTACATCAAACTTTGCTTTCGTCAAAGAATCCTCCATTTGCAGCAATTACAGCATTGCAGACCTTTGGCATTCTAGCTGTTAATTTGTTGAGGTAATCTGGAGAAATTGCACCCCACGCTTCCAGAAGCAGCTCCCACAAGTTGGATTGGTTGGATGGGCACTTCTTTGAGCAGATTGAGTTTCTGGAGCATCACATTTGTGGGGTCAATTAAACGCTCAAAATGGCCAGAAAAAGAGAACTTTCATCTGAAACTCGACAGTCTATTCTTGTTCTTAGAAATGAAGGCTATTCCATGCGAGAAATTGCTAAGAAATTGAAGATTTCCTACACCGGTGTGTACTACTCCCTTCAGAGGACAGCACAAACAGGCTCTAACCAGAGTAGAAAAAGAAGTGGGAGGCCGCGTTGCACAACTGAGCAAGAAGATAAGTACATTAGAGTCTCTAGTTTGAGAAACAGACGCCTCACAGGTCCCCAACTGGCATCTTCATTAAATAGTACCCGCAAAACACCAGTGTCAACATCTACAGTGAAGAGGCGGCTGCGGGATTCTGGGCTTCAGGGCAGAGTGGCAAAGAAAAAGCCATATCTGAGACTGACCAATAAAAGAAAAAGATTAAGATGGGCAAAAGAACACAGACATTGGACAGAGGAAGACTGGAAAAAAGTGTTGTGGACGGATGAATCCAAGTTTGAGGTGTTTGGATCACAAAGAAGAACGTTTGTGAGACGCAGAACAAATGAAAAGATGCTGGAAGAATGCCTGACGCCATCTGTTAAGCATGGTGGAGGTAATGTGATGGTCTGGGGTTGCTTTGGTGCTGGTAAGGTGGGAGATTTGTACAGGGTAAAAGGGATTCTGAATAAGGAAGGCTATCACTCCATTTTGCAACGCCATGCCATACAGGCTCTAACAGGTACTATTTAATGAAGATGCCAGTTGGGGACCTGTGAGGCGTCTGTTTCTCAAACTAGAGACTCTAATGTACTTATCTTCTTGCTCAGTTGTGCAACGCGGCCTCCCACTTCTTTTTCTACTCTGGTTAGAGCCTGTTTGTGCTGTCCTCTGAAGGGAGTAGTACACACCGGTGTAGGAAATCTTCAATTTCTTAGCAATTTCTTGCATGGAATAGCCTTCATTTCTAAGAACAAGAATAGACTGTCGAGTTTCAGATGAAAGTTCTCTTTTTCTGGCCATTTTGAGCGTTTAATTGACCCCACAAATGTGATGCTCCAGAAACTCAATCTGCTCAAAGAAGTGCCCATCCAACCAATCCAACTTGTGGGAGCTGCTTCTGGAAGCGTGGGGTGCAATTTCTCCAGATTACCTCAACAAATTAACAGCTAGAATGCCAAAGGTCTGCAATGCTGTAATTGCTGCAAATGGAGGATTCTTTGACGAAAGCAAAGTTTGATGTAAAAAAAATCTTATTTCAAATACAAATCATTATTTCTAACCTTGTCAATGTCTTGACTCTATTTTCTATTCATTTCACAACATATGGTGGTGAATAAGTGTGACTTTTCATGGAAAACACAAAATTGTTTGGGTGATCCCAAACTTTTGAACGGTAGTGTATATACCAAGTCCAGTTGCACTTGATTCAACTCCTTTGGATAATCTTATATGTAGTAGGATCTCTACAGCAGACAGACTATGCACTCATGGCAATAACAATACATCTTGTTGTAGGTGGTGGCCTATAGATGCTTTATGGTAACAGTTATATAACTGGCAGGTAAGGGTGCAAATAACCTTCACTCTGACTTTTTGGATTTTTCATCAAAACACATTTTTTACCACACACACACACCTTTTTCCTCCTCAATTGTACTTGGCCAATTACCCCAGTCTTCCGAGCCATCCCGGTCACTGCTCCACCCCCTCTGCTGATCCAGGGAGGGCTGCAGACTACCACATGCCTCCTCCAATACATGTGGAGTCGCCAGCCGCTTCTTTTCACCTGACAGTGAGGAGTTTCACCAGGGGGACGTAGCACATGGGAGGATCACGCTACCCCCCCAGTTCCCCCTCCTCCCTGAACAAGCGCCCCGGCCGACCAGAGGAGGCGCTAGTGCAGCGACCAGGACACATACCCACATCCGGCTTCCCACCCACAGACATGGCCAGTTGTGTCTGGGGATGCTCGACCAAGCCGGAGGTAACGCGGGGATTCGAACTGGCGATCCCCATGTTGGCAGGCAATGGAATAGAGCACTACGCCACCTGGACGCCCTATCGAAACACATCTGTATTGTGAACTGACAAACTTAATCTGCACAGTGAATATGTACTTGAGTAAAGTTGGGTGGAGCGGTGAGTGTCGGTGAGCGTTATGGTTCGAGACCCAGCCTCGCCACCAGCTCAACCCAGTGTCACACGCGACTTGTAGGTCCCTTTGGATAAGAGGTGACAAATTACAGGAAGCACCTGAACGCTTGCCACGCTACAGTGAGGGGGTCTGGGGGCGCTGTTATGCTGTGGGGGCATTTTCCTGCCATGGTTTGGGTCCACTTTCTTAGAGGGAAGGGCCACTGCAAATCAATACCAGGTTATTCTGAGGGGTCACCTTCATCCTATGATGAGACATGTCTATCCTGACGGGAGCGGCCTCTTCCAGGACGACAACGCCCCCTTCCACAGAGCACTAGGGGTCACCGCATGGTTTGATGAGGAGGAAGGTGATGTAAATCCCATGCTATGGCCTTCACAGTCGCCAGACCTCAACCCAACTGAACAGCCATGGGAGATTTTAGACCAACGGGTTAGACAGCGCTCTCTACCACCATCCTCAAAACATCCAATGAGGGACTGTCTTTTATCTTTCAGAAGAATGGCCTTCATCCCTCCGATACACTTCCAGAAACTGATAGACTCTATGCCGAGGCGTACCGAGGCTGCCCTGGCAGCTCACGGTGGCCCAACATCTTACCAAGACATATTCTGTTGGTGATGCCTTTCATTTGTCACCCGTCTCTGTGTGTGTGTGTGTCTGTGTGTGTATATATACATATATATATATATATATATGTATTGAGATAAATGTAATTTTAACCACATTGGCAGCTGATCAGTACGTGATAAACGAAACAAGCCTGTTCTGCTATGTATTAGTTTTTCCCCTACATCTATCTATCTATCTATCTATCTATCTATCTATCTATCTATCTATCTATCTATCTATCTATCTATCTATCTATCTATCTATCTATCTATCTATCTATCTATCTATCTATCTATCTATCTGTCTGTCTATCTGTCTGTCTGTCTGTCTGTCTGTCTGTCTGTCTGTCTGTCTGTCTGTCTGTCTGTCTGTCTGTCTATCTATCTATCTATCTATCTATCTATATGTAGATAGTGTTTTTTCCCGAAACCGCCAATGGTGTTGAGTGCTCTACTAATGAGGAGTGGAATATCATCACGGATACAGGAAAAAAGATTTTAATACATAGCAGTAGGCTGATGAGTGCGAGACGCACGAAACGGGCCTGTACTGCTATGCATTAAAATCTATTTTCCTGTATCAGTGTTGATATATATATATATATATATATATATATATATATATATCCATCCATCCATCATCTTAATCGCTTATCCTGCTCTCTGGGTTGTGTTGTGGGGATGCTGGAGCCAGGGAGACACCCTGGACAGGCTGCCAGACCATCACAGGGCTGACACACACACACACACACACACACACACACACACACACACACACACACACACACACACACACACACACACACACACACACACACACACACAATCACACCTAGGGACAATTTTGTACAGTGATTCACCTGACCTACATGTCTTTGGACTGTGGGAGGAAACCGGAGCACCCGGAGGACACAGGGAGAACATGCAAACTCCACACAGACGACGACCCGGGATGACCCACTAAGGTTGGACTACCCCGGGGCTCGAACCCAGGACCTTCTTGCTGTGAGGTGACCGCGCTAACCACTGTGCCCCATATATATATATATATATATACACTACCGTTCAAAAGTTTGGGATCACCCAAACAATTTTGTGTTTTCCATGAAAAGTCACACTTATTCACCACCATATGTTGTGAAATGAATAGAAAATAGAGTCAAGACATTGACAAGGTTAGAAATAATGATTTGTATTTGAAATAAGATTTTTTTTACATCAAACTTTGCTTTCGTCAAAGAATCCTCCATTTGCAGCAATTACAGCATTGCAGACCTTTGGCATTCTAGCTGTTAATTTGTTGAGGTAATCTGGAGAAATTGCACCCCACGCTTCCAGAAGCAGCTCCCACAAGTTGGATTGGTTGGATGGGCACTTCTTTGAGCAGATTGAGTTTCTGGAGCATCACATTTGTGGGGTCAATTAAACGCTCAAAATGGCCAGAAAAAGAGAACTTTCATCTGAAACTCGACAGTCTATTCTTGTTCTTAGAAATGAAGGCTATTCCATGCGAGAAATTGCTAAGAAATTGAAGATTTCCTACACCGGTGTGTACTACTCCCTTCAGAGGACAGCACAAACAGGCTCTAACCAGAGTAGAAAAAGAAGTGGGAGGCCGCGTTGCACAACTGAGCAAGAAGATAAGTACATTAGAGTCTCTAGTTTGAGAAACAGACGCCTCACAGGTCCCCAACTGGCATCTTCATTAAATAGTACCCGCAAAACACCAGTGTCAACATCTACAGTGAAGAGGCGGCTGCGGGATTCTGGGCTTCAGGGCAGAGTGGCAAAGAAAAAGCCATATCTGAGACTGACCAATAAAAGAAAAAGATTAAGATGGGCAAAAGAACACAGACATTGGACAGAGGAAGACTGGAAAAAAGTGTTGTGGACGGATGAATCCAAGTTTGAGGTGTTTGGATCACAAAGAAGAACGTTTGTGAGACGCAGAACAAATGAAAAGATGCTGGAAGAATGCCTGACGCCATCTGTTAAGCATGGTGGAGGTAATGTGATGGTCTGGGGTTGCTTTGGTGCTGGTAAGGTGGGAGATTTGTACAGGGTAAAAGGGATTCTGAATAAGGAAGGCTATCACTCCATTTTGCAACGCCATGCCATACCCAGTGGACAGCGCTTGATTGGAGCCAATTTCATCCTACAACAGGACAATGACCCTAAACACACCTCCAAATTGTGCAAGAACTATTTAGAGCAGAAGCAGGCAGCTGGTATTCTATCGGTAATGGAGTGGCCAGCGCAGTCACCAGATCTGAACCCCATTGAGCTGTTGTGGGAGCAGCTTGACCGTATGGTACGCAAGAAGTGCCCATCCAACCAATCCAACTTGTGGGAGCTGCTTCTGGAAGCGTGGGGTGCAATTTCTCCAGATTACCTCAACAAATTAACAGCTAGAATGCCAAAGGTCTGCAATGCTGTAATTGCTGCAAATGGAGGATTCTTTGACGAAAGCAAAGTTTGATGTAAAAAAAATCTTATTTCAAATACAAATCATTATTTCTAACCTTGTCAATGTCTTGACTCTATTTTCTATTCATTTCACAACATATGGTGGTGAATAAGTGTGACTTTTCATGGAAAACACAAAATTGTTTGGGTGATCCCAAACTTTTGAACGGTAGTGTATATATATATATATATATATATATATATATATACTATATACACACACTATATATATGAATGAATTTATATATGACTTCCTCAAGCATGGGTCCTTTACCTGGGAGTTTGAGGGTTCTGTGCAGTGTCTTAGCTGTTCCTAGGACCACACTCTTCTGGACAGAGACCTCAGATGTTAATCCTGGGATCTGCTGAAGCCACTCTCCCAATTTGGGGGTCACAGCCCATAGTGGTCCTATTACCACTGGGACGACTATGGATTTCACTTTATACATCCGATCTAGATCTTCCCTCAGCCCTTGGTGTTTCTCTATCTTCTCATGCTCTTTCTTCCTGATGTTGCCGTCGCTCAGGATTGCTACATCGATCTCTAATGCTGTCTTCTGTTCCTTGTTGACCACCACAATGTCTGGTTGGTTAGCCAGCACCTGCTTGTCAGTCTGGAACTTGAAGTCCCACAGGATCTTAGCTCTACCATTCTCAACCACCTTTGGCAGTGTTTCCCATTTGGACTCGGGGACTTCCAGTCTGTATTCAGTACAGATGTTCCAGAACACTATCTCAGCCACTTGTTATGCCTTTCAGTGTACGCCTTCCCAGCTAGCATTTTACACCCTGTTCCTAAGTGCCGGACTGTCTCAGGGGCGTCTTTGCAGAGCCTGCATCTTAGGTCTTGTCTGGTGCGGTAGACCCCTGCCTCAAACAATCTGCTGCCGAGTGCCTGTTCTTGTGCTGTGATGATCAGAGCCTCTGTGCTGTCCTTCATTCCAGCATCTTCTACCCACTGGTAGGATTTCTCGATATCAGCCATGTCTTCTATCTGTACATCCCATGGAGGGACTTATTCTTCCATGATACCTCCTCCTCTTCTTCAAAGAAAGTTGAATCAGTTCATCTGGACACGTTTATTTATTTCTGATTTTTCTCCCAATTTAGTGGCCAGTCGATCCCGATTGTAGTTCAAACACCACCCTCATACTGCATGCGTTCGCCAACTGCATCTCTCCGGCCGGCAGTCTCGAAGGAGACACCTCGCCACTTTCGTGACAAGGTAAATCCAGGCCGAACCACTGCTTTTTCCCCACACACCCAGAGACGCATTCATGTGACGAACACAAGCCGACTCCGCCCCCCCCCCCCGAACACAGCGCTTCCAATTATTGCTGCTTCATCGAGGCTGGCCATAGTCGGATCTGATGAGACCGGGGCGCGAACCCCGGTCCCCAGTGGGCAAATCTGGACACGTTTATTGACAGAAACATTTCATCATCATCTAAGTGACCTCTTCAGTCTTGACTGACTGCAGGAATCCCACCCTTATAAACAATAGAGTGGCATAACAACTGAAACCAATGATTAGTTTCACATGCAAATATGGGCGTGACCATTAACTAGAGTTACAATGGCCATGTGTACTATTCACAGAGGATTTGGGAACGTTTGCAATCACAGAATTGTAAGATGGCGACAGGTGTACTCTTAGCCCCCCCCCCACTTCAGGGATGGTCATTCCCTCTTCACATAGATGGCCTCTTTGACTCCCCGTTCAAACCAGCGTTCCTGCCTATCAAGGATGTACACATCCTCATCCTTGAAAGAGTGGCCACTGGCCTGTAGATGGTGTAGACTATGTAATGGTGTAGACTGTGTAGATGGTGTAGACTGTGCAGTCCTGGCCTGACGTGTTAGCTCTCCTGTGTTGTGCCATCCTCTTGGCCAGCATCTGTTTAGTTTCCCCAATGTACAAGTCACAGTGTACACTATATTGCTCTGTTTGTGCCGGGGGACCAAATCCTTGGGGTGGACCAACTTCTGTCGCAGTGTGTTTTGGGGTTTATGATTGCAAACATTCCCAAATCCTCTGTAAATAGTACACGTGGCCATTGTAACTCTAGTTAATGTTCACGCCCATATTTGCATATGAAACTGATTGTTGGTTTGGGTCGTTATGCCACTGTATTGTTTATTAGGGTGGGACACCTGCAGTCAGTTGAGACTGAAGAGGTCACTTAGAGGAGTGCTGAAATGTATCTGTCAATAAACATTGTGTCCAGATGAACTGATTCAACTGTATTGATTTTCTTACCTGGATTATGAGCATGCATCAAGAGACATCCTGCGCTCCTTCCTCCCTACTGTCTTCTGTTGCTTGAGGTAGTACTCACTCAGCAGTTCGTCCTGGGGGGCCCTATTTCTAACAGCAGTGGAAAACAACACTAGAGGCAAATGTGATGACAATGACACAGGTAACCATCAAATGTGGCATATACCAAGGTGATGCACTATCCCTGCTACTGATCTGCATAGGCCTGAACCCCCTCAGTCAGGTCATCATAAAGAGTGGACATGGATACAGGTTCAGAAGTGGAGTTGCCAACAGCCATCTCCTATACATGGATGACATCAAGCTGTATGCCAGGAATGAGTGAGACATTCACTTGTTGATCGACCTAACAAGGATCTACAGTGATGACATCAGGATGTCATTCAGACTGGACAAGTGTGGTCAAATGGTGGCAAAAAGAGGAAAGGTGGTGAGTACTGAAGGGGTTGAATTACCAGACAGCAGGATAACAGACATATAGGACAGTTACAAGTACCTGGGTATTCCACAGGCAAATTGAAACCATGAGGAGGCAGCAAGGATGTCAGCTACAGCCAGAGAGTGAAGCAGGTTCTGAGGAGACAGCTCAACAGGAAGAATAAGATCCAAGCCATCAACATATGTGCCCTACCAGTCATCAGATACCCGGCTGGAATAATAAGCTGGCCCATGGAGGAGGTAAAAGCCAGAGATATCAGGACACAGAAACTCCTTACAATGCACGGAGGGTTCCACCCGAAGTCCAACAGCCTGAGAGTACGATAAGCAAAAAGATGGAGGCCGAGGGTTAGAGAGTGTCAGGGCCACTATCCGGGATGAAACAATCAATCAATCAATCAAGCTGCATTTTATGTACTGCTTTTCTAGCTGCAACAGCCACTCAAAGCGCTTTACATTTCTGGTCAAATCTGAATTTCAGACACCTGTTACAGTAGAGCATAAGCCGTTTTCTGTACAATCCCTACCTATTTCGTATGCGTAAGGCCACCGAAATGTGATTTACAACGATTAACCTATTCACACGTGTATTACATTAAACAAGGAACATCCATGAATACATCAGAAAGAGGCCCCCCCAGGATGAACTGCTGAGTGAGTACCTCAGAGAACAGAAGACAGAGATTGCGGAGGAAGAAGAAGAGGGAGTATCATGGAAGATCAAGCCCCTCAATGGGATCTACCATCACCAGACTGGAAGTCTCCGAGTCCAAATGGGAGACACCGCCAAAGGTGGTTGAGAATGGCAGAACTAAGAACTTGTGGGACTTCAAGTTCCAGACTGACAAGCGGGTGCCGGCTAACCAACCAGACATTGTGGTGGTCAACAAGGAACAGAAGACAGCAGTAGTGATCGATGTAGCAATCTCAAGCAATGGCAACATCAGGAAGAAAGAGCATGAGAAGCTAGAGAAATACCAAGGGCTGTGGGACGATCTAGATCAGATGTGGGTGGTGTAATCCACAGTAGTCCCAGTGGTAATAGAAGCACTATGGGCTGTGACCCCCAAACTGGGAGAGTAGCTCCAGGAGATTCCAGGAACAACATCTGAGGTCTCTGTCCAGAAGAGTCTGGTCCTAGGAACAGCTAAGATACTGCACAGAACCCTCAAACTCCCAGGCCTCTGGTAGAGGACCCAAGCTTGAGGAAGACGCACACCAATCGAAAAAGGGTGAGAGGGGGATTATATATATATATATATATATGTATATATATATATGTATATATATATATGTATATATATATATATATATATATATAAAATGCGGTACTACCATTAGTACATTGTAGTTAGACCAGTGGTCACCATAAAGTTGTCTTTTTTTCCACACTGAGCATCGTCATACTTTAGACAACTCATATAAGGACAAAAGGTACTTACTAGGCGGCTTGTTGGAAGCCAGGTTTTTGAAATGGCTGCCCTTGATAACCTCCACAGAGAGACTTCCTATTGTGGCATTGTACAATAGGCCCACGAGGATCTCAGGTGTGGAACTCTGACTGACTGACTGGAATGATGAGGCGCTTTCACTACATGACATCTCTGAGAGGCTGACCAGGGATTCCCCACCCTGCAGATTTGGGTAAAATTCACAAAAATATTCACTGAAAAGAATGCAGCTTCTAAACAATTCATCATCCCGCTGCAAATTTTGTCCATATAACAAGTTTCCCAAATTCATTGTGATGAATGAAAGTGACTATTTAATTCTTTAGTACTTATTACAATCTTTACAGTAGGGAATAAGGACAAAAAAAGAAGAAGACGTTCATTAAAAAAAATGACAAGTCATTTGAAGAAGCACAATGAAAGACCAACTATCAGCACATAGACCCTTTTACAGTCTGTGATGATGATGATGTACGTGAGTGTGCGCATGCAGTTTGGCGACGGAAGTATGGCGGAGTGCAATAGATTGTCAAGCTATGCAGGGGCATTAACCACCACCAAAGATCATGAATGGTGCCTAAACAAATGACTGACAAATGGTGACTGGCTTCAAGATCCATGTGCTATTAGTGAGTAGCTAGCCAACATTAGCAAGTGGCCCAATATTCAGTGGCCATATATATATATATATATATATATATATATATATATATATATATATATATATATATATAATGACTACATTATCTGTGGTCATGTATGTTCTCTGCACCATTGCACTTTATCATCTCTTATTTCACCTGTATAAGCCAGTCCTTGTGTATATAGGTGAAGATTGTTGTGTTGTAGTGTTGTTATTCTATGTACACTGAGAGAGCCACGAAACCAGAGTCACATTCCATGTAGTGCAAACCCACATGGCCAGTAAACATGGTTCTGGTTCTGATTCTGATGTACAGAACATCAGATACCATGACACAGACTCA
Source organism: Lampris incognitus (assembly GCF_029633865.1). Lineage (NCBI taxonomy): Eukaryota > Metazoa > Chordata > Actinopteri > Lampriformes > Lampridae > Lampris > Lampris incognitus. Next base: position 43,785,031 of record NC_079226.1, read on the forward strand.
GTTTTGTGCCTTGAAATCAGAAATCCTCCCTAGCCAGACAAGGACACAAGACCACAATGCATGAGGCCTGGGTGTAATTAACAGACTAGAACACTGTCCTAACAGGGACTACTAGCCTACATCTTAGATTTAAATAAACCAGGCTTCCAGAGAAATCAAGTGTTAATAGACAACTTGATATCAAATGGGTGCTACAAACACGAGCCTTATGATCGTGTCTTCAGTCCAGCGGTGGTCAAAACGTTTAGAAGCTTGCAGCCATGGACACCACTGGTTGCTCTCAACCGGTCATGATCCTGTCGAGATTCTGCAGAACTTGAGTCCGCTGTTGGAATATCGATTTTGACAACCGAACATGCAACAACCCAACATTTTGATGCCCGTAACGGCTTTAATTCCCTGTTTACAGCTTGATAACTCGTCTGCATGGCTGGGGCAAAACCCCACTTCCGTTGCCAACATGCACATGCATACCCCCCCCCTTTTTCTCCCTAATTGTACACGACCAATTACCCCACTCTTCCGAGCCGTCCCAGTCTCTGCTCCACCCCCTCTGCTGGTCCTGGGAGGGCTGCAGACTACCACATGCCTCCTCTGATACATGTGGAGTCATCAGACACTTCTTTTCACCTGACAGTGAGGAGTTTCACCAGGGGGACGTAGCACGTGGGAGGATCACGCTATTTCCCCCAGTTCCCCCTCCCCCCCAAACAGGTGCCCCGACTGACCAGAGGAGGCGCTAGTGCAGCGACCAGGACACATACCCACATCCGGTTTCCCATCCACAGACACAGCCAATTGTGTCTGTAGGGACGCCCGACCAAGCCGGAGGCAACACGGGGATTTGAACCGGCGATCCCCGGGGTGGTCGGCAACAGAATAAACCACCATGCCACCCGGACGACTGCACATGCATATTTTGATGACGTCAGCTGTAAAAGGATCTATCCAGCATTCTGAAATTCCTGCAGGCTCACCCCTACTATGAACCAAACTTACCGGCAGAACACAGCAAGGGTCCAGGATGACTGGTACAGACATTTTGCCTTGAAGGTTGAGCTTGGTGAGGTAGAACACCTTTTCTCCCAGCACCTTCTCTTTCTTCATCCGCCACATGTTATACAGGCGGAATCGTATGGCGTAATTGCCAATCATCTCTGACTCCACATGACTGAAGCGGAAGGTCTCTGTGAAGATGGGGAACGGGCCTTTCTGAATGCAGGTCTTTGCCCTCTGCTTTTTTGTGGGTAGTAGCACCAGGTGAACCTGCCAAGACATGTTGCCCGTGCGCTTGAGGGGAGGGAGGTCTGTTACAGCTGTGACAGTCACCGCCAGATACTGGTCCTCTGAGTCATAGTCAAACACCACATCCAAGGTGCCGTACTTGGCGATAGGATCCAGTTCGTAGCCCTTAGCAAGTTGTGCCACTGATCCACAGGCTGACATATCCTGCCGAAGAAATGCACAACTTAACAACGTGTACCTCTCATAAAACCTATTTCAAGAATGACATCTATACAAGACAAAATGTTTGCAGACCTTTTCTTAATGTACCGCATGTATGATCCTGTATCATGCACATATATTTGGGCTTCTGTCTGCAGACGCAAGGTCTCACATTTCCACCACACACACAGCTCACTTGGGACCGTGCAGGGTGTTATCACTCTAAAAACATTACATTATGATCTGCTCGCACAATTTTACCACAAAAACTGAAAGTACAAATTGACCTTTAATTTAAAGGCAAAGAAATCAGGCAGTATACTGTTGAGTATAACAAATTAGCAAAGTTGTGGGTTCAGATATCAGGAATATTAATCACTACAGAACCAATAGTCCAGAATTCCCCTTTCAAGAAGCTCACATTGGTAATCTCCAGTACAGGAAGGATCCTGCACCAGCTGTCCATTGTGCAGTCGCTCTTTGGGCAGCGGTGTGGCAGACTGTCGGATGAAGATGCAGTGTTGGCCTCCTGTGACCCTCTTCATCAATGAGCCACTTTCAACACTTAGTGGGCTATTCTGAGATGCCAAACCAACACGCCTTGCACCCACACCAAATATAAGCTTCACACTTTTGCGTGTTTTTTGAGTGTGCGTGACACGTGTGCATGTGTTTACAATCCATGTTGTGGGAACACATATAATCAGGAATCAGGGATAATTTATTGTCATTTCTTACACGTACTTGCATACAAAAAGAAACAAAACTTAATTTCTCCCAGCTCACAGCAGTGCAACACAAAAAACACACACATCCAAGCAGGGCAGGGCCCTGGTCCCTGGACCCACCGGACACAGCAGACCAGGCTCCACCAGCAGATCCAACGCCAGCTCTCCCAGCCAGCCACCTTCCACATGCCACCTCGCACTCACCACCACCACCATGACGCCAAAAATACAGTGAATGCCAGGCGAGGCTGCCGCCACCGCCCTCGGTGTTATCAGAACTAGCGGTCTGCATGAGCTAGCAGTTAGCTTCGCCTTCCCCGCTTCCGCGTCCTGTCAGTCCGCCCTCAGTTTCCTCTTTGGGCAGGGCCATGGTCCCCGGCCCACAGGATGCAGCAGACCAAGCTCCCCCAACAGATCCAGCGCCAGCTCTCCCAGCCGTCAGATGACGACACAAACCCAGACGCGGGCAAAGACACTGCATGGCCGGTACTGGGCGAGGCTGCCGCAAACGGGATTTGGCGCCGCCATGTTATGGTGTTATAATATGTTATAATCTGGACTTTGCAAACAACATCATTAGTTTGAAACACCCACTTTAACTTGTTTCCTGTTAGTTTCCTGCCTGAGCCCTCATAAAGGAGCAGAAGCATGGAGAAAAACAAATCATGGAGTGTCTGGAGACTCACTGCCTTGCAGCCTGTGGTCAGATGCCACTAGGGTATGTGAGCGGAATGGAGCAGCCTGAATTTGCGAGGAGGGAAGAGTGGCTTTTTTGAAAGTTGGGCGTGCCAGCGTTCGTCCTCTCTCTGACACCGCTCCATCCCGGCCCATAATGCACCTAAATTAATGTTGGTTAATAACATTTGTCACAATTAACCTGACTAACATTTTTTTTCTCCCTTTTTCTCCCTAATTGCACCCGGCCAATTAACCCCACCCTTCGGAGCCATCCCGGTCGCTGCTCCACCCCCTCTGCTGATCCGGGGAGGGCTGCAGACTAGCACATGCCTCCTCCCATACATATGGAGTCACCAGTCGCTTCTTTTCACCTGACAGTGAGGAGTTTCACCAGGGGGATGTAGCACGTGAGAGGATCACGCTATTCCCCCCAGTTCCCCCTCCCCAAACATGCACCCCGACCGACCAGAGGAGGCGCTACTGCAGCAACCAGGACACATACCCACATCCGGCTTCCCACCCGCAGACATGGCCAATTGTGTCCGCAGGGACACCCGACCAAGCCGGAGGTAACACAGGAATTCGAACCAGCGATCCCCATGTTGTTGACCACCACGCCACCCGGATGCTACTAAACTGACTAACATCCACTATAAGCTATTGTTTTGAGTCTTTACCACAGTCAAATATGATGCTGGTTAAGACCAGTTAAGTCCTCAGTTCACCGTAGCCATAACTTAAACCTGAAAAAGAAATAAAATCTTTACACTCAACCAATGAAATACTCATTCTGTCAAACATATGCTGACGTCTCTTCTACAATTTCAAATTGGCTCATTCACATTACACATTACTAAATGGCCCACTTAACTTCATTTCCTTCTGGACTGTAGGCAAATGAAATGTGTAGTTCATTATAGATGCAGACAGCAGGAATTGCATGAACATGGAGGGGCTTGCCCAGCACTAACATATAAACATGGAGGGGCTTGCCCAGCACTAACATATAAACATGGAGGGGCTTGCCCAGCACTAACATATAAACATGGAGGGGCTTGCCCAGCACTAACATATAAACATGGAGGGGCTTGCCCAGCACTAACATATAAACATGGAGGGGCTTGCCCTGCACTAATGTATAAACATGGAGGGGCTTGCCCAGCACTAACATATAAACATGGAGGGGCTTGCCTTGCACTAACATATAAACATGGAGGGGCTTGCCCAGCACTAACATATAAACATGGAGGGGCTTGCCCTGCACTAACATATAAACATGGAGGGGCTTGCCCAGCACTAATGCATAAACATGGAGGGGCTTGCCCAGCACTAACATATAAACATGGAGGGGCTTGCCCAGCACTAACATATAAACATGGAGGGGCTTGCCTTGCACTAACATATAAACATGGAGGGGCTTGCCCAGCACTAACATATAAACATGGAGGGGCTTGCCCAGCACTAATGCATAAACATGGAGGGGCTTGCCCAGCACTAACATATAAACATGGAGGGGCTTGCCCTGCACTAATGTATAAACATGGAGGGGCTTGCCCTGCACTAATGTATAAACATGGAGGGGCTTGCCCAGCACTAACATATAAACATGGAGGGGCTTGCCCAGCACTAACATATAAACATGGAGGGGCTTGCCCAGCACTAATGTATAAACATGGAGGGGCTTGCCCAGCACTAACATATAAACATGGAGGGGCTTGCCCAGCACTAACATATAAACATGGAGGGGCTTGCCCAGCACTAATGCATAAACATGGAGGGGCTTGCCCAGCACTAACATATAAACATGGAGGGGCTTGCCCAGCACTAACATATAAACATGGAGGGGCTTGCCCTGCACTAACATATAAACATGGAGGGGCTTGCCCAGCACTAACATATAAACATGGAGGGGCTTGCCCTGCACTAACATATAAACATGGAGTGGCTTGCCTTGCACTAACATATAAACATGGAGGGGCTTGCCCAGCACTAACATATAAACATGGAGGGGCTTGCCCAGCACTAAAATATAAACATGGAGGGGCTTGCCCTGCACTAATGTATAAACATGGAGGGGCTTGCCCAGCACTAACATATAAACATGGAGGGGCTTGCCCAGCACTAACATATAAACATGGAGGGGCTTGCCCAGCACTAACATATAAACATGGAGGGGCTTGCCCAGCACTAAAATATAAACATGGAGGGCTTTGCCCAGCACTAACATATAAACATGGAGGGGCTTGCCCAGCACTAACATATAAACATGGAGGGGCTTGCCCAGCACTAACATATAAACATGGAGGGGCTTGCCCTGCACTAACATATAAACATGGAGGGGCTTGCCCAGCACTAACATATAAACATGGAGGGGCTTGCCCTGCACTAACATATAAACATGGAGTGGCTTGCCTTGCACTAACATATAAACATGGAGGGGCTTGCCCAGCACTAACATATAAACATGGAGGGGCTTGCCCAGCACTAAAATATAAACATGGAGGGGCTTGCCCTGCACTAATGTATAAACATGGAGGGGCTTGCCCAGCACTAACATATAAACATGGAGGGGCTTGCCCAGCACTAACATATAAACATGGAGGGGCTTGCCCAGCACTAAAATATAAACATGGAGGGCTTTGCCCAGCACTAACATATAAACATGGAGGGGCTTGCCCAGCACTAACATATAAACATGGAGGGGCTTGCCCAGCACTAACATATAAACATGGAGGGGCTTGCCCAGCACTAAAATATAAACATGGAGGGCTTTGCCCAGCACTAACATATAAACATGGAGGGGCTTGCCCTGCACTAATGTATAAACATGGAGGGGCTTGCCCAGCACTAACATATAAACATGGAGGGGCTTGCCCAGCACTAACATATAAACATGGAGGGGCTTGCCCAGCACTAATGCATAAACATGGAGGGGCTTGCCCAGCACTAACATATAAACATGGAGGGGCTTGCCCAGCACTAACATATAAACATGGAGGGGCTTGCCCTGCACTAACATATAAACATGGAGGGGCTTGCCCTGCACTAACATATAAACATGGAGGGGCTTGCCCTGCACTAACATATAAACATGGAGTGGCTTGCCTTGCACTAACATATAAACATGGAGGGGCTTGCCCAGCACTAACATATAAACATGGAGGGGCTTGCCCAGCACTAAAATATAAACATGGAGGGGCTTGCCCTGCACTAATGTATAAACATGGAGGGGCTTGCCCAGCACTAACATATAAACATGGAGGGGCTTGCCCAGCACTAATGCATAAACATGGAGGGGCTTGCCCTGCACTAACATATAAACATGGAGGGGCTTGCCCAGCACTAACATATAAACATGGAGGGGCTTGCCCTGCACTAACATATAAACATGGAGTGGCTTGCCTTGCACTAACATATAAACATGGAGGGGCTTGCCCAGCACTAACATATAAACATGGAGGGGCTTGCCCAGCACTAAAATATAAACATGGAGGGGCTTGCCCTGCACTAATGTATAAACATGGAGGGGCTTGCCCAGCACTAACATATAAACATGGAGGGGCTTGCCCAGCACTAACATATAAACATGGAGGGGCTTGCCCAGCACTAACATATAAACATGGAGGGGCTTGCCCAGCACTAAAATATAAACATGGAGGGCTTTGCCCAGCACTAACATATAAACATGGAGGGGCTTGCCCAGCACTAACATATAAACATGGAGGGGCTTGCCCAGCACTAACATATAAACATGGAGGGGCTTGCCCAGCACTAAAATATAAACATGGAGGGCTTTGCCCAGCACTAACATATAAACATGGAGGGGCTTGCCCAGCACTAACATATAAACATGGAGGGGCTTGCCCTGCACTAATGTATAAACATGGAGGGGCTTGCCCAGCACTAACATATAAACATGGAGGGGCTTGCCCTGCACTAATGTATAAACATGGAGGGGCTTGCCCAGCACTAACATATAAACATGGAGGGGCTTGCCCTGCACTAATGTATAAACATGGAGGGGCTTGCCCTGCACTAATGTATAAAAATGGAGGGGCTTGCCCTGCACTGACATATAAACTTTCAAACACTGATCTCTAATAAGCATTGTTTATTATAAGCACAGGTTTCTATGTAAACCTTATTTATCTTATATGAGTGGTATCAAGTTGTGAAGCAGTCACGAGAAGTGGTTTCGTTCATGCGGGAGACAGGAACGAGCACAGAGCGGAGCACAGGAAAGCTGGGGTGGCGTGAGAGCAAAGTGACTACAGAATGCTTTGAGCATGGATTAAAGATTACTGCTGCTCCATTCCACTCCATTACTCCGGATGCCATTGTGCATTCCAAACTGGAACTTTCCTCCAGAAATAAACCCAGCCATTTTTTTATTCATTATAATAATGCCTGGGAAAAAATAAATCCAATTTCACATCTGACCAGAGAGTTCACATACGAGTGTCATGTGCAGCCACATCACACCACCTGAGCTTGGATCAGATCTGACAGTGTTGACGTGCCAGGTCGCATCGGAACGGCAGGTGTAACCATGGCCTTATTAACTTGCTCATCTATACACAATAATATCAAAATTAAACTTACAAGTTAAGGCTTTCCTGATCATAACAGAAGGAAACCTGGCAGCAATATAAGAGTCTCACACCACAAAGAGAAAACAAATTAATTCTGACTGAACTCTGAACTGCTCAATGCAAGATCTAAATTGATGAATAAGAGAAAATTCTTGATATGCAACCACAGGATGGCGGTAAAAAACAATGATAAACACAAATTACTTACCACTAATTCAAAAATGTATAGGATTTTAAACACAGCGTTTTCATATTTAAACATGTTCATGGAAGAAGCAAGGTGCAATCAAAGACCATGTAAAAAACGAATTAAAAATGCTAACCTTCAGTATAACAAACTGTAATTATATCATGCAACCAGCATAGGGCAAAGACCTTCATGAGTTTGACTTACATGAACTTCTGCTGAGTGGGAATAACATAAATCACTTGTTCAGTGGGACACGTCTAATGTATTTGATTTTAAGCACCACCCAAGTCAATATCCTGCAAGGCTACAGAGCGAGGGCCTTTTCTCCTGCTTTGTATTGTTTTTCTCAATTTCAATGGTCTGGATAAGTCTATGGATATGATTTGAACATATTCCTGTACTTTCTGTGGCATGAAAGCCATTCTAGCTTTAAATGGTAGCATACACATGTTCAGACTCATACATAATTATCATTTCATCTTCAGCCGCTTCTCTGGGGTCGGGTCACAGTGGCAGCAAGCTAAGTAGGGCACTCCAGATGTTCCTCTCCCCAGCAATGCCCTCCAGCTCCTCCTGGGGAATCCCAAGGCATTTCCAGGCCAAAATGGACATGTAGTCCCTCCAGCAAGTTCTGGGTCTACCCCGGGTCTCCTCCCAGTTGGACGTGCCCGGAAAACCTCCACAGGAAGGCACCCAGGAGGCATCCTAATCACATGCCTGAACGACCTCAACTGGCTCCTTTCGATGCGAAGGAGCAGTCGCTCTACTCCGAGCTCCCTCCAGATGTGCGAGCTCCTCACCCTATCTCTAAGGCTGAGCCCAGACACCCTACAGAAGAAACTAATTTCAGCCGCTTGTATCTGCAATCTCACCCTTTTGGTCACTACCCAAAAAGTCATGGCCACAGATGAGGGTTGGAACGAAGATTGACTGGTACATTGACATTTTTGCCTTCTGGCTCAGATCCCTCTTCACCACAACGGTCTGGTACAATGTCCACATTACTGCTGATGCTGCACCAATCCGCCTGTCAATCTCCCGCTCCATCCTACCCTCACTCGTGAACAAGACCCTGAGATACATTATCTCCTTCTCTTGAGGCAACAACTCATCCCCAACCGGGAGGGAGCAATCCACCATTTACCGAACCATGGCCTCAGACTTGGAGGTGCTGACTCTCATCCTGTCCATTTCACACTCAGCTGCAAACCCCCCCAGTGCACGCTGGAGGTCGGATTCTGATGAAGCCAACAAAACCACATCTGCCAAGAGCAGAGATGCAATTCTGGGGTTCCCAAAATGGACACATTCCGCACTTTGGCTGTGTCTTGAGATCCTGTCCATGAATATCACAAACAGAATCGGAGACAAGAGACAACCTTGGCGGAGTCTGACAACTACCGAAAACGTTTTTGACTTTGTGCCGAGAATACAGACACAGCTCTCTCTCTTTGTTTATACAAGGACTGGATGGCTTGTAGCAACTGCCCTGGTACCCCATACTCCCGCAGTACCCCTCACAGAGTGCCCCAGAGTGCCTTCAGAGTGCCCCAGAGTGCCTTCTCCAAATCCACAAAACACATGTAGACTGGCTGGTCAAACTCCCATGCCTCCCTCAGCACTTCTGCAAGGGTAAAGAGTTGGTCCGTTGTTCCACGGTCAGGACGGAATACGCATTGTTCCTCCTGGATTTGAGGTTCAACAATCAGTCGGAGCCTCCTTTCCAGCAACCCAGGGTAGACTCTCCCAGGGAGGCTGAGCAGTGTGATTCCCTGATAATTGGAGAAGACCCTCCGGTCCCCTTTTTTGAATATGGGAACCCCCCCCCCCAGTCTGCCACTCCACAGGTGCTGTCCCTGCAGCCAAAACAGTCCAGCAATGTCCAGAGCCTTCGGCATCTCAGGGCGAATCTCATTCACACCCATTGTCTTGTCACCGAGGACCTTCTTAACTTCCTCAGAGCCCTCTGCCAGGGTATGGGTGAGGCTTCCCCTCCACTGAGGATGTGTTAGCTAGGTTCAGTAGCTCCTCAGTGTTCTTTCCACCACCCGACAACATACTCAGTCCGGGTCAGTAGTTCCCCTCCCTGGCTGAACACAGCCTGAGTCAAGCCTTGCTTCCCCTTCCCGAGTTGCCGGATGGTTTGCCAGAACTTCCTTGAGGCCAACCAAAAGTCCTCCTACATAGCCTCACCGAACTCCTCCCACATCCTAGTTTTTGCTCCTGTGACCGCTGAAGCCACAGACCTTCTGGCCTCCTGGTACTTGTCTGCTGCTTCAGGAGACCCCTGGGTCAACCAAGCCCGAAAGGCCTCCTTCTTCAGCCTGACGGCTTCCCTCACCGCCGGTGTCCACCAGCGGTTTCTTAGGTTGCCACCTCGACAGGCACTGATGACCTTATGACCACAGCTCCTACCTGCCGCATCGGCAATCGAGGCTTTGAACATGGCCCACTCAGACTCCATGTCCCCAGCCTCCCTCGGGATACACGTGAACTTCTTCCAGATGTGGGAGTTGAAGACTTCATGGACAGGGGCCTCCGCTAGATGTTCCCAGTTGACCTTCACTACACGTTTGGGTTTACAAGGTCTGTCCCGCAGCCTTCCCTACCATCTGATCCAACTCACCACCAAGTGGTGATCAGTTGACAGCTCTGCTCCTCTCTTCACCCCAGTGTCCAAAACATATGGCTGCAGATCTGATGATACGACCACAAAGTCTATCATCAATCTTCAGCCTAAGGTGTTGGGTACCAAGTACACTTATGAACTACCTTATGTTTGAACATGGTGTTTGTTATGATCAATCTATGACTCGCACAGAAGTCCAATAACAAGGCACCACTCGGGTTCAGATCGGGGAGGCCGTTCCTCCCAATCACGCCCCTCCAGGTTTCTCCATTGTTGCCCATGTGAGCGTTGAAGTCCCCAAGCAGGACTATAGGGTCCCCAGGTAGAACACAATACAGGATACTACCGAGAGACTCCAAGAAGGCCGGATACTGCAAACTACTATTCAGTCCCATGTGTCCCAGTCCCAGTGACTCACAGTCGTATAGAGGTGACCCTATCATTCTTGGGGAGAACTCCAACACGGTGGCACTCAACGGGGGAATTGTGAGTATCTCCACACCCGCCCAGCACCTGTCACCTTGGCCAACTCCAGAAAAGTAATAAGGCCAGCCCCTCTCCAGGAGTTTGGTATCAAAGCCCATGCTATGTGTGGAGGTGAACCCAGCTATATCTAGTTGGTACCACTCCACCTCCCACACCAGCTCAGCCTCCGTCCCTGCCAGAGAGGTGACATTCCATGTCCTGAGGTCCAGTCTGCCATCCCGGAAGTTGGCATGCTCTGGTCCCCCCCTTTGCCTGCCATCTGGCCTGCATTGCACCCTACCCCAATGTCTTCGCAGATGGTGGGTCCACGGGCTGAACATAATGAACTTGCATCTTTTAAAAAAATTGTAATAATAATAATAATTTTTTCTTTTCAAAGTTAGCAGTTATATATGCACACACACACACACACACACACACACACACATTTAAAAATATAGATAACTATGTTAAAAGAAACACTCAACAGTAGGGAAACTTTCTTACTGTAGGGATACTTAACTCACTGGTTTTTTATAAATATATATATATATATATATATATATATAGTTTCAAAATAATGTGAGACTTTGAAAACCAGTTTCCTATCGCCATCACCACCTGATACCCTCAGCATACCACATCACATACCTCTGGGCTGAGAACAGCTGTGCTGTCACTGGGCACATCGTCCTCATAGCTCTTTATGAAGTAGCTCTCGGTCTGCTGGCCACTGCTATCCTCACTTGGGCACTTATCATACAAAAAGTGTGGACTGTCACTGGCGCTGGACAGGTCACTCTTGGCATCACCTAGGTCCGAGGGCGTGCAGGACATCCGTAAAGAGCCGTCCTCATCTTGGTAAGGTGGTGGCTGGAGCTCATCCAGGGGAGGAGGTCGTCGCATTCTCTGAATGGAGCTGGCTGGAAGATAAGAAGCCAGAATGACCACAGGGAATGACAGATGACTTCAACAGGCATGTCGATTCCAACATGTCTAATGAAAGAAAGGAAAAGACACTCGCAAAAAACCCTCTACTGACTGTTCAAAGGAGGAACTCAATTCACTGCACGTCCTAGAGAACCAACACTATGTCCGTTAACAGTGAGGAAGTAAATGATCTTATGGAGTGATATACGTAAATAAACTAAAAGACTTGGACTTCTTTTACGCACAATTCATTTCTATGGGAAATGTACTCACAATATTCAATTATATAGCCCAACAGTTATATGACGTCCCAAAATGTCCCCAAAGCAGCTTAACAGTTTGAGGTTTGAGTTCAGAGAGCGTGAGGAAGGCAATAAAGTTACAAGAGAAAAAACTGACATACAGTTATGAGTGGGAGATACCTGACAGAGGCCAGATATATTAGAATATATTACTTACTTACTCCACAATACAATCAAGCATTTTTATATCATAGTACTTAAGTGGGTTGTGTGTCTGTAGGAGTGACAGAGCTAGAGAGAGACAGGGATATGTAGTATATACACTACCGTTCAAAAGTTTGGGATCACCCAAACAATTTTGTGTTTTCCATGAAAAGTCACACTTATTCACCACCATATGTTGTGAAATGAATAGAAAATAGAGTCAAGACATTGACAAGGTTAGAAATAATGATTTGTATTTGAAATAAGATTTTTTTTACATCAAACTTTGCTTTCGTCAAAGAATCCTCCATTTGCAGCAATTACAGCATTGCAGACCTTTGGCATTCTAGCTGTTAATTTGTTGAGGTAATCTGGAGAAATTGCACCCCACGCTTCCAGAAGCAGCTCCCACAAGTTGGATTGGTTGGATGGGCACTTCTTTGAGCAGATTGAGTTTCTGGAGCATCACATTTGTGGGGTCAATTAAACGCTCAAAATGGCCAGAAAAAGAGAACTTTCATCTGAAACTCGACAGTCTATTCTTGTTCTTAGAAATGAAGGCTATTCCATGCGAAAAATTGCTAAGAAATTGAAGATTTCCTACACCGGTGTGTACTACTCCCTTCAGAGGACAGCACAAACAGGCTCTAACCAGAGTAGAAAAAGAAGTGGGAGGCCGCGTTGCACAACTGAGCAAGAAGATAAGTACATTAGAGTCTCTAGTTTGAGAAACAGACGCCTCACAGGTCCCCAACTGGCATCTTCATTAAATAGTACCTGTTAGAGCCTGTTTGTGCTGTCCTCTGAAGGGAGTAGTACACACCGGTGTAGGAAATCTTCAATTTCTTAGCAATTTCTCGCATGGAATAGCCTTCATTTCTAAGAACAAGAATAGACTGTCGAGTTTCAGATGAAAGTTCTCTTTTTCTGGCCATTTTGAGCGTTTAATTGACCCCACAAATGTGATGCTCCAGAAACTCAATCTGCTCAAAGAAGTGCCCATCCAACCAAACCAACTTGTGGGAGCTGCTTCTGGAAGCGTGGGGTGCAATTTCTCCAGATTACCTCAACAAATTAACAGCTAGAATGCCAAAGGTCTGCAATGCTGTAATTGCTGCAAATGGAGGATTCTTTGACGAAAGCAAAGTTTGATGTAAAAAAAATCTTATTTCAAATACAAATCATTATTTCTAACCTTGTCAATGTCTTGACTCTATTTTCTATTCATTTCACAACATATGGTGGTGAATAAGTGTGACTTTTCATGGAAAACACGAAATTGTTTGGGTGATCCCAAACTTTTGAACGGTAGTGTATATATATATATATATATATATATATATATATATATATATATATATATATATATATATATATATATATATATATCGGCCTTGTGATGGCCTGGCGGCCTGTTTGCTGCAGTGACTGCTGATTGTTCTCCACTTGTTTTGTTTTTTCAAATTTCCCCCTTTTTCTCCCCAACTGTACTTGGCCAATTACCCCACTCTTTCGAGCCATCCCGGCCACTGCTCCACCCCTCTGCTGACCCGAGGAGGCCTGCAGACTACCACAAGTCTCCTCCGACAGGTGGAGTCACCAGCCGCTTCTTTTCACCTGACAGTGAGGAGTTTCACCAGGGGGGGGTAGCACGCAGGAGGATCACGCTATTCCCCCCACTTCCCCCTCCCCCCCGAACAGGTGCCAGACTGACCAGAGGAGGCGCTAGTGCAGCGACCAGGACACACACCCACAGCCGGCTTCCCACCCGCAGACACGGCCTGCTGCTTGTTAGTTGGTGGTGGTGGTGTGTTTGTCTCTCATCTTTCAGGTGAGGGGGTCCTGGTAGTCCTGGTTTCTAGTTTTGCTGGTTAGTTGGTGGTGGAGATTTTTGATAGGTTAAGGTTGACCCAGAGGTTTCTCCCTCCTTAATTCCGTTGGGCTCCCCCAACTTTTTAGTGATTTAAGGATTTTTTTGTTTTTGTGTTTGTGGAAGGAACTCTGCTTTTTTGGGACCTGTATGTGATGGATAAGTGCCAAAGTACAAAACAAAGACAGTGGGGTCCAAAAGTCTTGGTCCACTACCAGGATCTACCTGTTTTCATTATCCGTCTACAAGTAAAATAAAAGTTATCCTCAGCTGACACACTGTGTCCAGGAGGATCCCGGCATGTTTTACCAACACAACTCAAAACAGTTGCATTTGTCCATATTTGCTACAAATGTCCCTGATAAGTAGTGGAGCTGGAGACTGACCTCCACCCACACCAGCAGGTAGATGTAAAATACTGTGTCCCTATCAGCTAGTAAAATACTGTGTCCCTATCAGCTAGTAAAATACTGTATCCCTATCAGCTAGTAAAATACTGTGTCCCTATCAGCTGGTAAAATACTGTGCCCCTATCAGCTAGTAAAATACTGTGCCCCTATCAGCTAGTAAAATACTGTGTCCCTATCAGCTGGTAAAATACTGTCCCTATCAGCTAGTAAAATACTGTCCCTATCAGCTAGTAAAATACTGTCCCTATCAGCTGGTAAAATACTGTCCCTATCAGCTAGTAAAATACTGTGTCCCTATCAGCTAGTAAAATACTGTATCCCTATCAGCTAGTAAAATACTGTGTCCCTATCAGCTGGTAAAATACTGTGCCCCTATCAGCTAGTAAAATACTGTGCCCCTATCAGCTAGTAAAATACTGTCCCTATCAGCTAGTAAAATACTGTGTCCCTATCAGCTAATAAGATACTGTGTCCTGATCAGCTAATAAAACACAGTGTCTCTATCAGCTAATAAAATACTGTGTCCCTATCAGCTAGTAAAATACTGTGTCCCTATCAGCTGGTAAAATACTGTGCCCCTATCAGCTAGTAAAATACTGTGCCCCTATCAGCTAGTAAAATACTGTCCCTATCAGCTGGTAAAATACTGTGTCCCTATCAGCTAGTAAAATACTGTGTCCCTATCAGCTGGTAAAATACTGTGCCCCTATCAGCTAGTAAAATACTGTGTCCCTATCAGCTAGTAAAATACTGTGCCCCTATCAGCTAGTAAAATACTGTCCCTATCAGCTAGTAAAATACTGTGTCCCTATCAGCTAATAAGATACTGTGTCCTGATCAGCTAATAAAACACAGTGTCTCTATCAGCTAATGAAATACTGTGTCCCTATCAGCTAGTAAAATACTGTGTCCCTATCAGCTGGTAAAATACTGTCCCTATCAGTTAATAAGATACTGTGTCCTGATCAGCTAATAAAATACGGTGTCTCTATCAGCTAATAAGATACTGTGTCCTGATAAGCTAATAAAATACTGTGTCCCTATCAGCTGGTAAAATACTGTCCCTATCAGCTAATAAGATACTGTGTCCTGATAAGCTAATAAAATACGGTGTCTCTATCAGCTAATAAAATACTGTGTCCCTATCAGCTAGTAAAATACTGTCTCCATCAGCTGATAAAATACTGTGTCTCTATCGGCTAATAAAATACTGTCTCCATCAGCTGATAAAATACTGTGTCTCTATCAGCTAATAAAATACTGTCTCCATCAGCTGATAAAATACTGTGTCTCTATCAGCTAATAAAATACTGTCTCTATCAGCTAATAAAATACTGTCCCTATCGGCTAATAAAATACTGTGTCTCTATCAGCTAATAAAATACTGTCCCTATCAGCTAATAAAATACTGTGTCTCTATCAGCTAATAAAATACTGTCCCTATCAGCTAATAAAATACTGTGCCCCTATCAGCTAATAAAATACTGTCCCTATCAGCTAATAAAATACTGTCCCTATCAGCTAATAAAATACTGTGTCTCTATCAGCTAATAAAATACTGTCCCTATCAGCTAATAAAATACTGTGTCCCTATCAGCTAATAAAATACTGTCCCTATCAGCTAATAAAATACTGTTTCCCTATCAGATAATAAAATACTGTGTCCCTATCAGCTAATAAAATACTGTCTCCATCAGCTGACAAAATACTGTGTCCCTATCAGCTAATAAAAGCATCAAACTGTCAAAACTCTCTGTATAGCCGAGTAGCCTTGTAAAAATCATTTTGTATCAGGTGTTGTCACACAGCACGTTTTGTGAACAGCACGTCCAACACGTTGTTACTGTAAATAGGACGTTGTCGAATGAGTATTCAGGCACTATGGAGTAGCAGTACGCAAGTATGTGTAGCACACTTTTTAAAATAGATGCTTTGGTTACTGAGTCATAGAACGCGAGACTAAGTTATAGAAGAAAATATGAACACTCGAGTATTGCAATAATACCCTTCACAATACTGTATCGACTTTCAAAAGCACTGTATCCATTCTTCAGATTACACAGAGAGACGCAGCAGCTGGACTACATCATTGTGTTGTTTGTATCTCTGTAAACTAGGGGGCGGAAGCATCATTGTGACAGGGCTGCACAAAACCACAGCAACAGCAGATGGGGCCAGTGCCACACGAGCTACGGCTCCGATTTGATGTATACCGGGTTTTATTTAATGTATACTGGGTGTTATTTGATTTACATTGGGCGTTATTTGATGTATACTGGGTGTTATTTAATGTATACTGGGTGTTATTTGATGTATATTGGGTTTTATTTAATGTATACTGGGTGCTCTTTGATGTATATTGGGTGTTATTTGATGTGTACTTGGTTTTATTTAATGTATACTGGGTGTTATTTGATGTATATTGGGCGTTATTTGATGTATTCTGGTTGTTATTTGATGTATATTGGGTGTTATTTGATGTGTACTTGGTTTTATTTAATGTATACTGGGTGTTATTTGATGTATACTGGGTGTTGTTTGATGTATACTGGGTTTTATTTAATGTATACTGGGTGTTATTCGATGTGTACTGGGTGTTATTTGATGTGTACTGGGTGTTATTTGATGTATACTGGGTTTTATTTAATGTATACTGGGTGTTATTTGATGTGTACTGGGTGTTATTTGATGTATACTGGGTTTTATTTAATGTATACTGGGTGTTATTTGATGTGTACTGGGTGTTATTTGATGTGTACTTGGTTTTATTTCATGTATACTGGGTGTTATTTGATGTATACTGGGTGTTGTTTGATGTATACTGGGTTTTATTTCATGTATACTGGGTGTTATTTGATGTATATTGGGTGTTATTTAAAGTATACTGGGTGTTATTTGATGTATATTGGGTGTTATATGATGTGTACTGGGCGTTATTTGATGTATACTGGGTGTTACTTGATGTGTACTGGGGTGTTATGTATACTGGGTGTTATTTGATGTATACTGGGCGTTATTTGATGTATACTGGGCGTTATTTGATGTATACTGGGTGTTATTTGATGTGTACTGGGTGTTATTTGATGTATACTGGGTGTTATTTGATGTGTACTGGGGTTTTATGTTTACTGGGTGTTATTTGATGTATATTGGGCGTTATTTGATGTATTCTGGGTGTTATTTGATATGTACTGGGTGTTATTTCATGTGTACTGCGTGTTATTTGATGTATACTGAGTGTTATTTGATGTGTATTGGGTGTTATTTGATGTATACTGAGTGTTATTTGATGTGTACTGGGTGTTATTTGATGTATTCAGTTTGATGCTTTTATTAGCTGATAGGGACAGTATTTTATCAGCTGATAGGGAAACAGTATTTTATTAGCAGATAGGGAAATAGTATTTTATCAGCTGATAGGGACACGGTATTTCATCAGCTGATAGGGACACAGTATTTTATCAGCAAATAGGGAAACAGTATTTTATCAGCTGATAGGGAACCAGTATTTTATCAGCTGATAGGGACACAGTATTTCATCAGCTGATAGGGACACAGTATTTCATCAGCTGATAGGGAAACAGTATTTTATCAGCTGATAGGGACACAGTATTTTATAAGCTGATAGGGACACAGTATTTCATCAGCTGATAGGGACACAGTATTTTATAAGCTGATAGGGACACAGTCTTTCATCAGCTGATAGGGACACAGTATTTTATCAGCTGATAGGGACACAGTATTTCATCAGCTGATAGGGACACAGTATTTTATAAGCTGATAGGGACACAGTATTTTATTAGCTGATAGAGACAGTATTTTATTAGCTGATAGGGACACAGTATTTTATCAGCTGATAGGGACACAGTATTTTATTAGCTGATAGACACAGTATTTTCTTAGCTGATAGGGACACAGTATTTTACTATCTGATAGGGAAACAGTGTTTTATTGGCTGATAGGGACACAGTATTTTATCAGCTGATAGGGACACAGTATTTTATCACCTTATAGGGACACAGTATTTTATCAGCTGATAGGGACACAGTATTTTATCACCTTATAGGGACACAGTATTTTATCAGCTGATAGGGACACAGTATTTTATCACCTTATAGGGACACAGTATTTTATCAGCTGATAGGGACACAGTATTTTATCACCTTATAGGGACACAGTATTTTATCAGCTGATAGGGACACAGTATTTTATCATCTTATAGGGACACAGTATTTTATCAGCTGATAGGGACACAGTATTTTATTAGCTGATAGAGACACAGTATTTTATTAGCTGATAGGGACACAGTATTTTATCACCTTATAGGGACACAGTATTTTATCAGCTGATAGGGACACAGTATTTTATTGGCTGATAGGGACACAGTATTTTATCAGTTGATAGGGACACAGTATTTTATCAGCTGATAGGGACACAGGTTTTTATTATCTGATAGGGTAACAGTATTTTATTAGCTGATAGGGACACAGTATTTCATGCTTGAGATAATCATGACGTATGGGGTCATTATGCTCGAGATAATAATGAGGTATGGGGTCATTGTGCTTGAGATAACAATGAGGTATGGGGTCATTATGCTCGAGATAACAATGAGATATGGGGTCATTATGCTTGAGATAATAATGAGGTATGGGGTCATTATGCTCGAGATAATAATGAGGTATGGGGTCATTGTGCTCGAGATAATAATGAGGTATGGGGTCATTGTGCTTGAGATAACAATGAGGTATGGGGTCATTGTGCTCGAGATAATAATGAGGTATGGGGTCATTGTGCTTGAGATAATAATGAGGTATGGGGTCATTGTGCTTGAGATAATAATGAGGTATGGGGTCATTGTGCTTGAGATAACAATGAGGTATGGGGTCATTATGCTCGAGATAATAATGAGGTATGGGGTCATTGTGCTCGAGATAATAATGAGTTATGGGGTCATTGTGCTTGAGATAATAATGAGGTATGGGGCCATTATGCTTGAGATAATAATGAGGTATGGGGTCATTGTGCTCGAGATAATAATGAGGTATGGGGTCATTGTGCTCGAGATAATAATGAGGTATGGGGTCATTGTGCTTGAGATAACAATGACGTATGGGGTCATTGTGCTTGAGATAATAATGAGGTATGGGGTCATTGTGCTCGAGATAATAATGAGGTATGGGGTCATTATGCTCGAGATAATAATGAGGTATGGGGTCATTGTGCTTGAGATAATAATGAGGTATGGGGTCATTGTGCTTGATATAACAATGAGTTATGGGGTCATTATGCCTGAGATAACAATGAGGTATGGGGTCATTATGCTTGAGATAATAATGAGGTATGGGGCCATTATGCTTGAGATAATAATGAGGTACGGGGTCATTGTGCTTGAGATAATAATGAGGTATGGGGTCATTGTGCTTGAGATAACAATGAGGTATGGGGTCATTATGCTCGAGATAATAATGAGGTATGGGGTCATTGTGCTCGAGATAATAATGAGTTATGGGGTCATTGTGCTTGAGATAATAATGAGGTATGGGGCCATTATGCTTGAGATAATAATGAGGTATGGGGTCATTGTGCTCGAGATAATAATGAGGTATGGGGTCATTGTGCTCGAGATAATAATGAGGTATGGGGTCATTGTGCTTGAGATAACAATGAGGTATGGGGTCATTATGCTCGAGATAATAATGAGGTATGGGGCCATTAAGCTTGAGATAATAATGAGGTATGGGGTCATTATGCTTGAGATAATCATGAGGTATGGGGTCATTATGCTTGAGATAATAATGAGGTATGGGGTCATTATGCTTGAGATAATCATGAGGTATGGGGTCATTATGCTTGAGATAATAATGAGGTATGGGGTCATTGTGCTTGAGATAATCATGAGGTATGGGGTCATTATGCTTGAGATAATAATGAGGTATGGGGTCATTATGCTTGAGATAATAATGAGGTATGGGGTCATTGTGCTTGAGATAATAATGAGGTATGGGGTCATTGTGCTTGATATAACAATGAGTTATGGGGTCATTATGCCTGAGATAACAATGAGTTATGGGGTCATTATGCCTGAGATAACAATGAGGTATGGGGTCATTGTGCTTGATATAACAATGAGTTATGGGGTCATTATGCCTGAGATAACAATGAGGTATGGGGCCATTATGCTTGAGATAATCATGAGGTATGGGGTCATTGTGCTTGAGATAATAATGAGGTATGGGGCCATTAAGCTTGAGATAATAATGAGGTATGGGGTCATTATACTTAAGATAATAATGAGGTATGGGGCCATTAAGCTTGAGATAACAATGAGGTATGGGGCCATTATGCCTGAGATAACAATGAGGTATGGGGTCATTATGCTTGAGATAATAATGAGGTATGGGGCCATTGTGCTTGAGATAACAATGAGGTATGGGGCCATTACGCTCGAGATAATAATGAGGTGTGGGGTCATTATGCTTGAGATAATAATGAGGTATGGGGCCATTAAGCTTGAGATAACAATGAGGTATGGGGCCATTAAGCTTGAGATAATAATGAGGTATGGGGTCATTATGCTTGAGATAATAATGAGGTATGGGGCAATTATGCTTGAGATAATAATGAGGTATGGGGTCATTGTGCTCGAGATAATAATGAGGTATGGGGTCATTGTGCTCGAGATAATAATGAGGTATGGGGTCATTGTGCTTGAGATAACAATGAGGTATGGGGTCATTGTGCTCGAGATAATAATGAGGTATGGGGTCATTGTGCTTGAGATAATAATGAGGTATGGGGTCATTATGCTCGAGATAATAATGAGGTATGGGGTCATTGTGCTTGAGATAATAATGAGGTATGGGGTCATTGTGCTCGAGATAATAATGAGGTATGGGGTCATTGTGCTTGAGATAACAATGAGGTATGGGGTCATTATGCTCGAGATAATAATGAGGTATGGGGTCATTGTGCTCGAGATAATAATGAGTTATGGGGTCATTGTGCTTGAGATAATCATGAGGTATGGGGCCATTATGCTTGAGATAATAATGAGGTATGGGGTCATTATGCTTGAGATAATCATGAGGTATGGGGTCATTATGCTTGAGATAATAATGAGGTATGGGGTCATTATGCTTGAGATAATCATGAGGTATGGGGTCATTATGCTTGAGATAATAATGAGGTATGGGGTCATTGTGCTTGAGATAATCATGAGGTATGGGGTCATTATGCTTGAGATAATAATGAGGTATGGGGTCATTATGCTTGAGATAATAATGAGGTATGGGGTCATTGTGCTTGAGATAATCATGAGGTATGGGGTCATTGTGCTTGAGATAATAATGAGGTATGGGGCCATTATGCTTGAGATAATAATGAGGTATAGGGTCATTGTGCTCGAGATAATAATGAGGTATGGGGTCATTGTGCTCGAGATAATAATGAGGTATGGGGTCATTGTGCTTGAGATAACAATGAGGTATGGGGTCATTATGCTCGAGATAATAATGAGGTATGGGGTCATTGTGCTCGAGATAATAATGAGTTATGGGGTCCTTGTGCTTGAGATAATAATGAGGTATGGGGCCATTACGCTTGAGATAATAATGAGGTATAGGGCCATTAAGCTTGAGATAATCATGAGGTATTGGGCCATTAATCTTGAGATAACAATGAGGTATGGGGCCATTAAGCTTGAGATAATAATGAGGTATGGGGTCATTATGCTTGAGATAATAATGAGGTATGGGGTCATTATGCTTGAGATAATAATGAGGTTTGAGGTCATTATGCCTGAGATAATAATGAGAGCAAGAGTGGTGTTTCCTTATTTTGCTGCTGCTGCAGAATCATGAGCGCCGCTGCTAAAACTTCACACGATCCTAAATATCAACCGGCCACTTGTGATGTTCACTCGCACACTGCATGAGCGCGATAACACCCTATGTTGTTGTGGAACTGTTTTGAGTCATCGACTAGGTCATCATATCATAGAATCCTCCCTCTCTTCAGTCTTCAAAGGACTTCTATGTGACAGATCAGAATCAGAACCATGTTTATGAACCATGTAGGTTTGCACACATAGATGCGGTTTGACTCCGGTTCCATTGCTCTCAGTGTACTTCATGTACCCTACAAAAGACCCACCGGCCGATCGCCAGGGGGTCAGCCCCCTTTAGCTGAGCGGTTGTCGCCTCGTGGTGCAGTACAATCTCAGATCAAATGCCGCAGCAGGTGGAAGTACGCTCAGTTACATTAATATAGAACAACAACACTACAACACAACGATCTTCAGATACATAAAGAATTGACTACATGCGAGCAAAATAAGAGGTGATGAAGGGCAAGTCTCGCTCCTTTAAGGATCAGGGCAGTGTGTAATGTGTGTGTGTAGCGAGTGTGTGTTCCTTCATTCTTCTTGGCAGAACAAGCAGTAAATGTGGTGAACCAAGTAAGATACCTGGGTCACATCATTAGGAATGATCTATGTGATGATGATGATGTGCAGCGCCAGTGTTGCAAAGTGTATGCACAAGCCAATATGCTGGCACGTAAATGTCACGTGTGTACATATGACATTAAAACTGCTCTTTTTAGGGCCTACTGTACTCCACTCTATACTGCCCACTTGTGGTGCGACTATAGCAAAGCAACACTGAAGAAGCTGCAGGTAGCATATAATGATGCATTCACAACCTTGCTGTGAAAACTGGTTAAGTACACGTGGTGAAGTGTAAGTCACACTTTTTACAGACAGGAAAGCGATCCATTTTTCTTTACTTTTGATTGTTCCAACCTGTTAAGCACAGAGCAGGCTTTGGACATGCCTGTGGCCTATTTGGCTATGCACCTCCACAGTCAAGGGCTTGAATGCACGACATTAACTTTGTCACATGGCAGCCTCACCCCTCTCATTAATCTGGCTCCTAACTACCAGAAATAGCATAATTAATATAGAGGTACTCTGTATGCTGAAGACAGGGAGGAACTATATTTCATGACTAGATTTCACTCAGACATAAGACCTACCATGTTCAGCGGAAGCTTCACTGCTGTAGCCATCATATTCAGCAGACAAAAGGCTGTACTTCTGCCTGCTCTTCCAGCTGAAGCCCCTTTGGTGCTGGACATCGGTCATCCCCGCTGTAGCCCCCCGCAGGCCTTGGGAGCGGCTTACAGCCTGTTGATACTGACCAATGACTTCATCCTCACTGTCTGATGAGGAACCATGCTGGTCAGCGTCTGAGCAGGACTTCTCTGTTAGGTGGGAGGAAGAGATAGCCTTGTTATTTTGGAAGCTCAGTAAACATCATAACTAGCTTTTTCCAAGTGCAAATTAGAAGACAGGACTATTCAGTGACGTTTGCCAGGGAAGTTCGATGAAGTCTGGCCAGGAAGGCAGTTCATCAAGCTGCATTGTTATTATACCCAATCCCTTTACCAACTGGCCAAGACTGGTCATTGTTAGTATATAATGTGTTTTACCAAACCTCTGCCACATTAAATCCAATTCCCAAATTACCGTGAAGAGGCACTGTTTCCCAGAGTAAACACGTGGTTGTTAAGTAATGATTATGTGGTAGTGCAAATAGGACTTGGGCTTTTTCTCCCCACTTATACTTGGCCAATCACCCCACTCTTCCGAGCCGTCCCGATCTCTGCTCCACCCCCTCTGCCGATCCGGGGAGGGCTGCAGACTACCACGTCTCCTCCGATACATGCGGAGTCACCAGCGGCTTCTTTTCACCTGACAGTGAGGAGTTTCACCAGGGGGACACAGCGTGTGGGAGGATCACGCTATTCCCCCCAGTCCCCCAATCCCCCGAAAACAGGCGCCCTGACCAACCAGAGGAGGCATTAGTGCAGCGACAAGGACAAATACCCTCATTCGGCTTCCCACCCGCAGACATGGCCAATTGTGTCTGTAGGGACGCCTAAGCAAGCCAGAAGTAACACAGAGATTCGAACCAGCAATCCCCGTGTTGGTAGGCAAAGGAATAGACCTCTACGCTACCCGGACACCCCTTCATCCATTATTTTAAGATAAGTCCAACATCATCACATGCTTTGTGTGATGTTCCTGCTACCACCATCACATACTTGTGATGTTTGTTTGGCTGCTAGATGCTGAGAAGTCAGACGGTTGCTCGTGTTCAGATGAAGGGTCATATGGCAGAAGTCAGACGGTTGCTGATGTTTAGATGAAGGGTCATACAGCAGAAGTCAGACGGTTGCTCGTGTTCAGATGAAGGGTCATACGGCAGAAGTCAGACGGTTGCTCGTGTTCAGATGAAGGGTCATACAGCAGAAGTCAGATGGTTGCTCATGTTTAGATGAAGGGTCATACAGCAGAAGTCAGACGGTTGCTTGTGTTCAGATGAAGGGTCATATGGCAGAAGTCAGACGGTTGCTTGTGTTCAGATGAAGGGTCATATGGCAGAAGTCAGACGGTTGCTTGTGTTCAGATGAAGGGTCATACAGCAGAAGTCAGACGGTTGCTTGTGTTCAGATGAAGGGTCATATGGCAGAAGTCAGACGGTTGCTCATGTTTAGATGAAGGGTCATACAGCAGAAGTCAGACGGTTGCTTGTGTTCAGATGAAGGGTCATATGGCAGAAGTCAGATGGTTGCTTGTGTTTAGATGAAGGGTCATATGGCAGAAGTCAGACGGTTGCTTGTGTTTAGATGAAGGGTCATATGGCAGAAGTCAGACGGTTGCTTGTGTTCAGATGAAGGGTCATATGGCAGAAGTCAGACGGTTGCTTGTGTTCAGATGAAGGGTCATACGGCAGAAGTCAGACGGTTGCTTGTGTTCAGATGAAGGGTCATACAGCAGAAGTCAGATGGTTGCTCATGTTTAGATGAAGGGTCATACAGCAGAAGTCAGATGGTTGCTTGTGTTTAGATGAAGGGTCATACAGCAGAAGTCAGATGGTTGCTCGTGTTCAGATGAAGGGTCATATGGCAGAAGTCAGATGGTTGCTCATGTTCAGATGAAGGGTCATACAGCAGAAGTCAGACGGTTGCTTATGTTCAGATGAAGGGTCATATGGCAGAAGTCAGACGGTTGCTCGTGTTCAGATGAAGGGTCATACGGCAGAAGTCAGATGGTTGCTTGTGTTCAGATGAAGGGTCATACAGCAGAAGTCAGATGGTTGCTCATGTTTAGATGAAGGGTCATATGGCAGAAGTCAGATGGTTGCTCGTGTTCAGATGAAGGGTCATACAGCAGAAGTCAGACGGTTGCTCATGTTCAGATGAAGGGTCATATGGCAGAAGTCAGATGGTTGCTTGTGTTTAGATGAAGGGTCATACAGCAGAAGTCAGATGGTTGCTCGTGTTCAGATGAAGGGTCATACAGCAGAAGTCAGATGGTTGCTCATGTTTAGATGAAGGGTCATATGGCAGAAGTCAGATGGTTGCTCGTGTTCAGATGAAGGGTCATACAGCAGAAGTCAGATGGTTGCTCATGTTTAGATGAAGGGTCATACAGCAGAAGTCAGATGGTTGCTCATGTTTAGATGAAGGGTCATACAGCAGAAGTCAGATGGTTGCTTGTGTTTAGATGAAGGGTCATACAGCAGAAGTCAGATGGTTGCTCGTGTTCAGATGAAGGGTCATATGGCAGAAGTCAGATGGTTGCTCATGTTCAGATGAAGGGTCATATGGCAGAAGTCAGACGGTTGCTCGTGTTCAGATGAAGGGTCATACAGCAGAAGTTGCTACGCTTGAGCAGGGTTTTATCCATCAAAAAAAGATTTCACAACCAAACAAACAAACGTGCAGTGCCAGGTCTTTTATCCAAACAGCACCGCCACACCAGCTGGTGTGCGATCACTAAACGTCACTACCGCTAGCATTTCAGTTGATGCCGCTATTTGTTTTATCTGTACACAGTTAATACCGTATTCATGAATATTTTCAATAAGATTAATCCCACAGCAGCCTCAGCACTCACATCTCTTTGTTCATTTTGCTGTGGTTTTAATAACTGGCTCTGTTTATTGTTTCATCATCTAAACCCCTCTACATTTTGCTGACTGTTCCAGCTGCCAGCTGCTGGCTCACTCAGGTCCTAATGGACAGTTTCCAGACTACCTTTTTTTCAAAGTGAAGAAACGGAGCTTGCAAAATTTACTCTGGCTTCGAAAGGGTGTATTTGTGTGTATATTTGTGTGTATTTGTGTTTATTTCAGCTAACTTAAGGCAGAAACTGATGAAGTGGGGACGCATCGGGTTCGGTAAAGAAACAGGGCTGAACCTTTTCACTTTGTAGTTTTACATATGTGCGTTTCGCAAGGTTAGTCTGGTCAGGGGGCGTCTGGGTAGCATAGCAGTCTATTCCGTTGCCTACCAACACGGGGATCACCTGTTCGAATCCCCGTGTTATACCACCGGCTTGGTCGGGCGTCCCTACAGACACAATTGGCTGTGTCTGCGGGTGGGAAGCCGGATGTGGATATGTGCCCTGGTCGCTGCACTAGCGCCTCCTCTGGTAGTTGGGTGGCCTGTTGGGGGGAGGGGGCTGGGGGGAATAGCGTGATCCTCTCACACGCTACGTCCCCCTGGTGAAACTCCTCACTCTCAGGTGAAAAGAAGTGGCTGGTGACTCAACATGTATCGGAGGAGGCATGTGGCAGTCTGGAGCCCTCCCCGGACCAGCAGAGGGGGTGGAGCAGCAACCAGGATGGCTCGGGAGAGTGGGATAATTGGCCAAGTACAATTGGGGGGAAAAGGGAGAGAAATCCCCCCCCCCCCAAAAAAATAATGGTCTGGTCATGGATTTCCAGTTTAACCATGACCAGCTTGGCATTTGAAATGTGGCAATAGCAGTACCTGCTTAATATTTGACTCTGTACAGGTTCTGCCTTTTGGTTTTATGGATTTGTGCCTACTGGTAAATTGAATTTATTGATTTAATTTACATGCACTTCAATTCAGACCAGAAAGTCAGCCATTTTAGTTCTCATTGTGCAGTTTTGGTCAGTGATCACAGAAATAATCTGCTTCAGTACTTCTTCTTGGCCTTCCAACCATCATCTATACTCATTTAGACACCAGGAGAAGTTGTGCTGTTGTTTTTGAATCAACCCATTATGTGTTTTTGAACTCAACTAATGAACCTCTGGCTGCAGTGGCGATGCTAGGGTCTGTTGGGGCCCTAGGCAAAAATTCTCAGGAGGGGCCCCCAACCAGCGTTCATCGCCATTATGTTATAAATAATCTGACACCAACAAAAAATACACAAAATATAAACTTTTTTTTATTATTCCAAATGTGCACATAATGTAACTTTCAAAATATAAAGAACAATAAAAACCAGAACATTGTCATACTATAAATACATAAATTATCAGGCTAGTGCAAATGCTGCCACTCACATCAAAAGAAAATAAGAAATAAGTTGGCACAGTATACATATATAGAACAATAAAACACAGTAAATAACTTAAAATAAAAACAATATAAACATATCTCCAAAATATATAAACCCACAGTCTAAGCTCAACAACCACCTTTAACCCTCATAGGGACATTTAGGAACATTTTTGTCCTCTAAGGAGCTGAGTGTAAAGAGACTAAAAATGCTGCTTACGGGCCTTGGCTAGGGCTAGGCTGCCACTATGTCTTCCAGATCCAAAGACCTTCGCACATTGTGCTCTACTGAAATAAGAGCCAGTCCTGAAAGTCTCTCCTGGGACATGGTTGACCTGAGGTAGGTTTTTATGAGTTTTAAAGCTGAGAAGCTTCTCTCTCCAGAGGCAACAGTGACCGGAAGAGTTAATAGCAGATGAAGGGCAATGCTGAGGTTTCCATAGAGACCAGAAGCTGTTCCCTGTAAATGTAACCAAGCGTCTCTCTTGGGGAGGAAGATACATTTTCAGGAAAGGTATGGACAGCAGCCCTGATCTCCAGAATCAAATCCTCACAATCTACATCATGTAGTGTTTTCTCCAGGTTCTTACAGTTGTCTGCAAGTTTGCAACTCTGAATAGCGTTTGACGTGTTTTCTTTTGAGAACAGAAAACCATAAAGGCCATAAACATCTTCCAGTTTTGAAAATCTGTCATTCAAGCTGTTGAGGGCTGTGTCCACTAGGGGGAGAACAAACTCTCTCTTATACTGCTCACCGAGCGTGAACGCTGGGAGTAACGTTCGCTTTCGAAGAGCGCAGGCAGTGCACGTGCAACGCGAATGACATAGGGGCCCCACAAGGGAGGGTTGCTACTGTGATGTCATGTCATTGCAAATCGTCCATTGGTTGTTTAAGACGGAGGGGGTTGCCGTCACTGCTTTGGAGTAAATTCTGTCAGCCCTTGGCGGCCCCCTACTGCATGGGGCTCCAAGCAGTTGCCTGGCTTGACTGTTCAGAAGCCTCGCCTCTGTCTGGCCGTCAACGTTGTCAGTGTACAACACACTACTATCAACAAAATAACACTTTTCTGTGAAAACAAAAAACAAACTTGAAACAGGCAGACCACAAATGCAAACACGTACACAAATACAGGCTCACCTTGTGTCTCCTTGTTTTTCCTGAGGTCTTCAAGGCACTGAAGGCTCTCTGCGTTCTCCAGCCCTAGCTTGTTGTTAAGGTACAAAAACAGGAGGATCATGACAATGATGAAGGCTCCAACGGCTGTCAAAAACCCCAGCGCTTCTGGAGAAACTGTGGGCACAACAGAGAGTGGGCAATGTCAGAGGAGAGAATCAACAGGGGAAGTCAAGTCCTTCCAAACTGAAGAAGACAGTATCACGGGAGTTCAAACTTTCACAGTATCATTTTAATTTCTTTTCTTTTTTTGTCTCCAAAAGGAAATGATGGGTCTGATGAGAGCTAAGAGTCCAGGCAGACTCAGTATCATGGTTACTGAAGCATGTTCAATGAGGACCATTCTGTATCGTGTGGAGACAGGACAGAATGAAACATAGTTTATATCATCACCATCATCATCATCAGTTCCGTAACCTATGGAGGTCATAGGAGCACAGCTGATGCCTCAACAGGTTGGGTCATCATTGTGTTTCAGTTGGGGGAGTACCTGGTGGTCCCTATCTCCTCTCCAGGTATGGATGGCCGCTGGTTCACAGAGGAACTCATCCGCCCTTTGACAGGTTTTGTTTTTAGCCTTGCTGGGTGTCCACACACCCT
The DNA here is from genome assembly GCF_029633865.1 of Lampris incognitus. NCBI lineage: Eukaryota > Metazoa > Chordata > Actinopteri > Lampriformes > Lampridae > Lampris > Lampris incognitus. The sequence goes on from NC_079226.1 coordinate 43,814,572, forward strand.
CCTCACAACAACCCAAGGGTGGAAGTGGGGGTGCTGGTTTAGTCGCCGATAACCCGACGGTTGCAGTTTAACGTCATACCCAGGACAATGAGGATACTCATCCTCATAATTGTGGACGTAACTTGATATGTACAGCTTGAAACCTTTCACCCATTTGCTGGTAGGTGCAGGTGAAAGTTTGTCGACAATTCTGTGCATGTCGTTGACATTTATCCATGGTAAATCTTGAAGGCATTGCGAAAGATATGCCATTGTCAACAGCACACGACAACAAACAGGAAACTGGTATGACCGCTGCAGTAGAAACCCGAAGTCGGTGGGCTACAGTTATGCACAGAGTCGATTGTGCTTCAAAATTGTGATTCCAGAAATGCTGCATTATTAAAATCGTCACAGCTCAGGATCACAATTTTGCACCACTGGTTACTCCCTCTTTTAACCCTCCTTAAAATAACGCATCTTATTCTTTTTTGTCGCTGTTAGAACTATTGCTGAATGTTTAAAATTATATTTATCTATTTTTATTATTTTTACTCGAGTCTAGCTGCAAGGAAACAGTTGCTATATAAGGCCTCTAAAAGCCCCAACCATCTCCAGCTCACAAAAGAAAACCTACACTGATGCCAAGAGACACCGAGCACCCTCAACTGCTCCTGCACTTTAACCCACATGTGTCAAGACAATGCTCAATGCATCACAAAGGACACACACAAAACGTGTTGATGCATGCAAGTAAACACCACTTAATTTATTCTCCACAAATGTTACCCAATTGCAATAATACAGCAAATGGGACCCAACTAAGTAAATGTTCACACTTACACAACCAGGCCATTTAGTGTGTAAATTATCTGTAACTATATGCTGGTTAGGGCCCTTTGTATCCACTTAAGGCATTTTAGTTGAGTTAACAGTACCATCTCCATCCAGCATTTTAGCATTTCTATACAAAGGACAGATGATTTACTGTTATTGCCATGGGAGTATCACTGAAAAGGCTTTTCCGTTTGATTGTACTGCTAATGACATGACACCTAAGAGTACAGACAGTAGAATGATGAAACAATAGACAAAAGTATAAAAATAAAATAAAAAAGACAAATACAGCAATTAAGGAAGATAAAATATAAAATCAAGCCGTTTCAGGAATCACGAATAGCAAGCACATGGTTTTTAAAACACTAAAACGACCATTTTGACCGTTTTGGATTTTCAAAGTTTAATAATTGCGAAAAAAAGAAGATACAGACCTGTCACCCCATGAATTCTCCTAAATTTGCATATATTTGCATTAAAATGAGTTTTAGATCAATCGCATAAAAAAGTTATGATAAGATCTACCTAAAATGACCAGGAGCGGTCAGCATGACCGTCGCGTAATTTGCACGTGATCGTACGCGTCATGCCACTATTATGAGGTGTGTTGGTCGCATCATTTCCTTTGCGAAGTTCAATGCTCTGTCCTAGAAAAGAAATGGCATTCTCCGTGTAGAGTAATAGTCTAAACTTGATTTTTGATAAGTAGGGGGGTTGCAACACATCTACAGTGGATCAAGAACGTACAATCTAGCTGTAATCAGTTTTGACCAGATCATCTCGCCCTATTACACGTTTTACAGTTCTCCTAATGTTGACCATAAAAGACTTGCGCATCCGCGGGACTGTCAAAGAGACGAGTCTGTCCTTGGAAGTGGACTCATAGGCAGGCGAGATAAAGCAGGCTGAAACGGACGTTCTTCTTGTACAGGTCTGCCTTCAACTTGATGAAAACCGCACGCTTCTTTGCTAGGCTGGGTAGATATAAATCTTGGGCCCTCGGCAGAACAGCTGTTCCCTTTTCCTGCGAGTGATGCATTCCTTGTCTTTGAAGCAGTGAAAAAGCACACAAATTTAGGTCTTGCCCCCCCGTTTCCGGAGGTCAGTGGATGCCCAAGCCTGTGTGCATGATTAAGGATGGACGGAGTGGGAAAAACGTCTTTTCTAAACGCTTCCACGAGAAACTCTTATATGAATTTCACCAGGTTGGCTCCTTCCATTTTTTTAAGGAATTCCAATAATTCTCAGGTTTGATCAGTGGGATCTATTTTTCAAGTTCATCGGTCTTAGCTTTAAGCTAGGTGTTCTCCAATTCGAGAGCAGCGCATTTTGTTTCCAGTGCCACCAGTCTGTTGCTGTGGTCTGATGGTGTGTGCTTGACCTCATTTAATATTTGACCATGAGAGTCGGTTGTGGCTCGAATCTTGTCCAAAGACACTGAGATGGGCGAAAGCGCACTTTCAGGTGCTTCTTTTAACAGTGTAGTTGATTGATGTAGTTCTTTCAGTAGAACAGCACGAAGTCTGTCTAGCTCGACGTTAGCTTCAGTATCAGACGCCATTACAGGACTCGTGGCTTCTTGTGGGGTTAGCATTGTCCCTTCACTTTTGTCTTTTCTATATTTCCTTGTCATTTTGTGGGACATTGCGGGGGATTTAGTCTTGCAGCCCAATGTAAAAGTCAAAAATAGGAGTAAAACTTACCAACAGAACTTGAAGGCTTAAAGAAACAAGTTGTTTTTAGCAGCCTCCCTCACATGTGTCTTGCTCGTTACATGCTTAACCTCACTGCAGTATTTTAAAAATGATTCTGTGATTCAATGGAAGCTATGAAGGGATCAGTGAACTGGAGTTATATGTATATTCAGTCCTCTTGGTCCTTGTCAGAACTCCAGCAGCAGCGTTCTGTACGAGTTGTAGCTGGTTAGTAGCTTTTTAGGGAGACCAGCAAAAAGATCATTACAATCGTATAATCTACTGGAAATAAAGGCATGGATAAATTTCTCTATGTCTTCTTCAGACATTAATCCTTTCATTCTTGGTATGTTTTTAAGATGGTAAGAAGCCAACTGTGTTACTGTCTTTATGTGGCTATCAAAATTTAGTTCTGAGTCTATAATTACATGAAGATTCCTAGCTTTGCTTGTAGTCTTGACTGACAGGGGCTAAAGGTGAGCAATAACTTTGAACCTCTCTCTCCTAATGTCTTCACACATGATCAGTAATCCAGGTAAGAACATCAAAGAAGGTTAAATCACTTCATCTGTATACAACATTTATTGACAGATACATTTCATCACTCAACTAAAGATAAAGACAACTGAAGATGTGTCTTAGTTGAGTGATGAAATGTATCTGTCAAGAAACGTTGTATACAGATGAAGTGATTCAACCTTCTTTGACTTTCTCCTAAGGCCAAATACATTCAGGCATTAATTTGTTCTAATCACCGACAAAGTGTTTCTAATCTCATCACAGGATTGGGTCGCGGTGGCAGCAAGCAGACGTCCCTCTCCTCAGCAACACCCTCCAGCTCCTCCTGGGGCGATCCCAAGGTGTTCCCAGGCCAGAGTGGATATGTAGTCCCTCCAGCGAGTTCTGGGTCTACCCCAGGGTCTCCTCCCGGTTGGAGGCACCCGGAAACCTCCAAAGGAAGGCATCCTAATCAGATGCCCGAACCACCTCAACTGGCTCCATTTGACGCGAAGAAGCAGCGGCTCTACTCCGACCTCCCTACAGATGTCCGAACTCTTTACCCTATCTTTAAGGCTAAGCCCAGACACCCTACGGAGGAAACTAATTTCAGCCGCTTGTATTTGAGATCTCACCTTTTCAGTCACTACCCAAACCTTATGACCTTAGATAGGTGAGAGTTGGAATGAAAATTCACTGGTAAATTGAGAGCTTTGCCTACTGGCTCTGCTCCCTCTTCACCAAAACGGTCCGGTACAACGTCCGCATTACTGCTGATGCTACACCAATCTGCCTGTCAATCTCCCGTTCCATCCTACCCTCACTTGTGAACAAGACCCTGACATACTTGAACTCCTTCACCTGAGGCAACAACTCATCCCCATCCCGGAGGGAGCAATCCACCATTTTCCGGTAGAGAACCATGGCCTCAGAATTGGAGGTGCTGACTCTCACCCCGGCCATTTCATACTCAGCTGCAAACTACCCCAGTGTGCGCTGAAGGTTGCATTATGATGAAGCCAACAAAACCACATCATCTGCGAAGAACAGAGATGCAATTCTGAGGTTCCCAAAACGGACACACTCCTCACCTTGGCTGCGTCTTGAGATCCTGTCCATGAATATCACAAACAGAATCAGAGACAAGGGACAACCTTGGCGGAGTACGCCACCCACCGAAAACGTGTTTGACTTTGTGCCAAGAATGCGGACACAGCTCTCACTTTGGTTATACAATGACTGGATGGCTTGTAGCAACTGCCCTGGTACCCCATACTCCCGCAGTATCTCCCACAGAGTGCCCCAGAGTACACGGTCATAAGCCTTTTCCAAGTCCATAGAACAAATGTAGACCGGTTGGTCAAACTCCCATGCCTCCCTCGGCACTCCCGCAAGGGTGAAGAGTTGGTCCGTTGTTCCATGACCAGGACGGAATCCACATTGTTTCTCCTGGATCCGAGGTTCGACAATCGGTCAGAGCCTCCTTTCCAGCACCCTAGAGTAGACTTTCCCAAGGAGGCTGAGCAGTGTGATGCCCTAATAATTGGAGCAGACCCTCTGGTCCCCTTTTTTAAATATGGGAACCACCATCCCAGTCTGCCACTCCACATGTACTGTCCCCGACCTCCACGCGACACTAAAGAGGTGTGTCAGTCAAGATAGCCCAACAATGTTCAGAGCCTTCACTATCTCAGGTTGAATCTCAGCCACATCTGGCGCCTTGCCACCGAGGAGCTTCTAAACTACCTCAGAGACCTCTGTCAGGGATATGGGTGGGGTTTCTGCCCAAGTCTTCAGACTCTACCTCCTCCACTGAGGACATGTTAGTCGGGTTCAGGAGTTCTTCAAAGTGTTCTTTCCACCGCCAGACAACATTCCCAGTCCGGGTCAGCAGTCCCCTTCCCCACCCCTGGCTGAACACAGCCTGAGTCAAGCCCTGAACACAGCCTGAGTCAAGCCCTGCTGAGTCACCGGATGGTTTGCCAGAACTTTCTTGAGGCCAATCGAAAGTCCTCCTCCATAGCCTCGCTGAACTCCTCCCATACCTGAGGTTTTGCTTCCATAACCATCGAAGCCGCAGCCCTTCTGGCCTCCCGGTACCTGTCTGCTGCTTCAAGAGACCCCAGGGCCAACCAAGTCCAAAAGGCCTCCTCCTTCAGACTGACGGCTTCCCTCACCACTGGCGTCCACCAGCGGGTTCTTAGGTTGCCACCTCGACAGGCACTAATGACCTTATGACCACAGCTCCTACCTGCCGCATCTACAATAGAGGCTTTGAACATTGGCCCACTCAGACTCCACGTCCCTAGTCTCCCTCTTGATACATGGGAACTTCTTCTGGAGGTGGGAGTTGAAGACCTCACGGACAAGGGCCTCCAACAGACGTTCCCAGTTCACCCTCACTACATGTTTGGGTTTGCCAGGTCTGTCCGGCAGCCTTCCCCGCCATCTGATCCAACTCAGCACCAGGTGGTGATCAGTTGACAGCTCTGCTCTTCTCTTCACCCGAGTGTCCAAAACATATGGCCGCAGATCTGATGATACGACCACAAAGTCTGTCAATGATCTTTGGCCTAAGGCGTTCCAAGTACACTTATGAACTACCTTATATTCGAACATGGTGTTTGTTATGGCCAATCTACGACTCGCACCGAAGTTAAATCACAAGGCATCCGGGGGGGGGGACGTTCCTCCCAATCATGCCCCTTCAGGTTTCTTCATCATAGCCCACATGAGTATTGAAGTCCCTCAGCAGAAGTATAGAGTCCCCAGGCAGAACCCTATCCAGGACACCACCCAGAGATCCCAAGAAGGCCGGATACTCCAAACTGCTATTCGGTGCATAAACACACACAGCAGTCAACTTGCAGTCGTATAGAGGCGAACCTCTCATTCCCTGGGGAGAACTCAACCGGGGACTTGTGAGTATCCTCACACCCACCTGGCGTCTGTCACCTTGTCTGGTGGCCAGGCCTTGGTCCATGGGGCCCGATCGGGCCCAGCCCAAAAAACAACATGGAGCCACCACCCCGTGGACCCACCACTCCCGGGGATGAGGATTGGGGTGGAGTGTAATCATACTTTGGCGGTATCCATATTTTCACACCGCCATACCGACCTTAAAATATACCGCGGTATGGGGTATACCGTATCAATAATAAGATATATAAATAAGGTCATAAAAAGTGTTTGCGTTCTGTGAACAGGTGTTACCGCACGGTGGCAGCACTGCGCTAAAACACTTACTTTACCTTACCAACCAAAAGCTAATTTATTATTGATATAATAACAACAAAAAAAAACAGTCAAAGTCAAGATGACCTTAAGAAGTGGGTGTCAAACACGGAAACTTTCGTTTTATTATACTTTTGTTATTCAACACAGTGACAACGGTCAAAATAAAGGGTCGACCTAAACATCATAGCAATGGCAACAATAAATTACAAATGAAAAGCCGAATTCTGACATAAAGCACACTAAGCCTAATTGTTTTTCATAAATATTTATATTTAACATTGAAACATTATTTTTTTTAAAACATAGTAAAAACGAAAATATTGCGTGTGTAGGCCTGAACAGAACAGTCGAAACGCAGCACAAAATTACAAAAATGTACATCTCTGGGAAGGCAGTCCGGGAAACATATTTCCTGCCTGGAAGTTCGCACTGCTTATCCGGTGTATTGACCAGGTTCATTATCCAGTGTATTGACCAGGTTCATTATCCAGTGTACTGGCCAGGTTCATTATCCGGTGTATTGACCAGGTTCATTATCCGGTGTATTGATCAGGTTCATTATGCAGTGTATTGACCAGGTTCACTATCCAGTGTATTGATCAGGTTCATTATCCGGTGTATTGACCGGGTTCATTATCCAGTGTATTGACCAGGTTCATTATCTGGTGTATTGACCAGGTTCATTATCCAGTGTATTGACCAGGTTTATTATCCGGTGTATTGACCAGGTTCATTATCCAGTGTATTGATCAGGTTCATTATCCGGTGTATTGACCAGGTTTATTATCCGGTGTATTGACCAGGTTCATTATCCGGTGTATTGACCAGGTTTATTATCCGGTGTATTGACCAGGTTCATTATCCAGTGTATTGGCCAGGTTCATTATCCAGTGTATTGACCAGGTTCATTATCCGGTGTATTGACCATGTTCATTATCCGGTGTATTGATCAGGTTCATTATCCGGTGTATTGACCAGGTTCATTATCCAGTGTATTGGCCAGAATCATTATCCAGTGTATTGATCAGGTTCATTATCCAGTGTGTTGATCAGGTTCATTATCCAGTGTATTGGCCAGAATCATTATCCAGTGTATTGATCAGGTTCATTATCCAGTGTATTGGCAAGAATCATTATCCAGTGTATTGATCAGGTTCATTATCCAGTGTATTGGCCAGGTTAACGAACAACTTCTTTTCCACTGTGCAGAACGACACCATTTCTTTTGCCAAGTAGCGTGTCACTGCATCTGTGCAATCTCTCCATCGTGCACTTTTTAAATATATTTTGTGGACCTTGAAAAAGCACCCATAATCGTTTGTGCTTGTTGCAGCAGGAATTGATGACAGTTGTGTGGGGGGCACAGGCCTACTCCTACTCAACTCCGCTGATTTGGCTGGGTGGTGATTGCTTAAGTGAGATCAGAGATTTGATGTGTTCCCCTCCTTTGCAGTGACTTGTTTCTGACAAAGTCGACATGTAGATATATCGACATCTTTTGGCTCCCCCCTTGTCATCTGGCTCAAAACCAAAACACTGCCACACAGGAGCCTTCATATTTTTTTTAGCAACCAAATTGCTACAGCTCTCCATCTTGTCACTTCAATTCTGTCTCTCAAAAATTGTTAACAACACCTCACATGATGCATAGCGCGGGAATTTAAGTGCACGTGTGCGAGAGTCATTCAGTTTCCTACATTTGTCGGTTACCCTTGACTGGCTTCTTGAGTCTCCTGGGTAGAGATGAAAGGACGGCATTGTAAGTGGGAGATAGGTGGTGTCGCAGACCTCCTCCTCTGTTGAGGGATGGTTTTTCCAGTTTCGCATAGATGGCTTCCTTCACCCCTCTTTCAAACCATCTATCTTCCCTGTCCAAAATGTGTACGTTGCTGTCCTGGAAGGAGTGTGTCTTCTCCTTTAGGTGCAGATAGACTGCTGAGTCTTGTCCTGAGCAGTTTGGCCTTCTGTGTTGGGCCATCCGTTTGTGTAGTGGTTGTTTGGTTTCTCCTATGTATAGGTCAGTGCAATCCTCATTGCATTGTACAGCATACACCAGATTGCTTCTCCGGGTGTGTGGTACACGGTCTTTGGGATGAACCAGTCTTTGTTGGAGTGTGTTGCTGGGTTTGAAGTATACCGGGATGCGGTGTTTGTTGAAAATTCTCCTGAGTTTCTCGGAGACCCCAGAAACATATGGGATGACTGTGCTATTCCTTCTGTTCCTTTTCTCCTCGTCGCTCATCTGGTTGGTCTTTCTGGAACGAGTTGCAGTTTTCACAAAGGTCCAACTGGGGTAGCCGCAGGTTTTTAAAGCTCCCCTCAGGTGTTTGTGTTCTTCCCGTTGGGCCTGAGTGCTGCTGGGCACATTGTCAGCTCTGTGTTGCAGAGTTCTGATGACGCTCAGTTTGTGTTCCAGAGGGTGGTGTGAGTCGAAAAGTAGATATTGGTCTGTGTCTGTAGGTTTCCTGTAAACCCCAATGTGGAGGCTCCTGTCTTCCCCAATGTGGATGTCACAGTCCAAGAAGGGCAAACTGTTGTTCTTTACGTCTTCCCTTGTGAACTTAATGTTCTTGTCCACTGAGTTGATGTGTTTGGTAAACACTTGAACCTCTTGTGTTTGGATTTTGACCCTTGTGTCGTCCACATATCTGAACCAGTGGCTCGGAGGTGTTCCTCTGAAGGAGCTCAGGGCCCTGTGTTCTACCTCTTCCATATATAAGTTGGCCACAATGGGTGATACTGGTGAGCCCATTGCACAGCCATGTTTCTGTCTGAAAAACTGGCCCCTGAATTGGAAATATGTAGTGTTCAGGCAAAGGTCCAGTAGTTGGCAAATCTGGTCTGGGCTGAGGTTGGTCCTATTGTGGAGGGTGTCGTCCCGTAGCAAACGTTGCCTCACAGTTTCCAAAGCCTCCGTGGTTGGGATGCAGGTGAATAATGAGGTCACGTCATAGGATACCATGGTTTCATCCGGTTCCAGTTTTACGCCTTGGACCTTGTTCACAAAGTCAATGGAGTTTTGGATATGGTGAGGTGTTTCGCCCACTAAAGGGGTCAAGATGTTGGCTATATGTTTGGCAATGTTGTAAGTGACCGAATTTATGCTCCTGACGATGCGCCTGAGGGGGGTTCCATCTTTATGGATCTTAGGGAGTCCATATATGCATGGAATGTTATCTTGTGGGTAGAGACGGTGGTATTGTATCCAACCAATGCCGTCCTTTCATCTCTACTCAGGAGACTCAAGAAGCTTAGCCTCCAACGACTCATGACCACTGAATGGAGCACTAACAAAGTCGAAACTAACACCCCCAATGACCGTCGCTGCCTAACATCGGAACACAAAAGAGCCACGCATATCAATACCTCTGTTAACGACGGGCGTTGCTAAACACCGGAACACAAAGAGCCACGGTCATCAATAGCTCTGATAACGACTCCAAAGAGGATAAATATCTGAGTCTCATCACCAGCCAGTCAGACTAGCTTGGTCTAGTCAGAAAGACACGAACTGAGGAAGCCTCTTGGATGAGAGGCGAAACGTCGTCACGGATATATAACCAAGTCCAGTTGCACTCGATTCAATTCCTTTGGATAACCATGACCTGGATGAATGAGAACATTCACAGCCATACTCTATTACACGTTCGCTGATCCAAATATCGCAGAGATGCGCAAGTGGAATGAGCACGCTTGCTTAACAGAAGAATTGGGCTTGGCGGTATGACTGTATGGGAAAATCATACCACGGTGTCAATTTAGTACCCCAGTATACAGTATTTTCGGTATACTGCCCAAGCCTAGGTGTAATGCAGGCCGGCCGGCAGGCAAAGGCAGCCACTGGGGTGTGCCGACTTCTGGCATCGCAGAATGGTCCTCGGGATGTGGACTGAACCTTCTCTGGCAGGGAAGGAGCCTGAGCTGGTGTGGGAGGTGGAGCGGTACCAACTAGATATAATTGGGCTCACCTCCACAGTCCATACATAGCATTGGCTCTGGTATCAAATTCCTGGAGAGAGGCTGGACTCTTTACTTTTCAAAGTGTATCTGAGGACCATAATCATTTGCCAAGACAGCTTTGTATATCTGACTGTCATCTGCATAGTTTTGGTAAGAGTCATTGTTGTGTCACAGAACTGGACCTAATGGGAGCATGTAAAGGTTAAATAGTACTGGCCCAGGGACTGAGCCTTGGGGGACCCTGCAAGTTATTTTCTTCCAATCATATACATAGCAGCCAATTGAAACAAAGTATTCCCTTTCTTGTAAGTAATACTTGAACCGATTTAGCATATTTTTGGAGAGCCCAACCCATTTCTCCAACCTGCCTAAAAGTAGCATATGGTCTACAGTATCAGAAGCAGCACTATGATCAAGAAGCATTAAGAAAGAGGTTTTGCTGGAGTCTGTGTTTAGACAAACGTCATTTAAAACCTTAAGTGCAGTTTTAGAAAGATAGAATTCTTCTTTCAGACACAAATAGGCTATCATGTTACTAAACAATAGGCAATTTTAGGGCTATCGATCGACTAAAAAAAAACTAAGTAATCGCACAATGATGTGATTAATCATAATCGCTTTTTTTCTTCTTACAACCGAAGCTTGTAATAATGAATATTTAAATCTAAAATCACAGAATTAATGTAGAATAAACACAAAGGATGTATATTTAAATGCAAATGTTATCGTTAAACACCATATTTTAATCTTTGAACACAGATTCTCACTTGTGAATTACAGATTTCCAATAATACCATCAAGGCCATCAAAATAGACTGTCAACTCGAAAGGCATATTTCTTATATGCACTAACAGCAATAATAATAAAACCCAGACCTATATATTAAAGTGCCAGTTGAATTTCAAAACCATCCCCTACCCTCTCCAACTCCCCACCCTTCTCCCTCCCATTACCACTCAGGCCCTGTCAAAGTTCTCCCGTGTCCCCAATAGAGCTGTCCAACTTTATGGTAGGAATGAGAAGCTCCACTCGTGTTTTTGACCCCATTCCATTCAATCTTGTGAAGGACAGCCCCCCAGCTATCTCCTCACTCATCACAGAAATCATTAACTCCATCTTTAGCTCTGGTTTAGTCCCCCATATACTTAAACTGGCTGCCGTCACCCCCACCCTAAAAAAATCTGGATTCAACCCTGATATGATGAGAAACTTTTGGCCTATCTCCAGTCTCCCCTTTCTGTCAAAAATACCGGAACGTGTTGTTGCCTCCCAACTCAAAGCTCATCTCATCTCCAACGACCTGTTCGAATCATTTCAATCTAGTTTCCGTTCACAGCACAGCACAGAAACGGTTCTTCTTAAAGTCACTAACAACCCCCCTCTCTCCACAGACTCTGGCCACCTCAGCATTCTCATCCCCCTCGACCTCAATGCAGGTTTTGACACCATTAGCCACACCATTCTTTTCTCCCAACTTGAATCCTTCCTCAACATCACTGGTACTGCCCTCTGCTGGCTAAAGTCGTATCTCATAAACACACACCAGTTCATCAGCATCAACAACTGCACCTCTATCCCCACTCCTCTGTCCCAAGCCATCCCCCAGGGTGTGGTGCTTGGTCCTCTCCTGTTCATTCTTTACATGCTCCCCCTTGGTAACATCATATGACGTCTGGTCTCCACTTCCACTGTTACGCTGATGACATCCAGCTCTACATCTGCACTACATTCAACACAACTACCACTTGTCCCAGTCTGACCAACTGCCTCACTGAAATCAAATCATGGATGCAAGCCAAGTTCCTCAATCTACATTGTGATGAATCTGACATGATCATCATCAGTCCCAAATCCCTTACCAAAACCATCCACAAGTTCTGCCTTACCATCGATAACTCCACTCAGTCCCCCTTCCCACACATCCACAACCTTGGCATCATTTGACAGCAACCTCTCCTTAGAACATCAAGTAAATCAAATCACTGCCTTTTTCTTCTCCTCACTCACGAAGCCCCTCATAACTAGGCCCCGTCTTACCACACTGACCTGCTCCACTACCATACTCCTTCCTGCAGCCTTCGCTCCTCCGACGCCAACCTCCTGTCTCCACCACACAGCACCAAGCACTGGACCTGGGGCGACAGGGCCTTCTCCATAGCTGCCCCCTCCCTCTGGAACTCCCTCCCCAAACACATCAGAGACCGCACCGATCTTTCTATATTCAAACCATTAATTAAAACTCACCTCTTTAGAATTGTTTTTAAAGTGTGATTAATGTTGTGGTGTTTTATGCTTTTGCTGTGTTTTTTATATTCATTTTTACACATGTAAAGCATCTTTGAAAAGCCCTGAATAAATAAAATGTATTATTATTACGACCTTGTAACAAGGTCTGATGAAACACAAGGCCAGATGAAACGTATGCCTCCTAAGCTGTTGTACATATATAATCAGAATATGCCAGAGTACGTGTGACGCAGTAAGGTAGATGATGACAAGGACCATACTAGCTAGCTGACTTCTTCACCATATCAGCAGCAAATGAGACAGCTACACTGGCATCAATGAGAACGGACTCTAAATTGAAACATACAAGCCACTGGGCTTGTGTCTTACTCAAGGGCTCAAGTGATAGCATTAATTTACTCGAGGAGAGATAGTCGTTTATAGTTTTTCAAATGTGATTTTGGCTCGTTATTTAATGGTTTACTAGCATAAAAAAAAACACCAGAACGCAGGAATAAAAGTCCCTGAATCTCAAATCTCCCCAGATCCCCCCAACTACCCATCCATCCATTACCAAACCGCTTCTCCTGCTCTCAGGGTTGTGGGGATGCTGGAGCCTATCCCAGCAGTCATTGGGCTCCACACAGAGGACGACCCGGGATGACCCCCAAGGTTGGACTACCCTGGGGCTCGAACCCAGGACCTTCTTCCTGTGAGGCGACCGCGCTAACCACTGCGCCACCGTGCCACTTTCACCCAAACCGATTCTTTGTTAGTGGGATTGGTTGGCCAGGGTCGAAGTGCTGGGCCGTTCTCTTTTCTTTTTTTGCCCCAGTCCACCCCGGTAGACACTGACGACATAAAGCAAAGCAAGTCCTTGATAAAGGGTGAACTGTCTGCTCTTTCCTGTCCTACCTTTTCTGACGCAAACCAGCTCATGCACTCCACAGTTGCGCTCACCACCTGAAAAACAAAGTATTTTTAACAAGGTACACTGATGACCTAAAGAAAACATGTATCTGTACATTACAGTACACCCCCCACCCCCACCCAACCTCCACCCCCCCAAAAAAGGCATGAAAAGCAAAGAGATGAACAGACATTGGACAGTGACAGTCTGATCGGGCAGGTTGGGGCAAGTCATTATGATGTTTCTGTTCCTTCACTGTGGAACTTAATTGAAGACTTTAATGATGATAAGACAAAGATTTTGATTAACAGAACGTTTCCTTAAAAAAACAAACTAGGAGGATTAGAAAAATGAAAACATAATGAAGTTTTCCTCTTGCCAACCAAATTCCAAAACCTGTTTGCTGAAGTGCTCTTTGTTATGTATTCTGCTCTTGAAAGGGGGTTATGTTAAATAAAAATAACAGTGTTCATTAGAAACCTCAAACAAGCTTTCTTTTTTTTGTCAATAATATTTTATTGGAAGGACCATTGGGTGTACAAATACAAATACAATGTAAATGTAAATGATTGTCCCTCCATATTTTGGTACACCCCCCCCCCTGCAGCCCCCTCCCACCAAACTCTCACCCATTGCCGATGCAAAAAATAAATAAATAAATAAATAAATAAATAAAATAAAAAACATTAATTAGAGTAACAACAATTACAAGATAAATCAAAAACTACAAAATACAAATAAAATAGATTAGACAGCTTTACATCAACAAGATGTGTTCAATCATCTCATAAGTACCAAGTTCAGGAAGGATAGAGCATCATGTACAAATGACCTACAAGAAGTCCTTTCTGTTTATATAAGTCGTGCTTTACGAGGTCTTACATTTTAGTGATTGGAGAAAAATACATCCCATGTACCATAAGTATGGTAGTCTTCACTGATACACAGCATTCAATTAAAATTAAGACTTAAAATACAAATAATATATGTGGTCTTAAACATAGGGAAGCACTGTCAGATGGTCCAAATAAGATAAGAGGGGCTGCCAGGTAGAGTACAATTTCTGGGCTGATCCGCGAATGTCAAATATAAATTTTTCTAGTTTAAGGAACATCATCATGTCCTATAACAGGGATGACAACAAAGAGGGTGCAGGGGACTTCCAAAGAAGGGAGGAACACAGGGTGACGTATAAGAATGGAGGAAAGTGCACACAGGTGGACTGTATCTTATGCAGGAGGTGCTATCTAAAAGGGATTGGAGACTGCAAGGTGGTGACAGGAAGAACGTAGCTAGGCAGCACTGGATGGTGGTCTGCAGGATGACTTTGGAGACCAAGAAGAGGAAGCGAGTGAAGGAAGAGCCGAAGATCAAATGGTGGAAGTTGAAGAAGGAAGACTGTTGTGTGGAGTTCAGGCAGGAGGTAAGACAGGCACTGGGTGGTAGTGAAGAGTTGCCGGATGACTGGACAACCACTGCCGAAATAGTGAGGGAGACAGCTAGGAAGGTATTTGGTGTGTCATCAGGACAGAGGAAGGAAGACAAGGAGACTTGGTGGTAGAATGAGGAAGTACAGCTAATCATACAGAGGAAGAGGTTGGCAAAGAAGTGGGATCATCAGAGATGAAGAAAGTAGACAGAAGTTCAAGGAGATGTAGTGTAAAGTGAAGAGAGAGGTGGTTAAGGCAAAGGAAAAGGTATATTGTGAGTTGTATGAGAGGTTAGACACGAAGGAAGGAGAAAAGGACTTGTACCAATAGAGAGATCGAGCTGGGAAGGATGTGCAGCAAGTTAGGGCGATCAAGGATAGAGATGGAAATGTGCTGACAAGCGAGGAGAGTGTGCTGAGAAGGTGGAAGGAATACTTTGAGGGGCTGGGGAATGAAGAAAATGAGAGAGAGAGAAGGTTGGATGATGTGGGGATAGTGAATCAGGAGGTTCGGCGGATTAGCAAGGAGGAAGTGAGGGCAGCTATGAAGAGGATGAAGAGTGGAAAGGCAGTTGGTCCTGATGACATACCTGTGGAGGTATGGAGGTGTTTAGGAGAGATGGCAGTGGGGTTTTTAACTAGATTGTTTAACACAATCTTGGAAAGTGAGAGGATGCCAGGGGAATGGAGAAGAAGCATACTGGTACCGATTTTCAAGAACAAGGGCGATGTGCAGAACTGCAGCACCTACAGAGGTATAAAGTTGATCAGCCACAGCATGAAGATGTGGGAAAGAGTAATAGAAGCTAGGTGAAGAGGAGAGGTGATGATCAGCGAGCAGCAGTATGGTTTCATGCCAGGAAAGAGCACCACAGATGTGATGTTTGCTTTGAGAATGTTGATGGAGAAGTATAGAGAAGGTCAGAAGGAGGTACATTGTGTCTTTGTGGATTTAGAGAAAGCATATGACAGGGTGCCGAGAGAGGAGGTGTGGTATTATATGAGGAAGTCGGGAGTTGCAGAGAAGTATGTAGGAGTGGTGCAGGATATGTATGAGGGCAGTGTGACAGTGGTGAGGTGTGTGGTTGGAATGACAGATGGGTTCAAGGTGGAGGTGGGATTACATCAAGGATCGGCTCTGAGCCCTTTCTTGTTTGATGGGCAGGTTGACGTACGAGATCAGGCAGGAGACTCCGTGGACTATGATGTTCGTGGATGACATTGTGATCTGTACCAAGAGTAGGGTGCAGGTTGATGAGAGCCTGGAGAGGTGGAGGTATGCACTGGAGAGAAGAGGAATGAATGTCAGTAGGAGCAAGACGGAATACATATGCATGAATGAGAGGGAGGACAATGGAAAGGTGAGGATGCAAGGAGTAGATGTGATGAAGGTGTATGAGTACTTGGGGTCAACTGTCCAAAGTAAAGGGGGTTGCAGAAGAGAGGTGAAGAAGAGAGTGCAGGCAGGGTGGAGTGGGTGGGGAAGCGTGTCAGGAGTGATTTGTGACAGAAGGGTACCAGCAAGAGTTAAAGGGAAGGTTTACAAGGTGGTTGTGAGACCAGCTATGTTGTATGGTTTGGAGACAGTGGCACTGATGAAAAGACAGGAGGTGGAGCTGGAGGTGGCAGAGATGAAGATGATAAGATTTTCACTGGGAGTGATGAAGAAGGACAGGATTAGGAACGAGTATATTAGAGGGACAGCTCAGGTTGGACGGTTTGGAGACAAAGCAAGAGAGACAAGATGGAGATGGTTTGGACATGTGTGGAGGAGAGATGCTGGGTATACTGGGAGAAGGATGCTGAATATGGAGCTGCCAGGGAAGAGGAGAAGAGGAAGGCCAAAGAGGAGGTTTATGGATGTGGTGAGGGAGGTGGCTGGTGTGACAGAGGAAGATGCAGAGGACAGGAAGAGATGGAAATGGATGATCCGCTATGGCAACCCCTAACGGGAGCAGTCGAAATTAGTGGTAGTGGTGGTAGTAGTAGTAGTAGTAGTATAAATTCACTTAAAGTTTACAAAGGCAGATGTGCTCGGATGGCAGGAATGCTCACATATCAACACAACAATATAATCAAGAGGAGTTTCAATAAGGTTTTTCGACATATTCTTAAATAAAAATCATAGGTCCTGTTCCATTTACTGAGTTTTGTTAGTCATGCAATGTCACTTTAGTAAAGTGACATTTTAAATAACAATTCAGTTGTGCCGATTTGCCCTGTACAACATCAAGAAAATTGGACCCTACCTGTCTGAGTATGCAGCACAACTTCTGGTACAGGCTCTTGTTATATCACACACTGACTACTGCAACTCCTTACTGGCAGGTCTCCCTGCATGCACTTTCAAACCTCTGCACATGATCCAGAACGCGGTGGCGCGTCTGGTCTTCAACCAAACCAAAACAACACGTCATTACACTGTTCATATCCCTCCACTGGCTCCGAGTTGGTGCCTGCATCGAACTCAAACTCTTGATGCTCGCTTACAAAACAGCAACTAAAACGGCTCTCGCCTACCTGAACTCCCTCATTCAGGTCTACACTCAGTCCCGCTCACTACGCTTTGCCAGTGAAGGGCGCCTGGCACTTCCACCACAACGGGGCCCTAAGTCACTAGCCAGACTCTTCTCTTCTGTAGTTCCCGGTGGTGGAACGAGTTACCAAACTCCATTCGATCCACTGAGTCCCTCTCCATCTTTAGAAGAAGCTAAAGACCAAGCTCTTTCTCAACACCTCCACACCTGATGGTAAATACGTACATACATTAAATTCTTTATGAGACAGTACAAGTCTGTTTCATGCCATAAGCATCATCAGCTGTCAATAAAGCTACTCAAGCTACAGCTGATGATTGTTTATGGCATGAAACAGGCCTGTACTGTCTCATACAGAATTTACTTGACTCACTGGATTATTTTGTTCCTTATTTGTTGAGCACTTTCCCTACCGTTCAGTGTTTCTTTTTAACAAAGTTATATATATATATATATGCACCCTGTGCATTGTCTTTGAGCACTGCCTGTTGACATCTATGTCCTATGGGACTTGAACCTGGTTTTTTGGCACTTACTCGCATTGTTGCCTCCTGAATAGATCCTTGCTTGTGTTGTGTTAACTCTCAGATGTACGTCACGTTGGAAAAAGGCGTCTGCTGAATGAAATTGTAACATCGTAACACTGTAAACGTCGTGTAGACAGCTTCATTAGGCTACTTATTTAAAGTAAGGAGCTTATTAACTGGGTTGCTGTACAAATGTACACACCGTCACTGACAGATTCCAGGGGAGCTGCATGCTGGAGCTTATGAGGCTGCCTTGAGTCTCAACATGATCAAGGCAAAAATGCCTTTCTATTCTGCACAAAACATAAGGGAGGGAGCACAAGGAGATACTTCTGCTTGTGCACACTGGAACCTGCTCACTGTTTCAGTGTAAGCTCCCATCCTAGCCTGACAGTTTGCTGGAGGAGGTCCTGATTTTCCTTCAAGATTCAAAGTCATCACTGCTCTGGCGCACGGAAGAAACACACTGGGTGGCTATGCTGGCTTCTCTTTATATTCTTATCAAATGAACATTGCCTGTCTCAGCCTGGCCTGCATTTCCTGAGGAGGCTGAGGAGCGCCCGTCTACCCCCCAAAATTCTCACCAACTTCTACCACTGCACCATAGAGAGCATCCTGACCATCTGCATCCCAGTGTGGTACGGCAACTGCACCAAGGCAGCCCAGCATATCACCGGTACCCAGCTCCCAGCCATAAAAGGCATTTATCACAAACGCTGCCTTCGAAGGGGTCTGAGCATCAGCAGAGATCCCACCCACCCCAACCATGGACTGTTCTCCCCCCTGTGCTCTGGGAGGCACTACAGGAGCCTCAGAGCCCACACTATCAGGCTCAAAAACAGCTTCTTTCCACAAGCTGTTGCCCACCTGAACCTGGCTACCCACTGAATGTCTGTAGATATTTTTAAATATTTTGTACTCCAGATCTTTTTAACTTATTTTTAGCTTTTGGTCTTCATGTGTGTATATCTTATACTGTGTTTGCTGTGTTTGTCTGTGTCTGTCTTGCACTGTTTGGTGAAGCCACAGCCCTCATTTCATTTTTAACATGTGCCTGCACATTGTTCTTAATGACATTAAATTGAATTGAATTGAATTGAAACATCTGAGGAAGCTGCTCAGATTATTTTGCAGAAAAGGCCATGAAAGGATGGTGAATTCTACATCCATTTCTATTTTGACCAGAGTCACGCAACCTACCCCCAAAACCAGTAGGTCGTAATAGTCCAACTAATGCAGACTCAAATAAACCAACAAACATCGTTAATAATTCCCTCATCTTCCACAAAGTCTCCAGCATGACCCCAATTGCGAGGGATTTCCACCCTACCTTTAAAAGAAGTGTGAATGTGCCCTTCGCTCTATCTCTGGTCAACTGGAAATCAAGATGCTGGAGCCCAGCCAGTGTATATTATTAACAGTATACGTGTGAGGTATACATGTGAGGAACAGTATACGACCAAAGTAAGCTGGAGAATTATTTTTCTTCGGTCAAAAAGAGGCTAATTTATGTTACAGGTTAGCTAATTCTAGAGATATTTTTGAATTCTCGTGCCACAATTTGCTGTGTCCTGCACTCAGTTTTTAAATTCACACATTTAGTAGGTTTGAATGTTTCTACATGCTTATATTATCTAAATAATATTTATACAAAGCAGAGTTGTTATCATGTCTGTGACTGTTCTCATGAGTTATCATGCTTGACTGACCAAGTGATGTTTAGCAGGGGCGGCTGGCCAGTAGAGGGCGCTGGGGCGCCGCCCCCTTCAAACATCAAAAGATGAAAATCTACCTAAATATGTTAAATATAATGTAGTTGTATAATACAAATAATGATGAAATAAAAGTGTTGTCAGTGTGTGAGCGCCTGTCAGCAGCATTAAATATTGGGTCAAATGGTATTTGGTTGGTTTCTGTCTGAATACATATACTTCCTGTCTGAATACATATACTTCCTGTCCGAATACATATACTTCCTGTCCGAATACATATACTTCCTGTCTGAATCATATACTTCCTGTCTGAATATATATACTTCCTGTCCGAATACATATACTTCCTGTCTGAATACATATACTTCCTGCCCGAATACATATACTTCCTGTCTGAATCATATACTTCCTGTCTGAATACATATACTTCCTGTCTGAGGGGCACCGGCCAAACCATACCTTATGTAAGCCCTCAAACTCGTGGTGAGCAGGTGACCTGAGGCTGCTGTCTGATTGGTTTCTTCAGGTTTTCCATGGGGCGCCCCAGACACGCCCACTTTTATTGGCAACGAATTGGTATTGTTTTAATGTTTTTTGATCTAATGTGATTGGACAGTTCTCGTGGCTGTCAATCATGTTCACACCCACCACCACGCCTCGTCTCGACTGTCAATCATCCACCGTCCACGAACCCTGATAAAATCTGTAGGCTACATTGTCCTTCCTAATAACTCTGTGACTGTGTGGAGCTTAAAGCAGCTGTCAGGTGTGCTGCGCCCAGGTACATTACGCCCCCCCCCCCCAATTTTTAGCACCAGCCGCCACTGACGCTTAGTCTTTATCATTAAATTCTAGTTTGTCATTGGCACGTTGTGTAAATAGCCGTGTCTTGCCTCTAATTCTATTGATCCTTATTGTTTACAAGAGCCGCGCGCGCGCACGCACGCACACACACACACACACACACACACACACACACACACACACACACACACACACACACACACACACACACACACACACACACACACACACTACTCTTGAAGAAGTATACTCTCACTTGAAAAGGCGAAAGATTTCTACGACCTGAAGAGCAACAACAGTGTCCTGTATACTCTCACGTTAGATGACGTCAACTCGTTGAAGGGGGAAATGTGCTGCATTTGGTACCCGGTTACCCTGGTAACAAGTGGACTGTTGGCGTGCGGTTTATCCAGAGCAGGTTTTGGTGGGACATGCTGTGTTCCGTGTTCCTTGTATGCTGTCTAACAAACATAAAGCTGCAACACGCCTGCACGTCAGGAGACGGCAACAGACTCCGACTTCTATGAAAGCGAGTCGGACGTCAGGTTGAACTCCTAGAAACACAATCAGCTGTGAAGCCGGTGCAGATGTTGGGGAGTGACGCTGACGAGCATGCTCAGAGACCTCCTGCAACCCAGAGACCTCCTGCAACCCAGAGACCTCCTGCAACCCAGGGATCTCCTGCAACCCAGAGACTTCCTGCAACCGAGAGACCTCCTGCAACCCAGAGACCTCCTGCAACCCAGAGACCTCCTGCAACCCAGGGATCTCCTGCAACCCAGAGACCTCCTGCAGCCCAGACACCTCCTGCAGCCCAGACACCTCCTGCAGCCCAGACACCTCCTGCAGCCCAGAGACCTCATGCAGCTCAGAGACCTCCTGCAGCCCAGAGACCTCCTGCAGCCCAGAGACCTCATGCAGCTCAGAGACGTCCTGCAGCCCAGAGACCTCATGCAGCTCAGAGACCTCCTGCAGCGGTCCGTTCAGCACCACGACAGAAACGCAAACAAGTCAAACTGAACCAACGCGTCCAGGTTCGCGATGCTGCTGCTGCGAGACTGTTTAGCGGTCGAGTCATGTACAACCCAAAGCGGGACAGTGTGCAGAGACGCCTCTGAAACAATCCCCGGTACGGAGCACGGTACTCGGCACCAAGCGTTCGCTTCTGTTCATGCCGGTGTTCAAGCACTGCGGCGGGCTCCCACCTGAAGGTAGAGAGCAGGTTTATTGGCCTACTTACCATCAATCGCCATGATGTTCCGGTTTGGGTTCAACCAAGCCGCGCGCTGAAGGAGGGGGTGTAGGTGGCGCTCACAAGTTGGAGGGAAGGGGGTTAAACCAACTTGGTACAGTCTAGACTGCCGCGCGGCGTGCGGGATCCTGGGCTAGACTTGTGTGTGTGTGTGTGTGTGTGTCGGTCTGAGATAAAGGAGCGTTTTTGTAGAAGTGGGCGCATTTCACTAAAATCCCAGGAGGTCCACACACTCAAATGCCCCTCCCCTCGGGGGGTGGGGGGGGGTCTGGAGCGTCACAGGTGTGCACAGCAACAATGCAGAAGCCGCACATCTTTGTGTGATGATTACAGCCTGATGTGGAGCCGCTATGTCAACAGCGTGTAACGCTGATCCTCACCGCGTCGTTATCTGCCATGCAGACGCGTCGTAACGAAAGCCAAAGTCCAGAGTGAAATCCAAAGTGTTGCATGACTATAACATGTACATCAGGGGTCCCCAATAGGCGGCCCGCGGGCCACGTCCGGCCCGTGACGGGTTGATTTATGGTCCGCGAGAATTTTTGGAGAAATGCCAGAAGGAAGAATTTTTTCTATTTCCCTACCAAAAAAAATAAATTTTTTCTTAGTAAAAGTAAGACTAGTAATATATCGAAAAATAGGTGAAAGATCTCTGTTTAAATTATAATACCTGCAACGTATCGACACCGAAACAAACTAACGAACAACATGCTGCTGGAGGTTGAGTGGCCCGTGGTTTTAAAAGTGGCCCTAAAAGTGGCCCGCTATGAAAAGCAATTGGGGACCCCTGATGTACATGGTCCTAATGTGGAGGCCGTGCCTATCATGGTGGATGCTCACTCCACATTTATAAAATGGCCCGTTTCCCCAAAGGTAAATAACACCATCCATCATCCAGCTGCAGGTTTTCTTAGGAAAAGGTTTACATTTCAAGTGGATCCCTGTACATGTTGTGATGCAACGGATGAAGCCAGAGCCCTAGAAAGAGAGTTGCGTCAAGGAGGGGTCAGACCGCGAGAGGGTCACGTGGTTCATGTAGCCGCCGAATAGTGCCAAACGAAGCTTGGCGGGACATTTAAATGAACCGCTTAGCCGCGACTTCTGGTAACTACTAACCAATATTTTCAGATTTTTACATTTATATGTAGATATAGATGTATTGATATGGACATATCTGCCAACGTAGTGTAACCGGTTATTTTCTTGCCCGGTGCGGGATTCGATACGAGGTGTACTGCGCCACAAGGCGACATCACTAACCGCTCGGCTAAAGGGTCAGACCCGTTAGCTAGGGGCTAACGTGTCTTATTAGTAGTTTACAGTCGTCACCCTCCCCGGAAGCGCGCTTTGTTATTCCCGCGCTCGAAGAGACTTCTGAGGATCTGCACACTTCCGGATCCCACCGCTGCCACCAGTGTAACCGGTTATTTTCTTGCCCGGTGCGGGATTCGATATGGGGTGTACTGCACCACAAGGCGGCGTCACTAACCGCTCGGCTAAAGGGTCAGACCCGTTAGTTAGGAGCTAACGTGTCTTATTAGTAGTTTACAGTAACATTAAAACTAATATTTGGTTTGAAATTGACGAGCTATCACGCTTTAAATTACATCGTTAATTTGATCCAAACCTGCTTGTGAAATGGTCGTCGTTAAAATGTCAACTGTAGCTTCTTACCTGTAAATTAACCTTTGATTAACGCGAGAAACAGACCTTCGCCATGGAAATCCTATTGCCCCGGGTCGCACTGCTTGGAACTATCCGGGGCTCCCGTGATCCGCCATTGCTGTCACATAATTGGCCCATTGACGTCTACGGAGTTGACGTAGCGCTCTCTTTCTAGGGCTCTGGATGAAACTTTAGAGCACATGTTCCTCTATTGCCCCGTGTCTAGAAGATTTGGGGTCGATTTAAAGAATTGGATATCACTTCAGGTAAACGACATTCCTTTCTTTGACATTTCTCATACTTTGTTTTACATGGAAAACCTAAACTCATCCATTTCTGATATGATTAATATGGTTATTGTTATGGGTAAATGCCATATTCATTGTAGTACATGGAGAAACAGTAAGCCCTCCATTGTTTGGTTCATAAAGGATTTCAAATTGTTTTTTCTCATCTCTTAAAAGAATGTATTCTAACAAAATGGCAAGAAAGATTTGTGGGGATATATCTCGTTTATTGTTGTTTTGATTTGTGTCCCCATGGTTTAAGCCTTTTGCTTCTTTGCCCAGGGATTTAGAAGTTAGTGTTGTTTATAAACCTGTATGTGTACCTTTGTAGATCCCCCTATTTTGTTTTGTTTGTGTATTCTGTCAACATTTATTTTGATGGTGGGAATATTGTGATGTGTCATATGGCTTATGTTTCCTCTGCGAGTTATTGTATGCTTTTTTGAACGTGTAAGTTGTGGTTTATACTGATGAGGAGACTGGCGGGTAGTCCTTTTTATGAACTTTATTCAGGAACAAAGAACAACAACCATGCATGCGTATCCTAACCGACTTCAGTTCTGCTTACGTACATCCGCCTGACAGCACGCCTACTGGCCTCTCATCGTATTACCTATAGTATAAGCTCACCACCGTATTACTCCGTGTATATGTTCAAACCCATATACTACAGTGTCAATAAAAAAGTAAGTAAAGTAAGGAAGTAAGTATTCCTTTTTATTCAAAAACAAAACAAAACAACAGACTCTGCAACCGAGTCAGACTCCTTCTCTGCACATGCACCAGAAGCTGGGCATGATCACTCAGACCACATGCTTCACCGACATGCTACGGTCATGTACAGTGTGTCCAAGTGGCTGCACGTCCTCTGCTCGTCCTCTCAGTCCCTCTCCTTGCTCCTGCACCTGGCAGTCACGCAGCTCATCTTTTGTTGTGCCATAAACACACATTTCATCGATTAATTCATGCGCAACATGACCTTTCCTCCGTCAGAACATGGCTTTATGTCTTGAAGAATTTGGAGAATTTGTCTCAGGCCTTGTTACTCACTCTGATGACATTCTAATTCTAGGTGATTTCAATATTCATCTGAATAAGGCTGCTGATCCTCTAAGTAAAGCCTTTCTGGCACTAGTTGATACTTTTGGGTTCACTCAGTTTGTTCAAGAGTCCACTCATTGCAGTGGTAACACCCTTGATTTGGTTTTATCTAAAGGAATAGCTGTTTCTGATCTGAATGTCTTACCAACCACATCTGCTGTGTCAGATAATTTTCTCATCAAATTTGAAGCATTATTGGCCTGTCCAGTTAATGTCAGCACAGATGTAATTGCCACTCGCCATATCGGCCCCTCCACTGTAGCTGCATTTGGCCAGCAGCTGCCTGAAGTCTTGGCTCCTTTCACTGTGGTAAATGACTCTGTTGAACATTTCACTAGTGACTTAAATGTGGCCCTCTCTAGTCTCCTCGATTCAGTTGCACCTCTCAGTACCAGAGCTAGGTGACTAAAGACGCCTACACCCTGGTTTAATGATGAGACACGTGCTCTTAAGCGGACCTGCAGGACACTGGAACGTAAATGGCGAAAATCAAAATTGGAAGCTTTTTACCTATCGTGGCACGAGTGTTGAAATACAAGCGTGCTTTATCTGCTGCAAAAACATCGTATCTCTCTCACTTGATAAATATTAATAAACATAACCCCAGATTTCTCTTTGACACTGTATCTAAACTTACTAAAAAGCAGCCGTCTATTAGCTGCTCACCTTTCACAGCCCATGAATTTCTAGATGTTTTTCTGCAATAAGGTTGATGAGATCTTAAACAAAATTAGTTCTTCAACTCCATCTACTCCTGCAGATCCTGTCGTACTAAATTCATATCTACACAATGAGTCACTGACAGTTCCAGTTATTACAGCTTTTCAGACTATCTCACTTGATATTTTGACTAAGTTCGTGTCAGCTTCTAAACCAACTGCTTGCCTACTTGATCCCTTACCAGCAAAACTTTTTAAAGACGTCTGGCCTTTTCTTGGACCTACAATGCAAGACATCGTTAATTTATCTCTTACTACTGGCATTGTTCCCAGCAGTTTTAAGACAGCTGTGGTTAAACATCTACTTAAAAAACCACACCTTGATCCAGGGTCTCTTAATAACTATCAGCCAGTCTCTAATCTTCCATTCTTCTCTAAAGTACTAGAGAGAGTTGTGTATCAGCAACTTTTGACCCATATAAAAGAAAACGATCTATATGAACCTTTTCAGTCGGCTTTCGGGCCCTGTCACTCCACTGAAACTGCTCTGACCAGAGTGGTAAATTATCTTCTACTGGCTATCGACTCTGATTCCACTTCTGTGCTTCTACTACTGGACCTCAGTGCAGCCTTTGACACCATTGATCACTGTATACTTTTAGATAGATTAAATTGTAATTTTGGTGTCTCTGGTTTAGCTCTCTCTTGGCTTAAGTCCTACTTATCTGGAAGAACACATTGTGTCTGCTATAATAATATTATATCAAAATTTTCTGACATCAAATATGGTTTGCCTCAGGGCTCAGTACTTGGCCCTCTACGTTTCTCTCTTTACATTACACCTCTTGGCCAAATTATACGCAGTTATGGAATAAATTTCCATTGCTATGCTGATGATACTCAGTTGTATGTGCCTACAAGGGCTGATGATCATACTCAAATCACTAACTTAGAGGCCTGCTTGGCTACTGTGAAAAAATGGATGTCACTTAACTTTCTGCTTTTAAATTCAGATAAAACCGAGATGCTACTCATTGGCCCTGCTAGACACAGACACCAATTTGATCAAGTAACGATAACAATCTTGGTGTTACGTTCGATCCCAGCCTTTCCTTTGATAAGCACATTAAAGAAATCCCCAAGGCCGCCTTTTTTCACTTACGTAACATAGCTAAAATTCTGTCTTTTCTCTCCATGGCTGACGCAGAGACTCTAATACATGCATTTGTTTCATCCAGACTTGATTACTGTAATGTTCTGTTCTCAGGTCTGCCACATTCTAGTACTAAAAGTCTTCAGATGGTTCAGAATGCTGTTGCTAGAATCCTAACTACAACTAGGAAATTTGACCATATTACACCAATTCTTGCCTCCCTTCATTGGCTTCCTATCCACGTTAGATCAGAATACAAGGTGCTTCTGCTGACTTATAAAATCCTAAATGGGCTGGCCCCATCCTACCTGTCTGATCTCCTTAAACCTTACATGCCATCTCGAGCACTTGGTTCTCAAAATACAGGGCTCCTGTGCGTACCCAAAGTTAAAAAGAAGTCAGCTGGTGGCAGCAGGGCCTTTTCCTATCGGGCTCCATTTTTGTGGAATAACCTGCCTGCTGCCATCAGACAATCAGAGTCTGTTGAGTCCTTTAAATCCAAACTTAAAACTCATCTTTTTGCCTTAGCTTACAAGTTGAGTGCTTCACAACATGTTCTGGATGGCGGGTTGGTTTTCTGTCTCAATGAATTTACCAACCACTGTTCTGCTGACCAGATTATAGAGTATAGATTACAGAGTATAGATTATGACGAAATGATGACTTAATTGATTATGGCTAATGACTATTGCAAACTGTTCTCTTCTCTAACATGTCTTTTCTGTCTCTCTGAATGATGTCTTCCCCTTTCTCTGTTTCTGTGTTTGAATGGTGTCATGTGAGTCTCTCTTAGATGCATGTGCAGTCGGTTCTCCTCCCTGGTCTCCGTGGTGACGGTGGTCGCCATTTGGATGCTGCCTGCCCTTGCTCTCCTCACATAAGTTTTTCTTTTATTACATGATGATGCTGGTCGCGTGGCTTGGGTCCTGGACTGCTCCGTTGGCATGTGGACACTGCTTGGCATCCTGTGCATCATGTTCTTCATAAATTGTATGTCCATTATAATTCTGTTTATCCTCTTTCAATGTTGTGTTATGTAAATTGCGTGAACACAACATCCATTGCACGCTGTCTGTCTTAGGAGAGAGCTCCCTCCTCTGGTGCTCTCCCTGAGGTTTCTTCCTATTTTTTCTCCCTGTTAAAGGGTTTTTTTTAGGGAGTTTTTCCTTATCCGATGAGAGGGTCTAAGGACAGGATGTTGTGTTGCTGTTAAGCCCACTGAGGCAAATTTGTAATTTGTAATATTGGGCTATACAAATAAAATTGATTTGATTTGATTTATGTTGCTCCATATCCATGATCACCCATTAACAGACTACTGCTACTGAGCCCCGAGCTCGTCATGTGCTGCTCGGTTTCTGCACGGGGGCGGTGCCCCCTGCAGGCGGCGATCAGAGCATCAGAGGGTCATCAGAGGACGGTTGGAGGCACAGGGAGCGAGGCAGCAGAGGGGTGGACATAGGGAGGATTCTCAACAACCGTCAGCAGTGCCGGAAGTGGGCAGTTTCTCCCCGGTGCCCTGTGTGGTTTTCCTTTTGTGTTTGGTGACCTTTCTGCGAATTCACGCTCACGAGCCGAGCTGCTCCTCCCACGACACAAATGAGCACGAGTTTTAGATATCAAACCAACTGCAACGCCTCGGTGGTAGTCATGGTGCGTCTGTAACCAGACATGTTGGACATAATCAAAAATCAAGTTTAGACTGTTTCTCTGCACTGGAGGGCGCTAGTGTGTTTCTAGCACAGAGCAGTGAACTTCACGAATGACATGACGCGACCAACACACGTCATAAATACTGACATCACGCGCAAATTATGAGCGGTCATGATTACCGCCCATGGTCGTTTTAGGTAGATCTCATCATAAATGTTTTTGTGCAATTGATCTAAAACTCATTTTAAATGCAAATATATGCAATTTTAGGAGAATTCAAGGAGCAGCAGGTCTGTATTATTTTTTTCCCAAACAGTTATTAAACTTTGAAAATCCCAAACGGTCATAATTACATTACATTACATTCCATTACAGTCATCTAGCCGACGCTTTTATGTGGCTTACAATAAGTACATTTAACATAGGAAATCAGAACTACTAGTCATCAGAGGTCATAAGTGCATCTTCTCTCTAAACAAGCATCTAAGAGCAAAACCAGTGCTAGAGTAAAAGAGCAAGAAAGATTTTATTTTTTTAAATGAGTGAATACAATAAGTGCTACGAGCAAGTAACAGGGTATTGGTTCATGAAGAGGTGAGTTTTCAACTTGCTGTCCTGACATCAGTGGGGAGTTCAGTCCACCACTGTGGGGCCAGGACAGAACAGAGCCGTGACCGGTTCGATCGGCAGCAGGCGCCTCTGAGCGACGGGGCAACTAGGCGTCCCGAGGCAGCAGAGTGAAGTGGTTGGGCGGGGGGGTAGGGCTTGACCATGGCCTGGAGACAGGAAGCAGCTGTTCCTTTCACTGCCCTGTTGGCTAGCACCAGAGTCTTAAACTGGATGCGAGCAGCTACTGGGAGCCAGTGTAGGGACATGAGAAGGGGAGTTGTGTGGGAGAACTTAGGGCGGTTGAACACCAGACCAGCTGCAGCTTTCTGAACAAGCTCCAGAGGTCTGATGGCCGACGCCGGGGCGCCAGCAAGGAGGGAGTTGTCGTAGTCCAGCTGGGAGATGACCAGAGCCTGGATGAGGACCTGTGACGTCTCGTCGGTGTGGAATGGGCGAATCCTCCTGATGTTATAGAGGAGAAATCTGCAAGAGCAAGCAACCGATGCAACATTTGCAGCAAATGACAGTTGGTCGTCCAGAATCACACCCAGATTCCTCGCAGTCCGAGTTTGCGTCACCATGGTGTTGTCAATGGTGATGGCCAGGTCTTGGTGCAGTCAACCTTTCCCCAGGAGTAACATCAGCTCTGTCTTGTCCAGATTGAGCTTCAGGTGGTGTGACGCCATCCACTCCGGGATGCCAGTCAAGCACGCAGCAATGCGAGTCTCTACTTGTGTGTCAGAGGGAGGAAAGGACGAGATCAGCTGGGTGTCAACGGCATAATAATGATAAGAGAAGTCATGCGAGTGAATAACAGAACCCAGGGATGTCGCATACAGGGAGAACAGGAGAGGACCCAGAACCGAACCTTGTGGAACGCCTGTAGTCAGTCTGCAGGGCTCTGATACAGATCCCTTCCATGTCACCTGGTTGGAGCGACCCGTCAGGTAGGACGCAAACATTGAGAGTGCAGAGCCTGTGACACCCAGCCGCTCGAGGGTAGAGAGGAGGATCTGGTGGTTCACTGTGTCGAACGCAGCTGACAGGTCCAGGAGTATCAGGACAGACGAGAGAGACTTTGCTCTCGCAGAGTGCAGCGATTCTGTGACTGCAAGGAGGGCCGTCTCTGTTGAGTTACCCACCTTGAACCCAGACTGGTTGGGGTCCAGGAGGTTGTTCTGGGGGAGGTACAAAGAAAGTTGGTTAAAGACAGCACGTTCGAGAGTTTTGGATAGAAAGGGTAGAAGGGAAACCGGTCTGTAGTTTTTGACGTCAGAGGGGTTAAGTGATGGTATCTTGAGAAGGGGGGCGACTCTAGTAGTCTTGAAGGCAGATGGAAAGCATCCTGCCTGGAGGGAGGTGTTGATGAGGTGGGTTAGAAAGGGAAGGAGTTCAGGTGCTATAGACTGAAGAAGAGGGGAGGGGACCGGGTCAAGGCAGCATGTGGTAGGGCGACTGGATGTGATGAGATTGAGGACCTCATCGGGGGAGAGAGGAGCAAGGTGGGATAGGGTGGGATGTGGAGAGGTGAGGGGGGGTGCAGAGGGTGGGCGTACGTACGTCTTGGTCGTAAAAGATAAAACACTCTGCCTGGGGGGGCGCTTGTCTCAAAGAGAGGACTGACTCCTGTTGTAAAGAAACATTCAAAGCAGCTAGCTTGTAGGCCTACTTGCTTTATGTCAGCACAGCGTTAGTGCGCCGCCACGCTTCGTTGGTGATGGCAAGAATAGCATGCGTGCCGGTATCCTTATTAAAGTGGGTTAGTGATGAATCACCCTCATGCATGAATCATGCATCAATAACAGCCTAATTTTCCACGTGATCCATGATGATGAAGATACAGAAGAATAGAAATGCATGGCAAAAATAGCAAATTGTCAATATTCACAAATCATGTTTTCAGGGGACCTCATGTCTTATTAAGAGGAGCCAAGTCCCCCCCCCCCCATCCCCTGTAGTTTGGACCCTGGTGCAGACTGGTTTTATATTATTCTTAAAGATTTTACACAAACCAGAAAAAAATGAAACAATATGTCTCATGAATAAGTTGTGGTTTATTTCGGTAGCATTTTGTTGTGCGACTGATTTTACTAATGGCATTAGTGCTATACACAGTTAGAGGTGCGCTATATGATAGATTCTTCTGCCCCCTACCGTGGGCTTCCAGTGGGGACACCTGAGGTCAGCCTACCCCCACCCCCCTCCCCATCTCGTACTTCTGTACGGGAGACGCTCCCAGACAATAGCCTGCCTATCTCACAAAGTAGAATCGGCGCGCCCACGCCGACAAGGTTAACTGACCCACACGGTGACGTGTATCATTGACGTGATGTGCAAATGAACAACTGAAAACTGACGCGCAAACGTCACCATTCCGGATGTTTTTGTGCGGGGGCTGCCTCACGCTGCCTCCGGCAAGATGCCGCCATGGGGGGGGGGGCGGGGGGTGCCATGTCGCCCGTACGTAAATTCGCCGGTACGTGAGAGCCAAACATATTCGAGGAGCATACGGGCCTGCATCCCTACCTTGTCTGTAGACCACAAGCACAGTGAAGAGAAGGGCACTACCCCAAGTCCATACGACACACCAGCGCTACACAGGACCCACAAGCATGAATCTTCACAGTCAATAAAAACCGACTTGACCGGACCAAAGCCACGTCTGCACAGCAGTCCTCTCTCAAGCCCCCTGGCGTGTTCTACTTCCTGCCGGACGCCAAGCGCATTTCCGCCTCGCTTTACGGGCGCGAGTTCGATCACGGGATCGTGATCGGGTGTTTTTATTCGCTCAACAGGACGCCAGGGCGTCAGTGACGTCAGGAGAAGCTCGGCGCTGATAGGCTTTGCGACATAGCGTCAGCGAATTTTATCGGGGGAAAAAAACTGCGCGAATATCATTCGCGTATTATGCACGCGTATTATTCATTGTTCACGTCTTTGCGTTGACTTTCTACGAATCTCATGGCGAACTCAACATGGTGCCGTTGGCCTGGAGCTTGCTAAAGCAAAGAAGCCCGTGTCCGATGGGGCAAAGGAGAGCTGCTGAAGCTTTTGGAGATGGTGATGTAAGGTAGTAATGTAAATCCGCCACAGGGTGGCACTGTTACGCTGTATGTTCCCCTGGGAATGCCGCAAATGGCGATGTTTGTCTCTCTTGCAGCACCGTACCCCTAGTTCTTGTCCCGGGCAAAAGGCCACGTTGATCACATGCTTTTGTTTCTTCTGCCGGAAGGTGAGCAGTGTTACTGGCGGTCTGCATTATCATAAAAATATTGATTTATATCCCACATATTGTCTAACTGTTTATTCTGTGGTGTTAATAGACATGTTTGCTTATAACCTAGTTAAAGTTTGATGTCGAACATTGTATTTGGCAAGAGAAATGTGACAGAAAGTGTTGGCTAGCCTGTTGAGCATTAGCATGGCATATAACGCAGGATGCAGTATTATTTGAGCAGATTATCCATGGTTTTTTTGTTTAATTTTATGGGTAATAAGTGCCTTATTTAATTTATAATGGATGACATTTGCTTTGGTTTTGCCGTAAGGTAGCATTTTGATATGAGATGTGTTTATTTTCACATTTGCACTTTTTATTTTAATTTTATTGAGAAAGAAAAATGTTTTGTTGTTTCTTCTGCCGGAAGCTGTGAGTATGATGAGGCCAGCGGCCAGCTGATAGATGAGAGGTGAAGTGTAAGCGAGTGCCAATAAAGTGTCCAGGTCTCAGCCACGATCCCAAGCCTCCGCCTCCTTCCTTTTCCACGCAAACATCATACCACAACAAACACAACGCAGAGTCCCAGGGCGTGTAGGGAGACGACGGCCCAACGCAAAGTGCGGGTTACAGTAACATGGCTGAGAACTTTGAAACGGCCTCTCTGCCTCTTGGCACAGTGACGCCAAGAATGTTTGACATTCAAAATCATGTGGCGGGAAAGCTAACACCAGCCATGCGGCTGCAAGTACTTCCGCTTAGTGCTGGACGAGAGTCCCGACGTGGTGGATGTTAGCCAGCTTCTCATTTACACGAGAGCCACTGGCAGCACATTTGATGTGCACCAGGAGTTAGTGAGGGGTCGGGTTAAAAATGAAAGGCCACATAGTATCTAACATTGAACATTTTTGCTAATTTTGTTAATAATGCATATTTATTGCCAAATATGCATTTGACACATGTACATTCAAAATCAAGACGATAACTGTATCGTAGATCATCATGTTTATGCTAACAATGTGTGCTTGAACGAAAAGTTAAAATGCATTTGTGGAAATGCATTTGCATTTGCATCTGAATGAAGTTACCCGTCCTACACAAAGCAGTCACAGGCCAGGGCTTATTCTGACTGATACTGTATTCTCTGAAACTTTAGTTTCATAGTGACGACATCATTGGCCTTATCCGGGATGGTGACGAGTCGGCATATAGATGGCAGGTTGATCAGCTGGTCCTCTTGTGTGACCATAACAACCTGGAGCTGAACACACTAAAAACTGTGGAGATGACAGTGGACTTCAGGAGGAGTCCCTAACACTGCCCCCCCCCTCCCAACCATACTAAGCAGCACTGTGTTTGCTGTGGAAACCTTCAGGTTTCTGGGCTCCACAATCTCCCAGGACTTAAGGTGGGCATCCAACACACACACACACAATCATCAAAAAGGCCCAGCTCAGGAAGTTCAACCTGCTGTACGAACTGTTGATTCAGTTCTACACCGCAATAGTCCAGTCTGTCCTCTGCACATCCATCACTGTCTGGTTTGGATCAGCCCCCAAACAGGACAGGGACAGACTACAACAGACAGTTAGGTCTGCAGAGAAAATCATTGGTGCCAACCTGCCCTCCATTCAGGACTTGTACACCTCCAGACTCGGGAAACGAGCAGGCAACATCACTGCACACCCTGGTCACAACTCGTTTCAACTCATCCCCTCTGGTAGGCGCTACAGAGCACTGTACCCCAAAACAACCAGATATGAAAACAGTTTCCGCGGGCTGTCATTCAAATGAACACTTAACACAGTCAAATAAATCAACCATGTTGTATATACTGTACTGTACATGTTGTATATACTGTACTGTACATGTTGAATATACTGTACTACTGTACATTGTACGTATACCGGTACACTCTTTCATGTCTACCTCAAGCATGTATGTAAGTAACCTGCTAACATCTATTTCAGCATCTCTGAATAGAATAGAATAGAATACACTTTATTTGTCATTTGTGCATACATACAATGAAATTCACTCTCTGCGTTTAACCCATCCTAGCTGTGTAGCTAGGAGCAGTGGGCAGCCGCCGTGCAGCGCCCGGGGAATGATTTACCCTTGTTTTACCCTTTCCAGGTACTGATAGCTGGGTAGACCGTGCCCGGGGATTTGAATTCAGAGTTACTATCTCCTAGCCTTTGCCTAAACAGGCATCAACCCACAAGGCAGCAGGTGGATTTGAAACCAGAGTTCCCTTCTACCTATCCCAACGTGTTGGCTGGACTGGGCACCATGGGAAGTACCATACAGGCATGCAGGAGGACCAGGTCTATCAGTAGGGACGTCGTCCTTAGCCAAAGGGCCCTTGCTGAGGTAAGGTGCTACCCCTCTGACGTGATCCTGATTCTGGTGTATTCTCTGCACCATTGCACTTCATCACCTCTTATTTCACCTGTGTAAACCAGTCCTTGTGTATATAGGTGAAGATTGTTGTGTTGTAGTGTTGTTATTCTATGTTCAGTACACCGAGAGAGCCACGACACCAGAGTCACATTCCCTGTAGTGCAAACCCACATGGCCAACAAACATGATGCTGATTCTGATATTTTTGGTAAAAATGTATTTCTGTAACGGTTTTTCGTGGTTCTTATGATTATTTTTGCTTCGTTTGAAACGACCTCATCCATCAAGAATGACTACAACGAAATTTAACAAGCATCTATTTTATAATTGTACTTTTACTGGAGATTTAATCTAACACTTGAATAGTTTGACGAGATTTTGACCCTCAAAACAAACAAATACATAATAACCCCGTTGTTCCTTTAAGCGAGACTCTTATTTTGAAGGCGGCATCGCTGCGTGTCCGGTGTGCTTCTCCCCACCTGCCTGCCTGCCTGGTGACGCGGCGCCGGCGTGTCGGGCGGTCATGTGGGCGGCAGTAGACGAGCTGGCCACTGGTCCCTCAAGCCAAGCGAGCCCAGCTGCCTAGAACCGGGACTATCTATCCCGTCCCCGACTCAGAGGCGGTGGTCGTGTCCTCTCAGGACCAACAACAGATATGAGGCTGGTCATCCTTGAAGACTACGACTCGGCCAGCGAGTGGGCGGCCAAGTACATCCGCAACAAAATCCTCCAGTTCCGGCCGACCGCTGAGCGACACTTCACCCTGGGCCTGCCCACCGGTACGCACGCAGCACTCCCGCGCCACCCAGCCAGCTCACCGGGTGGCCGGGTGGGGGTGGAGGGTGTAGCCGGTCCTGAGCTAGCTAACCTCCTCACACCGCTTCTCTCTCCTTTCTTTAGGGAGCACCCCGTCTGGCTGCTACAAGAAGCTGATCGAGTACCACAAAAGTGGGGATCTGTCTTTTAAGTACGTGAAGACCTTCAACATGGACGAGTACGTAGGTGAGTGGCAGGCGGAGGTTTGTTGTGGGAGACCCCAGAAAGTGGAGTCGGTCCGTCTGCAGTGCAGGCAGGCGTCCACACCTGCTAAAGCAAGCAGTGGCCTAGCCACCCTGCTGCTAAAGCAAGCAGTGGCCTAGCCACCCTGCTGCTAAGCTTTGTGAAATCTCTGTTCTTATGTTCAACCCTGATAAGGCACACATCTGTATTTGCTGATAACAGTGTTCCTTGTTAACGGAGGATACAAAGGAAGTGACGTTGTATACAGGGATGTGACGTTAGACTGATAAATAAGGGATCACACTTCAGAAGACAAGACAAATGATGTAACGATAGTATTGTTATGTGGCGCTTGTTTCCACACGGGCTGTTTTAGAGTGGAACACTTGTGAGGAGTAGCTGGCTGTTTCCATGGTTACCGATGACACGTTGTATAGATGGCGGGGTTTGGTATGCCATTTATGTGAAGCGGTTACGGAATTAATACGTAGTGTAAGCAGCTAAAAATGCTTTAATCGTCCATTCTGTACCGTGGGGAGACAGGACGGAATGAAACGCATAGTTTATGTCATCATCATCATCATCATCATCATCAGTTCCATAACCTGTGCAGGTCGTAGGAGCACAGCTGGCGCCTCAACAGTTTGGTTGGGTCGTCATTGTGTTTCAGTAGGGGAGTACCTGGTGGTCCCTATCTCCTCTCCAGGTATGGATGGCCGTTGGGTCACAGAGGAACTCATCCGCCCTTTGACAGATTTAGTTTTTAGTCCTGCTGGGTGTCCACACACCCTCCTCACAACAACCCAAGGGTTGAAGTGGGGGTGCCGGTTTAGTCGCCGACCACCCAGCGGTTGCAGTTTAACGTCGTACCCAGGACACATATATGTTATACAGTGGCCTAACGACCGAAAACAACAATCGGTCAGGCCGGGACTCCACGGTCCACACCATCTACAGGCCAGTGGCCACTCTTTCATTATGAGGATGTGACCGTCCTTGATAGGGAGGAACGCTGGTTTGAACGGGGAGTCAAAGAGGCCATCTATGTGAAGAGGGAACGACCATCCCTGAACTGAGGGACAGTACACATGGCCATTGTAACTCTAGTTAATGGTCACGACAATTTGCATATGAAGCCAATTGTTGGTTTGGGTGGTTGTGTCACTGTATTGTTTATAAGGGTGGGATACCTGCAGTCAGTCGAGACTGAAGAGGTCACTTAGATGATGAGGAAACGTTGCTCTCAATAAATGTTGCATCCAGATGAACTGATTCACCTTGCTGGGATTTCCTTACCTGAATTATTGAGCATGCATGAAGACAAGTTTTATTGGAAAATGTGGAAAATATGACAAAATTTTAACAGTACTTTTCTTTTCCATGTGTGCTTTGTTTTCAGCATTTTGAATCTTAAATAGTAATTCATTGTGATTGTTTTCTAACTTTTTTCTTTTTAACGAGGGACAAATTATAAAGTCAGAAGAATTGTTAGAACCAGTGTACACGGTTTAACGCTGATGTTATACAAAGGTTAAGACTCATCTGATTATGTGATGCTGCTCTTGGCTGCGTTCAAGACAACTTGGAACTGGTATATTTCACATTGGACATTTCTGATTTATGATGTCACGTGTTCATGCTGTGAACACAAAATCTACCATTACTGCTTTCAGCTTCTCCCGTTAGGGGGCGCTACAGTGGATCATCCGTTTCCATGTCTTCCTGTCCTCTGCATCTTCCTCTGTCACACCAGCCACCTGCATGTCCTCCCTCACCACATCCATAAACCTCCTCTTTGGCCTTCCTCTTCTCCTCTTCCCTGGCAGCTCCATATTCAGCATCCTTCTCCCAGTATACCCAGCATCTCTCCTCCACACATGTCCACACCATCTCAATCTTGTCTCTCTTGCTTTGTCTCCAAACCGTCCAACCTGAGCTGTCCCTCTAATATACTCCTTCCTAATCCTGTCCTTCTTCATCACTCCCAATGAAAATCTTATCATCTTCACCTCTGCCACCTCCAGCTCCACCTCCTGTCTTTTCATCAGTGCCACTGTCTCCAACCCATACAACATAGCTGGTCTCACTACCATCTTGTAAACCTTCCCTTTAACTCTTGCTGGTACCCTTCTGTCACACATCACTCATGACACTCTTCTCCACCCACTCCACCCTGCCTGCACTCTCTTCTTCACCTCTCTCCTGCACTCCCCGTTACTTTGTGCAGTTGATCCCAAGTGTCAAACTCAAATGCCTTCGTCACCTCCACTCCTTGCATCCCCACCATTCCACTGTCCTCCCTCTCATTCACACATATGTATTCTGTCTTGCTCCTACTGACTTTCATTCCTCTTCTCTCCAGTGCATACCTCCACCTCTCCAGGCTCTCCTCCACCTGCACCCTACTCTCACTATAGATCACAAAGTCATCCGCAAACATCATAGTCCACGGAGACTCCTGCCTGATCTCGTCCGTCACCTGCACCTTGAACCCATCTGTCATTCCAACCACACACCTCACCACTGTCACACTGCCCTCATAAATATCCTGCACCACTCCTACATACTAATCTGCAACTCCTGACTTCCTCATACAATACCGCACCTCCTCTCTCGGCACCCTGTCGTATGCTTTCTCTAAATCGACAAAGACACAATGCAACTCAAAGACACAATGTACCTCCTTCTGACCTTCTCTATACTTCTCCATCAACATTCTCAAAGCAAACATGAAACCATACTGCTGCTGCTGATCATCACCTCTCCTCCTCTTAACCTAGCTTCTATTACTCTTTCCCAAATCTTCATGCTGTGGCTGATCCACTTTATACCTCTGTAGTTGCTACAGTTCTGCACATCGCCCTTGTTCTTGAAAATCGATACCAGTATGCTTCTTCTCCACTCCTCAGGCATCCTCTCACTTTCCAGGATTGTGTTAAAACCCCACTGCCATCTCTCTTCTTTCGCTTCCATCTCACACCCAACTTGCGGGGCATATGCGTTGATAACATTCATCATCACACCTTCAGTTTCCAGCTTCATACTCATCACTCTGTCTGACATTCTTTTCACCCCCAGCACGCTCTTGACATACTCTTCCTTCAGAATTACCCCTACCCCATTACTCCTCCCATTCACACCATGGTAGAAGAGTTTGAAGCCACCTCCGATACTCCTGGCCTTACTCCCCTTCCACCTGGTCTCTTGCACACACAGTGTGCCTACCTTTCTTCTTTCCATCATGTCAGCCAGCTCTCTCCCTTTACCAGTCATAGTGCCAACATTCAAAGTTCTGACTCTCACCTCCACACTCCTACCTTTCCTCCTCTCTCGCTGCCTGTGGACATACCTTCCCCCTCTCCTTCTCCTTCGCCCAACAGTAGCATAGTTTCCATGCTGTGAACACAAAGTGACAACACGTATGTGATAAGACAGACAGAAACAGGCACCGACGTGTTTGACAAAACATACTTAAATCATTCTTCCCTATCAGTTTAGGGTAACAGTGACATAGCGATAAAGAAAGAGACACGTAAAATAGGAAAGAAGAGGGAGAAAGGACGAGGAAGGATATAATCAGGAGAGTGTTCCAGG
This sequence comes from Lampris incognitus, assembly GCF_029633865.1. Lineage (NCBI taxonomy): Eukaryota > Metazoa > Chordata > Actinopteri > Lampriformes > Lampridae > Lampris > Lampris incognitus. The sequence continues at coordinate 43,853,518 of NC_079226.1, forward strand.
GAGTGTGTGAGGCAGATGCTAGCAGTGTGTATGTGCATGTGATGTGTCCACCTGTGAGTGCACCGGATTAATCCCAATAAATTCTGGTATCTGAGATCAGCCCACACCTGCTGCCCCGACCCGAGCCCTGAACCCACGAACACACCCCGTACACACACCCATAAGCCGGCTACAGGTGCCCCCTGATGCAGACCCTTCCTGTGCCTCAGCTGGCCCTGCCCAGGAGTGGGAGCTGACCCCCTTTCCCTGGCCCACAGCCTCCTTCTATAGACCCGGGATCCCCCCGTAGCCACAGCATCCAGCTCCCAGGACAACCCCCATAGCCGCAGGACACCCACCCAACCATAAGGACCTGGCGCTGCCCAAAAGCCCCACTAATTACATATACTACAGTCTGCCAAAAAGTTTGGATGGTTTCAACTTTTGATGTACAATGCTTATCAACCCTCTGTAAAATGATGGAAATCCATCCATCCTGTCAGTCATCTATTGCGGTGTCAGCCCCATAGAGATTAAATCGGCTCAGTCAACGGGTGCAAAATCTCTGTCTGGCCACCCCCTAATTCAGAGTTCGACAAATGTTCAGTTCATCTATTCACAAGGCGGATGTTTCTTTTTATTAGCTCTGAGTTGTGTTATTCAAAACAACTGTACAGGCAGCACGGTGGCCCAGTGGTTAGCACTGTTGCCTCACAGCAAGAAGGTCCTGGGTTCGAACCCCAGGCCGTCCCAGGTCCTTTCTGTGTGGAGTTTGCATGTTCTCCCCGTGTCTGTGGTGGGTTTCCTGCGGGTGCTCCGTTTTTCCTCCCACCATCAAAAAGACATGCATGTTAGGGTTAATACTCCTGCCTGTGCCCCTGAGCAAGGCAATGGAAAGAACAACTGGAGTTGGTCCCCGGGTGCTGCAGCTGCCCACTGCTCCTATACAATAGGATGGGTTGAATGCAGAAGGCAAATTACAGTTGTAACCTGGACAATGACAAGAATAAAGTGGCCTTCTTTCTTCTCAAAACACGTACTTCACCCAGGACATGGCAAGCAGATACAGTTAAGTTAGGCATGAGTCCGAGATCGTTGTTTAGATGTCAGGTGGGCGATTATATATACATCTACCTATCTATCTAGATGTGGGCTTGGTGTGGTTAAGATTAGTATTGATTTGGCACGTTTTAGGGGCAGGGTCATGTAATCTGACGGGCAGCAGGTTTTGATATACTAAATCTGGCTCTCTGTTGTAGGTCTGCTGCGTGCACATCCGGAGAGCTATCACTCTTACATGTGGAACAACTTCTTCAAGCACATCGACATCGATCCAGCTAATGCACACATTCTAGACGGCAACGCACAGGACCTGGAAGCAGAATGCCAGGCCTTTGAGCAGAGGATTACGGAGGCTGGAGGAATCGAGTTGTTTGTAGGAGGTTGGTCACATTGCATTGTTATTTTTAACGTTTTTGTGTAGATGGTTTTGTTGACCGGGGGGAGCCATACTGTCAAGGGTCGATGTGATGGGGGATGTAAGGGGATGCCATATACAAACGGACATAAACAGCCCTTTGTAAAACTGCCGGTCCCCCTTTCCATCCTCTTTGGGTTTATGGTGCTATGTGATGTACTATCCCCATGGATACGTCTTAATCCAGGACAGTTTGGTCTGTGTAAAGAAATATATTATTTACAGTTTAATTCTCCTCACAGAGTTGTTATTGTTCGCTAACGTACGGTAAATATCCTGGGTCTTCCGGTTTCAAATTTTGAATGAGGAATATAGACTACCGCCACCTGCTGGCATGGAGGGTTATTTCCTCTCAGCAGGCGCAGAACGTACATGCTAGTTGGCGGTTGGCTGTAGTCTTTGTGGTGTGTTCAAGTGCTACTTTTGGTCCGGACGCAGGCGATGTGAGGTGACGCAACAGTCGGCCTTCGTTGCCGCTAGTTCTCTGATGCCGGTTTGGTGTGTCTGGGCCCTAAGGATTGAGGGCATCTGGGTAGCATAGTGGTCTGTTCTGTTGCCTGCCAACACGGGGCTCGCCGGTTTGAATCCCCATGTTGCCTCCGCCTTGGTCGGGCGTCCCTACAGACACAATTGGTCACGTTTGCGGGTGTGAAGCCGGATGTGGGTATGTGTCCTGGTTGCTGCACTAGCGCCTCCTCTGGTCAGTCTGTTCAAGGGGGAGGGGGAGCTGGGGAAATAGCGTGATCCTCCCACGCGCTACGTCCCCCTGGTGAAACTCCTCACTGTCAGGTGAAAAGAAGCGACTGGTGACTCCATATGTATGGGAGGAGGCATCTGGTAGTTGCAGCCCTCCCCAGGTCAGCAGAGGGGGTGGAGCAGCGACTGGGATGGCTCAGAAAATAGGGTAATTGGCCAAGTACAATTGGGGAGAAAAAGGGGGGAAAATAAAAAAGTACAAGGATTGTAGAATTACTAAAAAAAAGTGTCAACATAAATAAAAGTAGAGTCTAATCACAAAACTGAAACATAGGAGCAGAGATGTGGTTTCCTGTCTGAGCTCTGAAACAGCTTTCACATATTCTTGATTGAAAAAAAATCTTCATTGATTAAAGGGAAACTTTGCTTTCCTCACCTTTTACCTCCTAACAGAAAGTACTAAGTACCTAGACTGCATAAGCTAATGGACGTAGACACTGTGATGTCACCCACTGGTTTATGGACTACCATTTTGAAGCCTTGAATTTGGCATTTTCCTGTCGCCATCTTGTTTTTTTTGTTTTGTTTTTTGAAACCGGACGTGGCCATATTTGGATGAGAAGGTGGAGTTAGGTAGGAGCGAGGGGTGGATCTGACTAAGAAACTGAGGACACTGCGCTCGCCCACAACCCTATCAGCAACCTGACTGTACCTGGCTCCACCGTACGAAGTCCCATTCCAGATTTATTGCACGCTAGGGCAGAAAGACCAACTTGAAATGACTGCCTCATATTAGTGTAACAGTGAGATTTGCTGACCCCCCCCCCCCGCTCTTCGCCCCAATTGTACTTGGCCAAATATCCTATTTTCCGAGCCATCCCGGTCGCTGCTCCACCCCCTCTGCTGATCCGGGAGGGCTGCAGACTACCACCTCTCCTCCCATACATGTGGAGTCACCAGCCGCTTCTTTTCACCTGACAGTGAGGAGTTTCACCAGGGAGACGTAGCGCGTGGGAGTAGCACCCTGAGAGCAGGCTAAGCGGTTAAGACAATGGCTGGATGGATGGATGGATAGTTTGAGTATGTGTGTTCTTGTAGTTGTTGGATGTGTTGTTGTCTTTGTGTTGTACTGCTGTGGGAAACAGCATTTCGTTTCATTTCATGTACACAAGTGCATGAAGTGAAATGACAAAGCGTTCCTGATTCCTGATCTGTTGCCAACTCATTCATATCTGTTTCCCCAGTCATGTGAAATTCAGAAGTACGTTTCAATGATTTACTTTCAATGACTGACTTCCTCATACAATATAAATACAATATAAACTGTGACTAATTCTGTTTTTGTGAAGTGTAGCTGAGCTTTCCAAAGTTGAAACCATTGTCTACAACAGTTTCTCGTTACATCTTGACCTATCTCTTCTACTCTTGGTCTGTCTTTCAAGGTATTGGCCCTGACGGCCACATTGCTTTTAATGAGCCAGGCTCCAGCCTCGTTTCCAGGACCAGAGTGAAGACACTAGCCAAGGACACCATTGTTGCAAATGCCCGCTATTTTGGCAACAACCTCTCCAAGGTTCCCACCATGGCCCTGACTGTGGGTGTAGGAACTGTCATGGATGCCAGAGAGGTAAGCACTGATGCCAGTCAAATAACTGATCCACCACTGGCAAGGAAGTATTTCTTCTGAAAAGACCATTTCACTATCAGCATGTCATAAAGCCAAATTGATTTTCAGTTGAAACTACTTGTTACAGTACATAAATATTTTACAGGGACCACATGACCTTGCGTGTAGCACAGTAGGACAGTGCAGTATTTGCGGTACACAACTGAATACATATCTACAAACCACTGAATCACGTTTTGCATGCAGTTAGTATTGCTTGCATACAATACTGCTGTGTTGACTGTTTCAGTAAGGTCTTTTTAAAGTTAAAGTTTCAAAGATTCACTTAATTGGTGGCCTTGAATATTCTAAGACTTAAAAAACTAGCTTTACAACAAGCGTTATCATCAGAGCTCGGGGTAATAGTTGGTCTTTAGACAGTTATGGCAGCAGTGACAAGTCCAGAGATTATCAGGAGCAGTTGTGCCGTATGAGGTGCAGTACAGGGAAGAGTGACTGGAAACTTTTGAAGGAGGATGACATACAAGAAAAACCAGGAGCTGGATCCTTGATACATATACCACTTTCACACTGAATTGAAATCCTGGGTTTTTACTGGGTTTGGTGGCGGTCTGTCCAGGGTGTCTCCCCGCCTGCCGCTCAATGAAAGCTGGGATAGGCTCCAGCATCCCCGTGACCCTGATAGCAGGATAAGCAGTTTGGATAATGGATGGATGGATGGTTTGAAAGGGTGTGCGGCTCAAAATTAGAGGACATTAGTCCTGGGCTCTGGACAGCAGTTATCACAACATTGGAATAGCATCTATCTGAGTGGAATAACATCTGTCTGAGTGGAATAACATCTGTCTGAATGGAATAGCATCTGTCTGAGTGGAATAGCATCTTTCTGAGTGGAATAACATCTGTCTGAATGGAATAGCATCTGTCTGAATGGAATAACATCTGTCTGAGTGGAATAACATCTGTCTGAATGGAATAGCATCTGTCTGAGTGGAATAACATCTGTCTGAATGGAATAGCATCTGTCTGAGTGGAATAACATCTGTCTGAGTGGAATAGCATCTGTCTGAGTGGAATAACATCTGTCTGAATGGAATAGCATCTGTCTGAATGGAATAGCATCTGTCTGAGTGGAATAGCATCTGTCTTAGTGGAATAGCATCTGTCTGAGTGGAATAGCATCTGTCTGAGTGGAATAACATCTGTCTGAATGGAATAGCATCTGTCTTAGTGGAATAACATCTGCCTGAATGGAATAACAACTGTCTGAGTGGAATAGCATCTGTCTGAGTGGAATAACATCTGTCTGAGTGGAATAGCATCTGTCTGAATGGACTAATCAGAATCAGAATTCCTTATTCATCCCCGAGGGGAAATTGGGTATTTGCCCTGGAATAACATCTGTCTGAGTGGAACAACATCTGTCTTAGTGGAATAACATCTGTCTGACTGGGTGTCACAGAAACCAGAAATCACAGGTTCAGCGTATTCACCTTTAACACCCAACTAATGAACATGCATATCCACATTCCAGCAGCAAAAGGAAAGACAACAGCTGGGCATTGTTGTGGACAGATTTTCCTCCTAATTCCTCTACACTGTAGCTGCATTGTGATGCTGACGACATGAAATTGGCAAAAAAAAGCTACTGCATAATGTGCAAATACTGCCAATATGAGAGACCTATAGCTGCACATCAGAATGACTTACTCCACCTGGTATTTATTTAACCTTCATCAGGAACAATTTATTTGTCATTTCATATAGTGTGCTACGTACACAAAAGAAACGAAATCCTGTTTCCCACAGCAGTGCAACACAAAAACACATTCAAAAACAACACCACCAAAAACATACAAAAAAGGAGAGAACAAAGCAAGGGGAAAAAAGCCAACAACACAGTCCAACCAGTACAACACAGTCCAAAAACGCCACCGTCCAAGAGAACGAACGCCAGCCAGCATGACTGTTGGACCTGCCAGTCTGCATGGGCTAGCGGTTAGCTTAGCCTGCCCCGCCTCCACGTCCTGTCAGACCGCCCTCGGTGTTTCCCTCTCAGGCGTAGGACCAAGCAGGGCCGTGGTCCCTGGGCCTATTGGATGCAGCCGACCAGGCTCCCCCAGCCGATCCAACGCCAGCTCTCCAGACAGACACCTTAGCTCAGGGGTGGCTCACCACGTGCCATGGAGAGCCATGTGTATGCAGGTTTTCGTTCCAGCCGGACTACACACCAGGGGGTTTCACTGATCAGCAACCCTTCAACCAAGGAGGGAGACTGTATCAGTGAAATCCCCTGGTGTGGAGTCGGGTTGGAATGAAAACCTGCATGCACATGGCTCTCCTTGGCACATGGTTAGCCACCGCTGCACTAGACACACCTCCCCCGCACCCCACATGATGACATAAACGCAGACGCAGACAAAGTCACCGCACAGTTGACGCGAGGTGAGGCCGCCGCCAGACCACCTCAGTGTTTCCTCTCAGGCAGGGCCGTGGGCTAGCAGTTAGCTTAGCCTGCCCCGCATCCTGTCAGACTGCCCTCGGTGTCTCCTCTTTGGGCCCTCAGGACGCAGCAGACCAAGCTCTCTCAGCCGATCCAGCGCCAGCTCTCCCAGCCAAGCGAAATCGACGCTCAAAATAAAAAGTTCACACGATGACACAAACTTAGACATGGACAAAGACTCCACATAATCGGTACCGGGTGAGGCTGCTGCAAACGCGAGTCCGTGACGATGGCACAACACAGGGACTCAGTCACTAAAAGCCATGGATAAGTTTGATACCTGTGAAAGGGACTTTTCCAGAAAAAAATTCAGGATCAACTTGATCTGGAAGGGGGTATTACACAAGTTGAAATCCAAGAAACTCATTGGATTTTGGTGTGAGAAAGGTGATATTGAAGAACAGTAAGATACACATCTTACTACCATAATTTATTACTTAATGAGTATTAAGTAAGTAAATACTTAATATAAGTGCTGACATTTCAAGTACATGCCATGCAGTAAAATATGTGCTGCTGCAGCAACACACCAGCACGATGCTGTTGTGCTGCTGCAGCAGACACCAGCACGATGCTGTTGTGTTGCTGTATCTTCCCACACCAGTACTGGTGTGGGAAGATACAGTGTGGATATGTGTGTTAGTGTGGGTGTGTGTTAGTGTGGGTATGTGTGTCCCTGTAGTTGTGGAATGTGTTGAGGTGAAATGACAGTGTTCCTGATGCCGGGACATTTGAGGTAACACACATTTCATCGTCATGTTGACTTCAGCAGATGTGTTGTGTAGTTCGGTTTGTCCAGGTTGTACTTGTTACCGAGCTACCTTGGGGAGGGGTTGTAGTGCAGCAGCTTGGAGAGGAAGGTAGTGTTGTTCATCTGGTAGCATGCCCACCACAGTTCTCAGCAGCACTACTAGTGGCCAACACTCAACAGTTCATCTTGAAGTGGTTGAGTGTTGCCCAGACCTGAAGCAGAAGAAGCTGAGCTCTTGATGTGGACACAGCCCCCCTCAGCCCTGTCTCTGTCTAGTGAACCACAGCACGTTTAGCACAGCTGAGACGGGTCAATGTAAGAGTTGTGGTTTTCAACAAGCTCTTTAAAAAACAAGCAAGAAAACGGTGTTTTGTGGATTAGCATGCTATCAACAGGTTTTCCTATTAGAATACTCTAGTTGTCTGTCTCTTCTCTACGCAGGTGATGATTCTGATCACAGGAGCCCACAAAGCCTTTGCGCTGTACAAGGCCATAGAGGAGGGAGTGAACCACATGTGGACCGTGTCTGCCTTCCAACAGCATCCACGCACTATTTTTGTCTGCGATGAGGATGCGACACTGGAGCTGCGAGTCAAGACAGTCAAGTACTTCAAAGGTTAGCACCAAAGATGAGTGTCCACCATGGCTTAGGGCTGCTGTCTTGACCTGCAGCTGGACATACGTGGAAGTCATTAGCTTGTGAGGTTTCTGTTGCAATGATTTCAGCTTCACAGACTCAAAGACTTGATTGTTACTATTGGATGCACACAAAGTAACCTGCCATTTGGGCAAAGTCCCGCTAAAAGCCATGATGTGGGGCGTCTGGGTGTTACTGTTATTCGTCCGTCGCAGTGACAAGGACCATCTAGTCATCCTGTGATGGATGACTGATGACTTGTGCAATGACTAAAGTGAGGAGAAGTTGCACATCATCAACCCCACTCTCTCGTCCCAGACCACCTACTACCAGTGGCAAGACTAAGCGAGACAACTGGTAGTGGAGAGATGCAGGTTTGTCCTCAGGGTTTCTTCCCGAAGCCTTTCCTGTAAACGAGTATACCCGCAACGCAGCGGAGGTTTAAATCAGTTTTCCTTCTCCTAGATTGGCTGCCAACCAAGGCTAACGAGTCCAACCGGCCCACATCTGGGTCGATTGGACTCCGTACGTGCAGTGAAATGACAAAGTGTTCCTGACTCCTGGCTACGTAGTAAGCAGAAGTAACCGTGTGGTCATCACTGTGTCTTCCTACCAGCTGCAGCAGACGGGACATGCACATGTGGCTCTGATACTGTCTGTCTCTCTGTGATGCTGTCTGTCTGTCTGTGATGCTGACTGTCTGTCTGTGATGCTGACTGTCTGTCTGTGATGCTGACTGTCTGTCTGTGATGCTGACTGTCTGTCTGTGATGCTGACTGACTGTCTGTGATGCTGACTGACTGTCTGTGATGCTGACTGCCTGTCTGTGATGCTGACTGTCTGTCTGTGATGCTGACTGTCTGTCTGTGATGCTGACTGACTGTCTGTGATGCTGACCGACTGTCTGTGATGCTGACCGACTGTCTGTGATGCTGACTGACTGTCTGTGATGCTGACTGCCTGTCTGTGATGCTGACTGACTGTCTGTGATGCTGACCGACTGTCTGTGATGCTGACCGACTGTCTGTGATGCTGACTGTCTGTCTGTGATGCTGACCGACTGTCTGTGATGCTGACTGTCTGTGATGCTGACTGACTGTCCGTGATGCTGACCGTCTGTCTGTGATGCTGACTGCCTGTCTGTGATGCTGACTGTCTGTCTGTGATGCTGACCGACTGTCTGTGATGCTGACTGTCTGTCTGTGATGCTGACTGACTGTCTGTGATGCTGACCGACTGTCTGTGATGCTGACTGACTGTCTGTGATGCTGACTGCCTGTCTGTGATGCTGACTGACTGTCTGTGATGCTGACTGACTCTCCGTGATGCTGACCGAATGTCTGTGATGCTGACCGACTGTCTGTGATGCTGACCGACTGTCTGTGATGCTGACTGTCTGTCTGTGATGCTGACCGACTGTCTGTGATGCTGACCGTCTGTCTGTGATGCTGACCGACTGTCTGTGATGCTGACTGTCTGTCTGTGATGCTGACCGACTGTCTGTGATGCTGACTGTCTGTGATGCTGACTGTCTGTCTGTGATGCTGACTGACTGTCTGTGATGCTGACTGTCTGTCTGTGATGCTGACCGACTGTCTGTGATGCTGACTGACTGTCTGTGATGCTGACTGACTGTCCGTGATGCTGACTGACTGTCTGTGATGCTGACTGTCTGTCTGTGATGCTGACTGACTGTCTGTGATGCTGACTGTCTGTCTGTGATGCTGACTGACTGTCTGTGATGCTGACTGACTGTCCGTGATGCTGACCGACTGTCTGTGATGCTGACTGACTGTCCGTGATGCTGACTGACTGTCCGTGATGCTGACTGACTGTCTGTGATGCTGACTGTCTGTCTGTGATGCTGACTGACTGTCTGTGATGCTGACTGCCTGTCTGTGATGCTGACTGACTGTCTGTGATGCTGACCGTCTGTCTGTGATGCTGACTGACTGTCTGTGATGCTGACCGCCTGTCTGTGATGCTGACTGACTGTCCGTGATGCTGACTGACTGTCTGTGATGCTGACCGTCTGTCTGTGATGCTGACCGTCTGTCTGTGATGCTGACTGACTGTCTGTCGGTCTGTCTGTCTGTCTGTGATGCTGACTGCCTGTCTGTGATGCTGACTGCCTGTCTGTGATGCTGACTGTCTGTCTGTGATGCTGACTGACTGTCTGTGATGCTGACTGACTGTCTGTGATGCTGACTGTCTGTCCGTGATGCTGACCGACTTGCTGTGATGCTGACTGACTGTCTGTGATGCTGACCGACTGTCTGTGATGCTGACTGACTGTCTGTGATGCTGACTGACTGTCTGTGATGCTGACCGACTGTCCGTGATGCTGACTGACTGTCTGTGATGCTGACTGTCTATCTGTGATGCTGACTGTCTGTCTGTGATGCTGACCGACTGTCTGTGATGCTCACTGTCTGTGATGCTGACTGACTGTCTGTGATGCTGACTGACTGTCTGTGATGCTGACCGACTGTCCGTGATGCTGACTGACTGTCTGTGATGCTGACTGTCTATCTGTGATGCTGACTGACTGTCTGTGATGCTGACCGACTGTCTGTGATGCTCACTGTCTGTGATGCTGACTGACTGTCCGTGATGCTGACTGACTGTCTGTGATGCTGACTGACTGTCTGTGATGCTGACTGTCTGTCCGTGATGCTGACTGACTGTCTGTGATGCTGACTGACTGTCTGTGATGCT